>NW_022630996.1:39425502-40025502 GCF_010015895.1 Lontra canadensis | reverse complement strand
CTCTCTCTCTCTCTCTCTCTCTTTCTCTCTTTCTGCCTCTCTGCTTACTTGTGATCTCTTTCTGTCAAATAAATAAATAAAATCTTAAAAAAAAAAAAAGAAGGTTGGTTTCTTCTGAATTTTCTTTTTCTCTGAAGTAAGCAACAGTTGATGGGTTTTTCAAGTTCATCCTGATTCTTTCTAGCTTCAAAGCATACTCATTCACCTGTCCTTAGAGTGAAGATCCCTTTTGGTTCACTGCTGTTCCCTTGCATTTATGCACAGTTTGAAATCCAATACATTATTTTTATGGAGAAGATAATGAGGATTTAGTATGAAAGTTGCAGACAAATTGTAAACAGTGCAAATGACCACTGCCTCTCCTGTAACAATAGGCACATGCGCCAGCTGTGAAGGAAACTGACATGCTGTACTTGGGCAGAAACATCGTGTAATAGGGAAATACAGTTCTTTGTTTGGATCCATTTCCTATGAGTGCGTTTCATATTAGGTCTGTGCATGTCAGCCCCCGGGGATGATGTGCTTGCCCCTTAGCGAACAGCAGGAAAATATGCCGCTCTTCCAGCTGCACACATCTCCTGATCAAGAGGATACGTTCAGATCACTGCGAGGAAACAAAAGGGTACAAGCAGCAGAAAAGCCGGGTCCATCCTCTGATGATGGTCTGGTGAGTTGAAATGGTGCTTTACTGCTGTGGGTCAGCCACCAGCCTTGACTGAAAAGGGGAGAAAAGAAACCTAAGGCAGTTTGGACAAGATACTGGATGCGCCCAGTCTTTTATGAGGCAGAGACCTCCTGAGCGCCTAAAAAGCTCTAATGGTGAGTGACTTCACCAGGTGGCTCCCCACAGCTCAGTTTTTTATGCCACCGAGAGGAGTTCCAAACACAATGTGGGTTAAGTGCGCTCTCGTGCTTGCCTCAGCAGGAAATGGCGGTGGTTAAACTTGGCCCGCTGAAACCTGCCCTGCACAGGGTTGTTGATTTTTGCTCCCCACAGTCAGTCTTTGGGGGCCAAAGCAGAAAGCTGACTTGTCATCTCGCTCTGAAGTTTGACTTAAGCCCTTACCTGCAAATGGTGACCCTCCGCCCTCACACGCACGTACACAGCACACGCTCACACGCGAGCACACACACACACACACACACACACACACACACACACACACGGCACAGTGGCCCCCATGAACTGACCTGTGAAGATGCTGTGAGGTGTGCGAAGAGGCTTCTCTGGAAATTTCTGCCTTGGGCCAGCTCTGTCTCTGTTTCTCTCAGGGGGAATAACGAAGGGACAAGAGAGCCTTTGGTTTATGAGGCAGCCACTGTCTGCCTCTTTGGCGGAACTATCAGGTTTCCTATTTAATCCTCATTGACGGATGCAGAGGAGCATGGAGGAGAGGGCATCATTATACTTGAAAGATCACTGTTTCCTCTATTACCAAAATCCACTTCTTATGTGTGTCAGTATACGGGGACTATGATATTACCTGGAGAAATCACTCTCCCCTTGCGTTCGAAGCCCAAAGGAGTCTCTAAGGCAAGATGGGACCATAAATCTTGGTTTAAAATTTCATTTTTGTATTTTCCAATTGAAACCATCTCTAGTTCCTAGGCCGAGGTATCAGAGACTGGAAGCCTGTTCTGATAGCTGATTTGATGTCTCTCCCAACATAGTTCTGGTATTTATTTTTCTTCTAGGAATTCAGTGATTCGAATCTTCCCTGTTGATGTGTGCGTGTGGGTGTGTTTGTATGTGTATTCATTTATTCTAGTCTCTTCTCTCATTTGCTCATAATAAACGTGTTTTTCTACACCTTGTCTTAGATTCTTTCATGGACTTTAACAGTACTACTATTTCATTGAATGAGGGCTACATAATGACTGTTCCTTCCCAAGTGTAGGCTCAAATCTTTTGGGGGAAGAGTGTTTACAGTGCTTCTCAAATTTAGCCTGCAGAAGAATTACTTGGAAGGCAATTACACAGATTCCTGGTCCCTACCCTCAGAGATTCTGATTTGCGGGTCTGGAGTAGGGTCCAAGAATTTGCATTTCTAACAAGTTCCCAGGTGATGCTGATGCTGCTGGTCCCAGGACCTCAATTAAGAGCTGTACTGCCCTAGAAACCCATCATACAGGACTTTTCTGCTTACTTAGCTTCTACTCTTTTTCCTCCTGAGAGCTCTCAAAGTAGTCATGAAAAACAAGCTGAACCAGTCATCTTGTTGATAGAGGTGGAATTAACATTGTCTCTCAGCTATGTATCAAATCAAGGAGTATCAAGCTAATTCAACCCTTCTAATATGATTTGATATTTCAGATGCCAAATCTTTTCCAGTTACAATTTCTGATAGGAAAGTTTTCGTCTATGGAAAAATGAAAAATATTACCTGTTGTTTTTATCCTTCCTCTCTCCCTTCCTCCTTTCCCTTCCTTATTCTCTTTTCCTTCCTTTTCTTCTTTCTTTCATCCTCTCTCTCTTCCCTTTTCCCTTCTTTCCTCCCTCCCTCCTTCCTTTTTTTCTCTTTTACTTTCCCCTTCCTTCCTTCCTTCCTTCCTTCCTCTGAGGATAAGAGCTTAAATAAGTGAATTTTCCTGTTTCATTCTTCATTCATCGCTGTTGTGCCTGTCATTTTCCCATCATCCTGATTCCTGTGTTCTTAGGGAAAGAGTGACAATTGAGTTGGAAGACTTGATGCCTGTGTAATGTTTTCTCCAATGTGATGATTGGTGATTTTTCTGAGTCTAGCCGCAGAAAGTTATTTCAGTATGTAGTTTGTTTTTATATTCCAAAGATTCACCAAGAGGCACAAAGATTGGGAACAGAACTGTTATGGTCTTCATTAATGCTCTTCTGTGACAAAATGGACAGCTTTTCCAGGTGGGTGGGTGAGGGGCGGGGACGATTAATACCATGGAGAGCGAAAAGGAAAGGAAAAGAGTTTTTGAGACAGTATATTCTCTCCAGAAGTCCTAGGATGTGTACAAATGATGAGAGTTCTGAAAGAGGGACAGACCTGGCTAAGGATTGTGTCAGGAAAGTCTGTGATCTCAGGCTATTAAATATTACCCAGCTCTTTCTGGCTGTCATAATTCAGAACTACAGTGACACTGTGGTAGCTGCAAGTGGTAATCCTGCCTTTGGGGAAAAGACTAAGAGGAAGACAAAAGCTGGGAAAGATCAGAGAGCATATTGGGTTGAGATAAAGAGGTTATCTCATTTTTCTATGAAGTTTCATGAAATACTCAGCTTGACCTCTGCTGTTGGATAATGAATTTCAGTGAAGGAAAATGGGGGAATGCAGAGGAATGGGGGCTGGAGGGTGGAGGAGAGTGGGGGCCAGTGATCAACTTTTCCTGGATCTCCTGGAGCCCAGCTAAAAGGACTGGGCAGAGTTGCATTAAACCTGATTGGGAAACTCTGCTTAATCCATTAAAGAAACAACTTGCAGAAACATCTACCTCCCTTCCTTCCTCCCCCAAACAGTAATGAGTCCAAATTGCTAATAAAACATAAAAACTCAAAGATGTTGTGCATGGGCCATTTTTCTGAGCTGGTTATTTTTTATGTCAGTTTTCCCACAGCTGTGAGCATGCTATAACTATCAACTTACCAAATGCCCCAGTTTAAATGAAACTTAAAGAGAATGCATTTAGGAACTTTATGAAGAAGGTAGGGGGAAAAACAGACAGGCAAGCTCTATCATTTTTTTTTCCCCTTTTGGTAAGAAAGAGGAATTGGGAAGGATATGGGGTGGGGGGGATGGCTTGAACTGATAAGTCTCAGCAACTAGTTGTTAAGATAAAGGATAGATATATTCTCCTGAATAACGGCAAAGACATTATTCAAATTGTGTTCAGTCTGAATGGTGTCTCCTAGAATCTCACACATGTTACTGTGAGTGTGATCTAACTTCTGAGGTTGACTTACTCAAGTGGAATTAAGGGGCAGGTCTAAAGCACAGAGAAGAACAAAGAGTGTTTCTTACACCTTAGGCAAATACACAATCCCGTTTAAAAAGGCCATTCCACCCCTGATAGATCGAATGGCCTAAGCTGTCTAAGGAAAAGTATTTTTTGCTGTCTTTTTCATTTCTGTCTCTCAAAAAATAATAAACATTCTTATTTGGAACTGCACGAGCATTGTTACAAGGAGCAATTGCCAAAAGTTTAGGAAATAAACAAGAAACGCATGTTGTGGAGATGAAACTTGCATGTTCCCCAGAATTAGAAATTGTGTTCCTTCACTCTGTGTCTCATAGCAGCATCATTCAAGTTACAAAACTCCTTAGGGATATTTAATGTGCTGTGCCCACTCCTTATAAATGTATATGACTCAATATCCCCAGTGAGTAATATGGCTGGCGGCCATACCACCTTCAGCTAAGCTCTCATAAGCTGAACCAGGCTGGGCTGGGTCAGTGTTCTTATGGGAGACCTCCAAAGAAACCTGGAGGTGTCAGCGATGATTCAGTGGGTAGTTCCCTGCCTTGAATCAGTCCCAAATCACTTTTCTTTCCTGGTGTTAACGGGCCCTTTATATATGCAGGTGCAGCTTTTTTTGAGAATCAATCCAAAACCTATTTCGTTGTGGTTTTTGTTTTTTTTTTTTAAGATTTTAAAAATATAAAATAAAAATCAGGGGTGGGAGGTGGCCCAGAGAAAGGGAGAAGGACAAGGAAGAGAACAGCTGAAACCAGAGAGAAGGGATCCATTGCAGGCCACATTCCATGTCAAGAAACTCCTGGATGATGCCCCTAAGTTACTGGACTGTATCAGAGCGCGGTTGCTTCAATGGAGTGGGGTCATCGGTGACAAGACTTAGGGATCTGCTTTAACATGGAGAGTGAAACAAGGATGGATGCTCTTGGGATCCTGTAGGAAGTTCTGACTTGCCCAGGAACTTGCCCACTCAACACAAACCCAGCAGATTTGCACAGCCTCATTAAGAGTTCTCAGATGCGTGCTGTCGTTGGGTGGACCCATTCAGTCCCAGGGCAAACACTGCAATACCAGCCAGAGCCGTCAAAGATAATGTGGTCTTCAGCGTGTCTTCTGGTAAGCACGACACTGCCTTCCTTGTGGCTTGAAAATGACGCCAAGTTTTGTCGTTGGCAATTAAAATGCTACTGTCCCTTCTCTAGAAGCTGTTTGGAGGGTGTTTAAACTCCTACCAAATGTTTTGAGGTTTTTGGAGTAAAAAGCACTTGTTAATATGCAAGAAGAATTGTGAATATATTTCCTTTCCTCAATCAAATATAGTTAGGCTCCTTCTACCCATAGTAAACCCAAAGACATGAATAAATCTGCCTCAATATTTTCTTTGGGATCAGGATCCTTTTCTTAGTAAATCCCATTGGATGATGTAAAAAAAAGAAAAAGAAAGAGGAGAAAAAAGATGAAACAGTTAAAAAAAAAAAACTTTCCAGTATTACAAAAGAGAAAAAATTATTCTGTTTATTTGTAAACTTGCAAAATATTTCTAAGTTTGCAAATAAAATAAACATTTTTCCATACAATTATTTTTGAAATCACATCCAGCCTGTCTCCCTAAAATGAAAAAGCCCAGGAAAGAAAAACAAATATCTCTTCAGTAGACTTGAAATTAGTCCACATTTATATTTTTATTTGAGGGATGTGTTAGACTTTTTTGAAAAACTGCAAGTGGCCAATTTCAGTTCTTTTTTTTTTTTAAGATTTTATTTATTTGTTTGACAGAGAGAGATCACAAGGAGGCAGAGAGGCAGGCAGAGAGAGAAGGGGGAAGCAGGCTCCCTGCTGAGCAGAGAGCCCAATGTAGGGCTCCATCCCAGGACCCTGAGATCATAACCTGAGCTGAAGGCAGAGGCTTAACCCACTGAGCCACCCAGGCACCCCGAATATTCAGTTCTTATTGATAGAATTTTCTAAACATTTGCTTTACCTTTAGAAAGAAAAACAGTTGTAGTGTGTAAGATAATTAAAGGTTTAAAAACTGCAGGTCTGCCTTGTAGTCACATTAAGTTAATCATATGTCTTCTTACATGATCTCCCCAGCCTTAAATACTGCATAGTCATATACAAAATCAAACTTTTTCATAAAATGCCCTACATTCAGGTTATATCACATTTTATTACATTCATGAGATTTCCCTTCCTAGGTCTAATGCATGATCTCTCTTTACACTGTTCAGCTTTGGTTAAATTTATTTGCTCACTTAAATGTTAAGAGATATATAAGAAAACTAATATAGAACATAACACATCTTTTCATTTGCAGAAAATAAATCCATGATCTGCATTCTGATAGGAGAGGTCACATCATACATTCCTTTCCATAGTTTGGGTTTTGAAAACATCTCTAGATCTGTCAAACTTTATTTCCTTTTTAGTAATCATTTTTATTATATTATCTGTAACTATACAAAATTTTATTGTAAGTATGCAAATACAGAGGTAAAATCATAAAAATACAAAACAATTGCAACAGTCAGTCAGTGATACATTCATGTTTTCCTCTGACGTGTGGCTCCAAAGAAAAAAAAATGTACTTAAATCACCTTTAACGTGGTAAAGAAAGGAGGACAAAACACAAAAATCTAAACAAAAAGGTTTATAAAGAGTTAGGTTTTCCTCTATGTAGAGTTTGGGTGAAGACAGGCTTTATTCTGGTTAATGTAAGGGAATGTTATAAGTAGGAAATATCCTACTCCTTTTGTTTTATGATATGATTTCACTCTATAGCTGAATCAAATTATATTGTTATGCCTTAAGCATTCTAAGGAGTTGGGTTCTACCAGTGGGTGAGAGAGTGTGAAGTTTCTTCTTAAATTCACTGCAATGCCTACCCCCAGGGACTGCTGTTCCCTCCCTGTTGCAAAGGTCAGGGCCTTTTTTCTTGCTGACCCTCAGCTGCTCAAGCCTCACCCCTCCACCCTGCCCTGCTCTGACGTCTCATTCGGTAGTACCCTCCACCAATACGCAAGCCAAGAAACGCATCAATACTTCACCCCGGAGAGTTTAGGCAAGAACGCACACACCTGACTTGAGGCACTAGTAACATCTTATTGAGGTAGAAAGCACTTGACTCGAGCCTTACAGAGAGTATAGAACCATGAGCCCTGGAAAATGTTTCCAGTAGAGGGACAAGCATGAGTCAAGTGGGAGAGGTAGGAAAGATCAGGATATACTGAGAGGCAGCAAACATGGCCAGTTTTGCTCGAGCCAAAACTTATAGGGTATATGTTGGTAAATAGTGGCAGAGGAGTCTAAAAATATAAGATACAACCAAATAACCAAAGATCATTTACTCGAATTTGCAACAGAGAGCTTGTTTTTCCACAAGGGAATAAAATTACAAAGGCCCCGTTATGGTAGTATCCTGGGAAAAGAGAGAGAGAGAGAAATTACTGAAAAAAATAATAAAACCTATAGCTTAGTTAATAGTATTAAACCAGGAGTGGTTTCTCAGTTTTGATAAATGTGCCAGGGTTAATTAAGAAGCAAACATTAAAGGAAACTGAGGGAAGGGCACACAGGAAATCCCTGTATTATCTTGCAACGCTTCTGAACATCAGAAATAATTTCAAAATAAAAAGAAGCAACCACAAAACATCACTATGGGACTTTTTCACCAACACAGGACCCTCACATAAGGGATATCAGGGGACGGCTGGCTGTGGCCACAAGCCAAACTCCAGGAACTAAATAAAGCGTTTGTTGTTTGCTGTAAGCTCTGGAAGTTTGTTTCCTGTGTCGGGAATCTTTGTTTCTGTCATTTCACCTGTTCTTAGGGTCTTCTTCCTGTGCCCAGCCGTGAGGGTGCACCTCTCAGCTGAAAGCCAAGGGCTGCCCCTTGGGGCCCCATGTCCTGGACACATTGTAGAGTCCCAGCTCCCTGGGTCTTCTTTTCTTGCTTGCTCTCCCAGTTCTCCCCCCATCGCCTGTCCTCTTGACGTCATTCCGAGTGTTCCCTGCCACACATGATAGAAAATAACATGGTTTTAAGACCCGTCGGCATTGAATTTAGAGCACTTATTTGAGTTCATCGCCTTTGAATAGGAGATTTTTAAGGGTGGCCCTCCATTTAGACTATCTGCCCGAGTTTGGGATTCTAGGGGCTACTGTGTGTCTGTCACTGGAAATGTTTTTTGTAGTCATGAGTACAGGCGAAGAGAAGCGGACATTTTATCCAAAAATAATATCAACGTGTTTCATCCATGAATGCTTACTTGTATACAAAGAGTAGGACATGAGAAAGCATGCAGCTTATGTGAGGTAATTGTTCAAAGTTTGTTTTTAAATCTCCGTATCTCCCATGTGCCATCTAAAAACCTAAGGGTGCACACCGGTAGGAGTCAAAATAGCAGAAGTTCACTGGTATAGAAATAGATAAGTGTGTACATATTTATATGGGTGTGAGTATGTGTGTGTTTCAATCAGGCTCTAGGAGGTCTGCTTTTGTTGATGAAGTTACAATTACATTTCCTATAACAACCTGTTATCCAAAAGTGTGTACTAGATCGCTTGAGTTATTTAGTGACATTTATTGCGAAACGAGTTCAGACACTTCCTATTTAGAAACGTGTTTCCTGCTTTCCATCATCTCTTCTCAAAAACAAGAGGTCCTCTTACACTTTGCTTTAGGATAAGCATAATTTGAATACCCTGGGCCAGTCTTAGGCATTGCTAGCTAGCTTTAGCCAGAAGAGAGTGATCCTAATTGTTCAGATGGTCAGGAAAGAAGCAAGAGACTTTTGGCCTTTTTTCCCCTGTTTCAAGTACTTCTTCTCAAATTCTGCTAGCACTTGAGTTGCTCAGTTGTCCATCAACATGTGAGGGTTCAAAGCAGACAGAGAAGCCAAGAAAGAAGAATTGGGCCTTTCAGTTCTTCTTCGTTTTGTTTAACAGCAGCCCCAAAGGAAAAACAACAAGGTGTGGTAGATTAGAGTGGTGAATGCATCAGTCAGCTGCCTGGGTTTGTGACTTGACTGCCACAGCCAGCTGTGTGACCTTAGGCAAGTTACTTACCCTCTCTGAACTGTGTTTCTTTATTTGTAGGAAAAAAAAAGAGTAAGAATTGCAACCAGATTTGCTTTTAGAATTTAGTGGGATATTGAAGATTAGCTCTTAGCACATTGCTTGGCATATAGTAAGGACTTATTAACTTTTATTTTTTATAATACTTATTATTACACTTTCTTTGTTCTTTCCTACCACAAAAGTTCAACCATACCACTGCACTGTACATTTTAAAAAGTTTAAATTTTATGTTATGTATATTTTACCACAGTTAAAAAAAAAAAAAAGAAAGAAAAGAAAAAAGGAACTCCTACCACCCCACCCAGCCAAATACAAAAATCACTTTCCAAAATAAAATGACACACATTCAGGAGATGCAACAAGGAGAAAAAATTATATTATAGAAATACTGGACTGAGATGTCAAAAGACAGGATCTAGTTAACAGTTCTGTGTTCTTGACCAAGTCATTACACCTTTCTGACCTCAGCTCACTCCCTGGGAAGGGTTTGAGGACCTCATTTAGGTAACAGATTGCTTTGCGACACATATAAATTGGCATCGTTGTGACCAGAGTCCTTACTGCTTTTTATCCACTCCTAAGAACAGATCCAGGATGTTGTAGAGAACTGCAGGAGAAGTGTCCTGTTCATAATGCATTTATTTGGTTACAAAAACATCAGGGCATTTAATAATGTACTATGAAATAGGTTCTGACAAATTCTGATCGACAGAGTCTGGTTGTCTTGACTCAGTTAAGGGGAAATGCCCTGGGCCCCAGCTGTTGTTTCCATGGGCCATTTCCAGTGCCCCTCGACTGACCTTGTGCAGGGCACAACTTCCACTCCCAAGAGCCCAAATCCAAGAACAAATTCAGAGAATTAAATGAATGAGACCCTCTCTACAATCCAGAGATACCAGGCCTCCCAGGGCTGCAAAAGAAGGAGCTCTGAAATGGGCAGAGGGTCCCAGGGTGATTTTGAGTTAGTGCCACTTACACTACTTGAGTTTTCATTTCTGCAAAAGGAAGAAAGTTGGACTTTAAAATCTTCGTGGTCTTGCGCTCTATGAGGTTGCGTGAATAAAGGACTTTGAAAATTCTAGAAGATTTTTCTGTTCGTCCCTCCACATTCAAAACAACTATTGTAGCGCTTGGCCTCATGGATTACCTTGGTCGCCTGTGCCCCAGCACTCACCCCCATGCTTTTCCCTCCATTGCCCTTTGTAGATCAGTAGAGGTCATCTTCAGGGGAGGGACAGATTCACAGAGACCCCATCCATTGCTGTTTAGGGAAACTGGGATTGACCTGGAATATAAGGGTCCTCATCAAAACGTCCACAATTCGGCTCTTACATTTTAAAATAAATTATTTAGTTTTTGAAATTTGGGTGGTGAATTTCTCAAGTCTCTCTCCCTTTCTTTCTCTCTTTCTAAATCCAGAGCCTCCTGGGCCTAATAAAGCGGATATCATCACATATTCCAAAAGGACCTCCCATTTTAAAACCCATCCCAGGATCCCTGTGTTCTCTCGAAAATGTATATTGGAAAACGCTTCTTACAACCTATTGAACAGCCCACATTCCCAAACCACCCTGGGACCCTCTAAAAGTGAGAAAAGCCCTAGAGCTATGAAAACCACATACGTTAGTCAAGTTTATTGTTTAAAAACATGCTTTAGAATGTTCTTTTTAGTCTTCTCCCTAGCCTTGAGACAAAAGAAGGTCTCCATTTTAAAATATGCCCACGGGTAATTTCAATTTTATCATTTCTTCTCAATCTCAAAAATGAGAATGACAGCAGCAACCCTTATTGATCAGAAGTTCATCTCTTGCTAACAAAAACTACACACATTTATCTGGGTGTTAGAGCCATGTTTTTGGTCCCCCACGAATAGCGATTATAAAAGGGAAAGGGACCCGTGCATCGGTATCTAGACGATTCCGGACCTAGGAAGAATTTTTTCTAAAACTCATTTTTTGTTTCTGGCAAGTAAAATCCTCCGGTTTTCTGCATTGCAATAGTTTCTCTCTTGATATTTACAACCAGAAGGGAAAAAAAGAGGTTGAGTGTTGTTGGCAGGAAGGTGGGGTTGAAAGAGGAAGTGTTCTCTCATTCAGCTGACTTTCTATGTTGCCTTTTCATCTTTTTCTAGGCAGAACACAGCCAGAAGAGCGGCCGCATAGGTGATTTTTTTTTTTAAGATTTTATTTATTTATTTGACAAAGATCACAAGTAGGCCGAGAGTGAGTGGAGGAAGCAGGCTCTCCGCAGAGCAGAGAGCCGGATGCGGGACTCGATTCCAGGGTCCTGGAATCATGACCTGAGCTGAAGGCAGAGGCTTTAACCCACTGAGCCACCCAGGCGCCCCTGCATAGGTGATTTTTAACAAATGGGTATTTCTTGGTCATCTGAAGCGACTCTTGTACTTACACGGACTTCCAGGATTCTCCCTTGCCTCCTTCCTGGTTTTTCTCCCACCTCACCAGCTCCCCCTCCCCTGCCCTCACTTACTGTAAGTGTCCCGCATGACTCAGTTCTGAGACTCACCCAGTCTGTGGCTTTAAAGACAGTCAATCAGAATTGATTCCCAACGGATGTCTTCAACCCTGACTGCCCACTGAGCTCAGCCCTTCCTATCCCTCTGCCTTCCTCCGCCTTTCTCTGTCTGTGTCACTAAGCATCTCACATTTAACTTGTCCAAAGCAAAACTCTTGACCCTTCTCGAGTCATCTGTAATACTGGTCTTCTTCATCACAGTGAATAGCAATAGCATTAACTCATTTGATTGGATCAAAAATTCAGTGGTCCTGGATTCCTTGTCTTCTGTGCTCCCGTGGCCAACTCCCGGAGTGTGGCTGGGTCTCCCTCAGTGGATCCCAGCTCTTCCTTCCTCTGCCATGCCTTCTGCTGCCAGCCCTGTGCCAGCCGTCATCACCACTCACCCCGACTATTGAAAAATCTCTTCACTGTTCCTCAAACTTGAATCCTTACTCTCAGACAATCCATTTTCCATACAGCAGTTAATGCAATTTCTTCAAAATAAAAATGAGATGATGTCAGTCCTTTCTTTGGACTTTACAGTGGCTTCTCTCTGCCTTAAAATAAAATAGAAATGCTGTTGTGACCAGCAAGACCCCTCCATACCTTTCCCGGGTTATCTCTTTCCTTTCTACTTCTCTTCCCTTACTGACCTCCTTCCCAGCAGGGAGCACACCAAGTCCTTTCCAGCCTCAGGGCATTGGTCTACCTTGTTTTCTGTGCACACGTCTCCTGGGGTCTAAACGCACACCTCCATATTTCATTATTCAGTTTTCAGGTAAAATGTCATCTCTTTGGAGAGGACTTCCCTGAACACCTTATCTCAAAGACTTCATCATACCCACCGTTCCTACTTGGACTTGCACTCTATGAGGTTGTATTAAGAAAGTACCTTGAAAATTATATTTTTCTGCTCATCCCTCCACATTTGAAATAACTATTGTAGTGCTTAGCCTCATGGACTACCATGCTCACCTGTACCCCAGCAGCACCCTCATGCTTTCCCTCCATTGCCCCATAGCAGTCCGTTTTGTTTTCTGCTGTTTCTCTGACATCTAGATCCTGAGACTGAGCAATATCCTTCCACCAAGACGTTCCCCTCCCACCTTCTGTCCTGGTGTCTCCAGTGACCCCATGATACCTTATGACTTTGATTTTCCTGGAGTTCTCAGCATAGACAGTGATACATTTGCCTTTATCAGCTAAAATCTTTTGTGAGATGACTTGAAACTTGTTAAGAACAAGGAGTGTCAGGAAACGCAGAAAGCGATACTGAAAGGGGAGACAAGATGAAAACAAAAGGATCTCAATTTTGCTATGGTTTGGTCGGGTCAAGAGATAGCAGGTGATGCCAAACAGCCTTTGATAAAATAACAGAAATGTTGACAATTAAAGTGGAGCTGCCCTAGACTAAGTCATGGGGCCTTCTAGGCTCTAAACCATCTCACCTTGCCAAATTGTGCTTCCCTGCTCCCGGGAGCTGCAGGCAGAGCTTGGGTAAGGTATACGCATGCCACACGGCGGCATCTCAGGAGTGAGACAGGGAAGGCTCTGGCTTTGACTATGAGAAGTCAACAAGTAGCACTTGTTTTTTGTTTGTTTGTTTGTTTGTTTTTAAATCCAAACAGAAAAGGCAATTTGCTGGCAATTACAGATTATTTATTTCTGAAAATATCTAGAACTTTAAGGAAGATTGGTATCCCCAAACTCTTTTAGTCAAAGACAAGAAGCATTAATAATGATCAATGTCTCTTTATGCTCCACAACTTGGAGGCTTTCCTCTTCTGTCGACACAAAGCTCCTCTGAGTAAATGGATGTAAAATTTCAACAAGTGTCAGGATGAAAGGGGCATAATGGCCCCTGGCTTAAAGGGTAGTAAGTGACCAAAGAAATGCTGAAGAGTCATCTTTCCTTTTGTCACCACCATCACTGTTTTCCGTGTTCGCCGCCCTTTATGTCCTACAACCTTGGTACCTCCTGTCAAAGCATTATTTTCCCATTTAGCACCTACCAAGGTTTTCCTTTCTGACTGTTCCCTGGACTTATGTGTGGTGTCTGTTTTAATCATCGTTCCAGGGCTCTTGTGCCAGTATTAATATGACAGAGAGTTGGTCAAACAGGAATTATACAAGGACTATCATTGTAATTCAGACACTTAATTCCTACTTAGCAGTGGAGGCAGCCCTGGATGACTCACAGGTCGTGATCCTTGTTCCCCTTCATCCGTCACTTGAGTTTTTGGGTCTGTGGAAGGACCAGCACTTTCTCTTCTCATGTGTTCATGGTACTTTACAAGGATAAAAATAGAGTACTTCTGAAAAACTCCAAAACATCCTTTAGAGAAACAGTTGGGTAAAGAACTGTGGAGAAGGATCGCCTGGGTGGCTCAGTGGGCTTAGTAGCTGCTTTCGGCTCAGGTTATAATCCTGGGGCCCTGCGATCAAGCCCCCTTTTAGGGCTCCCTGCTCAGCAGGGAACCTACTTCTCCCTCTCCCTCAGCCCTGTCTCCCCACCTCCACTCGTGCTCACATTCTCCTTCTCTCTCTCAAATAAATAAATGAAATGTTAAAAAAAAAAAAAAAGAAAAGAAAAGAAAAGAAACCTCTGGAGAAGGCGACAGACCCCATGCAGAATTTTGTAGCATTCTGTAGTACACAGAACCAACACTGCTGTTTTGTTGTTCAACTAAAGTTCTAGAAGATAACCAAGTTAAGCCAGTGGTGTGGTGTGGTGGGCCTACCCCACTTAGTTGCATTCTTTGGCTACCACTATTATTTCTTCCCCTTCCCCAAAGCACCCACCCTGTGGCTGTCACATGAAGAGACTGGGAATATTGCAAAGTAAACATCTGGAAGCATTGATAGTAAACATAGGAGAGAAATGCCTTGCTAAGCCAGCCACAGGTCAGGAAACTCTAATCTTATCAGGGGTCCTGGGACCTTAATTCCACAGACCATTTAAATGGTGTCATGTTACTGCCAATATGTGTTTTATTTCCATCCATCGTAAGCATCCTGTTTTGGAAAAGACACTATAGCCGATTTTTATAGGCTTGATAATTTTAGGTCAGATTACTAGAACTTTTACCTTAAAAAATAAGACATAAGCAAGATCACAGCTCCTCAGTACCCTGAATTGCGAGGGAAACATACACACATTTAAGTGTGTTTTCTTTTACTTATTAATTTACTTGTAAAATTTCTATGACCACGGGATGACCAGGTAGAATTCAATCTTTTGTCAAGGGTGGTCTATGGATCACTAGCTTCAAAATCTCTAGGGAGTTTTGCTTAAAAACACATGCTTTGGCTCCTCCTTGCTGTTACAGTCTTTGAGGTAGCACCTAGAAATCTGCATTTTAATCTGTTCTCCAGAGATTCTCAGGTACAGCAAATCTGAGAATGACTGAGCTAGAAAAAGACCTAGGTTTGCACGTTATCATGCCAGGATCTGGGTCAGCCTTCAAAGCATCGAGGTTCAGCTGCCCAAGGCTGCTTTGCTTTACCTGTAAAAGAGCATAGTTTGATGTTTCATACAAAGACAGCCTGCTTTGTTTCTGTGGGGATAGTAAACCTGGGGTCCGTGGTTAAAAGGTGGGGGTATGGTTTTCATGAGCATCTCAAGGAGGCTTGTTGCTCAAGAAAGGTTATGTTCCAACACCAGCTGAAAGCGTGCTTTCCAGTCTGGGTGAGGGCTGAGGGAAAGGAATCGGGCGCTTGGACTCCCCCGGTGGTACTTGAATCTCTCTTTCCTTCCCAGTTCTGCTAATGTCAGAGGAATTCTAAAGCTGATGAAGCATGAGAAGGCTCAGATCTCTCACCCCCAAACTTAAACACCCTTTGAACATCCTAATATTCAGTTTTGGTCTCATAGGAATGGAGAGAAGGAGACCAAGTTAATTATCAGTCCTACAGTACTATACTTCTAGAAAGACAGAAACATCTACCAGTGCATATGAAAGTGTCCCTGTGATCCTTCTCTGAAAGTTTAAAGCTAAATTTCAGCGTCAGGCGGGATTAACTGCACCTTTTCTATTTGGGATTCTGGTGCTGGTACAGACACTGCAGTCGTGTCCAGGCCTGAGAGGGACAGTAAAATGTGGAAGTGGGCTTGGAAACCAAAATATTATGTCAGCAGTTTTCTCTTTCATTTATTCTCTCTTATCAAAACCAACTTTTAAACTCAGGGGCTCTGTTAATGAAAACATAGATAATTTCATTTGGAAGGCCCAAGAGCTTCGTGTTTGGGGTTAAGAAAAACTTCTTTTATCCCCTCCAGGCACAAGTGTTGGAGGGCTTGCTCTCTTTACAGACCCCCTGAATAAATCAGGGCTGGTGAACCTCTCTGCTCAGAGGACGGGGAGGTCAGTTACTAAATACACCCAGAACCATGCAGCGGGAATCTCTGGGAAAGAAACAAAACCACAAATACAATTCCTGGCTTTCCACTTTTCTTTTTTTATTTTTAATACCCTTCAAATGTCTCTAAATTCATTCTTACTTTTATAGTTTTTAAAAAAATTCATTTAAAGAGGCTTAATCATGAGAACAACCGGGAGACTGTATTGTTCATTGAAAACAACCAGGAGAGTATTTCCTCCAAACAACTTAGTCGTCTGTTTCAGAAAGTCCTTTTGTGCATCTGCAAAGTATTGGGGGTGAGGGGCAAACATTCAGATTGAAGATACCCCAATACTTGGAATTTATAATATGCCAAGGCATAATGTCGTTACGTGTGTGACCGTCCCCACGGGCTGCTTTTCCAGTTGTGGATACTCAGGAATATGACACTTGGGTTCCGGGAGGCACCCATTTTCCTCCGTGTGAAGTGAGGAGCCCCACCAGGAAACATGGAGCTTGGAAACCAGTGGTGTGCGGTCACTTGGGGACCCGGGGGTATAAATTTGCAGTGCAGCTACCAATTGGGGTCCCTGATGAGATTTCAGGGAGGTGGCGGAGGCCAGGTGAGCGGTGAGAGGCGGGCATAGGCCTCTCGTCTCCTGACAGGGGGAAGCTCCTGCATGTCTAACCCCTCCACGTTATGCCATACAGCTTCATTCTTTTCTGCTTCTACTCCAGGCCTCCTCCTTGGGAGAATCTGATCGGGAGCCTGGTGCTAAAAAGACCCACATTTCCCCTCCTGATTTCCAGGCCCCAGAACACGGCTTCCTTCCGCTCACACAGATTAGCCTGCTCACCAGGAGCATCTGGGTTGTGGAAGGCATTAAGGCATGGATGCAGAACAATCAGCGTCACATCCCTGACCTGGGCATTAGACAACTTTTATTACAACTCTCAGCCCCAGTGTGACATTTAGGCATCCTATTCAATCCCAAGTCACTTTCTTCATAATAGGGGGAAGATGGGAGTGCCTACTTCATAGTGTTGCTGGGTCCTGAGAGGATGAAAAAAATTAATATCTACAGGACATCTAACACAATGCACGCACTGAATCGGTGCTCAATGAATGTTGGCTAATGATGACTATATATTTATGCATATATTCATATATATGTAAGTTTCCATGTATGTATGCATGCATGTGTGCATATATGGACGTGTGTGGACTCATGAATGTATACGTACATATGTCAGTGAGACATGTATGATAGCTACAGAACTAGGAAAAATTCTCAGTTTCTATAACTTCTTTTTTTTAAAGACTTTATTCGTTTATTTGACAGAGAGAGACACAACAAGGGAGGGAACACAAGCAGGGGGAGTGGGAGAGGGAGAAGCAGGATTGGGATCATGACCAGAGCCAAAGGCAGACGCTTAATGACTGAGCCACCCAGGCGCCCCCAATTTCTAGAACTTCTAGCAGAGAGGATAGAGAAGGCCACAGTTTTAATGTTTCACACAACAATTAGAGTGGGGGGAAAATAGAACAGCAAGCTAAGTGACATGAAATTGAGAAGGAAGACAGATTGAAGACAGGTGACACTTCCAAGAGAAAGCTCAATCTATTGTAGGCCCCGCCTCTCTTCCCCACCAGCGGCCAGGTAGACTTAGAGTTTCTCCCGTATCATTTCACCAGTCTTCCTGGTGCTAATGGAGGACAGAGCGGAGTAAATCTCACCAATCAGGGCCCGGACTGGGAGAGGCAAGTGGGGCCCCTGCAGCTTCCACATCTAAGGAGGGGCTCAGTCTCGGGATTACAGAATTACCGACCTGCATTTGCACAGCCCCAAGAGTGAGCACCTCCTTAAATTCTGAACCTTGTGCCCCCCACCTGCTTTACTCTAGAATGGCCTGGTCATTAAGCTTTGTCAAAGGGATCAGGAGAATTTGGTAGATTACCAGGGTTATCCACAGAGCCTGTGGCAGAGAGCCATTTCTCTCACTTCATCTGGTGGTCCCCCTCTCCCAGGGGGATTTCTCCTCAACCAGTCCATTTCATCTACAATGCCGTGTCCCAGCTCCACTCAACACCGGAATATGAATTCATTGTAGTCAGGCAACCCCAGTAGGCTCTGATCCTCTCTATACTTCTACCTACAAATGTTTGAGTGTCCTTCACCAGTTTTTGGAGCATTCTTCCCAGAGTTCCAACCCTGAGTTGAAGGGACTGCTGGTTAGAACCAACACCACTGCTGCTTTGGGCACGAACAAGTCCTGGTAGCAGTCTCCATTTCCCCAGGACACCTCAACACCCCGACCAATAGGAAAATAAGCATTCCCCTGACCTCAAGTCTCATTTCCCCTGGGTGCTTCATAGAGGAAACTAGAGGAAACAGTCTAGTGTCAGCTGCTCTGATAAAAACTTCAGGGTGCCCATTCTGGCATCGCCATCATGCGGATCCAGGAAAAGGGGAGCAAGGAGGATAGAAGGTCCTTCAAGGAGAAATGGCACAGTGCACGATGGAGAAGGCCAACCAGAAGATTTCCTAGGATTTTCTTCTTCTTTCAGGTTTTCTAGTTTCCACATCTCAAGGAAGCCACAGAAAAAAAGGCTAAGGATGCAAAAGGAAAGAGGATTTGGGGGAGGGAAAATAGTCAAGGAAGACAGAGCAGCCTATGCTGTCAACACTCCAGCTGTAGTTACATTTCTTGAAGACCTACTGTGTGTGAGTCAGGTGCTTGCTAGGTGCCCGGGTGCTAATGGATGGATGGATAAGCCCGTTTCTGCCCTGAAGAAGCTAGTGACTCATGAGGAAGACAGGCATGGAAATAGGTACCTTCCAGAACTGGCTTACCGCGGAATAGGATCTGGTCCAGGATGGCATGGGAAGCTACAGAAATGGACATCTATCCCAGCATAGTAGTCTTGCAAAGTGTTCATGGAAAAAGTAGTGCCTGAGCAAAGAAGTATAATCATTCACTCACTTGTTCATTTATTCAGCAAATATTAACTGGGTGTCAACTACCTTTCAGATACTGTGAGAAGTTCAAGCAATACAATGACATATACTTTGGTTTTTTTTTTTTTTTAATGACATATATATTTTTTAGAGATGGAGAAGTTAGGGCCAAAAGGCTCTGAGTAGGCAGAATCAATGATGATATTTTAGGGCCGATCAAAGGGCTCTCATAACCTCCCAATGCTTACCCCTAAGGCTTCCTGATGCCTCCACCATTAGAAATTCATTCTTTTGTTTGAGCCACTCTTAATGTTGCTACTTCAGAACTTTACAAGTAGGCCTGGACACAGGAAAGGCCAGCAAGTTGCCTGAGAGCACCTGGAGCTAGGGCTGGGATGTAAGAGCTGCAGTAGGTATGAGACAGAAGTAACCAAGGACTGACCAGTCACTTTTTCTCCCTGGGAGTGCTGGGAGCTGGCTCTAACAGGCTCAACCATCTTAAGCAGCTAATCCCGCTAGTACACACTTAGGATAGCATGCTGCACAGGTTCACCCAGACAGCCCCTCAGCCTCTGTCCACTGTGAAAACACGGGACACCCAAGTTGAAGGGAATGCTGAATGACACCACGTGGGTGTGCCGTGGTCTGTGACCGGAAGGTTCGCTGGAAGCAATTTGCAAAGGAGGCCTTAGAAAACCACCTGGATGGTTATTGTAAATTAAAAAAGGAAGAGATGCCACTTTTTTCTGAATAATTTTTAATACTAGGTTTATGGCCGGGTACATATGATAGTCATTACAGCTTATTTAACGCTGAAATTATCTGGCCCCTCAAACTCCACTGGGACTGAAGGAATCATGGGTCAAATTTTAAAAACAACGTCTGAAAGAAGACGATATGCCTTTCCTTCAGGAGAATAAATTCAAACCCTTGTAAGAGGAGAAAAAAAAAAAGATCCACTCTCTCTAGGAAGGATCGCTATCATTTCTTCTCTTTGCTGTATGGGTTTCCATGTGTTTGAGCTCAAAAATTCACCCAGGCACACAGAGTTTACTTTAGCTGGCCCTTGCGCCCTTCAGTCCTGCCATCCAAGTGGTGCCTTTTCTAGTGGGTTGTTTTGGAGATCGTCCAAACGCATTCTGAACTCTGAGCTCAAATCACGGAGGCTTTCACTTCTCCGGAGCCGAGCATTTCATCAGGAGCTGGGAGTCTGGGAGTGAGTTACATGGAACAGCTGTGCGGTACCCACCACCCTCTCCCCAAGGATGACACGTTCTGAAAGGAGGGTGTTGCAAGCATTCCTGAGCCAGCCAGCTAATCTGGAGGCCTAGCCTGCTGGCCGAGAGCTACTTTTAAGAAGGCTCCCACTGGAATTACAGCATCTCACAAGCCCTATCTGCAAAGCCCCCGTTTTTCAGAGGAGCAGCTAGGAAGGGGCTGGGAGGGAGGGAGGCAGTGTGGGGAGTCAACGAGAGGGCCAGATGGGTGAAAAAGGAAGCTCTGGAGTCCGGGGGTGAGGGGGTGGAGGGAATTTCCTTTTGGGAACAGGATATTCTCTATCATTAGCTGCTCACAGGAAAGAAAATGGGAAAGCAGAGTTTCTTTTCAAGTGGGGAGAAACCCAGCAGCCAGTGAAAACGCCCGATTTGGAATGGCAGGGAAGGGTACTTCTGTTTGGACCGGCAAGTGCAAATGTAAATACTCAGACCCCTTTGAACTCTGAAATTGTTTCCAACTCAGGCCAGCACTCCAAAGAAGTTTTATTGGAATGTCAGTGTGTCCTGCCCATTGTTGCTGTAGTGACAGCATCATTTGGTACATCTTGGAATCTGCCTGGGTTCTAGAAACTCTGAACCCAGTGGCTACACCACTCACTGATCAGAGCCGCACTCACCACCTTGGAACCTCTTGGCCCCTTCCTTCTCTTGGCCAGAGCAAAGACACTGTTGTGCCTCATGAGAAGTCTGTGCCTGGCTTTGGCCAAAGCTGCCATCCCCTTTGTTACTGAGACAGGAACGCTCCTCTTACATCATCTTTACCTACAGTACAGGGCCCATTTTACTGACTCCACTGAAAACAAAAGGAGGGCAGGGACCTACTTTCTAGCCCCTGAACCCTGTCCCTGTGACTTAGTATAAGAAAAATCACAGAGAGATAATTTTCCCATTAAGGTTATAGGAAGATGTCAATTTGGAAACCTACCACATATCCATTTTGAGATGCCCAAAATAATAACATAAAGAAAACAATGAACTAAGAAAGCTAAGGCAAGGAGGGGAGCGGGTGGTGGTTTTTGGGGGGTGGGTGTTGTAGGGAGCAGAAGGGGCAAAGGGAAAGTCCTGAGCTTTATATTAACCAACACCGTCAGTGGCTTTTCAAAAAGGGAGAGAGTAGTTTATATAAAATCTTGTCAACCTACCTCGAAGTGGAAGGGCCTGTAGGAGTGATTGAAGAGTTTGTTTTATTTATTCCCTGCATCAGAAGAAAAATCAATAGCTGTTTGGCGAGTCAGACGTAAATGAGTTATACAGGCCACTGACATGGTGGACCAGACTTTATAACAACCACATTTGCCGCTGTCAGGCCACGGGCTTCCGTGGCGCCAGCTGTAATTACGGCTGATCACCTTTAATTCGGAGCTGCCTGCCTTGATAAAGGTGTCACTGCAGAAACTGTAGCATCAGCTTCCATTGGGGATGTCACGCTCCAGGCAGACTGCTGGAGAAACCTCTTCCCCTCCCCACCCCACCCCCGAGGTCAGGCAGACGCTGGGAGCAGACCTTGCTTTTTAGCTCCATATTCCCTGAAGCTGTGATTTAAATTCCAAGGGACTCAGATTAACAGCCCTGTCCCCAGCAGCAGAGATCTCCATAAACTAAGAGATTGGGGAGTGGGGGAGTCGGGACCCTCTCTGCTGAGCTACAGGAGGAGAGGAGACCGATGTGTGAGTAGTGCCTCTTGGTTCCTAGGGCACAGAAGCGACGAGGGGCAATAGATTGGCAAAAGCTATGATTATTTTTGAAAACAAAACAAAACCTCGCAACCCCACGCCTTTCTTCTGCTTTTGTGGTATTTAAAAAAAAAATTCTAGTCAACTTCCCATTTTTTCGAAAATCACTTTTTTTTTTTTTTTTTAAGGAGGCATTTAACGATGAGGGGAAGATTAAGGGAAGGAAGGTAGGGTTAAAAAGCTGTGCTAACAGAAAAGCAAGTGTCTGGACTGTTCTAGGTTAAGTCTGAGCAGAAGTGTGAAGTGAGGGGTAGAATCTGCAGTTAAAAGGGTTTCGGGGCTGTTGGCGAAGGGATGATGTTTGACTCCCCCACAACCCCCCCCCCCCCGTTTCCACCCCAGGCTGGTTTTCCTCACTCTGTAATTAAAGAAGAGACACACATACTGTTTGTTCTCCCTGTATCCTTTTAAACTCACAGACAGCCCCACCTGCCCTGCCCCCCCACCTCAAGCCCACCCTCAGCAGGTAGAGGAATGAACAGCTTGTCATTCATCTTGAGGAGGGACAGGTTTTAATTCCCTCTTCTTTGGACAGCTCACCTGAGAGTGGAGTGCTAATCTCAGAAAGTCAAGCTTTGTGTTTGGAGACTGGGGCCCTTTTCCCTTCCGCCCATTATGGAGTGACCAACACAGGGCCAGAGGGGGGCGAAGCCACCGTGATCGCCCAGTTCTTGATGGCTTCAGACGCAGGCGCGTGTTTGGCCCCGAAGTGAGTGTGCCCTTGCTGACAGGGAGGTCAGATGCGAGAAATCTCTGGAGGGCTGGTGGTTGGCATCCAGCAACAGAAAATCCCATCCAGCTCCAGGAAAAAAAGAAGAAAAAAAAAAAAAAGCCTTGAGCAATGGAAACCGTGTCACCTGGTTCTGAAGGAAAGCCCGGGCTGGGGACCTGTCTCGGTTGTTCAAGCCCCATCCTGCCAACCTGACTGGTCACCCTTCTGGGTCTTCACCTCTCCTTGTGTGTCCCTTCCTATTTCTGAACACAGGGACTCTTTTTTTTCTTTTTTTTTTTTTACCAGCATATTAAAAAAAAAAATCGGAACCAGTGGACCCCTGCCCACAGAAGCCCCCCAGTCCCTCTCTGAGTCCGAGGCAGCTGTTGGGCCATCCCCAGGCGGCACTGTTTCCCCCTCTGTTTACTCGTTTCTAAGGGCAATTGCACCACTAAGGCTCCCCAAGTCTGGAACTCGGCCTGAGGCTGTTTTGGTTACATTGAAGTTTTTGCTTCAGTTCTGCCAGATTTAAATGGTGACTTCACCAGCACTGAGCTAAAAAGGAGAAGGGGGAGGAGGGCGAGCCCAGGAGAAAGAGCGAGCAAGTGAGCGAGCCGGAGGGAGAGAGCCAGAGCTAGGCGCAAGAGAAGGGCCAGCGCATTACATCATCGCTTGGCCTGGAATCAAGTGGGAAGGATATGACTCACTCAGGCTAGTTAAGCTTTGGCTCAAATTCTACACACACTCATTCCAGAGCTCTCATGTTCTGCACCTCAGGAGGGAATTCAGCCTCAGTGATGTCCATGAGGTTTGTTTTTAATTTTATTTTCTTTTTTTCTGATTTTATAGAATTTTTTTTTTGCCCCTACTGCCTTCTTCTCTCCAGTCTTCGTCCTCGTCCTCCTCTTCTTTTTCTTCCCCTTCTCCCCTTTCTGCCCGTCTTTGTTTCTCCTCTTCTTCCTTCTCCTCATTCCCCAGCCCCTCCGCTCCTCTTCTGGTCCCGAAGAGGCATTTCTTTTCCCTTTGATAAGAGTTTTTTGTGCTAGCACAGCGACCTGAATGAGTTGAACCGAGGCCGGGGTTGGGCAAAAACAAAACAAAACAAAAACAAAAACAAGAAAACCCCAGAGCAAACCAGAGCGCGACAGGAGCAAAGAGGCCACAAATAAAAAGCGAAGCGAGAAAGAGCAAACTCCGGCGAAGTTTCTTTGCTGCGGTGTCGCTCCTAATCGGAGGAGACAGGGAGAGAGTTAAAATGCAGGAACCAATCGCTTGAATGGTGATGTCATGCTAGAACCGCAGGGTAGTTAAGTAATGTGAGAGCAAGGGGGTCAGGGTTGCAAAGCATTTACCTGCTCTCAAGGGGTTTTCAGTTTATTATCAATTGCAGTGACTGTAACTGGCTTCAGCCTGCATTCTCTAATTATTCACAGACGCCCCCTTTTTATCTTTTATTATTTAAAAGTAAAACTATATTATGACATTTTTAAAAAAACATGATATTATCACAGCTGTGTATTATTTTCCAGCAGGATTCTCTCTCTCTCTCTCTCTCTCTTTCTTTCTTAAATGGCTCAAAACGGTTGTCTTTTCATAGAAGGTCGGAGCGAAGTGACGGTGGGAGTGGGGGGGTGGCTTTCTGAGTGTAACTGGCAAATTGCAAATGCCTGGAGAAAGATCTGGTGTGGTGTGCTGGGTGTGAAGAGGTGTGTGATGGCGTTTGTCATTGAGACTAGACTGTGGGCTCGTACAGCCCGTGTATGATGAGACTCCAAAGCAGCCGCTTTGCCTCTTATTTCAGCCAGTGTTAAGGGCGACTGTGCATTTGCTTGAGAATTGTTAACTTTCTGTTGTTTCATGGGACAATTTAATCCAGTGCTATCTTTGGGACTTCTGTGTTCTTGAATTAATTTGAAGATGATATGCTGGGGTAGTGGGGGAGATGATGAAAACTTCCTGACTGATTCGTCTAGAAACAGCTAGTTAATGTTGGCAAGTCAGGAATCAATGCTAAATAAATGGGGGGGGGGGGCGGACAAAGGATGGTGTTCTTTATGCTTTAAGGATCTAGTGTCCCCAGAGAGAGAGAGACTGATATTTTGAAAATTGCACCACGTTTCTCTGTGTTTCATAGAAGGTATTTAGTGCTGTGATGCACTGCTCAGGCTGTGAACTTGCTGAAACCAGCCAGCATCATTAGATAGTTATAGAACGCAGCCCCCTGCAGCTTGAGACCCGGCCGGCCCCGTGAGAGCAGTCCTGAGTCCGGGCTACTCCAGAACCTCTCTTGCTCTTTTAGTTGTGATCACCATACAGTGAGAGGCATCATGAGGCATGTGGCACATACCAGGAAGGTGTTTATGTTTCTTTCCTTAATGCATGCCTTGGTTATAATTAATCATGATTTTTTATGGATTTCCCTCCTTCCTCTCTACCCCCCCAACCCCCCGCTCTTCTTTTTGGGGCAGAGATGGAAGGGACAGGGGAAGCGGAGGTAATTTTTGGAAGAAGCAGCGTGGTGTGATAGAGGTCAAGAGGCCTGAGTGCAAATCCTGATGACCTTGAGCAAATCACTTAAAGCATCTGGGCTTCATTTTAAAATGAGGGAGCAGACAAGGTGGGCTGTAAGCCCCTCCCCCACGTGTGGAACCAATCTGAGATGGTCTCTGAAGTCCCTTCCAGCTGGAAAGTTCTGTGTCTGTGTCTGTGTCTGTGGTCTGTAAAAGTTTTGCTAAGAGGTATTTGGCATACTTTTCAGAGAAAAGTACATTTGAATTCAAGATGTATTAGTGCCTTAAATGAAAGGCGGAGGGCGAGGAGGAACAGGTCTTTCTCCACTCTGAAGCCTATTTTCTGTTTTTGCTTTTTGGCATGGAAGAGTCCCCTAGTGAAATTCTTAGCGTTCAAATGCTACCTGCAAGGAGTCCTCGAAGAGAGATAATTACGTGAGTGAGTCTGTCAGAAAGAGTGCCGGAAGAGAAAGGGAGAATTACTAATCCAGCACATTTTTCTAAAAGACCCCACAAGTTTCCCAGATGCATAAAATGAAGCTAAAACAATGTCAGAGACATGAGTTTTCATTCGTTCATAATAATACAGAACAGTATTTGTAATGAATTTATTCCCCCAAAAGATCATATGACTCCTTGATATGTTTGAGGAAACTCAAGTTTTTAGTTGAGGTCAAAGGCTACATTTTAAAACTTCAAAGAACCTGAAAGGCAAAACTATATGTGCTTCTTAGAAAGATAATTTTCCCAAACAATATCCCTATTCTTCAGCCAAATTCCAGGGTAGTAGCCTTATTGTAAAGTGTGTATTTATGGGCCCAGCTTAATTGTGCATTGGGAGAAGGACCCCAACTCTGCCTATGTGGGGGCAAAAATTACCCCGAGCTGAAGCAAAACCACTTGTGAAGGTTATTAGTCATTGTGCATAGTCTGATGAGTGCCAAATGTGTGCTTGAGACTCTTCAGGAATAAAGAGGGCATGATTTCTTTTTTTAGAGCATTACAGTTTATGCGGACCTGGCTCTGATTCGTTCACCCATAATCAGAAATGTCCTGCTCACAACTGACAGGGAGGCAGGGCAAGGAGCATGAGCCCAGCCAAGCTCTTAGGTCAGAGTAATATTATCTCACTTCATCCCTGTGGTGGCCTTGGAAGGGAAGAATCCTCAACTCCACTGTTTGGAGATTGTTTTGTTGTATTTGAAGTTTTTGTTTTGATTCTTACTTTGTAACTGATATTTTTACCAGGGTGATTGTAGACTCACATGCATTTGTAAGAAGTAATAGTGACCCTGTGTACCCTTTACCCTGTTTCCCCAATGGTAACAACTTACAAAGCTATAATAAATATCACAACCCGAATATTGACATTGCTGTGATCCAGTGCCCTTATTCAGCCTTTTCTGGTTTTATTTGTACTCATTTGTTAGTTTGCATGTGTGTTGTTTTTATCCACGGGAAAGCTGAGGGTCACACCAGCTCTAACCCCTTGTGTTCACTCCAAGCTAGGTCAACCTCACCAGCACTGACAGACTTGCCACCACTGTTGTGGTGGTTAGGAGCCTAATGGCTGTGTTTGTCAATGGGCAATCTTAGTGATATTGGCCATGTTTTACGTTCTTTGGGGACATGCCCGAATGGCAGCTTTGCCCTCTACAGGGGCCTCCAGGGCCATGCCTCACATGTTAGCAGGTGAATGGGGAGGCAAGGCTTTGGTGGGATGGCAGAAGAGGCACAAGCATATTCCCTCTGTCTCCAGGCAGAGGGCTGAGGAATGTCAGCTGTCCGTGCCTCAGCTTAACCACAGCCAGTGCTGAACTCCGCGCTCTTCCTCTCGCCCTCTCAGTTTTTCCCTGGTGGATACACCTGTGGCACTAGGGGTCAACCATCTGTTGATCAGAGGAGTAGTGTACGGTAGGGTTTCCTGAAAAGAGCATGGCCTCTGGGGCCCAAAGGCCCGTGTTCAAATCACCCTTCCATTTACCAGTGTCTTGGGGCTAGCCAGTGCACCTCACTGTGCCGTCGTTTCTGTCTTCTATGTAAAATGAGGATAACCGTACCTACCACGTGAGTTGTGAGGAATGGGGGTCTGTTTTAATCCCCCACCCCCCACCCCCGGCCTACAGTGAGATTACAGGAAGTAAGTTGTAGCTGCTGCTCCAGTGGGGCCGCTAAGGATCCACCCAGAGAAGCTTCCGTGTAGCTAACCAGCCTCAGACCATTCCCAGGCAGCTGGTCCACACAGCACTCAGCCTTATACCTTCCCCAGCCTGCCTTCTCTTAGGCTGCTTTTTATCCAGAAAATCAAAGCAGGTCTGAGATCACATCAGGTGTGAGAGAGGTGAAGATACCTTTCTGATTAAAGTAAGGTGAGGACTTGCCAAATTTCCAGCGCCCAGAGTGGAGAGAGATGAAGACGGCAGGTTGGGAAGAAGACACTTGCATCCACACTCATGCCCAGCTGTGGCTTGGTGAATGGGAAATGAAGTGAAATGGAGATGAGTGACTTCGCTCCTGAGAACCAGCGTCCATTCCTGGCTTGAACAAGACGAGGTTATATTTGCAATAGCATATGTGGGCAACGTGTATCTTGAGTTGGCTGAGGCTGCCTTCTAAGCTTACTACCTCCCCTCATGTATCTTCTCTGGGGGGAATACTGGTATTTTGGAGACTGAAGAGAAAGGGATTTCCAAGGTGTGGCAAACGGGAAAGTGTGACGATGGTGAGTTTCGTGGAACCCTATAACAGCAGTGGGGCCCAAAACGCACATCAAGGGCTCCATTCTCCATTCGCTGGGATCCCCGAGTTTATGCTGGAAACGGGCCCCAGGCTGTCTCAAGTCCAGTGATAGAAACGTCGTCTCGGATTTTACTTAGTAAGCGTTAACCAGGAAGGCCAGGTCAACATAAAGAGGCAGAAATTAGTGTGGACTGAGCAAGAATGAGCACTGCCATGTGCCTGATTGAAAGTGGGATGGGTGGGTGATGGGCATTAAGGAGGGCATGTGATGTAGTGAGCACTGGGTATTATATAAGACTGATGAATCACAGACCTGTACTTCTGAAACCAATAATACATTGTATGTTAATTTAAAAAAGTGGGATGGGCAAATCTGGAACTGCACTTAAAAAAAAAAAAGGAGTGGTTTGAACACTGGCTTCTCCTTTCTGCTCCCTTTTTGTGTGGCTTACATGGGCCTTTGACCTTTGGAGGGGAGTCTTTTTGCATTGGTTTGCTCTCAGAAAGATGTATGTGCAAGTAGCTAAGTGAGTGATCATAGCTCAGGGATGTGAGAATAGCCAAGAGGAGGAAAGAAAATGGGTGACATTGGTAAGGGTGGGCGAGGCCAATCAAAATTCCCTGGTCCACATTTTTTGGATTTTTAAGCAAACTACCCTAGGCTTATTAAACAGTTTGCTAATGCTTTCAGAGGTGTGTATTTCATGAGTCTCCCTTGTGACAAGCACAGGTCCTTGGCTACTTTCATCCTTGAAAACTGAAATTGACTTCCCTTAGAACTCCCAAGTCCCTGACATAGTACACATAGACTTTATAACAAGTCCATACATCTTTTCTTCCTGCACCTACCCTGGCAGGAGAGCTTACTTAATGATTGATGAAGCAACACCGTACCCAAGAAGAATTAATCAATAGTCCGCAATCATTATGGAGAACGAGAGTGAGTAGTTGTACAAGAGCTGAAGCCCATCTAACTATCAGCAGAGTCGTCTTCCTTTCCTCCACAGGATACCAAAAATTGAATCCTACCTTATAATTTCTTTCTTTGCTGTCTGAATGACTGAAATAGAACCGGATGTGTCCAAAAAAGCCAAGCCTGGAAAAAATAATAATAAGGCTCCAAAAGAATGCCAAGGTATTTATCAATGCACGCACTCAATCACTCATCTTAATGGGAGGTGGAAATGGGGCCAAGAGGCTGTTTTATACCCTGGAATACCTACCATGAGTTACTGTGTTCTAGGAGCCCGTGAACTTCTTTTTTTTCCCCAGAAAATCAAAGATCTTTGAAGAATTGAGGTCGTTTTGAGCTGCGCACATGTTCATATGGGGGAGAGGCAAGGCGGGCCTTTTCTAGCCTGTGGAGCTGGCTGCCCACTTGGCCGTGGCCCTCTACCCTCAGTGGGGTTCTGGTCACCAGAAAACAAAGGTCGGTAAAGTAGGCTCCTCTGCAAAGGTGGAACCTGTTTATTCAAAATCCAGTACAGCCCACGGGACTGTGCCCCACAAGTCTGCTGGAGTTCGATCTGTGTTCCCACTCTGGCTTTGCCACTTGCTAGCTGTTGAAACTTTCTGAGCTGCAGTTTACTTCATCTCTGAGACAGAATCCGTGAAATGATAACTGTAAAGCACAGCATAGAAAATGTTCAGTAAATGTTAGTTATTTAATAATAGGACAGGATGGGACCAGTTGACTTCCTTGGAAGTCGGATAATGATATATTTTGGGCCTCCGTAAGGTTGAGAGAAATGCCATCGTTCAGCAATTCCTTCCCAGACAGGTAAACTGAGTCACAGAATGGAGGTGGGACTGTGAGTAGTAGGCGAAGTGAGGAGAGAATCCTATCATGGACCCTAGTCTGTGTGACCAGCTCTCTGCACTAGCCAGAAAACCAGGTCTAGGACCTCACAGTAAAGCAGCTTATTTCAGCACCAAGAAGAGGTGGGTCTTTTTTTTTTTTCCCACCGCTTTTAGTTAAGTAGTAGGTTTCTTTTTTAGATGGTATAAAGCAGTTTTCCTTTTGCATCTGTGTCTTCTTGACCTTCTTATTTATTTTAATACTCCAAGTCAGCTCAGCAGCAGTGCAGTGAAGGGCTGATCTCCTTTAATTCCTCGGGAATTAATCATAATAACAGCAATTATGATAAACCCATTTAGTGTAAATGTCGATGTAAATTACTCTGGCGTTGCATGTTCGCCTTCACTCTGCTCTTGGGTAGTATCCACCCTCGGACGATTGCACACTGGCCTCTCTCTAGCCATACTATTTTTCTTAATTCAGGTCTTGACCTAGCTTAGAACATGGTTGCCCTGTGGGCCTTTCCTTCCATCTGAGGCAAAGAGGAAGCTTCAGTGTGCAGCTCACAAGGGATGCCATTTCATCAGGCTTCCCTCTCACTATCCAGAATTTCCACAGTGACAGAATCATAATCCCATACTTCTAAATGCATCAATAGGGCAGGAAACTTAGAGATCCTTCAGCCCAGCCGCTCATTTTACAGATTCAGAAACTGAGGCCACCCAAAGATGTGATGAATTATTCAGTATCTACACAACAGAGAGGTGGATTAGCATAAAGCTATTTGGTGGCAGAGACAGGACTGGGTTCTGATACAGTGAGGAGCCCATTTCTGTCCTGCCAGGCTGTTGGGCTTCCGGGTGCCAGGAACTTCATCTTCTCTCTCAAATGTATGCTTTCCAGTCCTCTTTTGAGTTCTGACTCCTGGGGATGGCAAGGTGAGGAGAGTGCAAAGAAAGACTTAGACAAGCAGAGGGAGGCGGGGGGCGGGGGAGCTCAACCAGCTGGCTTTGAGAAGCTGGGAGTCCTTCAGGGACCTCACAGTGCAGACTCCATCCTCTGGTCTGGGGGGGAGGGATGGGGAGATGGACAAGATAGCTAGCTTTCCACCTCCAGCCGAAAATTCCCTAGTGTCTAGTTAGTGGGCGCTGCGTGTTGTCCCTGGGCCATAAATGAGATGGGGTAAACGTCCAGGAGTCTGGCGCTCTCTGCTTCCCACCACTCTCTCCTTCCTCCCCTCACAGTGCTGAGCGCATGTCTGATGAGGACAGCGTTTGGAATCCACCCCAGAAACAGCACCCACCCACCTGCAGGATGTGACCTCTGGGCTCTGAAACTCGCTGCTTCCTCCCTCTTCCTCCCCACCTAGGGACCAGTTTTAGACCACAATTCCCAACACAAACCACTTCACACTTTAATCCCAAAGAGACTCAGGCACTTTGTGACCACAGAAAACTTGTCACTTCATTACGATTCTGAAAAAGGAGAGCAAAGGGTCATTCATAGTTGTTTTAATGACTTTGCATCCTTTCCCATGGAGGCAGCTTTCAGCTGTTAGGCACAAAGGATGCCAGCTCTGACATCTCACCGTGCAGCAGGGGCAGCATTTTTTCATAATGCTTTATCACAAGATTCTTCACAGCCAGTTAACCCAATTAATCTTCCCACAGTAATTATCCAGGTGCTGTACGATTCAGCTTCCCTAAAGTCTCCAAAGCTTTGCTGTGTGTAGATGAACTATTGTGCCTCCCGACCTTGAAAGGATGTTTCTAACTAATTAATGATTGTTAAGTGCTTGGAAAATGCACTTTGGAAATATGCTGGTGCTAATATGCCTGAATCGTCCCCTGTGCAGTCGCGGTGGAGGCAAGCTGGAAATCGTTCCTGCTGTTTGTAAATCACATGAGGATGGAGATGTCTCTTTTCTCAGCCAGGTATCTGGCCCTCCTCCCTTCCCGCCTCCACCACACATTTGTTCCTTGTCCATTTCTCCCAGTCTGTGGATTAAGCTGTCTTTGGTGCACTAGGCCAGTGATTCATAGGATTTCCTCATTGAAGTGAGAAGTATCGTTTGGGCTCTGGTTAGCCACGTGGTCTTTAATGAGGCAAACTGAAAATGGCTACTGGCAGAACTACCAGTAAAAGAAACATGTTTTTCCGTACGGTAAAGCAGTTTTGAAACTTTTTTGATATGAACAGCAGTAAGAAGTATTATTTTACCTTGCAGCCCCTGACACTCGCATGTGTGTGCTTACATACGTGTGGATGTGTGCGTATACAGTTTGATGAAATCATGCTTAATTTTTACTGTGTATACATTCTTGGGTATCGTATATTCTCTTCATTTTTCTAAGACACTAGTCATGTCAGATTAACTGATTTCACCAATTTCCTGCCAATTGACCCACCAGAACTCCATCCAAAGTTGGGAAAGTGTTGGTATATCGGAAGCATCGCAAGAATGCAGGACAAGGGTCAGGAGACCTGGTTCATATGGCCAGCTCTGTCCCAACTCTCAGATTCCTTCCCTAAATCTGAGGGTCCTCAGATAAAATTAAGGTAGTTGTTTTTAAACTGAATTTACTCTCAGAATACTTTCTGTAAAACTCTCTTATGTGGAAGCCAATTACAGAAAACAGAACCCCAAATGGCCCATAGCAGCTATCTTAAGTCACCACCCCCTCTTCCCAGGAGCCATTGGGACACAATCTGAACAATACTGGGCTAGAAATTTCGTAAGTCCCTCTAGTCCTGGAATTCAGTGATCATTTTATCTCCTAGGTTAGATTTATCTAATGGAGCACCCCAGGTTTCACTTCTGTTGATTGTGAGCTAGGATTCTCTATTGGGGGTCTTCAGAATCAATGGGAATTTTTGCTCTCGGACCATTGTTTCTTCCTGCTTCAGCTTTATTGCTTGTTCTTGGGCCCCATGGGCTAGGCTTCTTCAGGGAAAGAGGGAGTTTTTGAAAGGTCTTTGGGAGATGCGTGAGCAGGGAGACATGTGAAGACGTTTACTTATGTCATTGTGTCTGCTTTTTCTTTGCCTCCTAAATTCAGCAGGTTCCTGATTTTTAACACAGCTCAAATCATTTGGCTTACAGCTGGTAAAATACAATTTTCTGGTTCTCAGAAAGAAAGACTTTTCAGACTTATAAAAAGAGAAGCTCATAAGACTTCTTGAACATCAAATAGCTCTTACAAAACACCATTTTGATGAGTTAAGTGTAAATGAATCAGAAACATACGGATTAAATTTCCCTTGAAAGACACATGGGTTTAAGAATTAAGGGGGGAAAGTGCTTGGCAAGATGGATTTCAGGTTTTTGCCAAACCTCAAAATGTCTGAAAAATGGTTTGAGACATTTTTACTGAACGCAAAATGCCACGGAGTTCACCCATCCCAGACATAATAGCGAATCTTTTTGACAACAACTTTATGACAAGAAAAAGGGCCTGTGGGGCTTAGCCATTTTTTTAGTTCTCCTTCAATAACCTCCCACCCCCCACCACCACGACCAAAATAAAAGCATTTATGGGACTAAGAGAACTGTCTGATTGACAAACTAAAGTTTCAAGTCAGGCAATTACCAGAAAATAGCCCTACAACTAAAAAATACTTAGATTTTTTCCCCCCATACTACCCAGAGTCAATTAGACCATTTTCTAAGTGGAATAATACACTCTAGGGATATGGAGTATTTGATATATTTTATTCATTGGTGTCTAGAGCAATGCACGGTTATTCTAGTCATTTGTCTGACAGTATAATTCCAGCTTCTTTGGAGAGGGGAAAAAGCCCACTAAAAGCAAACAGATTGAAGGGAAATATCCATTGGTTTATTAAAACAGCTGCAGTATGGAAATGATATATATCATGGAGGCAGGGCATGGGTTGAGGTTTTTAAGTTGCTGGGACTGGTCTTGGAAACTTGAATTCCGTTACATCTTCTTTATTTGATAAGCTGTTTTAGAACTTCTCCATACTTCAGAATTCTTGCCGGCATGAGAAAACTCAGGGGCAACAGATTAAGGACCCAGGGACTGATCTTGGGAGAGTTGTGCATCTTATGGATGAAATGGCCTCCAATTATCTTTTACTGGCTATTCCTGCTAGCTGGTCAGAAGCCCACTGACACTTCTACAGCCGTATTTTTCATATGCAAAAGCACAGAATGAGTGGTTTTGAAGGAGTTGCAAGCAAGTGAGAGAAAGAATCTGGATGGGAACGCATGGGCCGGGCCACCCACTCTCTCAAGCTACCTTGTCTCATGCCCTTGTTTCCTCTTCATGGTTAAGCCGGGAGCACCAAGTTTTGCTTGCCTGCTTCCTTCCTTCCTTCCTTTCTTCCTTCCTTTCTTTCCTTTGAAAGAAAGGGTGCATTCAGTGACTGCCAATATCGATTTAGAAACGAAGGGACAACAGTATACTTTTAAAAAGGTTTCAAGTCATATAGACTCCCCAAAAAACCTCAAAACTACTAAAAACCAAAACCAAACAAACCCTATCTTTAAACCTATATGTTTTAACTCTATGCTGGAAGTAATGGAACAGATCTATTATTTTGTTTGTACAGCATTTGACATAATGCTTTGAGGTAGGACTTCCTCCCTGGGAACCAAAATTAATTTGTTGCAAAAGGAGTACCCAAAGGGAAAGTAAAAGCCACAAAAAACCCCACAGAAAACTACTTTTGGCACCTCCGATGAAAATGCTATGTAAAAGTGATGGTTAAAATATGTGCCCACCACCCCATCTTGTGCCCATCTATGTTCATTGAGCTCAAGATAAGAAATGGAAACTAGAAGTCTGGGAGAGAAAACTCAAGTGTTACCAACTTTCTGTCTTAGAAAGGGCATCAGAATCAGAAAAACTGGGGCCAAATTCTAACTGCATTTTTACCTTTTCCAAAACAATGTAATATAGGATAATAGGGCCAAGAAGGGCTCCTTTGATTCTGAAAAAATGCTGAGCCCCCTCCCAGAGCTGCCAGTACCTCCCTCCCACTTACCCCGTGCTTCTTTCTCCCTTTATTCCACAGCTCCCTAATTCAAAAAGGATCAAATTGTACAGTATAGTCTATCAAATGGTTCTCATGGTTTGTAACTCAGCCACCTACAGAAAATACTGGAAAATCAGTGTCAAAAATTCTAAATGTATGTATTTCCCAATTTGGCCCCTACAAGGGGATCAGGCTGAGTGAATACACATCAGATAGTATATATTTCTACATAGGATTGTTACGTTCTAAAGAGATCGCTTTCATTTCATGTTAAGCTATGAGCCACAGTAATTATTTACTATCTTTCGGCCTGTGTTGATGTACTTTAACAACCTGCCTTGCACAGATGGTTAACTCAGCCTGGAGCCCCTACCACCAATACCCCCTCCCCCAACACACACGTGTGTACATGCAGTTCAAAGCTAACATCTCATCTTTCCTGAAGCAGTTCTTGCGTTTCCTCTTCCAGGACTCATCCCCCCGAAAGCCCCCCGTGGTATTAAATATCATTGGGGGTGTTCTCCCATTACACCCCTGCCCTGACTTCCATGCCTTGTCTGTTTCTTTTAATAGATGATGGATTTCTTAAGGGCGGGGATGATCTTTTATTGACTCTTAGCCTCCATTCCTGAAACATAGCAGGAGCTGAGTAAATGTTTAAAAAAATAAGCTTAAAAAATAATTTTAGTTGTGTTTCTGTTGGATCACGTTTTTTTTTATTGAAGCCACAGAAAGTAGGTGGGACTGAAATTCTCTCTGGGTTCTCAGTTCTTGTAGAAAAATGCAAGGAGTAAAGTGCAGTGAAGTTTTTGCTCAGAAGAGCTCCCTGCCTGATTTCAACTTTCTCCCCTAACCTATGTTTATCTTGATGGTCTTATTTATATCTATTTCCTTCTGACAAAAATAGAAGCTCAAAAAAGTGAATTTACCACACAAGGGATGATACTTCTGACTTGTGTCTGAGTTCACAGATGTAGTTAAGATGTTGCCCTGTGTGTGGATATCCAGCTAGATGCTCATTTTCTGAGTCATCTGACTTCTGAGTTTTCACTTTTTTAAGAGTATAATTAAGATAGGTTCCCAGGGACTAGGGGGAAAAAAAAAAAAAACACAACAAACCATGAGTAAAGCAGACAGTCTATATGTTGAGACCCATATAAGGAGGTCTGTGGGCACCTGACCAAATTGAGAGAAGCATTAAGAGCTATTCAAAACCTACTGAAATGTCAACACAGTTTTGAAAAGCGTCCATTAGGGATGCAAATGTGTGGTTCCCTGATTATGATAAGCACGGGAAAGAAAACAGTGAAACCCATTAGGAGGTTTTGAGAACTTGGTTTTGAAGATTGGGGAGGGCAACTCTAGTTTCTGCTAAGGGTTGGGCTTCATTTTTTGCCCCAGTCCTCGTCTCCATTCTGAACCAACAATTCTCATGATTTAAAGGACCCTAAAAATTCCTGCATTTTTGGATAAAGCTAGTTAACTCATATGTAAATGAACCAACTTTGTAATTCCATCCATGTCAGATAAAATTCATTTTCATAAGATTCAGTTTCTGGATTACAAACTATAATTTGTTTGTGTAAAGGATCTGACATCAGACCCTTCAGGCTTTTTATGTCTTTTGATTTGTTCTTGCAAAGAGATTTTTCTTATAAAAGGTCAATTGTAATTTAAAATCTATAATTCTTATTAGATACTCTTCTACAAATCAACTCACACTACGGGTGTATTTCTATTTAGTAACCATTAGGGCTTTGCTATGAAAAATAACTGATTAATCTAATCAGAAAGACACCTTTCATTCTAGCTGTCTTGTGTTGTTCACACATGACGTCAAATGATATTCATAGTAATGGATAAATTGGGGCATAATTTTTGTGTAATCACTGTCGGTGTAAAAAAAAAAAAAGTAATTGATTTTCCCATCTTCCCTGATCTGGAAGGAATTGTATCAATTTCCAGGACGTCATAAAACAAAATATTTAAAGTATGTTTCAAATAATAATAAAAAAAGAAATACTTAACTTAATAAAGATGTGGAATTCATTTATGAAGAAAAACACTGGCTGTGAACCAATAGGCCAGAAACTTTGCCAGAAGCCTGCTATAGACAGTCATTCCTATATGTCCACTCTCTCCCCATCACTCTTGAGCCCATACCATATTAAGAAAATGAATTCTCTCAGCCACACTGGACTTTGAAATCATTGATTTTGTTTACTTTGTTTCTGAGTTAAAAAACAGATCTTTTTCCAGTGTTCTGCCTTATAAGGAAAGTAGTCCAAGGCACCTATAACTATAGGTCTTCATGCACTGTTTTAACTAAAGAGGTTTTCTTGGCATATGTATTCGATGCATGGGAACTTTACATAAAAGTTAATGGGTTTTGACCCTCCTCGAGAGCCTCAACAATTGAAACCACTGGCAAAAATGGAAGACACTTAAGTGTCATAAGAGCAGTTGACTGTTTCAGCATTGACCTAAGGCAAAAATTATAAGCCCTGGGGGGCACCTGGGTGGCTCAGTGGGTTAGGCCTCTGCCTTCAGCTCAGGTCATGGTCTCAGGGTCCTGGGATAGAGTCCTGCGTTGGGCTCTCTGCTAGGCAGGAAGCCTGCTTCCTCCTCTCTCTCTCTGCCTGCCTCTCTGCCTACTTGTGATCTCCCTCTGTCAAATAAATAAAATCTTAAAAAAAAAAAATTATAAGCCCCGGAACAGACATTTCCATTTAGCATTTTTGCTTTTGTGCTTTTCAAAAGAAATAGCCCCCAGCTACAGAAAGGCGGAAAGATCTATTACTATTAGCATGTAGGCAAATACCATGGTACTCACTTCTGTTAGATCAATCCTCTTAACTTCTAGAACTCTTTTCAGCTGTATTATGGTATTCTCCTTTCTTCTCCATCCCTATGGGGTAGAATATTCCAGAAAGTAAGCACAGGTTTTCTCAATGGTTAAGAGAAATCAGAATGACTTTACCTCCGGCAGTCAAAAGCTATATAGTCCCTGCCATCAGGGAGGTAGGAGCATAATGATAATGATTTACTCTAAATAGAGGTATCTGGGTGGCTCAGTGGGTTAAGTGTCCAACTCTTGATTTTGGCTCAGGTCATAATCTCAGGGTTCTGAGATTGAGAGCCCTGCACTGGGCTCTGTGCTCAGTGGGGAGTCTGCTTCTCTCCCTCTCCTTCTGTCCCTCTCCCCAAGGGCACGTGCTCTCTCTCTCTCAAATAAATAAATCAATCTTTTAAAAAAAGATTGACACTAAATAATAATCAGACCTATAAACATATTGTTAGACATTGCATGAAGGAGAAGCACACAGAGTTATAAGACCCTCTAAATTGGAGGCACCTCTGATTTGGGGTCAGAGAAAATTTTAAGAAAGTGATATTTAAACTGAGACCTAAAGGATGAATAAGAACTGGTAGACAGAAGAGCAGATGGCTAACCTTTCCAGGCAAAGACAATAGGAGGTATTAAGGCCCTGGGGTAGGAAAGAGCTTGGCACATCCTAGGGAATGATTGAATACCAGGGTGGGTGAAGTACATCAAGTCAGATTAGAAAGTAGTACAATAGTCATCAAGAGGTAGAACATTTAAAGGATGATTTTATTAAATACCAGATGCTGAGGAAAGCCATGGAAAAATGTTGAGTAGGGAAACATCATGATTAGATCATTGGCTCATGGAGATCTTTCTGGCTATAATGCAGAGGCTGGACTGGAGAGGAGTGAAACTGAAGGTGGAAATTGTTGGAAAAACCAAGTGAAAGAAGATTTTATTTTGGACTAGGATCTTGGTAGTGGAGATGGAGCCAAGTGGATTGATTCCAGGTCTATTTGGGGGGTGGAGTACATAGAACTTAGTGAATGACTGGAAGTAGAAGATGAGGGATGTCAAAGTTAATGCCTAGATTCTACTAATTTATTGCTATCAAATAAATTTAAAGAAATATAGGACACATTCTAAAGAAAAGGGCCTAAAGATGAGTACTGTATTACTCAGGGTTCTCCAGGGGAAAAAAACCAATAGGATATGGAATATATATATATATATATATATATATATATATATATATATTAGATATATATATAATATATACATATATGTATATAAAATATTATATATAATTTCTTGTACTATAATATATAATCATATATGATTTATTATAAGGAATTGGCTCATGACAATTATGGAGGCTGAGATGCCCTACCATCTGCTATCTGATGGGTGGAGTCCTAGGAAAACCAATGAGTGGTACACATTTCAGGCCAAGTCCAAAGGCCTGAGAACCAAGAGCATTGGTGGTCTAAGTTCCAGTCCAGGGGCAGGAGAAGGCTGATGTTCCACCTCAATCAGCAAGAGAGAGAAAGAGATAAAGAACTCAACTTTTTTTCCTTTAAAAAAAAAAATTCTATTTAGAACCTTAATAGGTGGGGTGACGCCTAGATCACTTGGGATGACGCTTACTCGCCCCTTTGGAGGGGGGCAATCTGCTTTACTCAGTTCCCTCATTCACATGCGGATCTCTTCCAGAAATACCTTCACAGACACACCTAGACATGATGTTTAACCAGCCATCTGTGTGCCACATGGCCCAGTCAAGCAGACCATAAAATCAACCATCCCAGGTACCATGGACTGGATCAGCCATGGGGCTTAACATAAGCACTTAGGGAATGTTATCCTAGCTCTTCAGTAGGTAGGGCAAGTTAGAGTTTCCTATTCAGTAGTGAAATTTTTTTCCTGGCAGCTGTCAGACTTGGAGGACTTTTGTCATTCTCAGAATGCCCAATTTTTTCCCAATCCCAGTGGGCTGGATGGCACCACACTGAACAGACAGAACCAATTATTTGAGGACCTGAACTAACCTCTCCCAAAGAATGTGATTCTGTTTAATAATAAGTGGCTAACTCTGGTATACAAAGGAGTGAGACCTTTATTTTATGCTAATTAAAGGGATCATTGTTCATGTTTGAGAAGAAACTAGCCCCTCTCTTACCCTTCAGCACTCCTGGTTCCTGCCCTACTTTGTTAAATGTTACAGGTACTCCAATCTGAGTGCCTTTTGTTCAAGGAAAGGAAATGTCCAAGAGAGGCCAGTGACAAGTTACCCATTTGTCCCTACCTTTGAAGAAAACCCACCCCAAACTGATGTGTTGCTTCCCCAAAATACATAGTTTTGGGCCTCTCCATAAGTCAGCTTACCCACTCACTCTTGTTTATACCTGATTATATAAACTTTAGAGTTGAAAAGGTCCTTGCAGATCATTGGCTGAGCCACCTTATTTTATACATGAAGAAACAGAAACTCTGAGGAGGTCTTGAGGACACAACCCAGGATCATGAGGCAAACCAGTGGCTGATGTTGGCTGGGGTATTAGGATTCAAAGCCATGCCATGAAGGGCTCAGTTACTTCGCGGCATCTTTTTATGATCTTCAGATCGACACATTCTCTTCTGATGAGTGGCTGATATTCAGAGGCCTGAAGAAAAAACAGACTTTTGTCACAGACCAGTGAAGGGATTTCTTGGGGAACAGTCAACTATGAGCACTCATAATATGCTTCCCATCCTATAAATGTACTGTCATTTCACTTACAATTTCTATTTCTAGTGGGGCTTATTGTCGATAGCTGAAATTGACATTTACTGTGACCATAACCCTACCACAAATTAAAATCAGATCCTAAATCCCTCTGGGGAAGATGTTTATTAAGCTGTAAGAAGACATCTGAAATGATACCAAATTACATTTTAAACTTGAAACCCCAAATACCACATTTGTTTGGAAGTAGGAATAGGGCTGTCTGGGGAATAATATGGGAAACTGAGCAAGTCACTCTTTCTGGCAAATGCCAGGCCACCAAGGAAGGGAAAAGTGCCTTAGAAGAGATGCTTAATGTATAAACCCCTGTATGTTTAAGCCTAAGCAAAATTTCCTTCGGAATGAACGTAAAGGGAAAATAAGCCCTTTAAAGCTTTGTGTCTTTAGAGAACAGACATGGAATTTCCAATTATACCTATAAATACACCAAGAGGGGGTTGAAAGAAATATAATAAAACAAGTCTATCAAAATACAAATCTGCATTCCAAGGTTTGACAAGGCTGATACAGATAAAAGTGGGTTTGCAACAGAATGTCTGTTTATCACTTTGCCTCTTAGCATATAGATGTCTGGGGTTGTCTGTGGATAGTGGGTGTGTTTATGCACATAGTGTGGCTACTGTCTCAATCTCAGAACGTAATAACAGAACCAACTCTGTCCACGGGAAAGCTACACGCAATGGCTTTTTTGCTTGTGTGTCCAGCCCATGAGTAGCTTTGAAAATTGCAAAGCCCTTTGAGATCCTTGGATGCAAAGTGCAAAGTAAACGCCAAGTATCATTATTATGAACTTTATTGCTATTATTTTATTAAGTGTTTGAGATTAATATCAATTTAGCTCATGATAAGTGCTGCAGCAAAGTGGGAGAACTTGAAAGGTAGCTCAGGAAAGGTTGCTCAAGGAGGATACCAGTTTCCTAGAAACTGCCCCTCCCCCCAATCCCCTTGCTCAAGTCAATGATAAGTTGACTGTCCCTTCAGGATAGTGTTTCAAGTTATCATGACCCTTAATAAGAAGCCTGTCATGGATGTGTCATTGGGGTACTACTGCCAGGAAATGAGAGACCATGTACAATGAGGTGACCTCATTAAGTCATTCAACAAACCTCTACAAGGCTCCTATTATGTGCCGAGCTCTGCGTTTTGTGATACTCTCTCTTGCGTCTGATGGAGATACTAGCACATGCTGTGAGAACACAGAGCAAGTTTTCCTGAGAAGATGATGCAGCACGAGACACCAGGTCTCATAGTGATGGAAAAGACACTCAGGTCTCTCAGAGAGCCTGGACGTTTCTGGGTCTTTTTTCCAAACTATTTCACCCTAAGATTGAGAGCCATATCATTTTACTTTGTATTGTAAAATGACACTGGCAATAATTTTGTCTTCTAGAATAGATTCATCATCTCTTAAATAGAATATACATTGATCATCTTCCAGGGGCCTAACACGTATAAGATATTATCTCATCTATGATTATCAAAGCACCCTCACACCATACTTAGGAAGTGGGTAGTATAACCCTTTTTTTTTTTTTTTTTTTTTTTTTTGCAGATGAGAAAATAGAGAAGTTAAATGACTTGCACAGATCACACACTCAGGGGCCATGACAGGGCCAGCAGGCAGCCTGAATGTCAGCCACACAAGGCTGCTTTATTCTATTTACTGGTTAATGATGGCCACCAGCATTATCTCTATCATTTCTGTCAACCACTCTGACTGGAATAAGTGAAAATAATAGCCCTAATTTAGGACTATGAGAAGTCTGCCAGTTCCTCGTCCTCCTCCCTAGAAACCCTGCCAGATGGGGATGAATCTATTTTTTAAGAGCCTAATAAGAGGAAATTCCAAAACTTCAGTAAGCCATTTAATTGTTTTACACTATTCGTTCTTGGGAGACTCTCTTTCTTCTAACGTAAATCCCATGTGCTGCTGTTTTATTACAGTTATTATTCTGCTTTGTTTGGCTTTGAAAGTAACTGGTCACCATTCTCTGAATATAGTAATTTGGAAACTTGAAGCCTGCTCTCGTCATCTCCTGGTCTTGTTCCTTTTACTTTTCCATTTAGGTCTTCCCTTCTGGCCTCTCAGTACTTCTCCCTGCGTCTTTGGAGCCTTCTCCAGGTTCTCTCCTCACTTCCCCGCCCCCTGCCCTGCCCTCTTCCCCCACTTCGTGTTCAGCCCTGTCCGACAAGGCTTTCTCTAGGCTCTCACACCCTCCCCTACAGTTTCTGGTTATTTGAGTACCGGCCATGGTTTAGAGTTTGCGGCTGTCTGTCAGGATATAAGCTGGTGAGGAGTTTGCTGAGCCTTGAAGTAGGGCCTCTTTCCTTGTCCGTGTTTCCTGGGAGGACAAGTTAGCCTCTCAGCACTTGTGTTACTTTATTGATAAGAACAGGACCTAAGGAGTCAGGCTCATAGCACTCTGTGTCCCTGCCTGCCGCCACAGTCAGAGCCCCTCCTCCAGCATCACTGCCACAGCCCCTCTCCTGCTGTGGAGCTGAGTTTCTAGCTCTTCCTCCTAAGGAGTGAAAGAATCCTGGCAAGTGGCTGGGTGGAGAGTGTTTTAAACTGGGTCTCCTCGGGGAGAGGTACTTGAAGACTGTCTAAGAGACCCTGCTTTGAGCTTCAGGAAGAGGTTAGGTAAAGGCATTAGTGGGGGTGACCCAGGAGGGAGAACTTGGAAAGTGCAAGGATGGGTAGAGGTTGTCCCAATGATCTTTTCTAGAGCCCTTCTGTTTTTGCTGAAGTCTTCTGCAGTTGGAGCTTTTGTCCATCAGCTACAAAATGATGTTATGTATTTGGAGCATAGGTATGGGGCGATCGTTCAGAGTGTGGAGTCCGCCCCGACTTACCCATTAAAAGATGGTAACTGAGAAGCTGCAAGTCCAGAAGAAAGAAAAACAGAATTGCTGACTTAAGAGTTGGGGGTGGGGGTGGGTGTTTGTAAGCCCAGGGAGCTCTGCCCCTATAGAATATCCAGACAAGTGTGTTAGTGAATGTTTACATGAATTATTCATTGATGGTGAATGAATGCAAGCAGGAATCACATGTAAATGACAAGGCTCATAATCAGAGGACTCCTTATTTGTCTTTATGAAGGAAGGAGGAAGCTTATTAACGACTTAGAAACCGGAAGAAATTTTACTTAGAGATAGCTCTCTATAAAGAAAAAATTTTCCCCAGCCAGCCAGATGTATATCATTTATTTGAGACTGCATTCAAAATCATCATTTATTTCATCTCTTTTGATCTACATTTACTTGCCTTTTCTAAGTGTAACTTTATGAATAATTGATGCAACTGAGAAGTTATTGGCTAATTGAAAAGCCATCTTGTCATGTCTTTGAGCCTGACCCATGGCGAAAGCCAAACTGTTCAGGCATTTAGGGTCTTTTATAAAGGGTCTTTTAAAAGAGCCTTTAGCTCTTTACAAGGAAAAAATATCAGATTTTGGAATTGGATTTTTTTTTGGTGACAATAGTACATCAGAAACCAATCCAACCGTGTTTTTGGTTAACTTAAATGAATCAGGCTGACTGCATGACTAATTCAGATTAATGGTGCAGAAATCAGTCATTAAAGAGGGGGAGAAAAAGAGATTGATTTAATAGTCTTAACAGAATGGCCATAAATTTACATCTCCCTTTCTATTCTGCTCTCTCTGTTTAAAACACTTGAAAGCACTAGTAAATATATCCTCTGCCTGAGTAGATACAGCGTGTATGCTATAAAACCCAACACAGGCTCCAGCGGGATGCAGCTCTGTTCGCTGTATTACATTTTATGACCACCATTGGCTCTCTCACAGCCAGGCTTTTATTTAAAGAAAAAGAAGTTACATTTCCAAGATATCAGATACTACATCTATAAAATAAACGCAGCAGTAGTACCAAATTGATAAAAAGAAGGCCTAAATTTATCTTGCGTGGTAAATTTAATTTCCGACACCCCTGGTGATAATGATTACAAAAGTGTTCTTGTCAATATCGATAAGTCAGTGCAAAGCAGAAACGAGATGTTTAGTTGACCGTGGTGTGGGTGTAACTGGTACGTCTGGGCCCAGAGTTTTGAACATTACGAAGTACAGCCTTATTGTAGGGCAGGCATCCAATTTTTAAAACATTATATAGATTGGAGACAGATGAGTGTTCTGAATTATTCTTGGCCTTTTCTTATGAAATGCCTAGAATATAATTTCAAATGGAAATTAACTTAATTGATGCAAAAACAAATGGGTCTAGAACTCATCAGAAAGCTTGAGTTTAAGGGGCATTGCTAAAAAGTACAGATTACCTTGGGGGTAACCATTTATGCTTTTCAAGAGCAGAAATGGGTTATATTAGGCTGTTAATGTAAATTGGAGTTTCACTTATGACTTGTAAATCCAATTAAGTTCTTCTCACTAGTTAGGAAAGATAATTTATTGAACCCTGTTCTTGCAATGTCTTTTGTCAAAGGAAGAGACCCTTAATATCTCTGTTCTTAAGAATTCGAGAAGTATTTATTGACACCTGCTAGGTACCATGCACTTCCTTACTTTTCTAAAGTATCTGCATTACTAAAAACAGAGCAGACACAATCTCTCACTGATACAGTTTATGGTCTAGTGGGAGCAGAGACATTTTTAAAAATCACTCAAAATCACTGAAGAATTATAACCGGGGAGCTGAAGTGGTAAATTGCAAGAGACCATGAAACACATCTATTTTGTTTTTCATCAGATTGTCACAAATTGTGAATTTGTAGATGGATTGTTAGGCAAATGGCCTAACTTGGCAAACTCGTTTTCCACTCTGAAATGAGTGTGTACAGAGTCTGACTTGTCTTAGATACTTAATTTGACTTTTGGTTTATTCATTGATTGAATAAATGGTGAGAAAGTGTTACCAGGTCGAAGAATGCAGGTGAGCACACTCCAAAAAAGCCCTGACCTGGTGTGGTTATCCAGAGAAGATGGTGAGGATTACTTACATTCAAGGCTGTGGCAGGAAGGAAGGTGACAATGCAAAGAAGCCGGAAGGAAGTCAGCGAGGACACCAGTCTGGAGCCCAGGGCCATGAGTGGGGCAGCAGTGAGGGGCCGCTTGGTGTGATGGCCTTGGAGCCATGTCAAGTGTTGTCACAAGGAGCCAAGCTTACTGGAATCTCTGATGAGCTGGAGAGTTTGCTCTTTTTCAAAGTCAGGCTGTTTTACTAGCTTTTTAGGAAGGATATAGGTATAAAGGCAAAATTCTCTCCCCAGACACCCAAATGCCTGTGTCATCAAAGGAAAGGCGGCAGGGGAGGGAAGAAAGGCCGGGAGGGGTACGAATCATGCAAGGAGGTTCCAGATCTCTTTCTTTTTCTTTTTTTTTAGGGGGGTTCTGGATCTTTACCAGAGGTCCTCCCTTGAGCCTAAGAAAGCTTTGAAATGAAAAATACATATTTTAATTGAATTCTGCTGATATTTTGGTGCCTTTTCTCAGGCTAAATATTTCTACTCGTGTGTCTCAAAATTCCTCATTTGTTAAAAGGGGAAATATTGTCTTTGCCATCCAACTTTAGGAGCTTGGCAGTGAGACTTGGTGCAGAGCATGAGCTCATTCAAAAAAGATACTGGTAATAGGATGTCTTTTAAAATATGGGCCAGATAGCTGTCTTGTTTTCCCAATTATTGCTTCTGTTGGATTTTTGTCATTGTTTTCAGGAAAAACAAGATACTGAGCACCAATCTCTGGGGAACTAGTTTGGTTCCATTTTGAGGAAATATTTTCAAAGATCCTTTCTGAGAAATAGTGTGAATCATTTTGAAATTCTGTAAAACTGTGGGTGAAAGGAGTCCATTTGCCTCCACAGAAGGGTTTGGGAGTCTAAAGTCAATGGGTTTTTAAAGAAATATCTTATATATGCCAGATGTTTGGGACACTTTTACAGGCATTTGATTAGGCTGTGGTTTCTTAATTAAAGCAAAGGATTGGTGTTAACTTTAAGATCCCAGCCTTAAGCCCCAGCTCCTTGATTGAAGTATAGTGATTACTCTGTTGTTTGGTCTGGGTTTCAGAAGAATAATAACAAAAATAACTAATTTTATTGAACATATTCAATATGTAGTTGACTCTTGAATGAGTTTGAATTACACAGGTCCATTTATATGTGGATGTTTTTCAATAAATACAGTACAGTACTGTAAATGTGTATCTCTTCCTTATGATTTTCATAATATTTTCTTTTCTCTAGCTTACTTTACTGCAAAAATATAGTATATCCAAAATATGTGTTAGCAGATTGTTAATATTATCAGCAATGTTTCTGGTCAACAGTAGGCTACTAGTAGTTAACTTTGGAGAGACTCAAGTTACACATGGATTATTGACTACACAAGGAGTCAGGGTTCCTAATGCCCACGTTGTTCAAGGGTCAACTGTATTTAATATGTAGTAACTCATTTAAGGCCATAAGATAATAATCTCTGTTATCCCATTTAATAGTTGAGAAAACTGAGGCACAGAGAGGCCAAGTAACTAGCCAAGTTTACACAGCTAGTAAGGGGCAGAGCTGGGATTCCAACCTAAGCAGACCATCTTCTGAACCTATGTCCTTCACTAACCCCATCTTACAATATAATTATCACCCATGGAAGAAATTAACTATATTATCTTCCTAGTTCCCATTCTACTTGATTATCCTGTAGTTCGCTTTCTTTACAAAAATAGGAATTTTTAAATTCCACTCCAGAGAAGAATGATAGAATAAGCATTTCTCATTACAAACAGCCTTCTCTTAACATTTAAGAGTCTGTAATCCCGTCTTTAGTTCTTCAGTCTCCCCATCCTAAACAGAAACTAGTGGCCTAGTTAGGCCACAACAGTTCATTTAAGAAGGTGGAAAGAAGGCACATTTCTCTTTAGAAGCAAATACAGTGATCGTGGGCAATATTCTTTCTCTAGTCTGTGTGTGAAATTATGTTACATGTAAATGAGGAAAAGGTGTGGACCCCCTGAGATGTATCAAGTCCTTTTTAGCAACTTCTCTTGCTTTTTAGAGACACTTTCTATTTGCGGTTCATTCAGATTTCAAGTTTATTTTTGACATTAAGAACAAAGTGCTGTACTGACTCCGTCCCATTCAGTATGGACACTGACCCCCCACCATGTTGCACGTGCTCGCCGAAGCACTGTGAACTCATCAGTGAGCTGTGAAGAGCTCCCTAATCGTCATCGAACATCTATGTCTCATGAGATTAAAAACATCTGATTTTCAAGTTCTAGAATCTGAATTTTAGAGCTTCAGGGCATTTCCAGATGGCCTGTAGTCTGATCCATTCATTAAACAGATGATGACATGGAGAGCCCCAAAGCGAAGAAAGTCTCTCCCCTAGAGTCAGAAACTCTAATGGCAGCGACATCTGGATCCATTGCTCCCTGCCCACTCTTCTTTCCATCTTATTGCTTTGAAGCTTTTCGTATTATTCTGAACACACCAAGTCCCGTCGATTCCTTTCTGTTGTTATTTATTACGTGCTCACCATTTCTCAGGTGTCTGTGGTTGGATTTTCATGCTAACTTTGATCTTCTAATTCTTTAACCTAATTTTTTTTTTCACTGCTGGCTTCTTCTCTTTACCTGACCACACACCCGGTAGATTTATCTGTCTTGAGTTCAATAGGCAATCTTGGGTGCCATGGACCTTTTGAAGACTTGGACAAGGAGAACAGTCTGCAGTGACCCTCCTGAGACTTCCAAACAGAATCACCGGACCCTCGCTGCATAAAGATAGTTGGGCTTGTCCAAGCGCAAAGAGCGGCAGACACAGAGCTCGCTTTTCAGACACCCCTAGACTGGAAAACATCCTTTGGGGGTAAAAATGAGGACATGAAATCGCTTGCTGTGGTACCTTTCATTCTGTTAAGGACACTGAAAACACAGTCTGTCATCCTTGACATTTTAATTGAAAGAAAAGCTTACATAGATTTCAGCCGTAAGCAGTATGTTTATACAAGTGTATAAAGAGGAATAATCTGTCAAGTTGGAAAACTCTTAATGCTACAGGACTCAGTTTAGTAATTGAACAATCCAACATGAGCTCACACATCTTACCTTGTTCCATGCCTCAATAATTTTTAGTAGAAATACTTTACCTAGAGGCACATGGTTATTAAAAAGGAGGCTCGGCTTGCTCAAAGTCTGGAATTATTAGCTCATGGCAACAAGCCTGCACTGGAGAAAGACTGTTGGGTCTTTGTTTTTACAACTTTGCTGTGATTTGCCATCTTATTTTCAGAGTCTAACTGATGTGTTGTTTGGGAAGTTTTTTGTTGTTTTTTTTTTTTTTAAAGGAAGAAAGCATAATTTCACATGGATGAGTGACTTCTCATGTTAGCAATACTGCAGAATTTTACTACTTCATTGCCCAGTCCAGGGAGCAGTGTGGATATCAAAGGAAATAGACCGTGAATTTATTTTAGCCTAAAAAATCAATAATAGCTTAGTTATGGGAGCCATCAAGGTGTGATGGGGGAAGCCCTATGTTGCAAGCTGAATATGAGGCTTGCTTCTTTTCATGACCCATATGACCTTGGGCATATTTAAATGTTTCTGAATTCAGCTTACTCTGAGTTAAATGGGGGTAATCTGACCTACCCACCACATGGCATTGTTTCAAGTCACAGGAAGGTGAAAATATTTTGAAAAATATAAAACTGTATAAGTGCAATATAAAAAGTTTCAAGCAAGTGCAATGTGTTAATAATTATTTCTATATACACAAAGGGAATTAGATAATTAATATAATTGTTCTGATACCACTCTTGCTTCAGTGATCAGGATATTCTGGGCAAATGATTATTTATTGGGCCAAGCTACATAATTACCTCAATCTATACCCCGTGATGGGTAAAAGTAGATTTTTCGTTGCTGTCAGTTTTTGTAGTTTTAAAAGCCCAAGCAAGAAGCATAGAAAACCCCTCAGTTTTGTTTCCAGCAAGGGTTGGGAAAATTATTTATAGAATCTGTGGAGGGGTGCCTGGGTGGCTCAGTCGGTTAGGTGTCTGACTCTTGATTTTGGCTCAGGTCATGATCTCAGGGTCGTGAGATCAAGCCCTCTGTTGGGCTCCACACTGGGTGTGGGGCCTGCTTAAGATTCTTTCTCCCTCTTCCTGTGCCCCTCCCTGCTGCATGTGCACATATATGCATGTGTGAGCTCTCTCTCTCTCACAAATAAATAAATAAAATATAGATCTGTGTAAAACAATAATTGAGAGTTATTTAGAATCCAAACATGCAGAGTTCTCAAATAGCCATTTCTCTTTCAACTATATATTGTTAATTGGTTTGATTGCTATCATTAGGCAATTATTATTATAATTCCAAGGGAACTCAGTACCCTGGAAAGCTTTCTTAATTAATGAAGGAATGCTTGGTATTTAAAAATCTGGTACATCTATGCATGGTATGGAAGTAAGTGTACCATTTCCCAGCTACTCTGTCCAGCTAGTTTTCCTTAGCTGTGTAAAGAATGAAAAGTCATTTTGAGTTTAATTACTTTTGCATCTTCATTCACATAAGTATGGTTTAATTGATTTCTTTTCTAAGAATGACTCAATAGAAACTGATCACCAAGATTAGCATTAATATATCATGTTGGAAACAAAATGTAAATGATGATAGTATGCTGCCGTTTCTTTAGGAGGATGATATGACAAATCATCATTATAAAATGTTTTCAGTTGTCTTTTTTTTGCTTGTCCTTATCTATACCCAAAACATTCCTCCCGGTGACTAGGGGAAAAGACATATGGTAGAAGGTTGTATGTCTGTACGTTTAAATGTATCTGTACGTATGCATGGGTGTATGTGTGTACATCTCCCTGTCTGGGTATCTGTACACGAGTGGATGGATAGATGATTAACAACTATCTATAGAGATGGTCTCAGTGAATCTTTCTCCTTATAAAACAGGGCAGTTTAGATTACTAACCTTGCACTTGCAGGAACTGACCATTATTAAAGATGACATATTTTGATATACAGCTATTTTTTTCCCAGCAAAGGTCACAAACAAAACATAAAGGCTGGAGAATATAGGGCACCTGGGTGGCTCAGTCATTAAGCGTCTGCCTTCAGCTCAGGTCATGATCCCAGGTTTCTGGGATCGAGTCCCACATCGGGCTCCCTGCTTGGTGGGAAGCCTGCTTCTCCTTTTCCCACTCCCCCTGCTTGTGTTACTATTGTCATTGTCTTTCTATCCAATAAATAAACATATTTAAAATAAAATAATAATAATAAAAAGACTGGAGAATATAAGGCAAACCTTGTCTGTTGACAGAGCCACCATTTATACCTATCTGACTGGAGCTATCCACCTCTGAATGAGGTAGGCTTTAAGACCCAGTGAAGGTACAACCTACTGTAGAGTTTTGGAGCAACTACAATTGGCAGTTTCCTACAGCTTTGAAAGGTGAAGGACCTTCAAAGACCCTACTAATTCTATTGTTAATCTATACTCCAGAGGGCCCCAGGGCACATGTCAAGAAATACCTATAACATGCATTTGCTTTTCTGAAAACACTCATTTTATTGCTCCAGGCTACTTCTGGTTGGCCTCTCCGTGTAACTAACTGTTCATACACACATTCTGGTCATGAAGCTGGGTGTCATTTGTGTACATCTGCAGGGAGTCTGGGTAAAGGTTTTATATTCTTTTATATTTTCATTTATATAACTTCTGGAACATAGAAATATTGACTAATTTGTCACTAATCCTTCTAAAATCCATGCGCCTGGAATAGCTAGCTCTACTCAAAGGAGCTGTTAGGCGAAAAGAGTAGAAAACCTAATCTTTGAGATTTCAGCAACAATGCAAAAGAAGATCCTGTTGGCATGATCTCCCTGTTTCAATCCCCACTTCTCCCCAAGTCAGGCACAGGAGGCATTTGAGGTCCAATGGAGAGCCTTCTCATGCTACTCTGAATGGGATTATCTTTCCCTGAAGCTGAGAAAGGCACTGGGCCACACAGGACATCTCCATCTCCAGTCATTACCCAGCACTTAACATGAACAAATCTTTTTTTTTTTTTAATTTTTTTTTTTTTAAGAAAATGCATTAATTCTAGAAACAGTAGCTTCATTTATGGCATTCAGGATAAAGTAGTTTAACATGGAAGACTCAGGTCTCTGCGGTGGTGGTGGTGGGGAGTGTTTGTTTATTTGTTTTGTTTTATTTGTTAAATCTTTAATTTAATGGTTTGACATTTATACAGCTCCCCAGAGCAAAAGCATCGGGAGATTGAGAATTTAGCTGAGGAGGTCACTTATTTGCCATTTTTCATAAACACAAATAATTTCCTTTTTCCCTCAGCCACACATTCCCTGGCCCATTAAATCAATTTAAAGTTCTAAATTTCTTTTTCCCCCTCTGGCAAATTGAAGCAAAAGCTCAAACTATGTACTCCCCAGAGGAATGCTTACCCAAGTTCTGTGGGTCAGGCCAAAATCAGTTTCTGTCAAACAGCCTAACACCTCCAGTTATTATAAAATGAGGGATTGGTAATCGGGGGCTGGGCTCTGGGCTTGCCTGAGAAAGGCTGGCTGCACTGGCATGAACCTCATTCCTGCTACTTTGATCTGTGTCCTGGCTTTGTTTTTGTTGTTGTTGTTGTTATTTTGTTTGTTTGTTTCCACCCACAGTGGAGAACTACGAGAAAGTCAAAACAGATTCCTATTGGGAATTCATGGATCAAGTTGGCTTTACAATGCAGACAGTGAAAGTGTGTCCAGAAGAGCTTCTAGGCAGAGGCATAGGAGAGTCCAGATGACGTACACAGATCTCAGGGTCTAAGATCCTCCACAGGGCCGAGAATTCTGAGTAAACACAGGATTTCACCCCCAAGTCCCTTCCCTAAGAAGCAGAAGTTGTAGGAGATATGCCGACTTGTTGACTATTGAACATGAGTTAGATAACAGAGGTCAGGAAATGAAGTGGAATTTGGTGTATTAACTAGGAAGCAGCAGAGGAAGCCAGGCTTGTGTTTTATTTGTTATTATTTCCCTAATATCCTCAATTATGTGGTTCCCATCAGAGGATCTGATCTGTTGCTCTTGTAATGGTGTTGTCCCCGCTGGTTCTGGACACGGGGAAGCAGGCAGTGAATCCCTCGCCCCCAAGCATCAGGAATAATGTCTGCTTTTTCTGTGTGTTGCCAGGCCTGTCCCAGGCTCTCTATCTTCTCTGCTACATCTCCACAACAGACAGAGGCAGCCCATGCCAGCCTCCATGCCCGGGACCCTGCCCAACCCGACGATGCCGGGTTCTTCTGCCGTCTTGATGCCAGTAAGTGCTTCTCATTGCCACTGAGCCTTGCTCTTTTGAAAGGAGTAAAGGCGAAGCCGAGATCGAAGCTGGAAAGACAGCGACTTCTGGGTGAAGAGCTGAGCTGTGTGCTACTTTGTGGAGAGGGTCTGGTTGTCTGTCCCTAGGAGTCCTGCTGGCTCCTCCGCCCTCCAGTGCTCCCTTAGTGAGGCCTGGCCCCATCTTCCTGCTGGTGACAAGCGAGCTCGCCACACGCAGGGGACAGAATTTGTTCAAGGACACAGTGTTTTATGCCTAGCCCAAAATCTATATAGCTTGGGCTTTATACCGAGTGTCCTTAACTCAGCAGGGAGTGATCTTGCCAGGACTCAGAGTAACAATTATAATAACAAAAATAATAACGATGGTACAGAATATCTGCTGGTAGGTGTCCCTGCGTATCATGTTCTGTTACTCAGGCTCACAACATTTATTAAGGGCTTACCATGTGCTAGTCCCTTTATAGGCACTTCATGAACACCTGAAACAACCCTGTCAGGCACGTGCTATTTCTATCCCCGGTGTCTGAATGGGAAAAGGATGGCAAGTAGCTTGCTTGGCTGAGAAGCAGCATAGCTGAGTTCTGATCCCAGGAATCCTGGCGCCAGAGCCCACTGGGTCAACCACCGTGTGATACCACTATATTCTCTGCTTTCACTGTCACAACAAACCTGTGAGGGATATACCGTTATTACCCCCATTTTACAGATGAGGAAGCTGAGGCACAGGAAGCTGAGTAAGATGGAGCCTAAAGATTTAAATGCAGGTGGTATGACTCCAGGGTCTATGATCATTACATAATATACCCCCCACCCCTGAAAACAACATGTTAGCCTAGAAGGGACATCCAGAGTATCCCAGGGCAAACCTTGCTCTCCTTCCACAGGATCCCCTTCCTGGCCTTGTGTCTTGGGGAGCCTGGCTGGTGTGCTTATTCCTGGGGCCACAGCTGTTCTCAAAAGCCCTAAGAGATGACATGACAATTCCATGAAAAGCCTCCCAAACAGTATCAACAATGCCTGGCAGAGCATGTGCACATTTTAAGGAACCGTCTACATTTGTCGCTTCACGTTGCTCTCATCGGGATCCTGTGGGAATGGGATCGTGGTAATTACCGAAATGCTCATTTTCCAGATGAAAAGCTGACAGCTGTGACGAACCCCCATCTCAACTCACGCTGAGCAGCTCAGGTTCTCGAAGCTTGAGAGCAGTGTGCCGATTTATCTGAGCGGAGGCAGGGGTGGATGAGGGCTGGGAGCCCCAAGTTCAGAGAAATGGACCTGGCTGCTGTAAATATTGGGTTGTCCTGACGAGGAACACAGTCTTTGCAAAATTGGGCCGGAAGGAACAGCTGAGTTGACACACTTCCCTGCCTTGCTCTCCTGAGACATCTTCAGATGAGCTACTACAGCGCCACCAATGCCACTTGCCTAGGTTTTATTCAGCCCAGCCAGGCGCACAAAGACTCCCACCATAAGCATCTTCCTTCAGACGCTAAAGCCCCCTTGTCCCAAATTAGTGTCCTATCATAAATTCTATCCATCAGCCAGAAAAATACTACTTCAGTGACCTTTTTTTTTTTCCATTTGGCTAAACTGTACTGTTTCCAGGACAAAGGTGGGATGCGGGCAGAGAGTGCGCAGTGAGTAAGTATCTGGCAGTGGTTTCCGCCATATCCTCTCACTGTACAACTTGGCCTCCTGTTAATGCTTCAGAATAGAAGGAAAGGATCAGGTACACGATCAAGAGCCAATGTAGACAGAAAGTCAGGGTTGCCACCCCCCACAGGATTTCCCCAGCCCGTGTCACCGATATGCCCAGCTGCCGTGACAATAGTGTCAGTCTAGAGCACCGATTCTCAACTCGGGGCAATTGCTCGGCATTGTCTGGAGACGCTATTGTTGGTTGTCACCACTGAGAGAAGGCTGCTACTGGCCTCTGTGGGTAGAGGCCAGGGATGCTGTTCAGCATTCTACAATGCACAGGACAGCCCCCACCAGAAACTAATTATTTGGGCCCTAGATGTCAACAGCGTTGAGGCTGAGAAACCTTAGAGTGACACAAAGGTAACTCATGATAACTGTCACAAAATCTCTTAAAAAAAAAAAACAAAACCCTAAGAGTTCCGGGTCCCAGAAATCTAGGTCCTTTCCTCCTTGTTATCAAGCTCCCTGCTCCTGGGCTCAGATTTTGGCATTGTAAGCATAGTCTTCCTATAGAGTTCCTGCCCTCAGGGAACCATGATTCCCTTGGTAGAAAAGGCCTGTCTGTCTGCAGGCCGAGTTAATATTCTTAACTGATTTGCAGTGCCTGCTACCAGGCCACACAGTTCATAAAATCCTAGGTCTGAAGCAAATAATGCATCTGTTCATTCCACAAACTTCTGCTGAATGCCTGCTAGGAGCGAAGGACTGTGAGAGATGCTGGGGTTCCGGTGAGCAGCAAGGCAGGAGTTCACGGTCCTGTGGTTTCCTATCTTGAAAGTCCAGTGTTTACATCATTTGGGAATATGAACACTCATGTATAATCATAGAAGCCCAGTGAGGCTGTCGAGACTGTAGCTCCCGTTTTCTGATTTGTTTCAGAGGGAAAGGAGAAGCTCATAAAAAGGTGAAAAATCCTTTACCTGGATGTTTTACCACCAGGGCTAGATGTTTCTTAGTGTCTGGCAAAACCACTCTCATCTTTCTGACTTCTTGGTTCTAGCACCTCACCAAAGCATACTCATGGGGCAGAACCTTATGCGTAAAAGCCTAATTGTTGCCTTGCAGAGGATTTTGCTGACCCCCTATCATCACTAAGATGGAAAAATGCAATTTTTTTTTTTAAAGTAGAGGAATCAGCCTGTTTTCAACATTCTGTTGAATTTGTGAGTCATGGAGTAGGAGTAGTCACAGACTGTAACTTTTCCACAGAGTGGGAAGCATGGCTGATCCTGGATCCTGAGGCTGCAAGTAAGCTGCTCGCCCTTCTTTGTAGCTCGTAGCTTTGTACTTCTCAGTGACCTTCCTTCAGGAAACTGAAAGCAAAATCTCCTTTGGACTTGATCTCCCTCTGGGAGATGGTTACCAGTTGGAATAAAGGGTCAAATGCCTTCCCAGCTCTTCCATCTCCCAGCATCTGGAAGGGGGAATTATAAGCAACAAGCATTCTGTGGAGGAGTCTTCGTGACTTAACAGTACACGGACGTACTTAATAGCACTGAACTGTACATGGAAGCCTAGTTACAGTGGTAAATTTTATGACATGCATATTTTACCAGAATTACAAAAACAATAATAAAAAATAAAATACCCAGACTACCTAGAGACTCAGGGGGCATATGGAATGAACATTTTATATTGCTGAATTGATGAGGCCCTGAAAGGTTTTGCTGGCATTTTCTAGAATGTATAGAAAATTCTTCATCAGATAGCTCCTTTTGAAGCATACACTGCCAGATAACTGATATGCTCTTTCAGGCTAAGGGATGGCGAAGGGTGATTTGCTGTGACAAGGATTGTCCACCCGTCACTCGAGTCATTCCGTGAGCACCTCAGCTAACCCGCACATTAATGCTGTAATTGCAGCCCCGCACCTGGGGCGGACCCAGCATGGATTGCAGGGTTGGAACCCGACCGTGGCAGGGACCCTAAAGGGGCATTTACCTTGGCTTTCACTCTCCATTCTTGCCTGTGAGTTTTCTGTCCTGCGCTCTGGGAAAAGCCCCAGTGATAAAGAACTCCGTATTTATTTCCTCAGCCTCCCGGGGCTAACTTTGAGCAGAAACCGGATTCCCTCAAGTTTCTGAGCCATTTTCCTTTCCATCCTTTGGCAAGGGGAACTTTTGCATTGAAGAATTTATTTTTTTCCTCTTGAGGAAAGTCTTCTGTGGAACTTAGTATTAAGTGTACTTGCTTTCTTCTAGTTCTTTGAAACATGCTCAATTTCTACTCAACAGAAAATATCAGTCGGACATACCCTTCCTTGACTGAAGGAGAGGTTTTACTATATTTCCTTTTTAACAGGGATACCCTGGAGACAAAAAGGCCAGAACTCATGCAGGTATTTGAAATGATGTTAGTTCTAAGCAAGCCAGTAGGGCAGTGTCCATCATGTGTGGTATGGTACCCTCAGCTACTTTCTTCACCCCCCAAAGGCCTCGCCTGTGAGGCCAAAAACTGCTGCTATGTAGTGTCATGACTAGGTTAACAGGGAAGGGGAGGTGAACCAGGGGCAACAGCTCAGATACCTGTTGGTCATCTTTTTCTTTTTTTTTTTTTTTTTAAGATTTTATTTATTTATTTGACAGAGAGAGACAAAGAGGGAGGGAGAGCACAGAGGGAGAGGAAGAGGGAGAAGAAGACTTCCCACTGGGCAGGGAGCCTGATGTGGGGCTTGATCCTAGGACCCTGAGACCATGCCCTGAGGTGAAGGCAGACGCGTAACCAACTGAGCCACCCAGGCACCCCGCTCTTGGTCATCTAGATTGTGTTTATAAGTTACAGTGGCAAGAAGACCCAGCATATTTGAGAGTATTACCTTTTAAGTTAATTTAATGTTTTTCTTATTACTGAAATGATTCATGTTTTCATATAAAATTTAGGGGGGAAGAAAAGCCATGGATAACCTGAGATAACCATTTGGTATATATCCTTGCAGCATTTTTTTATGCATACATTATTTTTTACAGTTATAAAAAGAAGCATGACTCGTGGCAGTTGGAGTGTTTGCAAAAGTGGAAATATTCCATACTTTTGTTTGTAAATGTACCATGACAACATGGTTCTCGTTGGTATGGTGCATCTCCTATAGCAGGCACAGCTTTGGATTAATTCTTTGATGTCCTGGAGTTCAAGGCTCAGAAGTGTGTTATGTACCCTTCCCCAAACCACAGTCTTTCTCTGGAGTTGTTCAAAGAAATTCTAAATGACCCACTTGAAAGAGAAATGCAGCTTTGTCTGGGACCTAGACCACATTTTTTAGACTTCTGATTCTGTTGCTTTCCTTTCTCTTAGATGGAGAGACAGATGTCAGTGAACTCCAACCTCCTGGGAATGCAAGGTCCAAATCTGAGCAACCCCTGTGCTTCTCCCCAGGTCCAGCCAATGCATTCAGAAGCCAAAATGGTAAGTAACCGTTACAATCATCATTTTTTAAATTTCATGAGTTTTTCTTTTGATCTCTACTCTGACTTCCAAATTTCAGTTAAGTCAGGTAGACAGCTCCGTCATTGTTTCAGTGAGTAGGTCTTTTCCGTGGAAAGGCAATACGGAACTTGGCTCTCTCTTTGAGGATATTTGTTATTGAATCTTGGCATCAGATGACCGTGTAATAAGGATTGGATCAGCCTCAGTGGAAGGGACATGTAGGGGTTTGGGGAGATCCATAGGAGTTAAGGTAGGATACACTCAGTTAGGTGCATGTTTTCTCATAATGTGAAATTAACAAAAACAATCCAGAGTGTCTCTTCTACAAGGTGGTCACAGTTTCACCGTCACTCTTGCTGTCCGCATGTCCGTGAAAACAGACATGTATTTTTAAGCACACACTGGCACGGGAATATTTTTTATTTTTTGTTATAGTTGTCAGATGTGACACTAATTCAAAGGATCACAGCCTTGTTTTTGCACAGGGTAATTGCACCTCTTACTGAAATACATGATTTCAGGCGACAACTTTTGGTGACTTTTAACATTTGAGATTTATGTGCAGGAGGGTCAGTCTTTCCAATCACGGTGAAAGATTTATGCATTATGTTCTATCGAGCATTAATAAAAGCAATGCGTGTCCATCTTTGCAATATAAAGTAAATTTGCTGACTGTATTTAGGAGAGTTACTTTAAGTGGGTTGTTCAGTTTTCATATAGTTAAATTCTGGCGTCACAATTAGTAAGGTCTCAGATGGCAACAAAATACACTGTATCAAAGTTTTTAGATCTGATATTGGATCAGGGTAGCTTTGCTGTAAGTCGGAGATTTATTTGGTTTCCTGACTGACAGCGTTGGGGACCGTGTCTGGTGGCTGGTATGAGGATGTTATTGACAGTTCTGAAAATCAGCCACCAAAACCAGGTGACTTCATTTTCAATGGCAGCAAGTTTTTTGGACGCCTGCTTTGGTCACTTTCTCTTGGAAATCTTACTCATTTGTCTTTCAGCTCCTTGATTCAAGGAAGCAAGCGCCTGAATCCCCAGTGTTGGCTACCTTGGGCAAATAAAATCTGTGGTTAAGAGAGTTCTCTTTGCTATGCCACAGTCCCTGTGACATGCCAGATGGCACCGGCATCTTCAGCAAAGCTCGTTAAATCTTTTTGGAATTGGCAAATATTTTTTCAACTCAAGCCCTGCAGAGCCAAACCAAATACTTGCTGGCAGAGTGAAGTTCAAACTGGCATCTGTTTTAGAGACCAGAGTAATGCCATTTACTTCTTTTTTTTTTTTTAAAGGAAAATAAAAAATGAACTGTGAAGGTACTTAAGAAAAAAACAAAATTAAGTTATTCATGTGTATGAATAAGTGTTCTGGGTCTGAGCATCCAATGCCGCTCCCCCAGCTGGATTATTTCGGAATCATCTTGTTTGGTCCGGGGTCTGTATCCCTTTTGAGGGACCTCCCAGACAAACCTTAGGTGGATTCTTACACATAGTTCCAAACCAAATTTCCCTGCCAATTGATTTTTACTGGATTATCTGCCACCGCTTGACTCGGAAATGTCCTACCCCTCTCTTCACACGGGCAAAGAAGGAGAATGCTTCCAAAGGGAGTATAGGTTTATAATTATTTATACGTATGAAAGAAAAACACATCACATGGCCACTTATTGTGACTAATATCAGCTGGAGACAAAAGGAAATTGGTCTGTACCTATAAAATCGTGTTTCCCCACAGATGTTTGCCCAGTTAAATTTACTGAGCAAGCACACAATTCTGCTGATTCACGCTCTGGGTGGATGAATGTGTCTTTCCAGATACATGATGTCCAGGTTAATGAACTCTATCTTGGAGTTAAGGCTTAGGGAGCATAGTTGTTGTCTCTGTCCTGGGCTCCCAACCCTGACACCGTTATTGCCAGTCCGTTATTCCAAGGGGGAAAATGGTGGTATTGGCCATTCACATTTTGGAGAAATAGTATTTACTTAGTAGCCTGGAAAAATGTTTAGTAATTGGCTTTTAATACATTACTCAGCATTTCTATTCTCATTCTGCTTGCTTTATTCACTGGAGAAGCCAGTTGTTGCCTTCTACTAACCGACAGTATTTTCTAGCAGCTTCGGGCTGCTCAGATGAAAAGCTTTTACGAAACACAAAGTAATGGAGGAAAAAAAAAAAATCTTCCATGATTTTAATGTCAGCCAGAGCCTCCCCAGGTTTCTCTGAACTATGGGCTTTGTTGTTCTATGCCTAATTTTCTTCCTGTGTAAGACTGGAATGGATTCCAGATTTCAACTAAGACTCCTGTTTCACTGTTTTCAAGGACTTTTCTAAAGGTCACACATGGGCTATTGTGATGAATGCACTCTGCGGGGTGTGTTCTCAGAGCACACAAGAAACCAGAGAGCGGCCAGGGAGGGTGTCGCCCACACCACAACAACTGCAGACCTATTCTCCTGGGGACGTTGGTGTCAGAGTGTCTATTTCACACTCTCTATTGACCACTGACAAAAGCCATCATCCTGCATCTCTGGTGAAACTTGGAGGTCCTGGAGGTGGACAAAACTTAAGGCAGGACTGCTTTAACTCTACAGCTTTGTTAGAAGCTGTCCGAATAGTGATTGCTCAGTAGGATGCATCCATCTTTCTTGCCACAAATTGGTCATTTCTATGGTGGAAGAGAGTAAAATAACTGTCCCCAGTAAGCTGTACAGTGTAATAATCTGGGAAACCCAAACAAGTAGCACGGTGCTCTTTTTTGATTTAATGTATGTGGACATCAGGCAGTAGACTTCCGTAGACTAAAGTCACAGCTGTCCACGCTGGTACTGTCACGTTCCTGGCAGATTCTAATTGAGACTTATGGATTCTTTTTCTGAAGACTCAAGGCTATGAACCTATGGCTTCATGTTATACAAGTGAATATATGCATATTGGATTTTGTCTTGGAGGTCAGAGGAGACTCAAAACTGTGAGAGCTTTAGCTACTTCTAACCACCCGAAACAATGGGCTTTTCCTCCTAGATTCCTGAGATCAGTGGGTATCTTCCATGAAAGTGGGGTCTGCTAGAAAGGAAGGTCACTGGATACACAACTTTCAGTATAGACAAACTTAGGGAAGCCAAGGGAATGTTGATACCAAGAAAGTACATATACCTGAGACCTGATTTTGCCCTCAGGACAGTGCCATGACAGGGCTGTTGTCCCCATTTTATAGTTGAGACAACTGAAGCTCCAAGAGGTTTAAAAATACTGGCCCAGGGCGCCTGGGTGGCTCAGTGGGTTAAGCCGCTGCCTTCGGCTCAGGTCATGATCTCAGGGTCCTGGGATCGAGCCCCGCATCGGGCTCTCTGCTCAGCAGGGAGCCTGCTTCCTCCTCTCTCTCTGCCTGCTTGTGATCTCTCTCTTTCAAATAAATGAATAAAATCTTTAAAAAAAAAAAATACTGGCCCAATGATTCATCACTATCGAAGGCTAACTAACATCTCAGACTCCACCGACAAAGCTTTTTCATCACAATATTGACCCTTTAGATAAAAATATCTACAGCTTCCTGGTAACAGCAACCAGTAGATTATACTAAAATCTTCGGGGTTCATTTATACTGACAACAAAATGGGAGATAAGGATGGCAAGGACCTCCTGTTTAGAGGTTTAGACCTTCAGATAACCTGGAAAAGCCGAGGGGCGCTTGATAGTACCAAATGTCCAGGGCCTCCTTCCTGGATTGATCTGGAGCACCTTGAAGTTAACCCTTGCATCATGAAGGTTCCTTGTGCTAAGAGAGGCCCATGATTGAGAACTGAATTTGATCAGTTGAGTTGAGTTGAATTAAAATAAGGAGAAGGAACCAAACAGTAGCAGTGGAAGTGGGGGTGGGATGGAGTGGGTAAGGGGCAAGGGTGGGTCTCCGAAGGAGAAGATAAAATAGAGAAATGCTAAGCTAAGTAATCAACTAAGAAAGAGTATTTGAGGGGCTCCTGGGTGGCTCAGTGGGTTAAAGCCTCTGCCTTCGGCTCAGGTCGTGATCTTGGGGTCCTGGGATCAAGCCCCACGTTGGGCTCTCTGCTCAGCGAGGAGCCTGCTTCCTCTTCTCTCTCTCTGCCTGCCTCTCTGCCTACTTGTGATCTCTCTCTCTCATTCTGTCAAATAAATAAATAAAATCTTAAAAAAAAAAAAAAGAAAGAGTATTTGACTACATCTGATTTCTTTGAAGGATATCTGGAAACAACCTCTGGCATTTTTTTTTTTTTTCCTTGAAAGAAAAGCAATATATCTGTTACTTAGAAAACAGAAGGTGGAATAACACTGACCTCCCAGGAATTGAGAAGGATCAATACTAAGTGCTATTTCTTCCATCATGATAGGCTAACTGTGCTGTATTTCAATTGTCGACTTGTCAATAACTCATTTATAGTGAGGTTTACAATTTATTGAATAGGTCCATAAATATGTGCATTAATGAGTGAATGAAACAAACAAACAAACAAAATAGAGAGTCAAAGGCTTTTAGAGGTAGAAGGTACTTAGTAAAGAACTTGTCCAAATTCCTTCTTTCATAAGTGAGGGCACCAAAGGCAAGTAAAAACTTAGGGAAATCAAGCTATCATCTCAACACAGCTGGGCCCCTAGTTCAGACTGTCAGGTTTCTACCCAGCATAGTGCCTTTTTCATCAGCTGTACTGATAAATTATTAACAGTGCTTCTTTTCTTGGCCCCTGGTTTTCTGCTGCAGATAGGCAGACAAGAACTAGGGTGGTATAATGCGCAATCTGTGGTTCAATCTCCACTTTGTTTTGAATGTCAACCTGGGTGTGTTTGTGTTTGCCTTTCCCCTCCCTAATTATTGAGCTGGATAACTGTTTGCCTACGGTGCCCCTTGGCCACCCACTGTCCAACAGATAAATCACAGAGGAGCCTGGCTCCATATGGAGTTGCCTGGAAAGTTTATACACGTGAGAAGACAGTCTCCAGGTAACATCTCCCTGACTCTCCTAAGAAATGCCGCTCTGCGATTTGCCTATTTGCTTTAATCATCCCCAGTTTCACTTCCTAAAAGTCCAGGAATAAAAAAAAAAAAATTAAAAAAAAAACAGTGAATGAATGAGCTGTCTGCTTCTCAGAAGCTTTGTGGTGAGGCAGGAAATACTGTTGACTTTAAAGAAACTCTCATTAACTTTTGAATCATGCTAACAGCCATGTGTCCCTCTAACCAGTGATCAAAACATGAGGATGGCCTGAGCCAAGGCGGCCACTTTTTTCCCTCGCTGCTATAAAAAACCACTGTCCCATACCCAGATGAGCAGGAATTATGTACAATTCCATGACAACAAACACAGCAACAAAAATCTACGCCCTCATTAATATGAACAGTGGGTCTCCTATTAAAGGCACTTTGCTCTCTTAAAACACCCTGGTAGAAAATAGTAACTGTCAACATTAACTAAGCACTTGTATATATAGCTGAAGCTGAGTTAAGCATCTTATGTTTTCTCATTTAATCCTCATATTAGTCTCATGAGGGAGAATACTGTTCTTACTCTCATTTTACAGATGAATAAACTGAGAAGTTAGGTAACTTAGGGAAGAACATACAAGCTGGTAAAATGTGCAGGGATGGGAACCTAGGCACTGGGCTCTTGGTCTTAGCTCTAAACCATCATGATTTGCCAGCGGGAGTGATGATCACCCTATGGGTTTCCATTAATAGAGTCCTTTGCAAATTGCAAAGCTTTCTATATTTGGGTATCATCAGAGCCTTGCAGCAACCCTGTAAGGTCAACAGGGAAATAGTACTATCCTCATTTCATAGACACAGAAAAGTTAAGTGGCTTTTCCAGCATTGTTTGGTGGTATAACCAGGCCCTGCACCCGAGTCTTCTTGTGGGTTTTGTCCTGTTTCTACTTCATCATGCCATCCCAGGTGTCCCTGTGGTAACCTGTCCTGAGTAGAAGCAAGTTCTTACAAAAACAAACCTCAGCGGTAAAAGGAAGATGAGGCTCAGACGAATAGCTCAGACCCAGCTACCTCTTCACTTACGCCTATTAGACTCTCTAGTTCTCATCGGCTAAACCCAAGAGAGAAGGTTGATCCATATTTCTCTCTGGCCAGGACAAATGCTGAAGGTGAGCTTACTTATGGTTATTAAAGAGTTAAAAGCAGCAGTAGTTCTCTAACAGCAAAAGAAGTCCCAACTCCTTTCTGTCGGCTGAGAGTATACATGTTCATATCCATTGCCACTTTGCTCATTTAAACTACAGGAAATTTAAATTTTAGGAATATATTGTGTCGTTTTGGGGGGTAACATCTAAATGATTCAATGATCAGATCCTTGATAAGAGCTGGCAACCACTTGTTTATATTTCTGTAGAACACAATAAATTCCTACAGAATGACATTTCATGTGCTAATCAGAACCTCAAATACATAGGATTATGCATTTGATTATATTTGTTTTGAAAATAGGAATTTGAGAGATTATTGATTGCCTCTGAATCACCAAATTCCAAAGAAGGAAAGGAGCTTGGAGATTATTTCAGCAAAATCCTTTCCCTTTGAGGAAAAAAGGCCTAAAGTTCAAGTTAGTAGCTTTTCCCAGGTCACGTAGCTAATTAGCAGAAAGAAAAGGAATTAAAATTAAGTTTCTGGATTTTAACTTTATGGAACTTCACTCTCCTGTGTCAGTCAGGAGTTGACAAGGAAAGCCATCTGCTAGCTGCTGTGATAGCAAACTTTCTAAGGAGAGTGTTTCCTGAAGAGTTTTCTGCAGTTTGGTTAGCGAGGCAAAGTACCTGGGAGAAGAGGGTCATCAGCTTTTCCCTTTTATATCATGTCAACTGGGAACTGAAGCTAACCACCAGACTGCTCAAAAGAATGGGCCCAATTCTCTACAATTCTTCTTGAGACTGGGTTGGGGGAGGAAGGGGCAGGTCTTGACAGGATACTACTAAGCAATTCTTTTTTTTTTTTTAATTCAAGTTAGTTAACATATAGTGTATTATTAGTTTCAGTGGGATAATTTAGTGATTCATCAGTTGCATATAACACCCAATGCTCATTCTATCACGTGCCCTCCCCACTGTCCACCACCCAGTTACCCCATTGCCCCACCCACCACCCCTCCAGCAGCCCTCAGTTTGTTTCTGGTAGTTAAGAGTCTCTTCTGGTGGTCTCCCTCTTGGATACCACTAAGCTATTCTTATTCATCACCCAGAGTGTGCATACACACCCAGTATTTCATCTCTTCGTGCTGAGGACAAACTGCCCCAATCTCGTCTGCCACCAAGCAAAACTAAACTTCCCACATCTCCTCTGTGGGTTCCTTGGGCTGTGGATCTTCCACGGGCCTTCAGAGGTCTGTATTGTGCCGGTGCAGAGAGTTGACTGAGCTGGCTTCTCACACAACACAAAGGGGTATTGAAATGCCCCTTTCCATCGGATCCCTTCTCTTGGCTTCCCCACTACCCTCCCCAGCAAACTCCTCGAACACACATTCAGACATTCTCCTGGGATGCATTGTCTTCCCAGTTTGATTTCTTTCTGTCCGTATCCACCCTGTTTTGGTAACCATGGCAATAGGTGAAACACAATCCCAATATTTGCTCGCCGCCTCTGTCATCCAGCCCAGCACGCGCATTGCCGGGTCTTGTTTTTGTGTTTGTTTCATGTTCCCAAGCCTGAAGTCAGATGCATCTGGGCAAGGACACCGCACATGGTCCGGTTTGGAACACCCCCTCTCAGACAGTTTTCAGGCACGTCTTCTTTGTGTATCTGTGTACGTGTGCGTGTGCGTGCGTCCCTGTCTGCTTTGGAACATTGTACAAATAAGTTCAGTTTCTGTTAGAATAGCTGGGGGCCGGGGGGTGGGGGGTGGTGGTGGTGGTGAGGAAATCTTACAAATCTTGTTACAGGGAAGTTCTGCTTTGCAGAGATTTATTTTGGTCTTTTCTTGGAATTTGTGTATCTTTCCAAGATTTTTGCCAGCACGACTAATAACGAAAGTTTGCTTTGCACTTTGGGCTGATGGCTCTGCCTTGATTTGGCATTTTATGTGGCAAGTACAGAAAATCTGTCAGAAAATTTGTGCTTTGAAGGTGACGGGAGATGGGACACGGGAATGGATGGAAGAAGTAATGTTTTCCTAAAGTTTTGGGATATTTCTTTTCTTAAAAAATAAAAGGAAGAATTTAATCTTCGAGTAAAAAACTAACAAAAAGTACATTTTCCCTCCTTGTATCCTTTTAAAATTGTCTTTTTTCTCCCCTATTAGTTTGAAAAGCTGGCCGTACAATGTACTGGTGTACTATTTGACCGTTGTGTTTGCCTTGGTAGAAATAAGATGAATCACTAGCTTCTCAGAATAGTTAAGTCCCACACAATAAAACCAAACAGCAAGTATTTGTGTGTTGAAATGGTATTCACAGTCACCAGAACAGAAGACGTGTTTAAGGAGGACAAGATTTTCATCCAACTGTGGCCTTGGATTGTAGAGATTAAAAGCGCAACTAGAGAGGCAAGGCGTAATGTGATTCCAGTAGACAGCCAGGATCTGAAGTGGAAGAGGGAACAGGAGCATACTGGGCTAGAATTTCAGAGCTGGCACGTGTTTCACTTGCGCCTTTTCCTGGAACATCCTTCTCCCTTTTGGCACTTTGCATGGGAACGCGCCTGTGTTTCCATGGTACTCGAGGGCTCGGTCTGGACCTGTGTCCCTTCTAGCCTGTCCTGCCTGACTCAGCTCTGCACACCAGGGTCACTCTTTGAGAGCCCCTCCCAGGAGGCTGGCACCTTCCTGGAGGCTTCTGGCTCTCTCTGGCTGCCTTGCCTCTCCTATCTTATTTCCTTCACCTCTGCAAACTTCACTCCTCATTTTTCCTCCCCCCCAAGACTCGGCTCAAATGTACCTTTCCTGTGAAGTCTTCTCAGCTTCTTCAGGTTGGGTGCAATTCTTCGGCATGCCTTCTGCACTCAAGGGTGGACTCCATTTGTACCTTATTTATCTCTTCCTTGAGGAGCTTTATTATGTGTCACTGTCTGCGTTCTGGCCTCACGACCAGCCTATGAACCCTTAGAGCTCAGAGGCCAAATTGATTCAGCTCCTTGTCCCCAGGTTGGCATCTCTCCCGAATGTTCTAGGTGCCCAGGAAATGTTTGTTGCTAGAATGAACAAGGGAAAGTCTGATCAACTAATTTAGATGGGGATGTTACTGTGAATTAATACATCACCCCCACCCCACACTGTGGATTTTTTTTTTCCCCTTAAGTTCCAGCAATAAGGTAGGACTTAACTTAGATGATTGATTCACAGTGATAGAATTTCAGGACCTTTGAAAAGTGGGTGGGAGAGAGATATCTGAGCAGGTGAGAATCCTTCCCACAACTCCCCAAATCCCTGCATTGGTTGGTACCTGGGACTCTGCCAGCCACAGCCAAGTGCAGTTCTGCAGGGAAGCCCTGCACAAGCCCTCGAGGCCCAGTGTGGCCCCTTCTGACAGTTAGATGGCTTTATATTAAGGTGTTTTGATAGTTAAGTATTGAAATCCCCTTGATGTAGGCCTAAGACTTGAGTACTTTTTTAATACATAAATTCATGAATTTCAGGGATGCTTGGGTGGCTCAGTCAGTTAAGCATTTGCCTTCAGCTCAGGTCATGATCCCAGAGTCCTGGGGTGGAGCCCCATGTCAGGCTCCTTGCTTAGTGGGGAGCCTGCTTCTCAGTCTGCCTGCCTCTTCCCCTTGCTTGTGCTTTTTCTCTCTTGCTCTCTGACAAATAAATAAATTAAATATTTTAATGGATAAATTAATTAATTCATGAATTCCAGTGTACTTTTGGTCAAAAATTAATAGGTAATGGCAAACTTTTAGAGATACATTAAAATGAAAATATTCTTGTTTCCCTGTTCATATATATAATATATCAAAAATTAGGTTCATACTGAATATATACTTTTTATCCTGTTTTTAAAAAATTTCACATATTATAAGCATTTTCCCATATCAAGTGTGTTTTGAAAACATTTTAATAATTATATATTTATCTTACAGGTGTCACATAAAAATTTTAACTGTTACCTTATTTCTATTTCTGGATATTTAGAATTCTCAACTAGAAAAACCCTTTGATTATAAAAATAAATTTTAAAAACCATAGATTCCCAGAATTAGGAATATGAGGTCAAAGAGAATTAAACATTTATATATATATATATATATAGCCAAATTTCTTAAAATTTACACTTATTTTCATTCCTATCTTTAATACAAGAGGATATCTCAGCGCATTTTCAGAAGTGTTCAGCATTATCATTTTTTTTTTTAAAGATTTCTTTATTTACTTTAGAGAGAGAGAGAAAGAGACGAAGAATGTGCTGGGGAGGGGGGTTAGGAGGGGCAGAGGGAGAGGGAAAGAGAGAATCAAAGCAGACTCCCACGACCATGGAGCCCAATACAGGGCTCAGTCTCAGGACCCTGAGATCGTGACCTGAGCCAAAATCAAGAGTCAGACGCTTAACCGACTGAGTCACCCAGGCACCTCAAGCATTATCATCTTTTAACAAAATCTTTGCCAGTTTTTGTTTGTATTTTTTACAGTATGGGTCATGTTGCATGTCTTTTTCAATATTTGTTGGCTAGTTGATTTTCATCTTTGATACACTTCTGTACTTTACAGCAATTTTCCTTAATTAGGACTAATATTGGAATCCAGGGGGAAAAGGATAGAGCAGGTTTTCCTCCCTCTACTGCATTTTTCAAATCCTTAATAATTAGCTGGCTTTCCTACCTTATTTCACTCATTATATATTTGTTTCTAAGACCTTAAAATGCATACTTTAAAATATAGCCAGTAGTTTTTTGGGGGGAAGAGGTTCTTTCGTTTGTTTACACAACTCTTTTGCTTGGAAGCACAGTTTTGAGGGGTTTTTAAAAATCTTCCTTAAGTTTTCTGGGTTTTGTAGCTATTCAGCTTAATATTGGCTTCCCTAGGAATATAAATGTGGCTCTTCCACATTTTCTGTTTATCTAGCCAAGCCTTTGTCTATTTAAATATATACCTGAGTACCTTAAATAAACTAAAGCTATGTTTGTGTCTTTCACAATTACCTGAGGTAGGATTATATGGCTCCTGCTCTTATCCCATTTATGAGAAATCAACCCCTGACCATTTTATTTCACCAGTCACTATGTAAGAGGATGGATTTATATTGATTAAACTTTATCATCATGACTGGATGGTTAAATGTGGCTGATTCCATTCTCAAGCAAGAAAGTTAAACAGAGAATATGAAAGAGCTGTAAGTCCCATGGGATGATATTAATGGAGTATTATTTTAAGGTTGAGTGAGTCTTCTGGTAACCAGACTGTGACCTCCTCACTAGTGCCTAGGCTCCCCAAAGGGAGGGCTCTGAATACCTAGCCCATAGTTGGCACAGAATATCCCTGTGTCGAATGAACGAATATGAATAACTAATTATATAATATCAAACATACATTGAGTTCTGATCACAGGCCATATTAATTTGTGTGATTAATATGTGATTTCCACGGAGTGAAGACTTAGCAAGGCACTGTGTCAAGCACTTCCATTTGGCCTTTCTATGTATTATCTGACTTAATTCTCACACCTGTCCTATAAAAACCATACCCCTGTTTTTATAGGCAAGTGAACTGCCCAAGATCACTCAACCAACAAATGACAGACCAAGGATTTAAAACCAGCTTTGGGGTCTGACCCTTCCATGCTTTGGCAACCTAAAAACAAAGTGGTGACTGGATTCTAGCAGGGGTGGAAGCACACAGTGAGAATCAATTGACAAATGTTTATCGTTACCATCAACTACACACTAGGCCTCTTTTTTTTTTTTTTTTTTCTTAAACAGTAGGCCTCTGACATTCCTGAGCAGTTTTGCCTGGCTTTGTTGTGACTCTCCAAACCCCCGCTTGTGGCCCATCATTTCCTGCACCCAGGGCGACAAGCAGAGAACAAAACCAAATTGTAATCCTGACCCTGAATGGAGGGCCAGACTGACTGTTTTCTCCCCACCCAAAGCTGTAGCAAATGCAGGACAAATCTGGATCCCGGCAGAAGTTCAAATTACTGTCAGTTACGGCATCTGAGAGTTGTTTTTTCATATTTGAAACCTTGAACATTAAACTGGAAAAGATCAAGTCTTGGTCGTTAGTAATAATGTGAATAATGACTTCTAGCTCATATTTTAAATCTGCAGAACATTTTCACACCTTTCATATAGACTATCATGCTAGTCTCTCCATGGAGACACAGCTCTCAAAGGGAATTAAGAATAAGGTGGCTCTTAATTTTTTTTCTTTCTCTGAGTAGCAGAATGAAGCATTGGTTACGAGCAAAGACCCAAGAATAAGACTGTCTGGCTTGAAATCCTGGCTGCATGACCTAGTTGTCTGACCTTTTTGTTCTTCATTTACTCATCTGTAAAATGGAGGATAATGGGAGGGCCTCTCTTAGAGATTTGTTTTGAGGATTAAATGAGGTAATACAGGGTGATCATTGGGCACAGTAACTGGCACATAGTATTCTCACTCACTCCCTCTATTTTTTCCCCCTTTTTTTCCCCTCCTTCTAAGGTTACTTCTTTTTCTTTTATTGGTTTAATTCATGATGTTTAAAACATACTTGTACAAAGTCCATAGTCTCATAGTAAACTGAAACTAAGAGAGATTAAGTACCTTACCTTTGATCATTCGGCAAAGTTGTGGTAAACTCAGTTCTAGAATTTAACTCCTAGTTTTGATTAATGCACTAAATTACTGTGTTCTTTATAGATACTTGGATGTAGAAACCCATGGGAGTTATACAGCTGTTGCTTTGAATTCACCAACTAATTGAAACATGTAAAAATGAAGATAACTTTAAAAACTGTTTGAAAATAGTTAAAAAATTATTTTAGGAAACAGAGTTCAGTGTGGCATATTTTTGTATTTCAAACACAAGCTATTATTTTATGGTTTGTTAGCTCACAAACACATGAATATGAAAACATTTTATAACATTAAAGTATCAGAGCTGAAATTACACCAAAGACCAAAGGCTCACCAAGAAATATATATTAAATTCCATTGCCTAAAATAGACTTTTACTATGTCTGTACAAATTACTTTAAATTATACAAATATTTAGAATACGTCTAGCCATGAGACTCAGCTGGGTACCCTAAAATGACACGAGCAGTGCCATGCCAACTTCTGGCATTTAATTTTTTCCCAAACGCCTAGAGTCGTTATTGGTTTGAATGAGAGCATCCCTTATGCTCTGTGAGTGCATTTAGAAGAAGTGCTAGCGAAGGAGAGAAAGAGTCCCTTAGTCCCTTGGGTGAAGGTAGTTGAGTCTCTAGAACATGGTTAAGAAGGCTCTTTGCCAGCATACCCTTTGGAACAACCATACCCGTGATAACAGAGTGTGAAGACCTGATTATTTTCAAATCTGATGAATGAGTCCAGCTGTTCTGCAAGCCAGTATGGGGTATGTGAGAACATGGGATCACAGCAAAAGCATGTTTATCTCACTCCATCATTGCAGTGAACTTTATCTCCTGGGAATTTTTTTAAAGAGCAAGTCTGGGCAGAGTCATGGCTTAATGACCGGGGGCTCTACAAGAGGGTTGTTCCTAAGTTCCAGTTATGCAAAGACAGCGCCTGTGTTTGTAAGGAAAGATAAGCTAAAAAGCCGAGCATGTTCCTCAGACAAAGATAATTTGCCACATCACCACCATTAATCTCTTAGTTCGCAGCTCACTTAGTTCCAAGAGATCTGTTTTGTAGATTTATTACATATAAAGCTCAGTCCGCTGAGCATTCCATTCATCTGTTCAAAATTGAGCACCTCCAAAATGCCAATATTGTACTTGATTTGGGGGGATCAAACTGAATGAGACATAACTCAAGGCTTTAAGAACTTATAGTCCAAAGCAAGACTGAGATAAATAAATAGGCCACTGAGGATATTGTGATAAATGCTATGATAAAGACGCATACAAAGCATGTGCCTAATTTGCCTGCAGGGTGATGGTGGTGAGGCTTCCCAAAGGGCCCGCAGGGAAGAATTCTCAGACGGAGGAAACTCCTGCACTCTCCAGTAAAGTAGCCACCACCCACATGTGACCATTTACATTTAAGTTTATCAAAATAAAGTAAAACTTAAAATACAGTTCTGACTTGCAATAGCCACATTTTGAGTGTTCAATAGCCACATTTAGCCAGTGGCTACCATGTTGTACTACACAGATAAGGAACATTTCCATCATCATAGAAATTTCTACTTAAGGCCCTGGTCTGAGCAGATTGGACTGATGGGAGGGGAAGAATTTTCCACGGAGAATAACCAGAATGATCCCAAACCTGGAGATGCTGGGGAAGAAATGGCATTTAAAAATTATCTATTAAAAAACATTTTTTTAAAATTTATATATGGACGTTTGTATTGATGCAAGAAACATTTATTATGCTATAGCTGTGGTCTTTGCAAACAGGCATAGACCAAGTGCTAGCCTCTAAATAACTTACATGTAAATGGGCAAGGAAGGAACCATACAAAATTACTGAAAAACTTTATCTTGAGTTCTGAGGAGAGACTCATTGATTATTGGGTGTAAGGAAGGACAATTGGAGGGGCAGGCCCATTTCCAAACCTTCACGAGTTTGTTGCTTTTAATTTGGGTCTTGAAGAGCTCTTAGGATGAAAGGTGGAGTTAAATTCCTACCTGGTTAAAAAAACATTCAAGTTTCGCACAGTTACTCCAGCGTTAGGGTCCAGCAAGCAACTGAGAAGCTGAGGGCTCTCCCCACTGGCATATTCATTAATGTCTTTCTACTAAGACTGCCATTTATACAATGGGGAGCCTATTTAAAATGGCTGTGCCAACTTACAAGGAATAGTCTCCCTTCTAAATGGTGTTAGCATGGATTAGTTTAGGGAAGCTTGAGCCAGATCTTGTTTGCATTAGGTGGTTGAAAAAAGGATCGGGGCTGTGTGTGGGGGGAGTGGGTATTAAGGATTATGCAAATCACTGGCCAGTATGTAGGCTGGAAACTGGAGACTTCTATAAAAAGCAGCTTTTATGTGCGAATAGGTGAGAGAGCTTGGAAGCAGTTGTAGGCGTATTATGGGGCAGAGGACTTAGGCAGAGCCAATGAAAATATCAGTAAATGCTTATGTACATATATAAATTCAAGTCTCTGAATTGTACAATCAGATCTCATGAAACTCATCCTTGGCCATTTATTCCTTGGAGTTACAGACAATGACCACTTCCCTTTCGTGTTTGTTATTTTTCCTCTGCTGGAAGCATCTACAAAGTGCAATTGAGGTCTTGCTTATCACAAAAGCCACTTGTCTTTCCATTTCTAGGATTATGATGTACTTTGTTGTTTGGGAAACGCCAGTCATAGGACTGTGTGAAGGAAATCTTCCAGCCATCCAGGAAGAGAAGGATTCCAGAGGGTGACAGAGAAAGATCTTCTTAATAAAAAACTATTTTAATGTGTGCTGAGACTCAGGTTGAGATGAGGTCTTTAGAAATTGTGTAAAATGGTGGGTGAAAAAAAGGGAAAACCAGTTTTGCAGATGACTATTTAGAATCTCCTTTAAAATGGTGAGTAATCCAAGCTCTCTTCTTTATCCTTTGCCAGTAGAAAACCCTTCCAGAAGGTCTAATGCTTTAGAAAAACAGAAAGATGGAGCATCTGGGTGGCTCAGTGGGTTAAAGCCTCTGCCTTCGGCTCAGGTCATGATCTCAGGGTCCTGGGATCGAGCACCGCATCGCATCATCGGGCTCTCTGCTCAGCAGGAAGCCTGCTTCCCTTCCCCTCTCTCTGCCTGCCTCTCTGCCTACTTGTGATCTCTGTCAAATAAATAAATAAAATCTTAAAAAAAAAGAAAACAGAAAGATGATTGGAAAGATAGCATGAATGGTTTGGGAGAAAAGGAGAAATTTTTTTTCCATTATCATTTGATATATAATTTCTGAGCCTTATTTAAATGTAGTTTGATATTTATGCAGGAAAAAGAAATTCAGAAGGACAACATTCTAAGTGGATTTTATGCTTTGAGCATCTCAAGACCAAGAAGACATTATGAACATATTACTTGGGTACATAGTGGAGTTTCTTCACACTTCTTAAATTAACTGATTTCTGTTTGGCTGTAGGTTGTTGAGTTACCAAAAGTGCTATGGGGTTGAGCAGATTTCAAAAGGTTTTCAGTGCTGCCTTTGGAATTCCAAGGTGGATCTTCTGCAAATAATTCTGTTAAAGGCTGGCCTGACTCTCACACAGGAGTGGTGTTCCCAAAGTGTGTTTAAAAGTCAGTCATTCAGAACTCAAAACACAGTTTTCCTCACGAGAAATGTCAGAGATGGTTACTTTCCCAGGGCTGCCCACAAAAGCCTTTTATTCAGTAATGTATCTGAAAGAGCCTGTCTCCATGTGTTGAGAAAAGAATGGAGTAGTATGGGACAGGACTCCCCTCCCACCCCCCCTAAGGACAGGCCTTATTATTTGCTGTGGAGGCGTCCACTGGGCTTCAGTAAGAAGGAAAGGAGGCATGTTTCTCTCTGAGGGGAGCCTATCCCTGAAATTATCCCTGGTACAGCCTTTTGTAGAGTGAACCTTTATTCGTCAAGTTGTATTACTTCTTTAAAATGACAGCACGATGCCTCTGGAGTTATGTTTTGAACTGTGTCTTCTTTATGACTGCAAGCTCAGTGGTAGCTATTCCACACCATTACTAGATTTAGAAACCAAGAGAATGATAATCATGTGACCACAGAAATCAGTGTCACCAGGATTCATCGTTCGCAAAGGCCCACATCTCCCACCAACTTAGCGACATTTTCATAGCTCTTAAAAATAGCTGCTGTGTGCTGGTCTCACATTCGATTAAAAATTGTGACTTTTTGATATCTGAGCAATTGATTCATTGATTGATCCTTTTTAGCATTGAAACCAAAGACCAGAGTGATGGAGATGACCTAGAGAAAGATTAAATCTCTCCCCTATGAAGACTGGGCTAATTGAAGCAATTCTATGTGTTTACTTCTTAGAGAATGAGCCCTTAATCTCCTCCTCATCATCAATGGCACTACCATTCTCTAATATTTTTTCCCACCTAGAAAGTATATCTGATTCCTAAAACATGAGTTATTACCCCTGCAAACTTCATTCACCTATCATGATATACTCGGGAAATTTTCAGCCCGTCTCACAGACTATTGCTTTTTCTTGCTTGGCATTTGCTATAGGAGAATTGAGTTTTGGATGACAAAATAGACCCTAAGGTACACTGGCTAGTTGTCCATGGCAATCAAGGATGTTTTTGAAAAAAGAAAAAACAGAGAAGTGGACATTAGAACACTTAGGAAACTAACTTGCTTCTGTTTTGGTTTGTTAGAGCTGCCATAACAAAGCACCACAGACTGGGTGGCTCAAACAACAGAAATTTACCATCTCACAATTCTGAGGACAAGAAATTCAAGATCAAGATATGAGCAGGGTTGTTTCCTCTGAGGGGGAAGGTTCTGTACCAGGTCATTCACCTTTGTGTTCACCACCTTCTCCTTGTCTCTTCACATGGTCTTCCTTTGTATATCTGTGTCTTAATCCCCTCTTCTTATAAGGACACTGGCCATATTGGATTAGAGCCCACCCATAGGATTTCCATAATTACCTCTTTAAAGGTCCTAACTCCAAATATGGTTACATTCAGAAGTACTATAGGTTAGGACTTCAGTGTATGAATTGGGGAGCAGAGGAGGGACACAAATTCAGCCCATAACAGTTTCCAGAAGTAATCTGAAGATTACTTAAATCTTAAACAAAACCTATCCAAGACCCCATGATTCACCTTTGCAAAATCAGATCTCGAATTCCAGTGGAAGGTCTGTGGGAAGAGTAAAGTTTAACAGCACTGTTTTGGCCTTTTCAATAAAGAGCTCTCCCTTGATAAACATAGCCTGCAGACTAGCCCATTGCTAAAGCTTAAAAGCAGGGCTAGGACAAGAGAGACCAGAGAGGCACCCAGGGTGCGATGTAAAAAAGCACTCCCTGTCAGGGCTGTGCCATGACCCTGCTCCAACATATTTGCGTGACACTGAGAATGAGTATCCCCTTAAACCTTTGCCTTGGCGTCTCTCCTGCCTCGCTCTAGTCCCCACACTTCTCTGGAGGAAGGCTAAAGCTGTCCATGTGTCATCCACACAGCTCTTTCAACCAAGTTCTGGCAAACACCTAGTATTTAGGTAGCATTAACTAGTGTTTCAGAGATGGCTGAAAGTGTGACAGTGAATGGGTAGAGGGAAGCAGCCTGGGTCCCAAGTCCCTCCCTTGTTGTTAGCGACAGCCATGGAACCAGGAATAGGTTTGAGGGTTCATGTGCCTTATATCTACATCCATAACCCGATGGGGTACTTGCTCTTCTTTGGCTGTATTCTCAACAATGTGCTCAGTGGTCTAGAGGAAAGCATGGAATTTGGGAAGTGGGTCAGTGCCCCATGGCATGAGTCTACGCTCAGGCTCAGAATCGGCTTCGGTCGTCCATATTGCATTAGTGCCGTGATCCTCCCTGGAGTGCCCAGCTGTATTCTGAGAGCTGAGAAGGAACAGATGTACCCTTACCACTGCCTATAGCTGTTGCCTTTGCTGTGTACTTGAGAAACCTGTTCCTGCTGTGGCAATGCAGAGCTCCCTGGCCCAGAGCATATGTGTGCCTACTGCCAGAGCATGCCGCTGCTCTAGCGTTGGCTCAGAACCATCTAGACGCGAGAGAAGTTTCCCTCTTACCCCTGCAGCCATTGATCTGACCACTGAAAAATGATGATGGTTTTCTTCGGAAGTGGCATGATTGATGGGGCAACGAAGGCTGCTGTTTTCTAAGAGGCTGGAGAGGACAGCTCAGTCCAACGCTTTCAGGCTTCCATTTTCATGCTCACAGGACCCTGTGGCTCTTCCCTTTACCTTAGAACACATACGTCTTCTGAGAGCCTGCATGAGCGCTCCTTTAGGAAGTTTGGCTCCTTGCTAGCTCAGTGCCTTAATGTGAATTTGTAGAGCCTTACTAAATATTTCCTATTCTGAAGGGAAAAAAAGCTATCTCTGACCCTTCCATCTGACTATTAAAAGTGTCATAAAAAACTTCCTTAAGAAGTTGGTCTCTAAGGAGATTCAAAACTATTTTTACAATGGGCCCACCTTGTTTTAGTGTTACGGGAAAGTTTGACCATGAATATGAGCAGAAATAAGTTCACTAGTGAAAGGAGGAAAAAGAATTCTCACTTATAATGAAAGTTGGCCTGTAACTTTCTCCTTCTAGCACAACACTATGGGAAACAAGGAAAATTATGTTGAATGTGGCATCCATCTGGAGCGCCCATTTTAACACCATGAAGGCTACTTGAATCCTGTCTCGTGCCTAAATTACATAATCTGAGACCTTGCTTTTCAAAGTGGGGTCCCTCAACCTGCAGCATTAGCATCACCTGAGAGCTTGCTGGAGATCCAGGACCTTAGGCCCCACCTCAGACTTACTAAACACAAACTGCCATTTTCATAAAATCCTCAGGTGGCTCAGAAGCACAGTAAGTTGTGAGAAACACGGGTGTAAGAACTATTGAACCTGAGGAGATTCTGGCCCAAGACAGGAGTATTTGAATCACCTACTCTCCCCAAAAGGGGCTAATGACCCTTAGCAGTTGTGTTACAGAAGGTGGTTTTTTCCTGTCCACTCCTTTTGTGATTGGTTCCTGACTTATCCAATCTTTTTAAGACCACTTCAGTTTCTAATGAAGCTTGTTGATGAGCTCTGTTTGTGAAAAGCTCAGGCCCTAGTAAGTACACACTCCCACTGGGTACACAACTAAATAGTTTATGAGGTAATTCGTATTTTAATGTCTTTACTAATGAGCTCTTTCAGTAATGAAATCTCCTGAGAAAACGTTACTGGTTCGCAGACCTTTCTTAGGATTCAGTAGCATTGGGGCTGATAGAGCCAGAAGCTTTAGGGTCCAGTGTAGAAAACAGTTCCAGTTCAAAAAGAGTTCAATTAAAAAAAAAAAAAAAAAATCAAGTAAGGGCTGTTTTTTGTTCTTTTGTTTTTTAATACTTTATTTTCTAAGCTTCTATCTTCTCTATAATTTTTCATATTAGAAATAAGATTTTCTTTACTGAAGCAGTTCTGGAACTCCTTACTTCTGCTGTAAGTAAATAATCTGAGAGCTGCCAACATGTATAATCTTATATGAACAAGAAGGTCAGGTGGAGAGAAAGAGGAAAAGGGACACACACACACGTGTACAAGCACGCACACAGCAGCACCTGGTCAGAGATTCAATGGTCTTTCATCATCTGTATTTTAAATATTCTCAGCAGTATCATTTCTATAACAGATGACGAATGCATCAATCACTCCTCATTAGGAGTAAAGTCAAAAAGAATCCCATAATAAGAAAAGAGCATTTAGATCTGCAAAGTAACTGAGCAACTTCACTGTTATCTGCAGCATGGCAGAATTCCGACCAAAGGGAGTTAGAGCCAATTCCCTTTAAGTGAGGGAGGAAGCAATGTCCTATGGGCTAGCTGGCAGTTGTCTAGTACCTGTTATGGTGGAGGGACTTACCTTTCTGCTTCCACAGCTGAGCAGAGAGAAGATGCACACACATTTTTGAACCCTAACTTGAAGCTGGACACCCAGGCAAGGAAGACCAGGCTTTTTTTTTTTTTTTTTGCTTCTTCTTCTTCTTTTTTTTTTTTTTTTTTTTTGCCCTGTTTCTCCTTCTGGGCAAGGCGCAAGCCACTGGACCAGGCAGCTGACATGCTGCCTGTGGCCTGTGCTATAAATGATGGTGAGGCATGGCTTGATCCTACTTCGCATGACACAAAGATCAAAGCCTCCCAGCATGTCATGCATCATAAAAAACAGCCTTCCTTTACCAGTTTTGCCCTTTAATTTGTTAACAGCATCCCTCCCTGAAGGAACAAGCTGGATACAGGAGATGGAGAAGGTCCTGGAAGGTATCAGGAAAACCCCTTTAGAATCGCCGCTCTCAGTGGTATATGATGTCTTTTCCTGTAGGAGAAAATCCAGAAAGATATGACAGAGTCAGTGAATGTATTCCAGTTGGGCCTATGGCCATGTGCCTGGCTTCGGATCATCCCTTGTTACCTGATTACGTTGGATAAGCAGGATACAAAATGATGACTTAATAGGCCATGTTTTAATAACACGTCTGTAGGTCACTTGGAACAGGGACAGTGAAGAGCTAAAGTGTGGTGTTTTGTTTTGTGTTTCTACAGGCAAAGCCTGTAGTGCTTTCTTGGTAGTCTCTGCAAGTCCTGATCTATACAAGCCAAATGTAGCAGTAAATCCCTAGATCTGCAGGCATTTTAGATTTTTATGAATGAGGCAAGCACACAGATGTGTAAGACTCCTTTGAAATCCAAATTATAACTCTTCTTGTCATCAGGAGACAGAACTTGTGTGGGTAGGGGAAATCTCTTTCCTCAAAGCCAGAGTTGGTGATTTCGAGGGCAGACCCTGCCTTCTGAGCATGACCCTTTGGAAGTAGAGAAAATGTGCCCTAGCCAAGGGAGGCAAGGTGCTAGATCTTACTGTTGTGAAACAAGAAGGATCTCAGAGTTCTGGAGAAGACTCTTTAATTGCCTGGAGCAGGCTTTGGAGTCAACTTCATATTTGAGAGGTAAGACTTCATTATCCATGGAACAAATGAATCTAGAACTTGGCATTGGAGCATATTGCTGAGCAAGGAAGCCTCTACTCAAACAGACTTGACTTACTATAGCATGCCAGTGAGGAAAAGAAGCCTGCCCATGCCCCAGCATGCAATTAGGATTTCAGAGTGGTTTGTGAGTCCTGACCCTCTGGACATCATGAGCTTGTGGTCTCTGAGAGATGCTGCCTGAAAAGCAACACAATAAAAGGCGGGGAAGAAAATCACAGTACCATTTTTCCTTCTAATGTCACACCACTTCTGTGCAGGGACAAAGAAAGCAATCAAAGAACAGGTGGCTATGATATTTTATAACAGTTGAGGATTTAATGCTCTTAAAAGTTCATGCTTCTACTGAAGCTATCTTGAGCCAGTTGCAACAGTCCTTGAGGAAGAACATTGGGAGGGGGCATTTGTAAGCATAATCTAAGCCTGGCTTTGTAAGGTGCATGTGCTAGCCCCTTATTCTCTGGGTATTTCAGCCTCTATGAAAACCAAGGCCTCAACACAGAGCGGTAATTTCAGCAACTTTCCCAAACAGCAAACTGGATGAGACAAGTCAGCTCTTCCCATTTACTTATGAGTTAATTGGCATTTAAACTCAAGTCTCCAGGCCAGTGATTTATTTTAATAATATGTTAGCCCCATGGCAGGCCCATGACTTCATGACTGCAGCAGCGGAGAAAGGGCACACCGCCCTGATGGATGTCTCAGTGCTGCATGTGGCTGATTTACAAGGCACTCCGCTGACCTGACTCACTCTTGCCTCCTCTGCTTCAAGCCCTACTGGGTGGTAACCAGTCATTAGAGGGTCCACCTGCTTAAAGGGACAGCTGGAAGAAGTGGGTTAAACACAACTAACTTGGAGGAAATTATTCTTGGACAAGAAATCGTTGGATACTACAAACTGTGAGGCAGTTTGTTCACTGGTCAAATCTGATCAGTTTTCATATGTTTATTGCATGCTGCCTTTGTTAAAACAGAAAACCATAGATGCCAGTATTACATAGACTTTAAATGATCGTTTTTGAGTTCTATCAGATGTCATCTGCATTTTATAGATCTCATTACAAGTATCCATAATGATGGAATCAGTTGATTTTTCAAGGCAATCTTTAAAGTTATTTTGTGTTTATTAGGTTGCTAGGGGTACCTAATACATCATTATGAGTAGAAGAAGTGTTTAATGCAGTTGCCAGATTTTTGTGCAAGATAAATAGTTTTACATGTCTCAGAAGTAGAATCCATTTGGCCAAGAAGTTGGCTAAAAGCTGAAATTTGACATCATTCTTGGCAATGAATCACTTTTTTTTTCTAAGTGCATAATGTAAAAATATACCCTGTATCTTTTCTAGATATATTAGACCCAAAAATACAATAATAAACCAATGTATACAAATAATGAAGTATATTTCCTAACTGTTGGTCATAGCAATAGACTGCATTTCAAATGAAAATAAACTTCTTTATTTTTAAAATGAGAATGTATGTCATGCACATGTATGTTACAAAGCACAGTGATATAACAAATATCTGTGAACCCACCACAAAGTCCCAGAACTAGATTGCCTGCCATTTGTAACTATGTATGTGCTCTAGACCATATTCCATTCTCCTACCTCACCCTGGAGGTCACCACTATCCTGAAATTCCTCATCATTCCTTAGCATCTAAAAAATAGTTTTATCATGCATATATGAGTTTCTTAAAAGTAATATTGTTTAAGTTTGCTTTTCTTAGAGTTTTATATAAAATGGTATCTTGAATGGAATGGTCTAGACTTGCTTTTTGACTAATGCAAATTTCTGACAAAGAAACTCATGAATTTCATTTAAAGAAGAGGATAGCTGTATATTGATCATTTTAAGTCTATACCATAGGTGTCTGATATATAAGAAGTATAAGAAATACATTTTGAGCATTGGTGTAAGATACGTAATTCTTTCTTATTGGGTTTAGAAATGCTTGTAGTACCCCTATTTATATTTTTATTAGGAAATGATTAAAACATATGAATTAAATCTTATTTTGAATGTGGTAATTAAACACAGAGAAGACACATTTTCCATGATACACTAACACCTAATTAGTATGTAATAATTATCAAATTAAATACTCATTTTAAATATGTAATTGAGTGTCATGAGTTGAAATCTAATTTTTATGGAACAAATTTATCAGGCAATGAAATTTCAGGTTTCCTTAGCTTTCAGGACTGTGCTAAGCCTACGTCTAATTATCCCTATAGAATCTTTCATTACCTATCTGTTTGAGTGCAGATTCTGAAATTTTTAAGGGTGGAAATGGAATATTTGATAGTCTCATCAAGAATTAAATGACATATCCCTATATGAAAGATTTTGGATTAGGTTCTCTAAGTTACCTCCAAACATCAAGGCAATTTGGTGCCTTTCTCATTAGCCAACACGGGAAGCAATTTGGTTGCCTACAGGCCTGGGAAATAACAGGTAGCACAAGTAGACTGAGTGTGGACCAGTGCGGATGAGTGGGAAAGACAGACACTTCTTGTCCATGTATATTTATTAACTAAGATGCTGTTCTCAGCATTCTAAGAAAGCCATGACTCTCTGAAGGGATTGCTATGATTATTATTTTGTCAGAAAAGAGAAAACAGACATATTTGGAATTTAAATAGCAATCTCAGTTCTAGCCCATTTAAAATATGGCTCACCTAATAAACGTTAATAGTTATACAACTTTTTGAAGCAATGTCTACTATAATGTCTTCTTTGAGGATAATATATATCTTCTTAAATAACTCATGAATGTATTCTCATTCCTTTATAGAATTAAAATGATAAGTAGAATTTCTCATAGCCTGGTAGGTCACTGAAAAAAAGAAGCTAGAGTTTATCTTCCACTCTTTGTCCTTTTTTTAAAAAGGGAAATCCTTTTTTATTGTCAGAAATAGATAGAGGGTGGGAAATTTTTATATTTTAGTGGAAAATGTTTTAAGAGATGCTATTCTATAACATACTTAATATCAAAGTAGATAGGCTATGAGGATGTCAATTATATGCCATACATATGATTTCACTTTCTGGAAAACAATCTGGCAAGATGTACCAAGCCCTTGGAAGGTGTTAGCCTTGAGGATATCTGTTCTATCTAAAAAAAATTAGTCCTAAGAAAATAATTGCAGACCTACTCAGAGGTTTATGATCAAGGATATTCACTATAGTGCTATTCTCGGGTATTGGGGAAGTGGAAATTCCCAGTAATAAAGAAAGAGTACAGAGGTGTACAACAATTAAAAGCATCTTGGCAAAACACAAATAATGTCAGAAGAAAATGCTCAGGAGGTCACAATAATATACTATGTGGAAAAAATTGAAATAGTACTATCTAGATAATGCATCCCTTCTTTCTCTCTCTCTCTCACATACACACACACACACACACACACACACACACACACACACATACACACACCCCCACCACTGGAAGGAATATGTCATAAAGTTATCTTTAGGTTTTAGAATAATGAGTGATATTCATTTTCTTCTTTATACTTATTTGTTTCCCAGTTCTTCCATTCTAGGCTTCTTTTATTAACCACAAGAAGATATTTTTGAGAAATTAAAATTAGCATTAATTTCATGGGTGTCCTTTCGGGGGTGGATTCTTTGAAACCTCTTTCCAAGTCCTCTTTTCAGCCCTGAGTAGATTGTAGCCTTGAAAGCAGCCAAATGGCATACACTTCCTGAGTTTGTTCTCAGAAATGTTTATGTGTCTATAGGCATATGCGCACATACACATTCGGGGAGTCATAACGGATTGCTTGGTTAAACAAAATAAAAGCAATTTTAAAAATTAGATCTGTATTTCAAGAAAAAGATTCAGTGTCTATATTTTCTATGATTGACTTTCTAACAGTAGAAAATTCTATGGGATCTAAGCACTGTGATACAGGAAAGGAGAAAAGAAGGGTAACTCTACCAGGGAATAGTTTTCCAGGAAAAAAAAAAAAAAAGTGGGAGGGATTTTTTTCCTATTATTCTTTTCAAGGTTAGTCTTTAAAATTAAACTTATTAAAAAAATTTTTTTCAACCCCATCTAATTGCAGAAAGCCAAATATCTAGCTTTCATTTTTAATCAAACAGGCTAAATATTCGTGTTTATGTGACTAAATGAAACTTTTGTATGCCGTGGTCCATTCCATCTGCATGAATAGTAGCATTGTGGCAGGGTGAGGTCACCACAGAAGGGAAAGTGAGGTAAGAACACAGCTGAATCTACAGGCTTTTCTGCTGCAGGGTGCACCAGCTCTTTCTTAAAGCCACAGAACGGCCATTCTCACACGGAAGGCCCTCAGTGTGTTTATGCCAGGCCGCAGCACCCCTTCCCTGTGTGTAGTGATGTACTGTGTATCATGAATAATTCAAGTGTTCCAGGACAGAGCCAGAGGTGCAAGGAGTGACATGTAGCCAGAACGGGGTAGTGTATTGCACCTTCCCTTTAGCACATGCCCCTTGGCCACCTGCTCTCAAAGGAAAAGACCGCACCTTCTCTTCCCTACTGCTCAGTCGCAAGACCCAGGAGGACCCCCTGCTGTGGGTAGAGGATCCCGCTGCACGGCGACTCCTTCCCAAGCACTGGTAGGCAGACATGTCAGAGCCAGGTCACCAGAAGATAGGTTAAAAAGCATGTTAGTTCATATTTTAACTACAGTTCCTACTAACTTAGAGGAATAAGTCAGTTACCAAGAACTTGCAGGCAAATAGCACTTTGCCCACACCATCTTTATCAAGCTGTGAGAACTTGGATGAAACTCTCCTTTCCCTCCCTTCTTCCCGCCCCAATAAATTCTCCAGGCTTTTAACCTCCTGCTTTATAGTGGAGAGGGATTCCTCACTCTCCACTTGGAATCGGGCAGCATCCAATTTAAATAATAAGATATTTTAAGGCTAGCGGACACCATGCCTTTGCTTGTATCTGCCTCGGTATATGCCATAAGAATAATGAGAGCTTTTAGAAGCTCTCCATGAAAGCTGTGTCTCCTGAGGCCTTAGCTTATAAACCCCCATTACAGAAAAAGCCCTCCCTGAACATAAACTGTAAGAATAGGTAAGCCTGCTTCTTCAAAAGTATCATATCCTATATGTTGCATTTCAGGAATCAGTACTGGGGATAAATGAAAGCTTAAGTTTGATTAGGTTAAGGTTAGGCATTCTGGGCCTCCTGATCCCTGCCCTGAAGAAGCTTATAGGTCTGCTGAAGTTGGGGGTGGGGAGCAGGAAGTTAATTAAGGCAAAGCTGTTTCTGACCAGTGGGCCACGGGCGTGCTAGAAGGAGGAAGTGCTCTAGAAATTCAAGGGAAGAAAATGTGCTTCTGGACTTGGTGGACTTGGAGAGAAGTCCCAGTAAAGGAGGCAGGACACTGACAGGTCATTGAGGGAGGAAACAAGCTTGGCTTCTTCAGTTGAGGAAAACAGGATGAAGAGAGAGGTGGTGATGCCTCATTTACAACAGCTCTTCAAGATACCAATTATCAGATAGATAAATCCACCGACAGCAGACCCACTCTGTGTCTGGCCCTCAGTGGCAGACGTATTGACCTGACAGGTCCCATCCATATGAGAGAGATGGGAGGTCCAGTTGGCAGCACACTGGGTGCCAACTTAAGGAAACAGTCATTATCTTTTAGGCAATAATGAGTCACTAAGGATTGTGAATAAGGGAGGGACACAGTGAAATCAGTTTTTCTGGGAGGTGAATCTGGCAGTGATGTGTAAGAAGCACACAGAAGCCAATAACAAGAAGGGGGAAACCTCACCAAGTCAGGAATATTACAAGTTCCCCTTTGGGCAGCATTACACAGTGATTAAACCATGAGGTCGGCTCATTTCTGTTGAAGGCTGTCGAACAGTGACCCTGACAGCTGCTCACTGTGGAAAGGATGAAATGAATGCTGCCAGCCAAAGCCCCGACCATGAGGCAGGGAACCTCTCCAGTCTATATGTCTCGGAGGCTGACGTGCGACGTCAGAATGTCTCGAAGATCTTCGAGTCCATCCATCCATTCATTCATTCATTTAGCAAGCATTTGTTCAGATCTGCTGTGTGCTGGGTGCCATGACAGACTCTGGAGGTATGAGGTGAAACAGTACACATTCTATCTTCTCAAAAACTTATTCCTAATTGCTGTTGATTCCCTCCCACAAATCATAGGAAGGTTCAGAAACCCAGAATTTACAGCATAGAGGATACCACTGTATACAAGTTAGGACTCCATTATACACTTGTTCATTGAAAACACTAAGATGGTATGTTGACAAGCTGGGACACCTGTGACATTTTTAACTGTGTCTCCTTCAGAATTTTGTTCCTTCTGGTACAGTCAGGTGTGAAAGAATGTTAAATACACCTTGAGCAGTTTAGCTGCCTGTTGGCAAGCACATATCAGCCTTGCCGAGGGCCAGCGACTTGGAGGTCGGCCCTATACAAGAGCAGCATAATGGAAGGCCAACCACCATCATGGGAAGGGCCAGCCGGCTCCCTTTCTCAGTAAGAAGTAAATTGTATCCAAGGAGCCCTTGAGCTTTAGTGGATGGGAGGCCTGTTTATTTTGTACTTGCAAAGGAATCTTTTCCAGACACTTTAACTGAGAACCCCAGACTTCCCTGACCAACGTGACTACCACAGGTGTTCCCCAAAACAGCCCTTCCTCACACACCACATGGACTATTCGTATCAGCCACAACCACAGACTTCAAACTCTGTAACTAAGGCTCTGAGACGTTTCTTGGGAGTTGACAGTAGTTTTCAGAGAGAGAGGTCAGTTGGCTGTTCTTGCATCCTGTTTAAATTGTGGGTTACGACAGTTCCAGCGGTTTTATGGATCATTGGTTCAGCCACTCGCCTTTTTAAAATTGTATGGCCAACCATTAATAAGCGAATTTTGGCAGTCTGCAATATGTTGTTTACAGGCACCAAGTTAAACACAGTTCGTGCCCATCATGTCATGTTATTGCCAGTTATCAACTACCCATGCTGATTTTTTTCTTCTAACATACCCCTACGTAGTGTTTTCTCTGAGCCAAACACTGTTGTAAAGACTATAAATATTAGCACGCTGAATCCTAGTAACGATCTTGTGAGATATTTACTACTAGCACCCTTATTTTATAGAGGAGGAAACTGAGGCACAGAAAGATTTACCTTTCAAATGTGCACAGTTAGTAAGGAAGCAGAACAGGACATGTAAATCTAGGAGACTCACTGCTCTAGTTCTTTCCTCCAACTATGATGCCAGCATAATGCTAGGCAGCAATCTGAGGATAGGAATATAGAGTGATAATATAAATATTGGCAGTAAGTGGTGGTGATGGTACTGGTGGGAGTAATGTTGTAGCAGAGATATTGCAGTAGAATCATAGCAGTGGTGTAGCAGCAGGAACAGTGGTGGTGGTATTATAGCAGCATTGTAGTACTGGGGATGCAGTAATAGAATAGTAGTAGTAGTAGTTGTGATAGTGGTGATGGTGGTGGTAGTATTGTAGTAGCAGGTGTAGAAGCAACTGCATAGTAGTACTATAGTATTAGTGGTAGTAATAATGTAATAGTAGTAGAGTATAGTAGCGGTGGTGATGGTGGTGATAGTATGGTAGTAGCAGGAGTAGAAGTAACAACCTTGTAGTACTATAGCATTAGTGTAGTAATACTGTAGTAGTAGTAGTAGCAGCAGTATAGTAGTGGTGGTGATGGTGGTGGTAGTATTGTAGTAACAGGAGTAGAAGCAACCACATTGTAGTGCTGTCATATTAGAGGTAGTAATAGTGTAGTAGTAGTTGTAGTAGTAGTAGTAGTAGTAGCAGCAGCGTATAGTAGCAGTGGTGATAGTGGTGGTAATATGGTAGTAGTACTACTGCTCATAGTAGAAACGACAGCATGGTGGTACTCTGTATTAGTGGAGATATTAGCGTGGTAGTACAGCAGCCATCATTTTGTATATGTGCTGCTGCAGCGAGCACAAGCAGCTATCATTTTGTCTCTTGTCCTTGTCAGTGTATTTCCCTTCAGAAACGAGGATTATGAGGCTTAGGAAGGACTAATAACTAGCAAGGTTGGGAATAGGGTTTGTGCCCACGTGTCTCTGTGTCCTCTGTTATCTCTTGGGATGAATACATAAGAGGCAGCAGCCTGCAGAAATCACAGCCCAGATGCGCATATGCCAAGGACAGCATGGCCATTGGTTTTGCGATGGTGCCATACCCTGTGTGGTGCTTGGATGGGTTCGTTGTGCTGGTTGTCCTTGGTTGCAAGACTGTCCTATTCTGTGCCCAGTTTGTTGGAGGTGCAGCTGGGAAGTGTGAGGGCTGCTATGTGAAAGAAAGGAAGTCTGCCGGGAAAAACTAGTCAAATTAGTTGTGACTGAACTAACTTGTCAGTGCAGTGAGATGGATCAAGCCAGGTAGCCTCATGTGGACACCACTGGGGTCTGAGCCACCAGTCTGTAGGTCACTGACTTAGGCCCCTGTGAAATCCCCCTGCCACTTAGAGCAGTAGAGACTGATTAAACATGTTTATATGTAATTTGAAAATGGTTCTTTCAGGAAATGTCTGGTTCTTTAAAGTCATTTTAAAACCTGAGATTTTACTTTAGTTTATTTACATTCTAGCCAAAAAAAAAAAAAAAAGAAGAAGAAGAAGAAAGAAAGAAAAGAAAAGAAAAGAAAAAAGCTCAAAGTCCCATGATGTATGGAGTCCTCTAGGAAAATTGTCAGAGCTGTTTTATATATTTTTACTCTATCAATATAGCCTTTCACAGTTCCTAATTAGTTTTGTTAGTTGACTTACAGAAAAGTGTATTTAAAGCACGACGTCAGTAATTCCACTGAGGGAATGGCATTAATGAAAAGCACACACCATCAGGAGGCAAATGGAAGAGCAAATGGTTCGGTTCTGAGCACCCCTAATTTGTACTGGGGTGATTAACTCAACTGTTACGCTTGTTAGAAAACACTTCAGTAGAAACCTCTAGAGATTATTCAGGCAATGGAGGGGTGTGTGTGTGTGTGTGTGTGTGTGTGTGTGTGTGTGTGTGTAGGCATACTCATACCCACATGGACATTCTTCTTCTTAAAACCGGTAAATAAGGATTAATTGAGCCTTTGGAATACCTATCAAGTGTCCTTCTGCTAACATATATGCCACAGAGATTGTATTGGAAATGCAACCAAGTTTGGGCTAAGGTGCTGTATAACTTGCCAACTAGAAAGAAATAGCTCCAAAATAAAGAGAAGGAGCAATAAAATATAAATTTACCCAATTTTGACATTTACTTTTGCCAGATATGTGAAGTCTGACTTTGGTTATTTATACTTAACGTGGGATTTCTTAGATTAATGTATTTGAAGAATGCTGTCTCAGAATTTCAATAGCTAGAGCAGATGTGCCATGGACTTCTGTGGTTTTTACAGTAGATATGTGCAGTCTGCCGGAAATTATAGATGCACAATTAGATTTTTACAATGTATACATTCATGCAGTTCAAACCGTGTTCCTTAAATGAGGGCTTAGTTTTCTTTATTTCCTGCTGAGTTTACCAAGTGGAGAGTTGGCTGCCAGCATTTCTAGCTAAGAAGTTTGCTGTAAAACCATTTCCATTCATTTGTGCTCAGGCCAGGATGGAGGGTCACTTGCCTTTGTAGAGAGGATGGAAAAGAGCAGGGTCATGTGTCATCACTCCAGCCTCTGCAGCTCTGGCAATGAGACCTATTTGGCATGTATAGACCACGCATCTTTTCAGAACACACGACACGCTCGGGTTTATGTTTGTCTGTGGTATGCCATGGTTGTTTATTATGTGGAAGAAATGGAGAGCTTGCCAGCCCACCTCACTAATGCAAGTTTGACTAATGACATCAGCAGTAAACTAGAACTTAGCTTCTAACCACATACAAATAGGTCTCAGGCTGCTGGTGATGCTATGATGTCAACCCCGATGCCCCCTTCATTAGCTGATGTGCTTGTCGAGGTCGATGCCAAGAGAAAGAATTTGGTTTTGTTTTCCTAATGCACCAAACATGTTTTGAACAATAGAAATACTTCTCTATCAACAGTTTTCTGGCTTGTTGATTTCCCAACTCTGTTAATTACACCCTGAGTCTGTATTTCCAGGTCTTTATTAGAACACAACATTACCTACAGGAGAGTTGATTTCTAAATCGGATTGAGTTTCCACACACACCTCTCTCTCCTCTCCCTGGAGACTCCATTGGGTATCTACATGTGGCAGCAAAACCAGACCAACCAAATTATTCCACACTCCTGATGCATCATGGCAGGTTAAGACAGTAGCCTAACCAGTGGGGAAAGATGTTTACAAGGTCCTACTGATGATACCACCTTGAAGATCCGAGGGAATGATTCAGACCCGCCAGAGTTTTTGCTTCAACCAATGCTGTCTCTGCATGTTTGCATTCATCTGATGGGCAGTCTTGCCATAACTTAGGCATATATTATCATTTGTGGCCGTCTCTTTGTGAATCAGCATTTACTTTGCTCGTATACTGTTTTGCCACACACAACAAAGCTATTTATTAAAAAGCATTTCACTCTAAAATATAGCACTGACTTAGGAATATGTGCCCATTTAGGACAAATCTGGGTCTAGTGTCAAGAAGTGCTAAATAATTTTTTTTTAAAAAGAGGAACCAGCAAAACCTCCCTGCAACTACCTCTCATAGTAATGCTTCTGGAGGCTACACAGCTCTATTTTTGGCACAGAAACAAATACTAAATGAAACTGTTGCTGAACATATAAGAGAGAAGTTTAATTAGGTGTAATAATAGCACTTTTCATTTTCAAAGCACTTTATAAATGCTAACTAATTAATCATCCATAATATTTCCAAGTGGTACAGATGTATATTCTTCTACTTGTACCAAGGGTAGCATGTAGAGGGTACTCACCTCACAGGAAGACCCTCGAGGACTCTGTCAACATATACTTCCTCCTGCTTCCCACACATTAAGCCAAAGTGAATTTTGTTCGGGGGAACTGTGGTGCATGGCAAGACTGACTGGGTTAGAAAGAGAGGCAAAGTGGATTCTAGTGTCCAGAAATTCTAAATAAATTGGCATAAGCCCAATGTTTTCAAGTTCAAGATGAAAGACAAATTAAGAGAGAAAGAAATATATAGTTTACATACAGCTGTTTACTGAGGTGTGAAATGTGTTCCTTAGAGCTGGGAAGATCACATTTGCTGCTAACCAGTGGTGGGCCCTGGGGCAGGTTAGTAACTGCTCTGAACTTCAGTTTCCTCTTCTATAAAATTGTGGGTGTCAGACAAGATCTTTAAGGTCCCTTTTGTTCTCAGATTCACGGGTCTGTGCTCAAGGCAAATGGTGAGTCAACGGGCATGTCTCCATTCCTCAAAGAGGTCTCGGCAGAATGTTTTCTGAGTGGGTACCTCGTTAGCTGGTGAGCAGAGACATGGTATAAATCTCCACACAGTACATTTATCTAATTAAATTTAGACTCAAGCCTTAATTAAAGATTTCTCTCTCGTGGTGCTATACCAGTATCACAAATACAAATAGGGTAGGGCCTTTTGCAGCTGGAGAAAGTCATATAGTTATTATTTTGTATGACTGGAAGAGACTCCAGTTTTGTTTTGTTTTGTTTTGTTTTTCCTATCAGTATAGTCCCTTTAAACATGTTGGGGATGGGTGGATGGGTGTTTATCATTTGTCTTATGGAAATATTTGCATGGGGGGGCGTAAAATTGATAATTCAAGAAAATAAACCAATCATATATGCCAAGACTTCAGAAGGTTTTGATGACTCCTTAAATATTCAAATCATTTTTTGTAATAAAATGATTCTGGTTGTTTTTGGAAGCAGAATAATTTTTAGAAATGAATTTGTGACATCAAGATAAAATAGTGTGAATCTAAACTGTCATGTAACTAGTTGAGGATGAAACTGACTTCATTCTCAAACTTCTTGAGGAAGAGAGTTTGCAGTGAGGAAAAAGGTAAACTTGCCCGCCACGTCATTTAATTAAAGCTTTATAGGTTTCCCCAAATGTCCGTGCAGCTCTGCAATGATGCAACCCATATTTGTGTTTTAAATGTGGTTACCACATTTAACGTAAACTATTATTTTGATTGTCAGTTTGGGTCAGTGAGCTGAAACAGCTCACATTTGACAGAAAACCCCAAGATAAATTCTGTATGAAAAGAACTTTACAGATTTAGGTGTCAAAATGACATGCTCAAATGTTCACATCCCATAGATTAAGTTACTTTTGATTTTAAACGAATTTTTAATATGTTGTGCTTGGTGGTTTGAATTTTCGGGCAAATATTTATTAAGCAACTTTTGTTGTTCTTATTGGTGTTGATGAGGATTTGAAATTAAACACTCACAATTAAAATGCATGTCTCATGCTGAAACACAAGTCATGCTGAGGAACTTAAAGCAAAATAATGTTTTGATATAATTTTAATGACCGTCCTGTAATTGTTTGTATTTCCATATCACTATGCACCCGGAACTCAGAACCCTCTTGTGCCTTGGACGCTCCTTCCTACACAACCCAAAATCAAATACAAAAAAAAACCTGATAAATCTAAGTATATTTTTCTTTCCCTCAGCAGAATAGTTATCTATGCTAAAGTCTTGGCTTCTTTTTTTTTCTTTGTGAGACTCTCAGTACAAGAAGAGGTCACTCTAGACAGTAAGAGGTGGAGAGACATTACATTTCTTTTCATCCATTTATTTTCTTATACATCCTTAGTGTTTCATTGTGCTTGAGAGCTGAGAGATACAGTAAATCTGTTAGAGATTCTTGATTTTAATCATGAATTAGTGTAAATACCCAGTCCCAGAGGGTTTTATTTATGAAATGTGAGGTTTGTTTCTTACCTCCCCTGACTTTACCCAGGGACAATAGAGATTGTCAGGAGCTTAAAAAGGAAGGGAGAAATCATAACAGAAAGGGCCTAATCTTGCTTAAAGGAGGACTCATGTGTTCATTCCCCTTGGAGCTTCTCAAGGCTGATCAGGTCAGAAGTTCTGTTTGTCCTGTGAACCTTTCCTGATGATCTGTTCTGCTCTTTAATATATAACATGCTTGCTCTCACTACCATGAAAATTCCTCACTTAGACTTCTGCATCCTTAGTGCTTATTAACAGGTACTCAAGTTCTGAGGTATGTGTGCATTGTATAAACATATCCATCTCTTTTTAGTGGTGCTGTAAGTGCTATTTCAATGCTTTTCTTTCTATAATTCTTTTTTTTTTCTATAATTTGCTTTTCATGATAGACACTATTTCTGAGGAGCTTGGGGATGGGGAGAAAATTTTAGTTTCCAGGAATATGAAAATCCTGGGATTGTTGTTTTAATAGTGTCAAAAAATTGTGAAATTCCCCAAGTAATTAAAAATCCTCTACCCCAAAGCCCCCATTATCCTACCCACTTTAGCTTTAAAAGCTGCTTCTGCTGGAGGGCAATTTTCCTGTGCCTAGATCCTTTGTAGCATAGACCTGACCACCTTAGAATATATTTCGAGTAGATTCTCAATATTTCTATAAATCATCCTGCTCTTTTTCTGGGATTCTGGGGTTTAGGGATTGATCACAGACATATTTCCGTTAGAAAGGTTTCTTGATCTTTTAAAAAATTATTATTCATGAGATTAATTATTATTCATAACAATAAATACTGTTATTATGCATAATCAGGAGTGTGGGATTATTTTACTTGGTGGGGGTAGTACAGAAATACATTTCATGGCACTGGAGAGGTGTCCTTCAATGATCACTCAGTCAGATATAAAAATCATTTTTCTATTGACCTGAAGTAATCCCTAAGTTCTCTATCATTTTCTTACATCACTTATTATTTTTAAATATTTCCACCAAACAATAAATGATACAATGTTAACATTATAAAAATTACTCAGTGTTACACACAAACCAGAGCTGAAATTCAGGGAAGGCCCTGATTTTCTTTTAAAAAGACTGACCTAGAAGTTTACACTTTCAATCTACCTTTAGCCATCTGGGTTTTGGATGGCAAACACAACACTTTGCCAAGCTGTAAAATTCATGATGTTTAAGAGAAAGATCAAAACTAAAACGAGAGGGTTTATATGTACAAATATTTGCTTAGCGCAAATATTCCTGTTGGATGGTCTTAGACTATTTGATTCCGGTGGGTTAAAAGAAAGTCTGAGCTATAATTTATTTGATTTCTATTTTTATAGTATGCTTTTCCACTTTTCAAAACTCTTTGCAAATATTACTGATTTATAAAGCTGCTATCTTTCTGTGAGAAAGGCAATCCTTCTTCATAGGTTAACTATTAAATTTTTTTTAAGTTTTACATATTTTAAGAAGTGAGAATTCTTTCTGTCTTTTCCTTAGGGTCTAAATATGAATGTTGATGGTAATTTCTCTTTCTCTGGTTGTAAAGAATCTATTTCTGAGGAGAATGAGATTTGCAAGGGCCACTTACATTATGTTGATGTCACATAAATCATCTTTAGTCACCTCAGTGTCTTATCTGACCAAACACAATTTTGCGTTTATAGTCAGCTTCTCTGCCCATACAGCTATGAAATAGAATCTAAAATGTTGGTCATCAAAATGGTGACAAGGACGAGCTGAATATTTCCCTGGTATTTACTTGAATGATGTTTTTGTTGTTTTGAATTATTAAGTATTGGATAGGATCCCAAAGTGGACTTTAATATAAATTTGGCTTTGAATATTTCACCTGTAGTTGTCACTTCTGTCATGATGGGAACCAGAAAGAGCAGAGACAATAGTGGGCATATTTACATCGCCTACATCTGGTCTGATTTTCTTGAACACAATCTGAATTTTTTCTTAAAGGTCAGTGACATAGGACTCTACATCGCCAGCTGTTTTACTATTGTACAAACCTAGCACTTTAAAATGAGAAAATATTTATCCAAGATTCTTTGTCAACATTTCATTCAAAGAAACTCAAGATGCATCTTAGATGTGCAATTTGATATTTAGCTGTTATTCCTTTGGCATTCCTCTCAAGGAAAGCAAATGCCATGAAATTGCATTTGCCTCACCTGTATCTTTGCGTATACATCTATCAGTATCTTTCCCATAGAGCCATGATATAAGTAGGCGAGAAAGAAGAAAGAAAGAAAGAACGAACAACTGAAAGAGAGGGTCAGCCCTGGCAGTAAAAAGAGACGAAAATGTTGGTTAAGACATGAATGGCTAAAAAGAAGGAATCTCTTCTTTGCCAGTTGGTATTTATAGCAGAAAATCGGTTTCTCATACATTGCACCAGATCTCAAACCCAGCAGTATTTATGATGGGCGCACACCCATTTCCTCAGAGAGTAAATGGAGTCAGGCGTAGCGTGTGTTTCCAAGTATGGCCCCCTCCTGCTCTAGGCTCCCTGTCTACCCAGTGGTGGCAGATGGCTGAAGCTAATGCTTATGTTCAGGTCAGTTTGGGAATTAACCACAAATCCTCACTGACTCTAATCTCAGAAGTTTTCTTTGGGTGGTATAGCGGGAAAAAGCAAGGGCTTTGAAGTCAGACTAATGTGAGTTTAACACCTTGGACAAGCTACTTAGACTTGGAGCTACAGTCTTCCTGAGTGTAAATGGTAACTCTTAATATACACCAAATAAAAAATTTCATGAGATAATATTTGTATGTTCCTTAGCCTATGCCTGGTGCATAGTAAGATCTCATTAAATATTATTTATTGGTTTAGCCACTAGACTTATTTTCTTTAGGTTATACACCATCTTTTTGAACTTACTTAAAAATCATCTGGCTAAATAAATGAGAAATAAAACACAGTCTATGAAAAGAAGAAAATGTGGTGCTTTATGCCTCAAGATTTTTGCTAAATTTCCTGCTTGGTTCTCTGTAAAGGATTTAAACAGAGCTCTTGAACCCTGTTTCATTGTGTCTAGCTTCTTCTAGAAAGCGCAGGAGAAGCTGAATCAGTATACAGCAAACATTTAAGGATCCAGGAGTGGGAATATCAAGTTTCAGCCATTAGAATGAAGAATGTCCATCAGACTGTGGCTGTTGGTTGAGATGGAGACCTTAGGACAGCTTTTATGGATAACTAAGCCTTATGCAGAATAATGAGGAAGATCCTCTCTCAGGCTCTAGATCAGCAAGACTCGGTAAATCTAGATTTTTGGGTCCTCTTGCATGTTAATCTTCAGTGTAAAATATAGGGGCCACCTTGACTCCTCGGCAAGGTTTCATTTATAAGATAACTCTTGGAGTCAGGGTGATCTCATGCTTTGAACCTCAATAAAGTATGAAGTACAAGTTATTTGTGTACCTTTTCAAACCCAGAGCCTGAATAGTTTTTCTATACTAATGACTAGTTCTGCTTCTTTTGTTTGTGTGTTTGTTTTAACAAAGAGTAATACACATTTGGTTTTAAACTGCATGCTAGGAGAAAAGTTCTAGAAGGAGAATCGCTCAGGACCCTATGTTTTGTCTTCACATCATGACTTAATTTTGAAAAATTAAAATGACTTCATTCAGGATTTATGTACCCAAGTAACTTAGCCCATTTTAAAAACCCTCACTGCCCACCCCCTATTCACCCCCACGTATGAATAGATTTTTAAAAACTGTGATTATGTGTACCAGACTTGGCTATAGGCAGTATGTCACTGACAAGTCAGAACGCATGAGAGGGAGGGAGGAAGGAAGGATAGGAGGGAAAGAGGAAGTAGGGGAGAGAGATGAATGGAAATTCAAAGATGTCTCAGGGAAGCTCTCTAGTTGCTGTATTCACAACACGTTGTTTTCTTTGTTTGAGCTTTGCTCTGTCCTTTCAGGAATCGTCCTATTAGTAAATATCTTAATAAACCTGGGTTCATTTTGCTTGGCAATGATTCAGATTATAGATGTTGCAAAATAACCATTCAGCCCAACATGGGCCTAAAGACTCAGAGTTTCCAAGATGAATCAGGACAGACATGGCATAGACTGATGAGCATTTTAACCTTTAACCTGAGGGGGTGGGGACCAGAGGCATACTGTGAATTGGCAAACACCTTTTCTACTGCCCTCAATTTTATTTCTCTGGCTTTTTCCATGTAAAAGAAAGTCACTTTCAAAATTATGAAGTTGCAAAGCATCTGTATCCATCCAGCCTCTGCTTCAAAGCTTCCAGCTAGGGGACAGAAGCAGCTCATTTTGCCTAAAGTCTCTTCAACTTAAAGCAGTTCCTTAAAGATTAGGCCTCTCCTGACCCATCTAAAATTTAATTCCTGTGTAAGGGATTTTGTATCCTGTAAGGTGGCCTACAATACATTAAAGTTTAATTTTATTGTAAAAAAAAAAAAATTAAAATTGATGAAACCTCCCTTATAAAAACCATCCAAATATCCTTAAAATATTTAGAAGTTGCTCAATTGAAAAAGATCTCCACAAGGATAGAAAACAATACTATCACTTATAAAATCGTGGGATTTTGCACATATTGTACTTACTTGGTAAAATGCAGAACTGAGTCTGAGTTGCATGTGTCATGAAATGGAGGAGGGGATGGGAGAGGAAAAGCCTGAGGGGGAGGTTCTACAGTGTGTCGAGGGCATGAAGTGCCCATGTGGTGGGGAGGGACACTTCCTCCCTTTCCTCAGAAGTGAAAGAGGAAAGGTTAATAAAGAGAAAGACTCTTGAGAGAAGTAAGAGGGTGTGGAGATGGAGAAGATTCAAGGAACTGACTGGTGGCAAGTAGAGGCACTCATATCCCATGCTTTAGTCTTCTCATGAATGTAGAAATGAGATAAAGTCCTTGGGAGAACTTTAACATAACCAAAATTGGTAAAGAATCTGAAAACCTTGTTGCACGAAGAAAGAGTGAAGGAATACAAATATCTAATAAAAAATGTAATTATTATCCTCATACATTTGAAACTCTGCAGTGTGGTGGAGTTAGAGTTCCAGAAAGATCTTACAAAAGGCGGGAATAAGTTGCTCTATAGTCAGTGAGCTTTTCCTTTCTGGATCAGAGGCTAAAAGGGCAGCCTTCTGAGGATACTACATATGTGTTTGGGGAAGAGGGATTCCTGCATAAAGTCTTTTCTAGCTCTAGTTCTTCTATGAATAAGTTAAGGTTTTAAGTATTCATTTCTGAACGAGTATCAAGAGAGTCCTGAAGTTTGATCATGAGCTTCCATCTAAGCCTGCCATTTATGACGCCATGTAGAGAATTCCTCCCACCCAAATGAGTTAACCATGTTGGCCATCTTCCCACAAGGAGATAGTTTCAACCCGTTGATAGGATCTGAGTTAAGCAGGATTCACTGTGGGTAGCTTTCAGTCTGTCTCACCCCATCTCCTTCTCAGGCTGCCTCATGAGCAAAGCAGGACCTTTCTCATTCTTCTAGACCATTCAGTCTCTGTCCTATAAATGCGCTGTGAGCTATCAGTCTTCTGATACTCTAGAGAAAACTGATCTCTTTGGTCTCAATGATGAACCATTAACCATTAACTCTAGCAAAGAGTTAGGGAGATAGCTAAAAAATGACATTTATCTCCTTCCTTTTTTTTTTCTTTACTGAAATGCAAACAGATAAATCACAAATCACTTCTGTCTTGACCAGGCCTGTAGCTATAACCTCATTCAGTGGGTGCCTTGTTCACTTATGAACCTCCCATACATGTAAAGGACATGTCCTAGAGCCTCAAAGCATATGTCCTGTTGCAGCTATGGAGTAATTAACTATACCCTAAAGTGGGTACAGTTAGGTTTCAAAGTTAACTTCTTATTAAGGAGGATGGAGGAAAGCTCCTTGGGTACCTGACTGAAACACAATTCCTTAGACCCCATACAGTCAATTGGATATCACCATGGCCAAAATTAAGAGGTTCATTATTTGGTTCAATAGGATAATCCAGGAAGCTGAAAACTGGGATCAGAGTTAGAAAGTGAATAGGATTTTAGGAGCATTCTTCCAGCTTTAAGTCAGGCATTTCCATCACAACAAAAGTTGGGAGGGGGCGAGGGGGGCTATTGCCAATGAAGAAATGAGCCAGTTATTGACAGTAGGCCCCAAAGTTCTGTATAAGCATGCCCAGAGTGGGCTACTGTTGGCCAGTGACAGATGTGGAACCCACTATCAGACTGGGGCAAGGCCGCCACAGCAACTTCTCCCCACCGCTGCATTCTTACCTCTGGTAGAAAATTCTCTCTAGGAGGTGAGCTGTGAAAAGTGAGCTGCGAGGAAGGGGAGCCACTGGAAAGAAGGAGAGAGATTAGAGAATTGCATACAATAGAGCTTCAGCCACCAAGGTCTATTGTCCTGCCTTGAGCAGAACTGTGGCCACCACAAGCTGTTCCCAAGCTTTCTTAGGCTTCTGTAGAAGCCCTTTGTCTGGTGTACTAGAGCATCTGCTTTTAGTTTCTAGTAAGCTTAGTCCCAGCACCAAAGTTGGGAGTAGGGAAAGAGAAACACAACAAAAACCAGAGCATTCGCACATTCTCTTGCAGTCCTGCCAAGACATCTTTTTCATTAGCCAACCTTCCTGAATAAAGGACAAGAAGGAAAAGAACGGAACACTTTTGGTTGGATGTGAGGGGTATGTTTCAGACCTTTTGTCATGATCCCCTTTTTTTTTTTTTCATTCGTTAGTCCACTTACTATTTTGGTTTTCATAACCAGAAAAATAACCCAGAAGAACGAGGGAGGAAAAATCTAGTTATGGTAAAGACAGTCACACTGATGATGATACGATGAGCTGATAATCTACTGATGGTTTTGTGAACAGAATGTGGGGGGGGGACTTAAATTTTGAGTCGCAACATCAGCAGTATGTTTTTCTTTCTCCCACTAACTGGGGCGTTCTCTCTTATGTTAAAAGAAATATGAAATAGTGGCAGGGCCAAAAAGAAGAGCTTTCTTACTAATGAGTTTCTGTCTTAGAGTAAATCATCCTACATCTCCACACCTCTATTTCCTCCTTTGCTCTGTGACAGGGTTTGGATGAACTGATCTCTAAGGCCCCAGGAGTTCTGTAAACAGAAACAAAAAACATGGGTTTTCCTTTAGGGGAGAAAGACAAGGCTTGAAATTACATGGTCATAACTCCCAGGATTTTTTCAAGGGAAATATTCATTCGGTTAATGTGGTTTTGTCAAGGAAGCCATCTTAGAATAGGGGGATTCTACTCACAAGTGAGCCTGGGCAAGTTAGGGCCCCTCTTAATCTTTAATAGGAAGATAATGACACCTACCTCCTGGAGGTGTTGTGTAAATACATGAAATGATTCTTATCAGGCTCCTAGCATGTGTTAAAAGCAGATCATTCCTTCTCATCTCATTCTCTCTCTATGTGGGCATTTCATCTAAAGCCATAGCCCTTCCAGAAACTTCCAAGTATATTTTTAAATGGCAAGTGCCTAAAACAAAAAAGTATCTGTATTGAGGCCCAGACCTGGCACTTCATAATGTTTAAAGCATTGGCTGCCAATTTGCTGTGCCGGTAAAATATCTAATTTACAGCTCCCTGTAGGTGGGTGGGTGGATGGGTGGGGTCCAATCTCTCAGGAGAAGACATTCTCCTTGCTCGTAACTTTTTTCTTTGGTCATTGAAAAGAAGGTTGAATGACTGTTCTCCACGGAATCAGAGAACATCCCATCCCTCCTTTGCGTGGTTCATGTGTGAATCTCTCTTTGCTCCTGGCAGTAAAGTTTTCATGAGGAGCAAGTCAACATTTTCTTTCTGGCATGGTTAAAAGCTAGACAGTGAAGGGCAGTTTTCATTCTGAAACCCACCCACTTTCTCGGGCAGCCACCTACCTTGGTGGCCCAGCCTAGGCTTTAAGGAACATGGGGTAGTTTCACTTACGAAATCTGCTTCCTCAGACAGAAGACACTGGTAGAGTTCCCTGAATTTGGTGGAGTCTCTCTTTAGAGAGATTCCACTTCAGACTGACAGACACTGGAAACTGTGGGCTCAGGTTTAGAAAATGTTCAGGTTGGGGTACCTGGGTGGCTTAGTCAGTTAAACATCCAACTCTTGATTTCAGCTCAGGTCATGATCTCAGGGTCAAGGGATCGAGCCTCAGGTTGAGCTCCATGCTGGGTTGGACAGAGAGTCTGCTTAAGATTCTCTCCCTTTCCTTCTGCCCCTCTCCCCACTGCCTTGAGTGCACACACACACAGGTGCCCTCTCTCTCCCTCTCTCTCTGTTAAATAAATCTATGAAAGGAAGAAAGAAAATGCTCAGGTTAACACACAGAAAGTGTTGGATGCTGGGGCAAAAGAGCAATGGGGGCAGCAGGGTGACCTGGGCATACTAAAGGGACCAACATCTTGGGGGCAAAATAAAAATGGGGCACCTGGGTGACTCAGACAGTTAAGCATCTGCCTTCTGCTCAGGTCATGATCCAGGGTCCTGGGATTGAGCCCTGAATCCGTCTCCTAGGTCAGCAGGAAGCCTGTTTCTCCTTCTCCCACTCTGCCTGTTTGTGTTCCCTTTCTTGCTGTGTCTCTCTCTGTCAAATAAATAAATATTTTAAAATAAATAAATAAATAAAATTAAAATTAAAATGGGGAGCAGGACATCTATGAAGGCCCCAGGGAAGTATGAAGCCAAACCCACCAAAAGAGGCTGTGAGTTCAGGATTACCTGAACCTTGATTCCTGGGGGCAGCAGAAGGTGAGGAGAGGTGGGGTTAGGTGCAGAATTTACCCCATACAGAAAACTACCAATTGTCCTTGCCAAATGCTTGAAAAGAAAGAAGCAAGAATTGTTATGAACAGAGGAAACATAGGAAGGTAAATCCTTTTTTAAAGATGTTTTCATACTAAATATAGTAAAATGTCCAAGTATCGGTTTCACAGTAATATTGCTTTTGTAGAACATATCACTCATTGTTTGATAAATGAACTGATAGCTGAAGAAACTAAAGACTTGTCCAAGCTCACTTAGCTTTAAGATAAGAGAACTTGGTTTTCCTAAGCAAATCCTCCTTCTGTGGTTCCCTGCTTTGCAGGGCACAGTGGAGAATGGAAGCATTTAGCTTTGAAGGTGACTCTGGTGATCTGGTTCTGGTCTCCAATTTTGTTAGAGAAGTGACTATAGACAGCTCTCTTAACCTCATTGATCTCAATGTCGCCATTATAAAATCAACTGAATAATATGTAATGTCTGGGCTATTGTAAGGATTAAATGAATTATTATAAGGCAAGTTGTTAAGGAGCTTTAGAAATTGTTATTGTTATTTCCAAGCATATAAATTCCTCTTTTAATCCTTTATTCCAGCATTTCTTTTTTAATTTCTTTATTAATAATCTCTTAAATCTTGGTTTTCAAAAAGGAATCATCTTAAGACTATTTGTGCCGAATTCGAGCTACCTCTATTGTCATTCTTTTGTGCAGAGAAAAAAAAAAAGGACCTCATTTCAAATTTATAGCTCAATTGAATACATAATATAGATTTACTCTTAATTAGGGAAGCAAAAAAAAAAAAAGACAGAGAAGTATCTTTTTACTCTAAAGCTTAAGCATAAACTCTTAACGGTTATGCCCAGTTGGATAGCTATTCTTATAAATTATTACTTTAAAAAGATTTTAACCATGAAAGCTATTCTAGATAACTGGTAAACTAAAGCAAAAGTGGGCAAGTTGTTTCTGAACAGGGCCAGATAGTATCTTTGCTTTGTGGGCCATGTGATGCTTGTACCTACCCAAGACTACCATTATACCTCAAAAGCAGCCATAGACAATATGTGAATGAATGGGCATGGCTGTGTTCCAATAAAACTTTATTTACAAAACCACACAGCTGGCTGGATATGGCCCAAGGGCCAAGCCCTGTCTTAAAGCCATATCTTTCCCTGATTTTCCTGTTTGGAATGGTTTTAACGGACACCCCTGTCCCCTGAGCTCACCTAGTATGGCTCTGCCCAGTTGAATGGTTGGAGGAACTTAGGGAACATTTAAATTCAGAGCTAATTTTTAATGAGGAAGTGAGCCTGTAAAAGCCTTAGTCTCCTAATATTTTCCTAGCATCTTTTATTTCTGTTCCCATGCCAGTGCTTTACAATACAGAGGTGGATGAAGAGTTGTTTTCCAACATGAAGATTTAGGCTGGAGTATTGCCCGGGTCATTTCTCTCATATTTCCCTCTACTCAGAGGTTGTTCATTAACTGATAGACTTCGAAGGGAGCGTTTCGTATTCTTGGCTCCTGAGGAATTCTTTCATCGTTCCTTTTTTTAACTGAAAGCTCTCCAATACTACGGGGTTTGTGTTGGTGGTAGTTTTTTAAACCTTGACTTGGTTTCCATTTCATAGTTGCTGTCAAGATTTGGAGAGTTTTCTGATTTCTATCAATAAGTAGCTTTCCCACTTTGAGAATTTTAACCAATAGGTAAAACCAGTGGCTACTACGGGTAGTAGTTGAGAGTGAGTTCAAGTAATAAATAACTCGAGTTTTGTCCCGTTTTTTGGCATTCCTTTTGTTAGGGCCATGTCACCTCATTCATTCAGGTCTTTAGTTTCTGGACAACAAACAGAGGCCAAACGTCATTCACAAAGGTGTCTCTGGACCCTTTTAAAAGGCAAACTTTCTGTCAGCTTCTCTTCAAAGCTCCTGCGTGTTCTTCCCAGAATTCTGCATTTACAGTTTGGGCATTTGTTATTCTGAGACTTACTCTTGCCATACGGTATTACATAATTATTTTCCCTTTAGGTGTAATTACGGAATTGCCAACCCTGCGACTCTGTTTTGCATTATTTCACACGTATTTTCTAGTTTTGATTTAAGTCTCTGCGTGGTATGCCATAAATCAGCAGAGTGGGGGTGGGTAACGAAAGGACATCAAAACACAGCCCCCACTGCTATAGAATGTTACTCAAGTGACACTCCATAATTCAAATACCGAGAACCCCAGGGTAGCCAAAGCAGGGCAGTGCGACAGTATGAGTTGTTTTTGTTAATAGAGATGAAATTATGGGTGTAACTAGCTGGCAGTCCTCAAACAGGCTTCAGCAAACTGTTTACTCAGCTGTCCTCGGGCAACAACTTAATACTTGTGGATAAAATTATTCTCCCACCATCTCCCAAGTGATATATTCCGGGGATCCCAATTTGTTCTCACTGTTAAAAAGAAAGAACAAGTTTGCAAGTCTCCAAACACGGTTTGAAATTCTGGTTCTGTTTGGTTTATAACGTATCAGGCTTTTTGGCACCACGATTCATAAAAATCCCCTTGTCCTTTGTGTTCTGCAGTTCAAAAATCCAAAAGAACCTGAGAGCCGAAATGCTTCCTGTGGATTTATAACCCTAAAACCTTGTGATTTTAATTTGCTTGTACTATTCCCTTCACCCGCAGTGCCTTCCTTTCTCTCTACCTATGGAAATCATGGATCCTTTTAGGTCCAGCTCTGGTACCTCCTTCTAGACATCTTCCCTTATCCCCCTAGCAATACCCAGTAGAAACCGACCTCTGACTTTTTCCTCTAATCTAATATTTTAAAATTATCATGCAATGTTTAAGACTATAATGTCATAAGAAATAATCTAACAATCACTGATTTGACCATCATTTATGGTGCAGAAGACGCTGAGTGCTAGAAAAACCACGACTTGGCATTTATCATTCCCGTGGAGAGCCTCATATAATTATATATTACATAAATACATTTATACATTATATATAAATATAATTTTATGTACATATAAAACATTAAGGGATCCTATAACATTAATAACATAGTATTTTAGTATATTTTAAGCTTTTTATAAACGTTTTTATGCTATAAGTCTTTTTCTACAACTTGATTATTTGGGGAGGGCTCACATTTTTACTTATCAGATTTGTCACGTGGATTCTCATTGTTCATTCATTTCCAGTGTTACATGGTATCCATCATCCAAACCTATTTATCATTCTGTTGGTACACAAGGTGTTTTCATCCGAGCCCATAAAATTTTTTGAATTACTATTATGTCATCATTATTGTATCCTAAGATCTATTTCTTACCCTCTATGAGATTAAATGTTTCTTGAGGGCAGATATTGCCTTTTGCTCATCTTTGTGTTTGCCACAATGCCTACTACAGTCCTGTGAGCCCAGTAAGTGATTCATAGATATTTGTTCTTTTGGATTAAATCCCTACACAGAGCCAGCACTATTACCACCTTTTTACAAATGAGAAAACTGGCACTGTGTTTGTGCCCCATGAACACAGTTTAGAGGCTAGATCTTGTGGTTCCCTGGGTTGGAAAGTTAAACGGGGCTCACTTAAAAGCCATCAGAGTTTATTAGAGAAGACCAAGAAATTTTTTCATCTCTATGTTTCTATCGAAATATATTCACAAAGTCTGAATTTTTTAGTCCAGAACTTGAAAATTCTGTGAAAAATTTAAAAATTGTATTCTCTCTGCTTTTTATTTGGAGGACATACAGCCCATCATAAGAAGGCCAATGATAGAGTTAAAAACAATTTTTAAAATACACCATAAAATTTACCTTTTAAAAATGCACAATTTGGTGGTTTTTAGTATATTTATAGAGTTGTACACTTACCAACGCTCATCTCAAACATTTTCATTAACCCCAAAAGAAATTCCTTACCCAATTGAAGTCACTCCTTCCCCCTTCCAGCCCTTGACAACACTAATTTACTTTCTGTCTCTATAGATTGGCCTCTTTTGAATTTCTCCTGTCAATGGAATTATACAGTATGTGGCCTTTTATGCCTGTCTTCTTGCACTTACATAATGTTTCCAGGGGTCCCCCAAGTTACAGTATGGGTCAGCATTTATTCCTTTTTATTGTAAAACAATATTCCATTGTATGGTTATCCCATATTTTATTCATCCATTCGTCAACCAGTGGCCATTAAGCTTGTTTCCACTTTTTGGCTGTTATGAATAATGTGGCATTGAACAATTAGTGTACAAGTTTCTGTGTAAATGTATGTTTTCAGTTCTCTTGCGTATATACCTATGAGTGGGATTGCTGGGTCATGTGGTAATTCTATGTGTAATTTTTTGAAAAGCCTACAGACTGTTTTCCAAAGTAGCTGCACCATTTTACCTAGTAGATCCTTACATGGAGCTCACCACTCCAAAGACATTCCTAGCTTGTTATCATTGGTCCCAATTTAACATTCTGAATTTAAAACGATGTCTGAAGTCTCTATATTATTCCATGTCACTACTTATCACTATGCTGTCTCTCTAACAATTTCATATTTGCCCTTCCATTTGTGAATGAAATAGTCTTATTCCAGGTTGCATTTATACTGAACCTCAATTTGATACAGTTTCCTTGTAGTGAAAAAACCATAGAATCATTTCCTCCTTAATTCCTTTGATCTTCCAAACTGAAATGGCTCCGATATAAAAAGGTTAGCAGAAAAATACCCCCCCACACACACAGACTTTAAAAATATAGAACTTTTCATGTAACTCATTGAAGTAACAATGTAGGTGATTCATACGTGAATTAAAAAAAAAAAAAAAACAGACAGTGGGAAGTGGGAAGTCCTGTGAGCCCCACCACAAAACAATCTGAACGAGAACAAAGTAATCTGCTGTCCAGATGTTTGCCCACTGAAAGTTCTAGGACTTGTGAATCATCTCTGTTTTGGAGGCTTTCTCTATTGCATAAATATGTCTTCACACCATTTCTTTAAAATTTTTTTTTTGCTTGGTGAATTGTAAAAATTATACTTATTTTTTCTGACTTATTTTTTCTGCTATATATTAATTGCAAAAACCATTTTGGGGAAATGCCAAAAAAATAGAGAGGAAGGAAAAATAAATAAAGGAAAATAACCTGTAACCCAGTTACTCAGAGATGACTACTGTTGATAGAATATTTTCTTTTGGCCTTTTGTCTATGCATAAATAATTCTTTGAAAACATGATTTCTCTGGTTGAACGACATGCCTTCATGTGAATGTACTGTGATTTATGGGGCCATCCCCCTGATGGAGAACAGTTTATTGGTCTTTTCTGTATTGTTTGTTGATATTTCCATATGGAATTGTGGATACCTTTTACTTGCTTTCACATTATGGTGGGAAAGATGGCCCAGACATACAGAACCTACGTACTCTTCCCATGAAAAGAATAGCAAACAAGAAAATTTCATAAGAAATTACTGGGAACTTGTAGGAACCAGAAAAACATTCTCAGGTATATGGTTTTCTGGTTGCACTTTGTAATTTAATGTGCAATTAATAAAAAATTGTGTAATATTTAAGTGTAGTAGTGACAAGGCAAGAAGTTTTGACTTAAAAGTAGAGGATTATAGTAACTGTGCATAGAAGGACACCAAATAACACTTTAAAGACTTTTGACATATTAAATATGTTGGGATATTTAGGTAGGAAATTACCCCTACCCCTCCTTGAAGATTTGGCTATCAGTGGTCATTAGGACTGATTATTCTTATAAATCTGTGCTTCCCAATCATGTTGGAGAATGCAAAACTACTTATATTTAATAAATATCTTCATGCCTTCCCATATGAGATCCACTTATAGATATATGGACTATTTCCATAGGCACATAAATAGTAAGGAGTATGAGTATAAAATGAATTCAGATTACATTTATCATTATCATTTTCGGAAACTCCTTAAGGAAATGGAAAATGTCGTAGCATATTGCCAAAAACAACAAAATATGACTGGGAGTAGAGAGTAAAGATCACTATTAAAATTAATTAATGGGGTCCAGAATAAGAAATATTACTTGGGTAATTAAGTGAGACCAAAAAAGAAAGTTAACAAAATAAACTTATTTCAAAATACTGACTACTTTTTTCCCCTGATTCTTCCTCATGACTCAGACATATCAAATGTATTCTGACTTTATGTTAGGATTTAATAGCATATTTTTATAGATTTTAAAACTCATCTCATTCATTCTAAACCGAGGAAACCAATCATTTTTACCGTTGTTGTGAAATACCAGCCGTGCCAAGACAGATTTCTTCCTTCTCAATGTATTTGCAATCTTATAGAGAGCTTCTGGTGACTCAGAAAATCCCATGCATCAATTTTCCAAATTGGATTTTATGTGATTAAAAATAAATTTAAATCAAACAGAGACTTTGGTGTGCTTCTGAAAATTCCCATGTCAGGAGTTGGCAAGTGTCAACTACGTGTAGGTGTATGTGAGCTCACTAATACTGTATGAGCATTTAGGACCTTATTTGAAAAGTTCTTTCCTGGAAGAAAAGTAAAGGGTACTGTTTTGGAACATAGCCTGCCATATCCAGCACTGCTTCAGAGGAAAAGAAACAGGGGTGGGTAGACACAAAGAAAGTCCACAGTTTAAAAATTAAAGAAATGGGCTCACTGGACTTGTTACCCTGGGATAGTTATTAACTGGAATTCTTTGTTTCTGCATAACCCACAGTAGGTAAAGGAGAAGGGAGGGAAAGGAGTATTCTTACAGCAAAAATAATGTACTTTTCTGAATTACACTCACTCTCCCTCATCCAGGCCCCTTCATCCCAGCTCCCTTCAACTGGTGGCAGTGACCATGATTTTCTGTTTATAGGTGACATTGCAGGAACAAAGGCATAGTGAAAGAGAAGTTTAGGCCTACGTATGTAATAAACATCTGAGGTCACTTTAAGTAAATAACGAGTCTTGGCAGGGAAGAGAGGAAGAGAAGGGGGACGGACTCCTTTCAAGAAGCTCATACTGGGGGCGCCTGGGTGGCTCAGTGGGTTAAGCCTCTGCCTTCGGCTCAGGTCATGATCCCAGGGTCCTGGGATCAAGCCCCACATTGGGCTCTCTGCTCTGCAGGGAGCCTGCTTCCTCCACTCTCTCTCTCTCCCTGCCTCTCTGCCTACTTGTGATCTCTGTCTGTCAAATAAATAAATAAAATCTTTAAAAAAAAAAAAAAAAAGCTCATACTGTTATCTAGATTTCCAAGCTCATTAGAGGTTCAAGCTTGGAGGTCTCCAAGTTTTGTTAGAAACCTGGAATTTGTCCCCTCAAATTGTCCTAGAAGATGCCTTGCTGTGACTCACCTTCCTGGCCACTTCAGAAGCTGTCAGGCTCTGTTTCCTCTGACACTCTTTTTCTGTCCCTTCCACGGATTTGCCTGTTGGGCTTTGGTGTGGACACTTTTTGTTCCTCCAACTGGACAGTAAGTGTGTTGAGGGTAGGAGCCAAGTCTTCTGCCATCTCCCACAAGCGTCTTTGATTGGCTTCCATGTCTTGGGCAATGAGGTTTCAGTCCGCAGTGTAATGCTCATGCCTGTATACTTAGGAGGTAAGAAGCTAGAGGTCAACTGATGTGTCCGAATAGATAATCCTCTGATGAAATCAGTGTGCTCTATGCCACAGAAAACCCCACTTTCCATTCTGATGGAGGAAATGGCCTTTATCCAAATAATAGGAGACCTTTCACAATTTGAAGTATAATTAATGCTGTGTTACAATGATTCAAAATCAAACCTGTTTAAATCACCTGGACTTTAATTCTAATGGTTTTTTCAACTGTTGCTGCTTAAAATATACTGGAATGTCTACCCAATAGACAGCACAGTGCTTTTCTTCTTTCAGCATTCGGTAGCTGCAAGCCATTCCCCCCTCCCTTTTGCACTGTAGTTTATATTTATGATGGCAGAGTAGTAAAATACATTCCAATGGTCTAAGCCAAAATAGTGCTAGATTCTGAATGCATTTTAAACTGGAACTGGAGAAATAGAATTATTTTATTTCTATAATACTGACCTCTAAGGGGAGAAATACTCATTCCTGTCAATGCTTCTCCAAACACTGTACATCTTAAAGGAGGTGCAGATTGGCTGTGTTACAATGTACAGGAGACCAGAGTGTAGCTGAGGTGACCTTCCTGGGGACAGATGCCCTGGAGGATCCAGAGACAGTAATGAATGAAGCCATTTGGAGAGATCAGTGCCCTTCGATTATCCTGCATTCAGCAAAGCAGATGGGATACCCATTCTCTGGGGAAAACACAAAGAGAAATCCTGAAAAATCCTTAATTTGCCTGATTTATATGGAAATTATAAGTCTTATTTGCACAAAGCTGTTCAATAGCTATAATGGGAAAATTAAGAATTGCTAACATGTTGATATGTGGTCTTAATGAATTTATATGAGTGAAATTATCTGGCAGTGTTTCCCTTTCCAAAGGAATCGGGTTCGAAGTGTAAAATTTGTGTTCAGGGTGAAGAACCTTCTGGAAGCAAACACCAGAAGTCAATCTGAGAAATATCTATGTGGGTTAAGCAAAGCTCTGGGGAAATCATCCACAGCCTTTCCTACCAAACTAAGAAGCCAGACCTACAGTGTCTAGGAGGTTTCCATACAATACAAAGGTATTTCCTTCAGTTTTATATGTTTCTCTCACTTCTAAATGTGTATCTTACCATTTGAAATAAAGTGAGAGGCCAGACAAGATAGTTACAAAGAAAAGCTATGAATTCTTTCATGAAATTTCCTGTCAATCAAATAGTCTATTGTTTTGTATAACCGTTTACTTATTTTTTTCCCCTGGAAATATTATATCTAGAGTTTAGACTGTGCTAAAGCACAGGGTTTGGTCTATGATATCTTTTTAAAACTTGAAAATAAACTTTAGTAACTAAAATTTAGTAGAGATACTGCTGAATCCAAAAATACATTAGGTTTCCACAATGTGAAGTTTTAAACTGTGCAGTTTTTCCTATGTAGGTAGGAATCAACTTTTCAACCAAAAATAGATGTATGTATATATCCATGTATCTGCCTCTCATTTGGGTGGAAAAACAGTAAGAATGTTTTTTACCCAAGACTGCTGAGTAAATTTTTTAAAGGTTTACCCAGAATCCTTTAAGATATAAAAAGTTAAAGAAATGCAAGGATGATCATTCTGTTGGCTCTGCCATCTCCAGATATAATTGTCACACAAATTTTGTGAAGTCTCATTTTGATACATCATCAGCAACCAAAATTGAGACAGTACGCTTAACTGGGAAATCTCAACACATATGGAAAATAGGAAAATACCTAAAGTTAGGTAAGATGGATGGGTTTAAAATTAACTTTTTTTTTTTACTTGAGTTGATCTGAAAATAAAAAGAAGAAATGAAAGAAATACTAGTACATCGCCACCTAAAACTTCCTTCCCATTTTTGAAAGCAGAAACTCCCAAGCAGTCACAACTGATGAGGCAAAAGATATTACTAGGAAGAGGGGATTAACTCCCCTGGATTGAATTCAACTCAATAGACTTTTTTTTTTTATATATTGTAAAGCAAGGGTTGAAAATACTATCAAGAAAAGCTCATATTTCTTGGGGCATTTTAGAAATCAGCAAACTGTCAAGGGACTGAGTTCAAGGAGCCAACGACTGAGTCAGCCAATGGTGAAGGAAAGAGGGATGATATAGGTTTGTTCACCGTTTGTAAGGAGCAGACACGCCAAAAGAGCCACAGTGAGGTGACAACATCATGAGCTGTTCCACACACATTTGCCTGTGCAACTGACATTTTGTTTCACTTTCAGACTTGATATGGCATGAATGGGAGAAGGAAGGAAGGGGAGAAGAGAGCAGAGAGAAAGATGAGGTGACATTTCCAGAAGTTGGGGAAAGACACTTGCCCCCGTGTAGTTAGTGGTTGATATGGAACAATGAAGAGGTTTAACTCTTAGCAAGATACAGAGAAGCTAACAATATATTCCCAGAATCCTAACATTCAATAGAATATTCAGGTAGGTGTGTTTCTCATCTTTCCCTAGATCCAGCCCTGGTGTAGGCTCACAGATTTCCCCTTAATATGCAATGTTCCCCCTAGAGTGGTCATTTTGGTCTTATCATTGACACCATTTTCATGTCACATTTGCTGCTTGATTAACCAGTGGATTCACCCGGATATTTATATTTCTTACATTACTCTTCCTCTCCCTGATTTCTTAGACAGAGTAGCACTTGTTCCAAATTACATGTGAAAATTAGTATCCTTATATATTAGTCAAAAAGTTGTCCTCCTTCAAGTTTATGAAATACTTTGGTTGTAGGGCTAATGAGAGACATTGCTATGTTCTGAATAAAAAAAATCAAATGTACACATCAGAACCATTTCTCATGATGAGGCTGTTTTGAAACAAAACAATAAAACTGTAGACATGTCCTCCTTTTTCTCCCTTCTTTCCTACTAGTCACAATAAGATCAGCAGAAAATGTGTAGTCTGGGTCACCAAGGAGACATTTGGCTTAGATCAGCCAAGAGCAGGGTCAGAGGGAGAGAAGTAGTGAAATAAGGGGGGCCATCGGGGACATCTCATTTCAGATCCTCGGGGAGACCTTGGAGGAATCGATGAAAATTGCTACCTTTGCTGACTCATGGGAAGATAGGCACATCTTACCCACCACACGAGGATCCCGTAGAACCAGTACCCTCCATAAAAGCACTGTAAACAGAGTGTCTGTGATGTATGTGATAAGCCATTTACTGAATGAATGAATGAATCACTGAATGAATGATTTCTCTGATCCTGAGCAATCCTGGTCTGGGCGAACTGCTGATACACTGGCAGGCTTGTGCATAAATAACCACCAACCAATGAGTTAAAAAATAAGGGCAACAACCAAAATGAGTCCGGAAGGGATGCTGTGTTTTTTCTGAAGGCAGCCCCTGAGTGGGTGGGAAACACTAATGACTGTCATCACTCGGATGACTCTGTCCGGTTCTAGAGCATCTTCCCACCCTAGTCTTTCATTACAGTTGATGGGCTTTCTTGTTGCACACCAAGCGTTCAGGGTAAACACAGCTAGCGATGCTCCAAATCCTGGGGGTTAGGAATGCGCGTCTCCACTTGCCTGTGGGGCCCGCCAGCGACAGCTTGACACGGGTGTCCTTTGGCCTTCTCACCGCCCCTGCTAACCCAGCCCTGATAAATAAGCCAGCTAATTGAATTAATAAACAACTCTCTTTCTCTCTCTCTCTCTCTCTTTTTTTTTTAACGGCCAGCTGGCGTGCACCCAAAATGTGTGATAAATTATCTGTCACTGCTTTAACCACAGCGGGGGGAAAGTGGAAAAATTAGCTGCTCGAACCCTTTCTCACTGCTTCCAACCTTCCTGCTCAGTTTGCTTGGTTATAGGATTTTGCCCCTCCCGGGTCTTGACGTGTTGGCCGGGGTCCAGGACCGAGTCGCTGTGGGTGGAGGAACTTAGGTGGCGGCCCGATGATGGATTGGTAAGCCGGGCACTGCGGTGGGATGCTGAGAAGTCCGCACCAGCCTGTGGGAAAGCGCGAGTTGTCTGCTGCCCTGGCAGGGAGCGTTGGGTTATGAGTCTGTGGTTTAAGCCCACAAGATTTTCGTTAAGGGAGGGGAGTGTGATGTGGTTCACGAGCGAAGTGTTGTGATGTCTGCTTTTCCTTCGCTCCACCTCTAATGCCAAACAGCTTTGGGACCTTTCTGGAGTGGAGGCTCACCAGCATCTCAGGAAACACGAGCCTTAGCCTACTGGGCTCTACCCCTCTTCACCCATATTTGCATCTTACCCCCCTTCTTCAGTGTCTCCTTCCACTCTTTTCTCTGAATCTCAAGGCCCGGTTTCATGTCACTGTTGTTAAAGGTAGTGATTTTTATAAGCTGTTTTTCTGGACTGTCCAACAGAATCACGAAACCTGTCAAAGTTTCTGTATAATTTAAGGAGACTTTTCCTCCTTCATTTTTCTACTGGTCCCCGGGACCATGTCTCAAAGTCAGAAAAATAAACGGTCACCGTCAGGCTCAATGCATGTGTAGACATCATTAGACTTTTCAGTGTCGTCTCATTCTATGCGGAGACCTCCCGGGGTTCGTTTCCCCACGATGGGAAGCATCTGGATTGTATGTCCCAGTCTAACACCGTGATTCTTAGAGGTGCTTTCATTTTAGGATGTTGTCTTGTATAATAATATACAGATCATCCGCAGAGGACAGTCTGGAGCTGACAGCAGATGTGGGCAGGCTGAATGTGGGGGTTCTTGATCTATTGGGTTCATGGACTTGCAAACACATTCACTGCTGAGGAGGTTTTCCAGGGCATGTGTGCTTTCTTGTCCGAATAGAGCAGAACCTTTATCCCCTACACTTAGCTGGGGCTTGGAGCTGATTTAAAAGGGATGGCTATCTTTTTAATCTTTTAGGAAAATAGGGCTCTTTGCGTAAACTTCATGTAATTGCTTGTCAGATTTTGACCATTACCAAGCAGAAATCAGGACTATGCTCCTTGTTAGTATTTGGTTATATTCTTATACTGGGATGCTTAGTGCAGGTCCTTTTTCTGCTCTCCTTGGCCTTTTCAGTCCCGGCTGAGCTCGGCCTCTCTGTGGATCTAGCAGCCTTCTTAATGGGGATGGGGGCGGGGTGGTGGAAAGAGGAATTAAAGTCATTCTGAACCAACAATGTGAAGTATTGTGCTTGTAGAACTCCAGGACATTCACACCTCTGTGGAACAGTAAGTGGCTGCCCTGGAGAATGCACTTGAAACTCCACGGGACGGAATCCAAAAATTCCAAGGATCCTGTTTAAAGGTCTATAGGAAAATCTCAGAGCAGACTTCTGCATTATTTCTGGGGCCTGGTTCTATGCCATGGTACCTTCCCCCTCCCCTGTTCTCCTCCATCTTATACACACACTCACACACATGTACACACTCATACTCTGGCCCCATGCTTTGTTCATTTCCTTGGTCATGAGGCAGATCAATAGTATAAGGAGACAGATGGTGATTGTTTCAAGGAGAATCTTAGTGATAGTGTCAGGAGGCTGACAGAGGAGATAGCCAAGTTGTATGACACTTCATGACCACCCATTTTACATGCCTTTCCCCCCAGAAAATGAGCCACACAAAACAGAAAATTCAAACTTAAATATTGTTTCTGTATTTATTTTACAGATATGAGAGGAGAAAGGAAGTAAAGAAAAGTCTTGTAGATACTTTGATTTCCATCTCCTAGGCCCCTCTTGAAATTCTCTATAAACAGAAGGTAGGATGGGGGTTGGAGGGAAGTCTCCCCCTCCCACCTTTGTTGACTAAATAGATGTCCAGTCTATGTACTAAAAAGGTTTATGAGAATGTGCATTGGAATCTCTGGATTGGGGGTTCATTATTTGAAAGTAGAACTATTAAATTCACTACGTAATACAGAGCTAACTTTTAACTGCTTTTCAGCAGACAAATGGGGCATATGTCTCTTTCCCCACTGTATAGGCTGTATCCAGATATATGCAAAACTAATAAATGACTTAAGAAGAGAATATTAGGCCTGAAGCTTTATGTAATTCCCTCTGAGGACCTTCCCAGGGCTAGAATTGTTTGAGAGGTAAAAATAACAATCCAATAATCATTTTAGGAAGTCAAGGAAGAAAATTGAGAGAAGTTCCCCCAGCCACCGCTGGTAAAGGAGAATATGGTTATGCCCTTGGTAACACTCCCCAAAAGGTCTTAGGAGCTGCCCTTGCCTTCTAGGTTGGCAGATCCTACCAGGATAGCACCTGTCTCCAGCTGAGGAGCTTCAGATGCCTCTGGGTTCACAAACTCTGCCCCCGGGGCTCCTTGGTGGCACAGTGGCTAACAGTGTCACAGTGGCTCCTGACAAGAAGTAGCCCAGCCTGAGAACACATTGACTGAATGCCATGGAAAATACACAGCACGTGGATTAGTTCACATTTTCAGATGTCATTTCTGTTCCTTATTAATGTTCAAGATGGAGCTGAGCCCACATGCATCTCCAGGGTAGCAGAGGAGGACGTGGACTGCAGGTCAGGAGGCATGGGCTCTAATTCGCTCGCCTTCAACCTTGAACCTGTCACCTGCTCGCAATGGCCTTTGATCTCTCGGACCCTCAGCTTTTTAATCTGTGAAATTTATCTTCATAAATAAATGTTAATGGTTGGGTCCAGGTGGGCTCCAGAACTCTTCCAGTTATCAGAGCCTCTGGTTAAGAAAACTAAATTCTCAGTGTTGTGATTGTCACTACTATTCATGAGCCAAAGGGAGGTGATGAATTTCATTAAGGACCAAGAAGAAATGTTGCATAAAAGATATTTTGTTACTCACTTGGATTCTGATGCAAGCCTATTTTAATACCCATCCAACAGCGGTCTTGGAGTGTCCCCTTCAAAGTAATAAGACAGATAACTGGTAAGTGCCATTTAGTCATGGTTTGATTAACCCGGGGGTCAGGTTAAGGCAGGGTTTCTCAACCTTGGCATTAGTGACATTTGGGGCTAGATAGTTCCTGGTTGTGAAGGACTGTCCCATGCATAGGATGTTTAACAGCCTCCTAGGCTCTACCCACTTGACATCATAGCACCTCCCTCCTAAGTTGTGACAATCAAAAATGTCTCCAGATATGGCCAGATATTGCCAGGGACAAGGGCAAAATCACCCTTGGTTGAGAACCACTGGCTTCAACCATAACTAAAGTCCCAGCGTAGGCCAGGCGAAACTACATGTATCTGATACGCCGCAATTTAAGAAAGTCGATCAGCCCCGGAGCAGTAGCAATCTCTATTTAATTCACTCTAACCCTGAACTAAAAAACCTCACTAGAAATAGCCCATTTAATCCTTAATGTCATAGCACCTCACAGACGATGCAATCTCCTAGATTTCAAGCTTTTGGGGGGTGAAATGAACAGTATCGGCTTTGTCTTTATATTTCTTACTGTGTACGGACTAAACGCTGAGTACATTTGTGTTGAAAGCATGAGCGCTTCCCTCCAAACATCGGCCGAGTGTGGAATGAGGAGCTGCGCCGTGCTCAGCCAGCCATTCTGCATGATCCTTATTCTACAGGAGGAAATGAAGCAAGCGATTGCCAGTTGGAAGGGTAGAAGGAATCTTTGGGAGGGAGGCTGCCATTACCCTAGCTGAAGTGGAGCCAGGTTAAACTTCTTCTGGTTAAAAAAAAAAAAAATGTCATGGAACATTTAATGGCCAGCCTTAGTGCATCAGAGCCCCGGCTGTGTACATCACCCACGCTCCCCAAGAGCACAGAAGAGTGAGCGAGTCAATTACTTGAAGTCTTCCATATTCCTAAATTGGCATCTGTTTTGGCAGTCCAGGGTGTGGAAATCTCAGATGTGCATCTGACGTGTTAATCTCCCTAAAATGGTAGCCTCGCTGTTTTTCTAGTGTACTTAAAGAGTATGACTTTAAATTGCATTTGAAATGTCTCGCTCAGTTGTCCTGACAACCGTATTTTTTCAAAACAAACAGAATCCTCCTATGTCTGTTGCTGGAGACGTGAGTACTACACTGAGTTTGTCTGCGTGCATGCTTAATGTTTTATAGGTATTCTTTGAACCAGCCTTGAAACCCAGGACAATGTTAAATCTAAATCTGAGTTATGTCTGATTCATGATATTTGTAACCATGAAGTTCTGAAATGATCACAGTTTGCTTAACGTGCAATGTTTGCCTCTTACCTAGGTAGTTACCGTCATTTAGAAGGAAATCAAGTAGGCTGATGCTGCAACCCTATCATCTAGTCCCCTTACTACACTTCATTGGGGGGTGTCTCCATTTTAAAATAGGTCAATCTTACCAACAGATCCATTCACTCAATTGAAATGGCCAGTGCTTTGGAAAAACCACACCTTATTAGGACCAGGTGAAAGGTCGTGGTAACTCTTTGATAATGTACTTAAAATTAATTACCAACTGAATTACAAAGATCTGAATTCTGAGATAAAAACCAAGTCAAGGGCAGTAGAATGGAAGACAGTGCTTCTATCTCTGCATCTGAAACAAGGTCCAAAATTAGGATTCAAAGAAGCATCTGGTGGCTCAGTGGGTTAAAGGTTCTGCCTTTGGCTCGGGTCATGATCCCAAGGTCCTGGGATCAAGCCCCGCATCAGGCTCTTGCTCAGCAGGAAGCCTGCTTCCCCCTCTCTCTCTGCCTGCCTCTCTGCCTACTTGTGATCTCTGTCTGTCAAATAAATAAATAAAATCTTTTTAAAAAAAGATTAAAATAATAATAAATACTGGTGTAATCAGCATGAATCATGAATACATACTCCTAGGGTTCCTGGTTTTTGTCCTGTGATACACTATCTTTAAATGAAAAACTAAGACCAGTGAAAAATTTTTAATCTGGGATGAAAAAAGAGATTGAAAAAATGAAGACATGTTCCTTTTCCATCCGTTCTTCCTCTGTCTGTGTCTCCCCACTCTTCCATCCAAAAATACCAAGCGGAGAAATGTTGTATGCCCAGATTGAATTTCAGATTTTGAAAGAATGAACAAAAGCAATTAGATGTACCTACTTTTTTTTTTTTTTTAAAGAGGGAGTTAGAGAGAGAGGGGGAAGCAGGCTACCCGCTGAAGAGAGCCCGAAGTGGGGCTCAACCCCAGGACCCTGGGATCATGACCTGAGCTGAAGGCAGAGGCTTTAACCCACTGAGCCACCCAGGTGTCCCTAGATGTATTTACTTTTGTTGGATTCTGATTTAAAGCCTTGTTTTCTCCTTAGGAAAAATAGTTGGGGTCAGTCACAGAAGAGTATAATATTTATTTCTTTTTTTTTTTACGATGGATTTTAGTACATATTCCTCTTACTTCTAAAAAGAATTTTGAACTGCTAAATAATACAAATTAATGCAGTGCATTTTAAAAAAAAATAGCCCTCCTCTAAATAACATTACCCAACTCTAAGAAGTTTAGTGTTTGACTATTGACAGTTGTCCTCTTTGGCAAAGTATATGATATTGGGTGTCCCACCAAGGAAGCTTAAAAATGATATACTTCCTGTAGTGAATGGGTTTTGGAAGGAAATCAAAGGATACTTTGGAGCAGAAGAAAAGAAAGAAAGAGGAAAAACTAGCAGGCACTGAAATGGTACCAAGAAAAACAACCTACCTCCTACTTTAAAAAGATTCTCACTTGATGGTCTTGGTCCCATCAGTTAGTCAGACCAGAACTGGTGAGCTCACTTACGGTGGACACATTGGAGAAAATGTCTCAATTCATACCCAGAGCTGCAACATGTGCTCTGAAGGAGAAGTAGGCTATAAATGTAGACGGCCCTTCCCCTGGTCGGCTGGGCTTCACTCGTGTGAAGACGACAGCCCCAAACCTGCTCCTCAAACATGACACCGTTCTGAAAGTTGGGCTGGATGCTGGGTGGAATGTGTCCCAAAAATGGGAGAACAACTCTCCAGTGCTTCAAATGCCATCACTATTTCCACTTGGCTTAGCGGTTGACACATTTGGTTAACCATTTTGTTAGCCTCTGGTTAACCAAGCATGGTTTGAAAACCTCGCAGAAGTGGGAAAGTGTCTATATATGATGTTACCCATATAAAAACAACCCTATGAGATGCAATTTCTTCCTTACCTGCCACATCAAATCCAGACTGTCTTACTAGCACATGGTGAAAAGAAGAAACCACTTGATAATACCCTTTGGTGATGAATTTATCTGGAAACGAGAGTGGAATGGACACTTCTCTAAAAAAGGGAATTGAACTTGTTGGAGTTCATTGGAACTCCATGTTGGAGTTCATTGGAACTCCATGACATTGGACTCAATGTCATATTCACTTCTCTTTTACAATTATTCTGCCTTATCATTGTAAATTAATAAATAGAAATATTGGAGCCCTTGGGTAGAGCATGTTTCCCAGTTCCAGGTAAAGCTGACTTCCTTCCCCTCTTTCTATTCTTCTATACATCTTCTCCCCTTCTCTCTGTCCTTTTGCTTCTTTCCTTCCTTCTTGACTTCTCCACCATAGCCGTTTATTGTCTGTGAGCTTTCTTCTAACCAGACAAGCTGTCAGGTTGCACCACAAAGAGCATCAGGTTCAAATCCCTTCTCTATTTATACCCCAAAAGGCAAAAACACTAATTCAAAGGGATACATGCATCCCAGTGTGTTTATAGCAGCATTATTTACAATAGCCAAATTATGGAAGCAGCCCAAGTGTCCATTGATAGGTGAATGGATAAATAAGTTGTAGGGTGTGTGTGTGTGTGTGTGTGTGTGTGTGTGTGTGTGTAAAATATGTATATATTTATATATAAAATATATTTTTATATATTTTATATATAAAATATGTATATATGTATACATATATAAAATATATATATATTATATATATAATGGAATATTATTCAGCCATAAAAAGAATGAAATCTTGCCTTTTGCAACAACATAGATAGAACTAGAAAGTATAATGCTAAGTGAAATAAGTCAATCAGAGAAACACAAATAGCGTGTGATTTCACTCATATGTGGAATTTAAGAAATAAAACAAACGAGCAAGGGGGAAAAAGAGAGAGAAAAGCCTAGAAACAGACTATTTTTTTAAGATTTTATTTATTTATTTATTTGACAGAGAGAAAGAGAACATAAGCAGGGAGAGCAAGGGAGGGAGAAGCAGGCTCCCCGCTGAACAGAGAGCCTGATGCAGGGCTCGATCCCAGGACCCTGAGATCATGACCTGAGCAAAAGGCAGATGCGTAATTGACTGAGCAGCCCCAGTCCTCCAAGAAACAGGCTCTTGGGGTGCGTGGGTGGCTCAGTGGGTTTAAAGCCTCTGCCTTCAGCTCAGGTCATGATCCCAGGGCCCTGGGATTGAGCCCCGCATCGGGCTCTCTGTTCAGCAGGGAGCCTGTTTCCTCCTGTCTCTCTTTGCCTGCTTCTCTGCCTACTTGTGATCTCTGTCAAATTAAAAAAAAAAAAAAAAATCTTTAGGGGGGAAAAAAAAGAAACAAGCTCTTGATGGTTACCAGAGGGGAGATGGGTGGGGGGATGGGATGATAGGTGATGGGGATTAAGGAGGGCACTTGTCATGATGAGCACCGGGTGATGTATGGAATTGTTGAATCACTATATTGTACACTTGAAACTAATATAACACTCTGTTAACTATACTGGAATTAAAATTTTTAAAAAAGAGCTTCTAACATCTACAAGAAAATAAAATAATATAACATAATCTTAAAACAAAAATCCTTTTCTCTGCACTGCCTTCTCAGCAGGGGACTTAACATGTCTTCACTGGAATTTCCTGTATCTCCAGAACATGGGGAGTGATCTTTGCTACCTGCCGCAGAGGCTTACTATCTGCAAAGTGCTTTGCTCTCCCTGGAATGAAGGTTCTGACTTAGGGCAAGCTACTATAGTACTGTCAGCCCCTAGTGAGCAGTTGCTTAAGAGAAATTTGGAGCCAGAAACGAAATTGCTTGAGCAAAAAAGAAGACAGATCATGAAAATGGCATTTTAAACTTGTTAGAAGATAAATTATTAGGCCATTTTCAATTAATCCACCAGAAAGCTTTCTAATTGGCATTTTCAGAATGGTACTCAGTTGTGACAATGTGATTTTTTTTTTTAAGATTTTATTTATTTATTTGACAGAGAGGGACAGGGAGAGAGAACACAAGCAGGGGAAGCAGGAGAGGGAGAAGCAAGCTTCCCGCAGGAAGCCCAACATGGGGCTCAATCCTAGGACCCTGGGATCATGACCCGAGCTGAAGGCAGACATTCAACAGACTGAACCACCCAGGTGCCCCCAACAATGTGATTTAAAGAGGTGGTTCCACATTCCCCTTCCCAGCACCCTCATTAGTTGTGTTCAGGCAGTAAAATGATAGATTTAAATCTCTGGTTCATTGAGTTGTACACCAGGGAGACAATAGAAACAAAGAGATAAAAAAGCAGCTTCTCAAGGGCCTGGGATTCCACTCTCAAAAATGGGCCGAACAATTCATGTACTCTGTGGGTCAGGCCTCCTGAAACAAAAAAAGAAAAACTTCAGAGAAAACTCTAAAACTAGAGAACAGCATAGAATACTGGAAATGTTTCAATACATGGTTATTTTGTTGTTTGTTTGTTTTCTTTTTTTTCCAATATGTGGTTATTAATGGAATTTTTTTTAAGATTTTATTTATTTACTTGACAGAGATCACAAGTAGGCAGAGAGGCAGGCAGAGAGAGAGGTGGAAGCAGGCTCCCCGTTCAGCAGGGAGCCCGATGTGGGGCTCAATCCCAGGACCCTGAGATCATGACCCAAGCCGAAGGCAGAGGCCCCAACCCACTGAGCCACCCAGGCGCCCCTATTAATGGAATTTTAAAAATACATGTGAGAACAAACATCATTTGGATGCACATCAGTTCAGAAACAAGTTGTTACTTACTTTTTGTGCAGTGCTCTGCACCATCATCTTCAAAATTCACCATCATCAGGGCACCATCATCAGGGCAAAATTCACAAACTCTCCTTACGCTTAACTTTCTGTACACACACCAGTAGCCAGGTTCTCCAGGAATTGTAAATGGCTCCTCTTGGAAATTGCCTATAATGTAAACACATGGGGTGGGGTGGGGTGGGGAGGGTGTCGATGTTTTTTTGTGGCTTCCCCAAGCCCAGCTTTGTTCACCCTGGTGTGGTTTGCCTAAAACACCAAAGATTGTGCTGTGAGAGTTTTTGTTAGCAATGACGCGTCTTTATTTTGAGTTTGACAGGGATCTCCAGGTCCTCTCTGCTCAGCAGGACCAGGCAGCTCATAGGTGGCAGCAAGGATCCTTTTTTTTTTTTTTTAATCATATAATGTATTATTTTTCTCAGGGGTACAGGTCTGTGATTCATCAGTCTTACACAACACACAGCACTCACCACAACACATACCCTCCCCAATGCCCATCACCCAGCCATCCAACCCCTTCCCCTCCAGCAACCCTCAGGTTGTTTCCTGAGATTAAGGGCCTCTTATGGTTTGTCCCCCACTCTGGTTTCATCTTGTTTCATTCTTGATGTGCTCAGAGCCTGGGTGCTGTTTAGAGATGTGCGGTTGTATGGTCTAAGAGCTGCTGAGTTGACCACTGTATAACCCAGATCTTTAACAGTCAGACCTAGAACTCTCCTTGAACAGTGTAGTGGAACTACCACAAGTTGATTTGACTATGGACCACTAACATTTGCAAAGCCTAAAAAGGAAGTTAAGCAACACTTTAAGAATCAGAGTTTATTACAATCTCCCTCTCTACCCACACTGTCCACAATTCCTCTCCCTCCTCCCTTCTTCCCATTTCAGTGTTAACACACTTTAGAGAACTCAGGCAGGGGTCAGATCAGGAGGCAAAGAAGACCTGGAGAACCAGAAGATATCATTACCATTTTACCAAGGAGAAAGATAGCGCAGGACACATATAGAACATGCTAGATGGACTTGGATATAGATACCAAGGGATAGGACACCTTTTACTTCATACAATCTACTACCCATAATTAGAGAGAAACACCTGGAGACTTCTTATTATAATAAGTTTGTGGTCCCCTTGGCCAGACATCTTATGTCTCTAACAGAGACAGTAATGCACATCTTGCCATCTTCCCACAACTGGAATGAAACTAGAGGACAACAATGAGGAACAGCTCTCTTGGACAAGTCTCTTCAGGACGAGCAGAGGTGTGTCCGAGAAAGTCTTTTGAATCCCTAGGAGGCCTTCTAGTTAGACTTTCAGAAACAGAAGTTCAAGTATCTGAATTACTGAGAGATGTCCTTTGGCAGTAGAGCACGGGTGAGGGGGACAGTGCCCACTCAACACAGCTGTCCTCAGAAGGTCGTGGGTCAGGGTCCACCGGAGGGCCCCGGGGATGTGGTGCTGAGTGGCGCCTCTACCCAAGCAGCACATTCACAAGATCTGGACCTCCTTCCTCAGGCATTACAGTGACATCGTTCATCATGAGGCTCACGAGGAATTGCTGTACGTTAAAAAGGATACATTTATGGAGCTAAGTGTTGACCGCTGTCCATCTTGCTTAGGATGATAGGAAGTGTCACAGTGAGGAGAAATCCTTTCTATCACTCTTCATTGCACCACGTTTTGCCAAATAATTAGGTCACCCCACTCAGGAAGGGTCCTGGGATGCATATGTGGAGTGAAGCTTGCTTTCCATGGGAACTTGAACTCTGAGTTCTCTTGACTCCTGTGCAATTAAAATCCCAAACTTAATGTTCCCTTAGCATGGATTTTCCATAGCAAATTACAAATGCAAAGTTCTATGTTTCATATATATTTTTCTAACATATGTTACTGCCTATGTTTCTGATTAAAAGCTCGTCCAAAATAAAATAACAAAGGATTACTTTTTTCCAATAGAACTTTCTTCTTCCATAAAAGCTGGAAATAAGCCCTCACCTAAAATTACCCAGGCTTGCAGGTGCTGGGTTTTTGGGGGTGAGCAGTGTTTGCTAGCAAGACAAAGGGCATTATTCTCCCCACAACCACCACCAGAAGGTGTTCTTTCTATGGAGAAAATTATAGGCCAGTGCTTCAAAGACATTCCATGGTTAGGCACTACTCCTGGATACTTGCAGGCGGCAGGCAGGCAGGCAATCAACAAATATTTATTCTAAGCCCACTGTGTATTCAGCACCTTTAAAATTGCCAGGGAAACCAGCCAGGAGGCTGTAATATCTACTAGAGCCAAGTTTTACCCAAGGTCATCCCATAGTGCTTACGGAGCTCAGTGACCTGAAAGGAGCAAGGAACCCTAAAACTATAATAAGGCAATATCTCACCTAGGTATGGGGGTATGGGTCGAGTACGAAAATAAGACCCAAAAAAAGGCTCTTTAACTAGAGCTGATACTTGACAGGTGTCCCCACTTGCTTTCCTCTTAGCTCTCCGTTAACAGACCCCCAACCCCCATTCCTTGCATGAGTACACATGCACACACACACACACACACACTACCACCACCATCATCACTATCACCTCTACCCAGAAGCTAAACCCAACTGGATTGATCAATTCATTGTATTTTTTTTAATGAACACTTTTTCAAAATAGGTAAACACGCCACGATGTGTGGATATAAGAATGTTCATCGCAGTGTTATTACAGAGGGAAGAATGGTAACTGCATGTATGTCCACCAGTAGAGAATTGGAATATGGAGAAAATCCAATACCTATCAGACATGATGCTGAGATCTTTGGAAGAGAGGGCAGGGATGCAGGGACATGGGCTTGTATGGTGCACTTCGTGGCCCCTGCAGAGGGTGAACAGACAGGACTCTCACTCTCTTACATTATGTTCTGCAGTCTAGTTTCATTGATGCAACTGAAAGTCACATCAGCTATTTTGACGTGTGCATTACATAATGGTGCTTTATAAATTTGCACGGAATTCCTGCACCCTCTGTTATTCCACTAACTTGCCTTTGGACAGTACTGGGGTTTTGTGTGTTTGGTTTGGTTTGGTTTTTGTTAACCGAGCAGAAGATGTTACCCTGATAGCTGTTCAATTTCTCTCTTTAGACTCCTTGATGCCAGTCTGCCAAAATGTTTCTTTTTGTATTTAATACTCTCTAACAGCTTTGAACCATACATAGTTGGTGGCTATGGCTTCTGCATTTTCTCTTTAGTTTGAAGCCAGCTAGAAGATGACAGAGCTGTAGGGAAAAGAGGGTGCCAATGTCTTTGCAGAGGAGTCAAATTCCCTGAGACATAGACAAAAATCTGGCATTGACTGTAGCCATTCTAGGGCAAAATATCTTTTTGCCTTTTATTATTCACAATACAGCGTTTTACTTAAGGTGACATCAAAGTGGGTATTAGTAATTCTCAGACCAAGTCAAGAGTTTCTATTGGCACCTTGTTAAAAGATGAGATTCTTGCTCTGCTTTATTTTTAAAATAATTTAATTGACATCCTAGTCATATAAAATCATATAACCATGTAAATGTACACTTGTAAAGTGTACATTTCAGGAGCATTTAGTACATTCAAAATATTGTGAAATCACCACCTTTACCTAGTTCCAGGACAATCTCTTGGCCCCAAAAGAAAACCCTGTACCCATTATGCAGTCACTCCTCATTCTCCCCTCCTCCCAAGCCCTGGCAACCACTTATCTGTTTTCTCTCTGTGGATTTACCTATTCTAGGCATTTTGTTTAAATTGAATCATATGAGATACAACTTTTTGTGTCTGGTTTCTTTTATTAAACATAACGTTTTTAAGATTCATCCTTGCTGTAGCATGTATCAGTACTTCATTCCTTTTCATAGGTGATTAATATTCTATTATGCTTTACTATGAATTTTTAAAGTTGAGAGTAAAACATAGTTTAATGTTAAGGAAAAAAATATTTTTAAATATCTTATTTTGTTATTTTTCATCAGAAGCTGGTTGTACCACCTAGAAGACAACTCCACTCTGTTCCACTAATTATCCCGTATGTCCTTATGGTTTATGGTTTATACATTTTTTTTTTTTAAGATTTATTTGAGAGAGAGAGAGAGAGTTTGTGTGTGTGTGTGTGTGTGTACATGTGCATGTGAGAGAGCATGAGCAGGGAGGAGGGGCAGAAGGAGAGAGAGAAACAGACTCCCCGCTGAGCAAGGAGCCCCCCGCGGGGCTCGATGCCAGGACCCTGGGATCATGACCTGAGCTGAAGGCAGACGCTTAACCGACTGAGCCACCCAGGTGCCTGGTTTATATGTTTTCTTATCCCATGATGTATATGAATTTCCTGGAGGAGGACTTTGAAACTCAGGGTGACTCCCCAAGGTAGAGGAGCCATGCTTCGAAACCAAGACTTCTCACTCCCAGGCGTCTGTTCTTCTTTTGAAATCCTCTGAAACAATGAGTTTCTTTTGTTATTCTAGACATCCATGCAACTTACTTCTCCAGCAGATTCCTACCTCACAGAGACTTCAACTCAGATTCTTCCTCTGATGGGACTGGGAGCTCTGGATTCTGCCCTCATTTGTTGGGTAGATTAAGGCATGCAGAGCTAAAGTGGTTTACTTACCTAAAGGACTGAAAGCTGTCTTGTAGCAGAATTAACACTAGCGCCAGCTCTCAGAACATCAGTTTGTTCTGAAATTCACTAAAACGTACAGCCTCTTAAAATGCTCACCGTCCTGCTGATTTATAAAAGGCAGCCACTTAGTCAAAGAGATGCAGGGAAGTGGTATCCGAAATAAAATAATTCTATAAATGTGCCTTCATTAACTTCTTCATTTAATAAGAATCTTCAAAGGCTCGCTCTTGCAGGACTGTAATTGATATATGATTTGGATATTAATAGGAAAAAGGCTGGCAGGGAAATTGCTAAGATTTCTCTCTGGGGCTTGGTTGGCTTTTTAACCACCACAGTTTAACATATCACCTAGCACTTAGGTCTGCTTTTCCTCATTTTAGAAGTTATATCCACAAGTGGAAAATGGGAGAGTGAAATCAAACACCAAATCTTTTCTTTGCTTTCATTAAAACTGATGAAGTTCTATTTTTCTGAGGTCTCATTCTTATTTGTGAAATATCCTTCCATCATTTTCCAGTGTACTGTTGATTTATAATACATTTGTGTGTTGTTTTTTTTTAGTAATTACATTATCTCTAATATCTTTAGGGTTAATATTTTTTAGTGACAACATGACAAAAAGTATGAATATGTTTTCCTTCTCGACTTTATAACATCTTGCCCTTCCCAAATCATCTCTCCTTCCAACCTGGTAGCCTTATTTGAAACTTGTTCTCCAAACCAAACCTAAAGCAGATCAATACTTAAATTATGAAACCATCAGAGCTAAATAAACCACTGAGTTACATTATGAAAGTTTTGAAAAGAATGGTATTTTATTCTAAGCAATTAATCCAGGTATAATTTTAGTTAATTATCTCAACGATGATCCTGAAATAAATGTGGATTTTAAGATCCATGATGCTATCAGAGTTATAGGATCTTTTTCAATGGATATCTTGATGCCCAGGTGTGAATCTGAGCATTAAAACTATTTCTAGGGGCACCTGGGTGGGTCAGTCAGTTGAATGGCTGGCTCTTGATTTCAGCTCAGATGTGGATCACAGATCCTTATATCAGGCTCTGCACTTAGCTGGGAGTCTGCTTGGGGATTCTGTCTCCCACTGCCCCTCCCCCTGCTAGCACTCACTCTTTCTCTCTCTCTGAAATAAATAAATCTTAAAAAAAAAAGAAGAAGAAGAAGAAGAAGAAGAAGAAGTATTTCTGTCTTGGCAAAATAAAGCTCAAAGTTTATGTGCCTGGTGTGTGGCATTATATGACCGGTCTCTTTCTGCCCATCCCTATCTCTCCTCAAGTTTGGGAAGCACTGGGGATCCCACCTGGCCATGTAATAGTCATAAAATTCAGTAGATAAATATCAGGTTTTGTTTTTTGATTCTGTTGTTGTTTTTGTTTTAGTTTGTTACTAATTCAGAGACTTAAAATCAGAAATCCTTGACACCTAGAACAAGTCACTGACACTGCAAAGTACCCCTCTGGTGAAGGCACACGGGCTCATTCCAGTGACCATGTGGACCATTCAGAAGCCTGTGTTGACCGTCCTACCTGATTAGTTATGTTTGGGGAAGAGAAAGAAAAAAAATTACATTTCGAGCAATACCTTGGGGAGGCCGCTGATGGCAATTATCCTGTGTTCGAAAGGAAATACGAATATGGATTTTGCCCTTTTTATACAGATAGGCACTTACTTGTGGTCAACTCCGCAACACTACATTTTGATGTTATCACATTTTTTTCTGGAACAAAACCCAACAGCCGTTTTTAATGAAAACCTTTCTCCAAAGAATGTTCCAACCTTCCCCACCCCCACACAGCTGAATTTCAAATAATGTTTAATTCGGCTTGGCTTTCAGAGTCTGTAAAACATAAGCAATCGGCTGCGCTGAAGATGGAGGAGAAATGTTTTTACAGTTCCACAAATGTTTCTAATTGGCAAGAGCGAGTTGTTAATGGGAGATAAATTGCCTGTGGTGGGTGTGGGTGGGTGTGTCACGTGCGTGTGTGCTCACGCAGGCCCACATGCAGGCAACCAGTGGCGGTAATGACGTGCTCGTGTACCTGGGCTTCTCCAGGTGTGCAACACTGCCAGCCACCCGGAGCCAGAGATTTGTGGGGGCAGGGGGGCATGGTCGAGCCCCTGTGGCAGGGCAGAACCAGGGTTGGGGACGGGGACAAGGTCCATAGCCGGTTTCTGAACAGGACTCAATCCTGGGCAGCCGGCCCACCACTCTCCCATCAGGAACAGTGAACAAGGATCTTGTAAAATACACAGACCGAAGGAAAATGACCCTTATTGACTGAAACCAGCTGTGTCAGGCTTCTCGCTGTCTCTCCTGATTTGCTCTCTCAAATAAATGGATGTGGTAGAGGATGAGAGAAAGTAAACAGAATCATTTTTTCTCTCTTGCAGCCACACCTCAGTAAGAGCCTGGTTTTTATAGCTGAAAAATATATGTTTATTTGCTCATTAATTTTCCTCTCTCTCCCTTTCCATTTCTTGGCATTAGGTAGAATGTTATTTAAAACAAGACACAGTTCAGCTTCAAAAAGAAAAACCATTCTGCAAAATACAGCTTGGACTCATTTAATGGTCATTCATCATCCCTGAAAGAGTGGGGTACAAATCTCTTTATTTGGTATACTGTGGTGATTTACCCTGCAATGATTCATGTTGGCACGAGGATACAGGGAAGCAAGTAGGTTCTTTAGGACTTTCAGAAGTGCCCCGATAACCATTTAGTGGCACTGCTTTCCTTCAAAGACAACATAGGCTGGTGCTCGGATGGTGGGCTCAACCCCAAGGCCTGAGGTTCTCTAAGGGGTGCTTGAAAATCTTCATTTCCTCGCCAAAGTGTGTGTGTTTTCTCCCCAGTGCTGAGAAAGCTTTGGTTTTATTGTCTTCCATTTCCTTCTGGGAGTGGCAAATAACAACATGCCTAACGCAGTGCCTGGCACATGGTAGAAGCTCCCTCAATATTTGTTGAGGGAATAAAGAGTTAAATGGAATGTTATAAGCCATATTAGTATTATCGTCTTGGCGTGAAATATGCAACAATGGACTTGAGGCCATCAGGTCATTTCCCTTATCAGGATAAGCTAATTATTTGAGATGAAGATCCGGTGCAGAGCATTTATTGGTCAGGCTCCATTTGCTCCTAATTTAAGGTGAGAAAGTTGTTTGTAGGATTGAAGGGATAACATAGTGACCCACGACTAAACAGCTTTTCAATTTTCCATACCACTTTTTCAGAAAAGGGTATCAAGAGAAAGTTAAGCCACATTCCTTTTGTTTCTTTACGTTTAATTTTTTCCTTTACCATTTTTGGGAGGGCAGGCCAAGTGTGGAGCAGGAAGCTCTCTTGACAGTACTTCTACTGCCTGTCTGCCTGCGTGACTTCTGTAGTCTTTTCTGCCGACTTTGGTTGACTGACGGAGTCATCCTCCCAGACAAATAGCACCTGCAGTGATCCAGGATGAAAATGCCGCATCCTCATGAGCCTCAGAAGTTTCTTTTATTCATTCATTCATTCATCTATTCTTCGTTCATCTTTACTTTCATTACCAAACTATGAATTTAGTGCCTACTACATACTAGGCTCTGTGCTAAAGCTGCCACTTTAACAGCTGCGCAAAATCCAAGGTGGGTCCTGCTCTCATGAAGCTTACAGTCTGGAATGGTTGATGGATATGAATTGAATAATCATATTAATTAATTAAAAATCATATTAAAATCATAACTACAGACTGAACTTAGAAGAGGAATATGAGCCTACTGGGACTATGCAATAATAGGCATTGATTTTGACCAGGAGACCAGGGAGAATTTTACTAAGAAGGAACCAAGAGCTAAGAGCTATAAAATATCTGAAGGGGGGGCCTGGGTGGCACAGTCCATTGAGCATCCGACTCTTTGTTTTGTCTCAGGTTGTGATCTCATGGGTCGGGGTTGGGAGCCCCGGCCTGAGGCTCTGGGCAGGGCGGGGCCGGGGCAGTCTGCTTAAAGATTCTCTCCCTCTGCCCCTCCCCCCACTCACCTGTACTCTCTCGCTTTCTCCCTAAAATAAACAATTCTTCTAAAACATAAAAATAAAATGAAGAAAGGGAAAGAACATTTCAGGCAAGAAGACTATCAGATGCAAAGTCCTGTGGGACTGCGTGGGAAGAGCAAGGGCTGATGGGAAGGCAGGGCCACACCCCTCAGTGTCTGTGCATACGCCATATTATCTCCTGAACATTAGAAAGACAAAAGGGTCATAAACCCAAAGGTGAGGAGGAAGTGGGGACAGAAAGAAGGGACAGAAAGAAGAGTTGGGGGAGGGTGAGTGGGAGGGGGGAAATACAAGTATCCATTCTTCACAAATATAACAGAGGAGGTGATCCCCATAAGCCCAGGATCCTTTGCTGCACTGGAGCTTCCTGGAAATTCTTATATTCACGCTTCTGTCTGCCAAGTTTCAGAAAGAGTGTATCTGGATCTTCATTGTGTGTTTGAGTAACCATGCACTGGACCACGCAGTAATGGCATCTTGTCTTTTCATTTTATCATAGACCTATCTCTTCTTTCTGCCTTTCTTTGGATGATGAGGAGGTGGCATAAAATAGTTCATAACTGTTTTTGGCAAGTGTGCATGGTGTGCCTTCTGGCACCTTCTTTCTTGGTTTAGAGAATAGGCTGTGGAGGTAGCATGCCTCTACAGATCTCTCTAGTGTTGTGTGAGCTTGGGCAGGTGGCTTAGTCTCTCTTTTAGCCTTGCAGGATTGTTCTAAGGATTAGGGGAGACTGAGGAGTGGCGTGTGGCAAGTGCTTGAGTAATGCCAGCCATGGTTATTCGCTGGTTTTACTCATATAGAAAGGTGTCGAAGATCTATTGTTAAGGAGAACAAAGGCAAATTACTTGGAATTGGTGTTTAGCAGGAAAAGAGTAGGCAGGTGCCTTTAGTCTTTCACCCCATATTCTTATAATAGTTGATTTTTTTTTTTACTACATAGCTATATGTTTTCATAATAATGAAACTGCAAAAAATAGTTGAGAAAATTTATCAACACTACCCAATTTCAAAAAAAACAAAAAAAACAACAACAGTGATTTCATTATAATCTTGTCCATAATTTTCTTCACCCTTAAGTTTGGAGATCTCATTTGGAAACTTTTCTTGGGCTCAAGAAGCACATATCTAAAGTCCAACAATTCATTTTATTTTATTTACTTCTTTTGCTTATGTTATATTCAAAGAAGAAGCTAAGTTCCATGCTATTACTGTCCCCCTGTGATGAAATTATTCTCCTCGTTCCTCCACCTCTGCATATGCATGTAGGAAAATGCCATTCAGCCCCCAAATATAAACAGTGCGTTTGGTTCATTGGTTGCTGGCTTTACTTTCAACCATTGCTTACATTTTTGTAACAAGCATTTTTGTAAAAATAATGAAATCATTTCAAAAACTGGAGTTGAGGAGTGGGAGTTCACTTTTCTGTGTAGCAATAAACACAATACCCAGCGTCTAATCTTTCCCAGGGATTCAGGAAGCTTAACTTCTTCAGGATTGCTACGATGCAGGTCAGGAGCTGATACTCATGAAAGAGGAAGCAAGTAGGCTTACTGGTCACTGAATCTGGATGTAGGGAACGTTTTCAATGATTAGCTAATATTAGGATAAAGTCTGTCACATACTACCCTCCCTTTTATTTTTCTTTTATAAGTGGAGGTTCTTGGGGCGCCTGGGTGGCTCAGTTGGTTATGCATCTGCTTTTGACTTGGATCATGATCCCAGGGTCCTGGGATCCAGTCCTGCTTTGGGCTCCCTCCTCAGTGGGGAGCCTGCTTCTCCCTCTATTCCCCACTTGTGCTTTTTCTCTCACTATCTCTGCCTCTCTCTGTCTCTCAAGTAAATAAATGAAGTCTTAAAAAACACACACATGGAGGTTCTTTGTGTTTAACTAAAGATTTTTTTGAATTCAGTTGGTATTCATCAATAGCTTACTCTACCCAGTTGAGAATCATTAATATTATACAGGCTGGAGCATGGTTGCTTTGACCCTCATTTAGATACAACTCTTCCTTTCTGCAGTGATCGTACACCACTGTCGTTAATTAGATAAGAATACAAATCTGGAGAGAACTTTGAGTCCCCTAGCAAATATTTCATGGAGCCAGCGTGAGCTTGCCAACCAGACTAACATCACTGTAGAAGATATGTTTCCAAGGAATAACTGTATTATACAGTACTTAGCACATTGTGCCCCTCAGGATATGATGATAATTGCCTGTGTACAAGAAAAGGCAATTTTGAAGAAACTGTGACTAAGCTGATTACCAACTGATTCTTTAAATTGGGGCCAACAAACTATGGCCCATGGGCCAAATCTGGCCCGCTGCCTAATTTTGCAAAGCGTCTGAGCTAAAAATGGTTTTTACATTTTTAAGTGATGAAAAATCAAAAGTAGAATAGCATTTCATGTCATGTGGAAATTATATGGGATTCAAACTTCCTGTCCCTGAATAAAGTTGTGTTAGAATACAGCATGCTCATTCATTTACACACTGTCTACAGCTGCTTTTGCCCCAAAAGAGCAGAATTCAGTAATTGTGACAGAGAGCATAAGGCGTGCCATGGTAAAAATATTTACTATCTGACTTTTTCTAGAAAAGGTTTGCTGATCCCAACTTTAGATTCAGGTAGAAGTCATTTGTGTGCACGTCTGTGTGCTTGTTAATGGATAATGCTGTCGGGTTAGAAATATGCCCAATGATATGGCCATCAAAGAAGCTCTAGAATGCAATCCTCCAAATCTTTCCATGTCCCTCATTTCCTTCCCAAAGTAAGAAGTTACTGCATGAGAAAAATTAGGTTATCAGGTAAGACTTTGAGAGGTCTCATGATAACAAATGGAGAAGACCTACCTACTGCCTCCAAAAGTTATAGATCATGAATCTAATTTAAAGCCCAAAATAACATCAGTACTATCCCTGTATTCTGAAATTTGAAGTTATTTCCTCTTTGTACTCAAGAAGTCTTTTGAGAGGAAGAAGTCTTTCATTCTTGTGACCTTACAAAATACAGTGCTGTATCAGATGAGCCGTTTGTTCAGTGGCGTTATCACATTAAATGGTTTTATTTGGTTTATGCTTATATTCAGCTGCTGATAGGATATGATGATAATCGATAGTAGGAAATTAGTATGAAATACCCTTTAGTAGACTGTCTAAATCTTGACAGGGTGTCCTGCTTATCTGCTGTGACAGCTGAATTAACCTTTCCAGCGGACATTGACCCCCCTACCTACTAAAATATAGATGAAAATATAAAATATATTTATATTTTATAATATATAATATATGTTATTATATATTATAAATATACATATATTATTAAAATATAATATAAAAGTCATACCACCAACCAGTAAACAAGTGTGAGCATTATTGTTACTAGCAGGAGCACCATAACATGGAATTGAAAACAGGCACCCTTTTGATTCAAGGTCAATCTTCTGTACACGACTGACCTCAGTTGTCCCCTCTTGTTCTGTTCTGTTTCAGAGGTTGAAGGCCGCGTTGACTCACCACCCTGCTGCCATGTCCAATGGGAATATGAACACCATGGGACACATGATGGAAATGATGGGCTCCCGGCAGGACCAGACGCCACACCATCACATGCACTCACACCCGCATCAGCACCAGACACTGCCAGCCCACCACCCGTACCCACACCAGCACCAGCACCCAGCCCACCACCCTCACCCTCAACCCCATCACCAGCAGAACCACCCACATCATCACTCCCACTCCCACCTTCACGCGCACCCTGCACATCACCAGACCTCGCCACACCCGCCCCTGCACTCCGGCAACCAAGCACAGGTAGAGCCTTTTATGATCTCTTTCCCTCTTGTTGTTATCAGTGCGAGCTCTGATGCGGGGCCCTTTGGCAGCAAGCTGGTTTGACTAGCTTGGGTGTTCTGTCTGACACTTGCAGGAGCGCTGTTCTTTCTTAGGAGGTAGTGATGACCTGGAAGGCCCTCCCAGATCCTAGTTTCTAGAAATAATATGGTAAATACCAGTTCTAGTCCCTGGGGGCAAATGTAAGCTTCAAGTTCTCCAAAATCGGTTTTTTGGTTTTGTTTTTGTTTTTGCAGTGAGTTACAAAGGTAACTCTAAAAAAAGTAATACTGATGGAAGGATTAGGAAAAACTGAAGCATCTGAAGAAAGATGTGAATAAAGAATGAGGAAAATAAGTTAATCCTAGCCATGTTTTTAACTGCAGTGCTTTTTAATGTAAAAACTCAATTTGACGCCTCTAAAATGGAAGTTAAATACAATGGACAGTCTTCTGGATAAAACCAAATGCTAAAAAGCCAAAGAACAACAGTTCTAGGCAGACAAAGAAGCTGGGTGATGGATGATAGGGCATAAGGTGCTGGGTAAATGAGGAAGAGAGGTGACTCATGCCACCTAGTGTGAAATGCGTTGGAGGGAGCCGACAGAGAGCCAAACTCTGTAGAAGATAGATGATTGGTTCTAGCAAATCCCAGGGCTGGAGAGTCACCAGAAGTGGCTAGAAAGAAAGCCAGCATTTAGACGCAACTGAAAGAGGGTTGGGGGACCAGGCAGACGTTATGTCACCCAGCCCAAGAAGAGAGGCGGGTCCGTGTATCCGAGTAAGTTTTAGTAAGTGGAGGAAGGGCATGTCTAGGACTGGCCCTAGATACTTTGGATCTTCAAGCAGGATGACCTTTGTCAGTCCCCTCCACCCATTCCACACTGCCAGGTTCCAACCAGTTGGGTCAGAGTGGTGTTGGGAGCTTGGAATCGCCAAATAACACTTATTCACCATCTCTTCCATCGTCTGCCTCCAGACCTCACCCAAGGTAGTTTGGGACCTTTAGAACCCTCTCCTTTATTACACACCAAACTTGGACGGCCACCCACAAAATGGGTCATTCACAAGTACTCTCTGATCTGTTCAATAGATAAGCTTGTTCATTAGGTCAGCTGACTTTTGCAAAGGTAGTTAGAGGAGTTCTATATAGCGAGGAAGAGTGCAGGCTTTGGAGTGAGAAATCTGTAAATTCTTTTCCCACCTTACTTGCTATGTGACTATGGTCAGTCAGCTAACTCCCTGAGCTTCCATGGTCCATTTGCAAAATGGGGTAATGGCAGACAAAACTCATAGACTTTTAGGAGTATTAAGAGAATGTTTGTAAAGCCCCTGACACAGGAATCAATATATGTTAGGCAAGATTAATTTCCAAACTGAAGTAATATGATAGATGTTTAGCAAGTGGTTCATCAATAAAATGCCACCCGAAGCACCTTTTTAGTCAAATGTCATAGTAGGACATGGAGACCTTTAGAAGGGACAGAGAAAACTAGAAGTGCAAAGATAGGCAGATAAATTCACATGTGTACTTTTTTTTTTTTAAGGAAAAGGATAACATCAAGCTTTGGTTGCCTTGTCAGCTAGTTACTTCACGGACAAGTTTAACCGTTAGTTGAATATAAAAGCCATTCATTAGCTAATTACCAATTAGCCAATTGCCCTCCATTTCAAGTCAGTAAGCGGCCAATTGTATATGTAATTAGTTAATTGCTATTATAATTAGCTGCACAAACAGTTGCTTTTTAATCCCATACTAAAGAGAAAGAATACAGGTTACTCTTGTTAAAATTTGAACAAGATCATTCAGACAGTACTCAAAATGCCACTCTTAAATTGTATGAACTTGGCTGATTAGAGATCTTGTCATATTGCTTAAGCGTACGATGATTAAAGCATTAGGAACAGAAGTTTATTAAGGCCCTCCCGACTGTGAGATTCTAATAGGACTTGGAATAAATTTGTCTTTATGAAATAACAAATTGTTATTTTTTAATCAAAACTTCAGAGCCTCTATGCCAACAGAATTCTATTTTAAAAATAAGTAACGATAATTACCAAGGGCATAAATTCTGGTCTTAGGGTTGCATTTGCACTTCCTCCTGGCTGCTTAGGATTCTCTTGCATGTACAGATGTGCTTTCTGAGTCCTGGTGCCACTCCTCAGTCACTAGAAATTCCTCTTATCCAAACTCCACTTTGAAACCTGAACCTGGACTGAGCCTATAACCATCACATAACTTACCCTGTTGGGAAAAGGCACAGGACAAGTGTCAGAGATAGAGGTTGGTTAAAGTTGGAGTGGGAGAATACAGTATCAAATGTGAGGACTTGGCAGTGGAGAGCCACACCCAGTTTTGCCTACTTAAGAATCTTGTCCAGTGCCGACAATTAGACATCACGAATTCTCGAAATGTATAGGCAAAAATAGCCAAGTTTGCAGGTTCCTTTCTAATGCTTTGCTTTGAGGTCATTAGCTCAGCACCTAGCACCTGAAATGACAAGTGCTATCCCTTTGCCAGTAACAAGGATTACATCTTCACCAGCCACTCTGGTGAGTAAGACCTTCAACGGTTAATTCATTGTGTTATTTCTCTGTGATAGGGAGGAAAGGAATCACCAATAAGCAATTTTAGAAAATGTCTCTGGTTTAAATAAAATGACCAAGATGCAGTCCAACTTCAGTCCTGAGCCTGATTCTTCTACAGTGAGTCATATTTGCTTTGATAGAGTTTAAGATTAAAATATATCACTTTCAGTCAGCTGGTGTCAACTAGTAGCCATGATTAGTACAATTACAATCATTCTGATTGATTTCAATCACAGAATTAGAATGTGGTAGGAAAGGTTGCTGCGCTTTCTTTTAAACACTTTTTTGTTGTTGTTGGCTATTTCTGTAGGTTAAATGTCTCTTATAAAACAACTTTATAGATATTACAGCCATAAGTCTGAGTGACTGAGAAATGAGAAGGAAAAAAAAAAGCCACCCTTTATTGAGAGCGAAGAAAGGGGAAAGGCGTGTGGTGCATTAGGGAAGGCATTAGGTGCCTAGACACGTAAAGAATCGGTCGTGGAAATTTCGCTCAGTGCTATGTGTCGGCCTTATGAAGGGACATAAAGCTGTATGGGCAGGAGTCTCCAAAACTTTAGATACTGCTGAGCCCTTTGTAGTTCTTAGAAGGAATCTAGGAGTATAGTAAAAAGTTTTAATACAGTGCTTTGCCACTGCTAGGGTTTCCTTACGATATAAGTGTGTGGTGACTCCCAGCCATCTCTCCCTGCAGCACAGACAAGGTGTATTACAGAACTCAGGGCTGCTCTGGGCATCCCTCACATAGGCCCCGCTTCTAGCCACCTGGAAAAGCCTGTCTCCGGCAGAGTTCCAAGGAGCAGAGGGACCCACCTGGAATTCGCAGGTCCAACTAGGCCCTTTGTGCTAAGAGCTCTGAAATGGAAAAAATAGGATTTCAGCTGCTTTCCGGGCTTCAGAGGGTTCTTTTGGTGGGAGTCACAGTGACGATGATGTCCCAGAGGTGTGTTCTAGGAACACGGTTTTAACACCAGGAGAATGGAAACCCACAGCCTGCCCAGAAGGAGTTTTCTGCAGATGACAGAAGATGCAGCAGCATTAGGACAATAATCCTGATCTCTCTCTTTTCACCTGCAGCCCTGCGTTGGCACATTAAACCTTTATAAAACGGACCTTAAATAAAACATGTTTAACATCTGAAGGAGAAGAAAAAAACCAAAAAAAAAAAACAAAACAAAAAAAAACCAAGTTTCCTCTGCCATGATTCAGCCAAATGCCTGTCAGGGAAAAATCTATTTGACTCTGTTTCAAAAGTCGTTTCTACGTCTTGCCAAAATATCACAGAAGATAGTTCGGCAATGCTTTTTCTTTTCATGAGCGTGATTTCACTGTTGACTTCGCTCTTAGAAAACAAGTTTGATCTGCTTACTAAAGCAACCGACCCTCTGTGCTTTGTGTTCCAACACCAGCTTGGGTTTCCTCTCTCACCCAGCATGTTCCTTCTCTGCCCCCACCCCCCGCCCCCGTGCCCAGCAGGTCTCACCAGCGACGCAACAGATGCAGCCAACCCAGACAATACAGCCGCCCCAGCCCACAGGGGGCCGCCGGCGAAGGGTGGTGGACGAGGATCCTGACGAGAGGCGGAGGAAATTTCTGGAACGGAACCGGGCAGCTGCCACCCGCTGCAGACAGAAGAGGAAGGTCTGGGTGATGTCACTGGAAAAGAAAGCAGAAGAACTCACCCAGACAAACATGCAGCTTCAGGTGCAGGCCACTGTCTCTTTTCTCGGGACTCAAAGGCCCTGTGTACGGTTGGCATTTCCTGCCTCCTGGCGGGCACTTGTTGACCTAAGCAGTACTACCTCACATTCGCCCACAGAGCAACTGCACTTACTCCCCAAGGTTTATTCACTCTAAGACCCTGTACAAAACAAAATAAGTGTTCAGTTTTAACCCAGCCTGTCTACAAAGCTCTGAGGAGGGAGAGCCTGCTCAGCTGAGTTATAGGGCTGAGAGCACTGGCTTTGGTTGGACGGAGGTTCACACTCTTGTTCAGCAATAAGTTGTGTTTAACCTCCCTGGCCCTCAGTCTCCTCATCTATAAAATGGGAATTGTAGAGTCGTTGGGAGTCATAAGTGAACTCATGTCTACAGAGCAGTTTTCCCGGTACCTAGCACATAATAAACCTTCAGCCCAACTGTAGATCTTTATATTCACCAGGGAGAGGGTGGCTTTGATTCCCACTAGATTACCTCTGTTTCAGTTTCATTGAAGAAAGGAACATTTATAGTTGTTGTTTTGCTCTATAAGAAAAGACATGTTCCCATCTCATTTTCAAACTCAACAAGATTTGAATGTTGTGGGATTTTTCCCTTTCGTGGGTGGCTCAGTGGGGGACATTTTTCCAACAAGGCCCCTTTAGGGAGCATTTGCGAGAAGGAGAGAAAAGTCTCGTACCAGGGCCTCTGTGGCAGACGTCATGCCATACAAATGATACGCCCCAGGAGTCTGTTCTCACACAAAAAGAAATGCCCCCTCCACCAGCAGAAAGAGAGCAACTAAATAGATTATGTGGCAAGCATGCGGGGAGGGCAGTAAAAGTTAGAGATTATAGCCTGGTGCTTCTAGGAGCAGAGACAAAGTCTGAAGAGAGGAGGGAAGGGGGGAAAGATTGCCCCAAATAGGGAGGATCTGTACCTTAGTAGTTTGTAGGTCACCTTTCCCTTCCCCCACCTGGTTCTCTGTGCGTCCTTAGAACGGAACACTAGGGGTACCAAACGCCCAAAGTTTTTGCATATTCCATGCATTCAAAGGAAATGGCCTTGGGGCGGCCAATGTATAAACTGAAAATATATAAAGGAAGTTTGGGTTATGCATGGGCTGCATATGGATGTTCACATTTTCCCCTAAATTTTTCATCCTTTTTGTGGTAGACATGAGAAGGAAACTGGGAAACATATAGAACAGATATGGGAGAAGTACCTCCCAGTACCTTCTATGTGGATGAAGGTGGGGGCTGTGTCTTGTTTTATTACCCTGTCCCCCTACTTCCTACCCCCTCTTTCTAGTACAGTGTCAAGCTAATTTGCTGAGTCTGTGTGTATCTATCCTCAATATCTGCTTGTTGAGTAAATGAAGGAGTTCCCCTTCTCTGGAGTGTCCAAGCACTGGCCACCTGACCACTTGGCCAGGATGTGATTGAAAGGAGTCAAGCCACAGTGGGATGGCTGGACTCTAACACCTTGAAAGCCGTAGCAGCTTGAAAAGTTTTAGTTCTAGCCACAGCCCCAGTGGTATGTGAGAAGCTTTTAGGTAGAAGATGGTAAGCACTTTAAACATGCAGAGTAATGTTTTTATTTGTATGTGAATTGAAAAATGTAATTAGAACATCAGACCTTCAATTTCACAGATTCTCTTGGTAAGGATGAGGCTAAAATATTAAATAATGAGTTAATTTGTACAAACACGTTAAGTCAATAAAAACTCTGGTGCATGTGGGTCTAGCAAATATTACAGCCACTGGCTCTGCAATGACCATAGTGTGGGAATCCCTGGAATTTGCTACCAGTTCTGAGGTTTGCAAGAGGACCATGAAAATGGCCAAGATTGTGCCATTCTTGGAAATTGCCAATCTTGGCACTATTGAATTTGGGGCTTGATAGTTCTCCATGGTATCCTGTTTAGGTAGATAGTAGTATCCTTGACCTCCACCCACTAAATATGAGTAGCACCCTCTACCTCTCCCACAAGTTGTGACAACTGAAAAGTCTCCACACATTGTCAGATCTCCCCTGTGGGGGCAAAATCAGCCCTAGTGTCTTGAATGAAGGAGCCATAAATAGCCAGCTGGCACCTATCAGATGCCCACATGTTTAAATCAGTTTTAACTAAAATGCATCCTTGCAGAAGTATTTCAGCATATTGACTGTGGTGCTGGAGCTTGAAAACAGAAGGAGGTCATAGTAGAGATCCAGGAGAAGCGAAGATGCTGGTCTACCTTGTGATCAGATATGTTCATGACTTGGCATATGCCTCTATGTCATTGCTCTTATAAAACACAGAAGGTTAATTTATCCTTTATGAGACCCAAATACATTAATTTTTACCACTCTTTAGAACCATCCATGGCTAAGGAAAAGAAGATACTAGAATTCTAGGCTCCAAAAACCCGGGGAAAAAAGTTCTATTTGGGCCAGTCAACAGGCACCAGTGTTTTGGGTTGGTAAAGGAGTGCCCAAGGAAGAGACAGACTCTGAAAAGACTAAAATCTTTGTATTTTCCAACCACTGCTTTGCTTCAGAGGGACGGAAACCACAGCCATTCCATGTTTTCGGTGATGCTCAGTGCTCCACATCATGCCTTGTGATGCTGGAGAGGATACGCAGCTTCTGCTACCTTTGAATGACCCTTTCCCTCCTACTGGACCTTTGTCAAAAGAAAAAGGTGTCTCTCTTGAGGCTGGTCCAGTGAGCCAAATTTTAAGTAAACAGAAATGGAAGGTGCTAAGCAAACAAACTCTAGCCAAATGGAATATCCAAGGTCTGGATGGCCAGCTGCCACTTCTGGGTTGTTTTTCAGCATAGAACCTTTTAGCTGGGCTGCAGAGTTTCAGATTGGAAAAAATCAGACCTAAGAAAACAAAAATCAAACTCCCAGGCTTCATTTCCTTGTCTCACAACAAATCTGTCCCCAAGAGGTCAACACAGGTATAGGAAGTGAGGGAAATACTAGAAACCACCTGATCTGACATTTTTGTATAGGGAGAAACTAAGGCCGGGGGTACATGAAGAGTCTTCCGGAAAGTCACAAAGACAGCAGCACATAGTAGGATGAGTACGCAAGCAAGTCTTCTCTTGACCCAACCCACAGCTCTAGGATCTTTGATTGTAGAGAATTCTTAAACAAGAAGAACCCACGTGCTGCTCTCTGACAGGGTAGCTAAGATCAGCTCTGAATTCATCATTGACTGATGTGGCACTCAGTGGATTGTTTGTGTATAGTAGACGATATGGAAATCATCTGGTCACCCATGGAAATAATTGCTTTTCTTTTTTAGTGCAAAGACACATGGCCTAAGTCGCTGCTGAAATTTTAGACACATGAGCCCAGGTTTGGGACTTGGCAAGAGAAGAGGCCAGATGGGAACTGTTGCCTTACAAATTGAAAGTCCTTTGTTTTAGCATGAAACAAACCTGGCCTCAGCTAATCTACAAAAAAGAAAAAAATAAGTGGGGAGGGGCTATATTATAGGGCCCATTTTGATAATTATTTTTTTGGCACAGACTACTGCTTTGCATCAAAAAGCATTCTGGGTTTCTCATATTAACAAAATGACATCCCCAAAGCCAAAAACTCCAAATGCAGCTATTAGGGACTTCTTGGAGTACTTGTTTAAAGTATGTTATTATGGTGTTGAATGTCTCTATAGGGGCGCTACTTCATCCCCCAGACAACCTTATGGATTAAAGAACAGATTAATTCAACCACATCTAGCCTCCGACAGTCCCTGTCTCAATGGCTAACTGCTTTAAAGTAGCTAACCCACACGAGGTTCAAAAAGTGAAAAAACTGAAGGGCTGATTTCAATAGGTAATTCATACCTGATTATTAATACTTGTTTTTTGTAAAGTGCTTTTATATGAAGACCTAGAATGATTACTATAACTCACGTAGGGGAATAAAAAAAAAATGGTGATTCGCCTCAATTCATCTAGCAAGGTAATTCAGAGTAAGAAAGTGCCTCGGGAAGGCCTGGTTTTTATTTCCCTGCTAGAGCTGTAGGCAACATTTTATTTCTTTCATGCATTTTGAAACATTTGCTATCTGGTGGTTCTCTTCCAAAATGAATTCAAGGTGAATTCATACTTATGTTCCCTTGAAAAGGATTTTTATTTAAAATAGAGTCTGGCCTCTCCTGATCAGTCATTGTGGAGATTTGAAGATGATTATGCATGTGCACAGCCCACGGTCCCCCCCCCCTGCTTTCTCTAGGGCAGTGATTCTGGACCTTTCTTAACCCAAAGTCTCCCTTGTGGAATCTGATGGAGGCTCGAGAGGCTCTCTCAACACTATGAACCCATACAGGGACGCGAGGTTTTGTGCTACACAGAAACTGTAGATAGAGCTTTGGAATCTGCCCTGATAAGATTTGGAAGCACAGAAGGTACTAGAACTGGCTCCCTCAGGAAACTTGAGACTTGAAATACAAGCTTATCTGAGAATACCAAAAGTAGTTAACTAATGAATAAAAAATAAAGATCAAGTCCTTCGTTCGATTATTAGGTAGCTAACTTTCTCCATAGAAGGCAAAACAGAGACAGTCAAAGAATAAACAACTATGTTGCCGGCAGGAACTAGGGAACTAGTCCCACCATCTTGCTTTAGGTCAGTCTGGTGTGGCCAATGGGGAGGCCAAACCGTGTTTTTCTGAAACCCCTGTTGAGAGCTCTTCTTCCTGCTGGAAGCTGCGCCATGAATTTCTGTTGCTTCTGTGGCCATTAGACTTTGATTTCCTCCTTATCCGCATCATAATTACATGTGTATGATCTAAACAGAGGCTGAGGGTTCTTCTTTATGGAGAATACTAATCAGCATTCATTTTCCAACCATAAGATAACTAACATAAATATTAACACATTATTTTAAGAAATATGTCCTTATTCACACATATCTTTAAACAATGATCAGTTATCACCGTAGTCTTCAGGTTCCTACGCTTTTACAGACCCTCCAACTCGCAGGTTCTCAGTTCCTATACTTAAGAAGGACTAAAGTGCTTTGCTCTCTGTAGACAGAAAGTGCCACTCAGGTCATCTACTTTGTATGGGGCTTTGGTTAGAGGCCAAGACACCACATATGCTGTTCATAGCAGTGATTGGTGCTGTTTTATTGTGGCCTCTCATGCAAGCAAAAGCTTTCTTATGAAACAACTTGGGGTGTGCCAAGTACTGTAGGCAGTTAGTTCCTTGTGATTGTAGAAGCCCAAAGAACGGAATTGAACGTGTTTTTTTAAGGAAGGGGCCTTGAACACTTTGTGCCTGGGAGATCGAACAATGCCTAGAAAAGGTGGGACGGAGCAGGACATAGTTGGGGAAGAAACGGAGACTAAAATCGACCTCTCCAAGATGGCTGCCAGGTGCGATTTTTTTTTTTTTTTCTAGACGTGTAAGAAAGCAAGAGAATCTTGTTTTATTTTATATACTTATTTGTTGTTTCCTAGGTTACAGAAGATTATGGGAGGGTTTAGTAAAAATTGGAGCTTGACTCCATTCTCTAAGAACGATTGTCTGCATTATTTGCAGCAGAGATTAGGGTGCAGTTGTCTCAGCGGTTGTGATTCTAGAAAAGTACTATATCTATAATGTAAATGCAAATAATATGACATTTCATTTTGAGGCCAAAAAATATATATATATGTTATGTTATATATATATATAATATATGTATATATATTATATATATATATATGTTTTCTTTTTTTCCACTTTCAATTTTGGTTTTGCTTATTTTGTTTTAAAGCTTTATTTATTTATTTGCCAGAGAGAGAGCAAGTGAGCGTGAGCAGGGGGAGGGGCAGAGGGAGAAGCAGGCTCCCCGATGAGCAGGGAGCCTGATGCAGGACTTAGATCCCAGGACTCTGGGATCATGACCTGAGCCGAACGCAGACACTTAACAACTGAGCCACCCAGGAGTCCCTGTTTTTTTTTAACTAGGGGTTGCCTTCTATTTAACAGTCTAAAAGTAACTTTCTTTTACACATGCCATTTTAAGCAGAGGGAATTTGGGAAAAGCAAGGAAGGCTGTCTGAATTTAAATGGGCATGAAATCAAAGAGGAAAGAACTGGTATTTAAGGCTACAATAAGTTGTCTTATAAATAAAGTTGTCACACTGACCCAGAATTGACAAGGGTCAATTTTGGTTTCGATAGGGCCCCTTACCGATCACACTCCTTTGGAAGTGGGAGATGCAATTCACCCTCCTGAATGTTTTTGGATTAAGAGCAATTAAGTGATTTATATGTCATTAATGCTAATTTCTCTGATAGGCATTTTTATTTTATAAAATTTGGAGAAGAGAAAAACTTTCCTAGATTAGATTCTTACTATTTTGTTACTTATGTTACTCAACATTTGATTACTTATATTTTGCAAATGAATTTAGAAATGTGGGGTAACCTTTAAAACAAGTTTCAAAAAAAATTTTTAATTAACTTTTAGAATCCCAGACTTACTTTTTTAGGTGATAAATACATGCCTGAAAAAGCCAGGTTCATAATAAAAGTGTAGATACAACTTAATGACAGCAATGTTAAAACACCCTTTTTTGTGTGTATGTTTTTTTAAAGTCTCCCACATGTGGAGTACAATGTCTGGCAGCCACAAATGAATATTGGCCAGAGAAAGGGTAATATTTATCACAACTATAAATTTATGGGTTGTTTGAGATAGTGCTATGTTTACAGTTTACTTTTATCAAGTGGAAGCACCTTAGAACCAACCAATCTATTCTACATTCGTATTTGTAGACAGTGGTGCCAAGTACATTATTCTACAAAGCTATGAATCGGTCTTTGTGAATTACATAAAGTGGAGATTCGAGGCACTTATCTAAGTAAATAAGAAACACACACACACACACACACACACAATCCACAACACCCTGTTATTGATGGTGGAAAAAGTTTATTGACTGAAATTAGCCAAATTAGTTAATGAGCCAAACAAATTAATTTAATTGTAGCCAAAACTTCATTGCCCCTCACCTTCCAGGGCTGACCTCATCCACCAGTAGAGGATCAACATTTGTTCCATGTGCTTCCATACCTTCTACTAAGCAGATGTCAGGCAGGGATGTGCTCTGTTGAATTATAGCCCATTTGACAATTCTTTTGGGAAATCTGGTGGTAGATGGGTTGGCTTATTCTGAAGACATTTCAAGCCACTAATTCTGCCACTCGGTGCTCCCCAATGCATGTGCAACATTCACTTTCTTCACATATTAAATGTCAACCTGAGCTTATCAGTGTGAAGATGATTATTATGAATAGCTAAATTCAGTGATTGCTCAGTATGGGCTAGGCAATGTTCTCAGCATTTTATATCTATTGTCTCATTCAGTCCTTACAACAACTCAAAAGAACTTTATTCTGGTTTGATCCCCAATTATAAACAAGGTCTCTGAAGTTCATCTGGCTTACATTTCCTGCCTAGACTCACCCAGTAAGTGTCGGGTGAAGATTCCCACCTAAGTCACCTCACTCCAGAGTCCATCACCTAAAGGGTATGCTCTGAACTTTTAATAGGATTCAGCTCTAGAGTTAAAATATGGTCTTTTCAATAAGTCCCTGGTAAATGTGAGGACCAAATTAAAAGGAAGCTACACATTTTCAGGTGAATCCCATTAAATATTATCCTTAATGTCATTGAGACACAATAGAAAAGTTTGCCAATATCACTGTTGAAAGTGCATGGGGACTTGTATTCTCTGGTCCTTTCAAACATTTTTGATATGTCTCTTTCCAGAATGAAGTGTCCATGTTGAAAAATGAGGTGGCACAGCTGAAACAGTTGTTGTTAACGCATAAAGACTGTCCAATAACAGCCATGCAGAAAGAATCACAAGGATATCTAAGTAAGTCATTGACTTTTCTTCTTTTCTTAGTGTCCAATTTTTTGCCACTAATTTTGCATTGGATTTTATTGAAAGAGCAAAAGTAAAGTGTAGATTGCACCAGGGGGATCCCTCTTTTCTGACCCCCTCCCCATGCCCACCACCTCCCAATACCTTCTGGCTAGAATTTCCCTGGCATTTCACATTGTAAAATCCTATCGAATTCCAGTTCCGCAGCCAGCAGGAAAATAGCTTGCGGGAGCCCAACTACCAGTGGGCTAGCCGTCTTCCAGAGAAATCCAGGGGCTGGGTAGAGGCCTTGGGGAAATCACATCCAATGCCTTAAGGTATGCTGCCTCTTATTCACTGGGCTGAAAAGCTAGTGACTTGGTCTTAGTTTTCCAATAAGTAAAGCGAATCCCTTTCTCTAGACCCCAGTTTCTGCATCTGGAATGTCAATAAGTTAAATGCTAGCTGAGTGGGGGATGGTGGGAGGAGCAGGGATTCATGGCTGAAGGTCAATTTATTTTCAAATAATTTTTTAGATTGAGCAACACAGATTCTCCCACCACATGTGAGTATTTTTCCACATTTGATATATGGATGGCTATTTGAAGATACAAACATGGGGAAGTTTACATCCCAAGACTCGAACACATGAAATCATGTTGCTGGTACAGAAAGCATGGCTTTGCTTGTAGCTATAAAGTGGGAAGGCATAGCTTTTGACTACAGTTTAAAATAAAGTTTTGAAATTAATGTCCAGGAGCAAATGTGTGAAAATCTTCTATCTCTAGTAAACGCATAGTAACGTCTCCCTGAGTAGCCCACAGGTCCACCCAAGAAGAGCTATATTGGTATGTGTGTGTGTGTGCTTTCTCCTAGGTCCAGAGAGCAGCCCTCCTGCCAGTCCTGTCCCAGCTTGCTCTCAGCAGCAGGTCATCCAACACAATACCATCACCACTTCCTCCGCTGTGAGCGAGGTGGTGGGGAGCTCCACCCTCAGTCAGCTCACCACTCACAGAACAGACCTGAATCCCATCCTTTAAAATCTGCTGGTGGGTCAGACCTTGCCTCCAAGAAGAGCTGTCGCATATCATGCGTCCTTTCTTTTAAGGGCATTTTTAGAATTAACTCAGACCTGGAAGACTCCTCAGCCCTTCAGAGACTGGCTTTCATTTTTATAGTTATTATGGAAATGTCGTCTTTTATACTTAGTTATATAAGAAAAAAAGGGAGTTATGCAATTAATTAATCTATCAGCTTGGGAAATGCTTTGGTGCTTTTCTCCAATTTTCTGGTACCAGTTAACTTGTTTATAAATTGAACTCTTTCTGTATATAGACACAGTTTCATTCTTATCAGTCCAACCCTTTGCTTGAAACATCGAACCTTGTTAACCCGCAGCTTTTAGCCAAAATGAGGCATAACCTAGATGTCAAGTAAACGGATGCGAGGTAACTGGGTGGTGAGTCTCATGACATTGTAACACACGTCGAGTTTGTGCTGTGATGTCGCCAGAATTCCAGCTAAACACAGAGCATTTTCCATAATTTTGTCTCTTCCTACAAAAAATCATAAGATCCACTGATGTCCAAATAAAGCCACCAAGCCTCTCACCCCCCTCCACCTCCTCCCCTTGGTCCACTTCCTTGAATTATCCTCTGATTTCCTCCAATCTTCCTTTCCATTTCCACTTTTTCCCGGGCTCCCTGTGAACTCTTTATTTTTACTTTCTGCTGTTTTATGTTTCCCCCTTTAGAATTGCACGTAAAAAAGAAAATAATGCTTAAAGAGGAAAAAAAAGCAAATCTCAAAAATATGGATCTAGCCATTGCTTTCCTTGCCCATGACCCACAGCTGGAGTTCATTCACCTCTTGCTTTTTACAAAATAGTAAGCAAGAGATGTTTAATGTGCCTGATTTAATGTTTTTAATAATCAGAGCAAATAAAAGGTGGCTTAGCCATAGGTGAGGCACTGTTGAATGCCAGCTGTGGAGACACCAGGGAAGGGAGCCTTCTAAGCCTCGATTGTGAAGGTCCAGATTATGATGCAGGCTATAACATCACACCCTCGAATTACAACTGGTTTATATGGCCTGTCTATAAGGTTGAAAATCCATGTGCTGTATAATAATTCAGAAGGGCTCTATTCACTACACATATTGCATTGTTCAATCATCAGCTGCTAATAGATTAAGATTTATTATTATTTTTTCTCTTAAGCCTATGGAACTGGCTCTGCTGTTCTGGTGAGTGAAAGTAGACGTACCACTGGAGGAACAAAGAGAAAGAGAAAACCTAATGTTTCCACAGGGGTGCTTTCAGCCCTCCCAGAACAGCCAAAGCCTTTGGCTGCTGAAAGAATCCCATAGATGTGGCTACTCCACTCTTCTGAATAATTCTAATTTATATTTCCAAGAACTTTCATTGACTTGCCTATTACGGAAAGTAGATAGTCCCGAACCACAGTTGTGCCTCCTTGAAACAAGCCATTCTACTGTGTCAATGTTTTAATATCACATCTCACAAGTAACAGGGACTAATGTTTCCCTCTAGCAGTCTAGACAGGTGCTGGTGTTTCATCTCCATTTGAATGCTTGACCTAACATGAGAGATTGAGTGTGTGTGTGTGTGTGTGCACACGTGTGCACATGTGTGTATGTGTGTTCATGGGATTTAAAATAATATTATTTTACAAAAGGTGTAGCTTTTATAAGCGTTCAGGAAAGGGAAAGACATGTATGGGTGTGTGTCTATGTGTTTATCTCTCACTATAGCATAACAATCTATTTTGGAGAAAAAAAATATGAGGGTCATGAAGCATGATTTTTATAACTAGTTTCAGTTTTATTGAAAAACTTACTTTTCAAATCAGTATTTATCAGCAATTTTTTTTAATGTATGTAGTGCTTTCAAAAGAAAGTTTTGAGTGTCCAGAGAAACTCATGACTGGCTATGTGATCTAGAAATCCAAACAAAAGCAAAAACAAAACAAACACACACACACAAACAAAAAATTTTTTTAAAGAAAAGAAAAAAGTGTAAAGGATTTTCTATTATATTTTAGACAAACATATCTCTTTTTAAGTATTTTAAATACTGAATCCATAGTTGTTTTATTTCGCATCCCAGCAGTAACAGCTGAACGGTTGAACCTAACTGGCTTCCTAAGAAATATTTAAGATATATCTGTATTCTGATATTAAATTTAATTTTTTCAAAACTCCTTTCTAGGACCATGTATGTGTCTCTCTAAAAAAGAAAAAGAACTCATTGAAATGTTTGCTTGGGTTTTAAATCTTTTTATGTTTTTCTTATTTTTTTCTTTAAGTAAACAAAAACTTTTCTTTTTTTACTGCATGCATAGCATTTAATGAAATGGATTTTTTAAAAATCCACGGGTAATATCAGAATGTCCAGGGAATGGGCTGTCACTAAAATTATGGTTTACTTTACTTCTGTTCCACCTCTTGATTGAATATTTAGTTGTTAAGTTGAAAGCCTCTGTAGTGAAGAACTTGCTTGAGTTTTCTTAATTCAGCAACTTGACAGTTTGACTGATGTGCATTATATAGAGCTCAATTATGTCTGTTTTTTATGCTAAGTAGGCAAACCAACCACACACACACGCACACACACACACACACATTAGCAAACGGCCCTCAATGTACAATTAGAATAAACTGTCTTCTTGTTATATTTAGAGCCTTTAGGTATGTTCATTAGCAGTGTGGAAATACAGTAAAATGGAAGATGCCAGCTCGTTGTCAGAGTGTCTTGAAACCCTGAACAGAAAGGCTTGTTGGTCAAATCCACACTCAGCTTATCAATATTAAGTACTTCACTGGAAGGTCCAGCCTTCACCAGACCATGGAACAATCAGTCTGCCTGAAAAACCCCTCTGTGCCCTCCATTTTTTGCCAATCTGGGAAAACATCTTTTTTTCTGCCCCATTCTCCTCTCACACTCAATTCCTGGGTCATCCGCCTGTATCTTCACCGAGCCAGTGTAATGACCTTCAGAGCACCCATCCTGAGGAAGGAAAGGCCCTGCAACACCGCCTCTCCTCATTCGTGTGTGGTTTTTTTTTATTGGCAGTATCTGCCTTTGAAGTCACTGCCAGCCTACCTGAAAATTTCTACAGTGCTTCCCTTGCCTTCTGTGATGGGACCCGACTTAGGTACCCCGATGGCATTTTTACCAGGTGATCCTAAATTGAGGCGTTCACTTTGTATTTCTTCTTAAGACATTTCCCAACATATGATGCCAGGACAGGTGGAGTAAATCCTAACTAAGGATGAACGTACTCATTTTAAAGTCTGTCTTAAGCTGATGTTTTCCCTTTACACCCCCATTCACCCCACCCTACCTCCATGTTAGTGTGCGCGAGTGCCAGTGTTCACATGGCCCATGGGAGATGGCAGTTTCTGTGGTGTCACTGAATGAACGGTGATAATTTGGGTGACTCACTTGGAGCAAAGCTCTTTGGAGCCTAGCTGGTCAAAGAAATCAAATGCAGCACGTGTTCTGAACAGAGGGGTGTCAGTGATGGATGTTCAGGGAGTTGGGTCGCTGTTATGTCAATTTTAGTGTGTCAGTTGAGTTTGCCATTAAAATCTGAAACCAGCTGCGGTGAAAGACCAGCCTTTGGCTGGGGAGTTTTAAGCATCAGTAACTGCTATCAAACTAGCCATCCAGTTAGGATAGAATGTGCTTGTTTTTGGTTAATAAAAACCATCGAAGAAAATATATTTGTATGTATGTGTGTATACAGTGGAATTCAAGGACCAAAGCAAAATTTGAACAGGAATCTATTAATTTAGAATTTTATAAGATATTTATTAATAAATGTTATTTTGAAACATTCCATTTGAACAGTATTCTTCTGTAGGATCTACTTGTTTTTAAAGTATTAGTTCATAATAAACTACTCTAGTTGTGTATATCTTCATTTTTCAGGGTTTCAAATGGCTATTCTCCATCATATGGTGGAAGTATTTTGCTTAGATCTCTGTGCATAGAAATTTCAAGGATTTTTATTGCTCTGTGAGTTATTTTTTAATCTATGTTCTGAACGGTTTTTTAAAACATTCTTTTCTCTTTTTTTCCTTTTTTTTTAATTCTTAAAGTAAGCTCTTTCCTTTAGGAAGCAGAGTTCAGCTAAAGGGAATCAGTAACTATAACTGGAACAGCTTTCTTATAAAAGTGTAGGAACTTCATCTCTGCTTCTCTCCACCCCACCCCGATTTCCTAGAATGCCTTGCACTATTCAGCTTCCTTAGTGCTCTCTTTGTCCAGTCCCAAACAATGTGCCGTAGCTTTAAGCCATTCAAGTTCCATTATGCAGTATATCTGAGAAGGAAAAGGAAACAACCCATTTAAATTTGAATAAAACTGTGCCTATGCGAACAGTAGCAATTTAGAGTCTCTCTTCTGCTTTTAAAATAATTTATATTTTAAAATTGCACTTTAGCTTTTTCAATCCCTGTTTCTCTGGTTCTTTCTCAAAGACCCTCCCTTTCCTCAGACTTGCCTTCTGCTCTCCTCTTTCCAACTCCCCACCCTTCCCCTCAGGCTCTGAGCTGCATCATTCAAAATACTTTACAGAATATTTGCACCAGGTACATGTGCGTGCGTTCCTTAGTATCCTAGCAAAGACATGTTCCTCATGTCAGCCTAGATGAAGCCTGCTACGAGAAAACCAAGGAGAAGAGCCAGTTTATACTCTTTAACCCTTTATTCATAGCATGTTTTTAAAAAAATGTTATATTATGCAACAGATGTGAGGCAGCAGCTAAGCTATACTTAAGAATTTTCTATCTCATCCTCCAAACCAAAGTGTCCTGAATGAGCCAGGAGACTTACTCTTTTGTGCACCATGGTGCATGTGGACTGTGGTCCCAGCCGTCGTCTCTCTGAGGCTGCGGAAGTAGGAGCGGCCCTATTTCATTCCTGGGTCTCAAAAATACAATGTTGCCTTGTGACATAATTAGGGACAGCACCTGTGTTTTACAATGATAATCTGAGAAAGGACAAGAAGACACTGAGCAATAAACTTACCAGTAAAATTCAATACCAAAACAAAGAAATGAAAACAAAAACAAAAACCCTAACTCATGATGTTGTGAAAGTGAAAAAGTGTATGTCCACTCAAAATATTTTACTATTTCTTGTGGAGTTTTTCAGTGATGTAATGCTTATAGCCAAATTGCTTAAAGAGTGTTTATATATTTTTTTCCTTATAAATTGTCTATTTTTTAAAAAAAGAAACTATTTACCACAAGTTGAAGAGGGGGGTAAGGCCAAATTGCCAGCATTTGTTAAATGATTAATATTCTTAAGTGGCACTCTGATACGTTTCCAAGCTTATCATCAGAGGGGAATCAGTAACGATCAGCTCTTGTATTTCGACCAACTTATAATATGTAGCTCATTAGAAATCAGGATTTAGAAAGCTCTTCATAAGCCATTTAGAATTTCCTACCTTGAGTTTCATATTATAGAACTTTCTAGGATTTTTTGAAAAAGAGAATTATTTTAGCCTCAGGACTGAGAATGTGGAATCTGAATAAATTAGCTTTAACTATATTGTTAAAATCTTATGCACAATAAGCTCATTAGACTCTAGTTGGCTCCTTTAGAATACCGATGCCATTGACAGGAGATAATGGAAGGTATCAGCCTTGCTGCAGTGAAGGGAGCTTCAGAGAAGTGGTCCTTCCCAACCAGCCAGCCAGTGGAAGAGAAGACCTACTCACCCTCTTTCCTTCTACAATCTGCTAAACACACCTGCCTCAGAGAGAGGAGTTCTGCGTTTTGAGGTTTGGCTTAGATAAATGATAAGCTTGAAATCTTCTCCCTGGAGAGGACCTGGGGTTTAGGATCTTCTGAAAAGGCCCAGAAAAATGGCTCTGTTCAAACACAACGTTCTAGGACAATTGGAATATAAATATTATCCAAAACTAGAACTTTAAAAAAAAAAAAAAATTTTACCCTTGTGGAAAATAAGTGCTAACTAAGGAAGTCCCCCCACCTGCCCCCACAAAAAAGGTGCTGTCACTTTAAGTTCTGGACTGGGGGGGTTGTTTGTAATTGTAAACAGCAAAGCATTTATGTTTGTCTGTCTTATTTGTAAAGCAACCACCTTCCTTACTGGAAGGAGAAAAAAAAATTGGGAGTACATACATGTAAATACTTGCTACAGCATTTAATATGTTCAATTTTATGTTAAGCTTTTTGTTGCATCGTGAACACATTTATTGTTACCAATGGACAATGAGTTCATGAAGACTGTTCAACTAGGTCAGATTTTACATCTCTTTTGAGCAAGAGGAGACAAGATTTTGTGCATTTGTACAAATGTTAATAATATCACTGCAATTCCAATATAATAAAGCACTCAAATGCAAATAATACATGTAACTTTTGTATGATGAAATTCGGGTTTGGGGATAATGGTATCTGTTCTACACATGGTCTCATTCCTGCCTTGTAAATCAAGGCTTGGTCTTTCAAGGTCATGATTCTCTAGGGACAGAAGGAGGTGAGATTTTCTCCTTCCTAGACCACCACTGTGCTCCCACTGCGTCCTCCATCCAACTTCCCAGCTGAGGCCACCAGTCTAACACATTCATAGTGGGTTGGCCACACAACTGAACTTTGCTTTGGGGCCAACAGATTTTAGCATTCAAGAAGAACAGCCAGCATAAGTTCATATTCAAGATGTCTAGGAGCCAAGAAACACATGCTGGCCACTCAGGTAATCAAATTCTGGAGTTCTCTCCTTGGCTTCCAGAGAAGTCCTAAGGTCTTAGCCCCTTTAGGTATGCACTCTTCGAGGTAACTCCCTCCCTTCCTTCCCTTCTACTTTCTTTCCCTCTGCTTCTTTCACTAAATGTTTTAGTCACTCTTCTCTTTGCCTTACATTCAATGTCTGACCCATCAGCGTAGCCAGAATCAAACCACCACAGATCTCTGACTTTACTATTATAGCTTTGTCCAAATTATCAACACCTCTCACCTGGATTATTGCAACACTCTCCTAACTGGCAGCCAGAGGGAACCTTTGAAAAGGGAAATCAGACTGTGTCCCTCCACTGCTCAAAACCCTATAAGGACTTCACCCCTGGTTCAAAGCAAAAACCAATTTCCTTACTCCGGAGTCTATAAAGGCCCTCTGTGACCTGCCCCCTCATTAATTCCCTGAGTTCATCTCCTCCCATTTTCCTCCCCCACCCATCACCTCTCCAGCTCCACTGATATGCCCGAGATTCCCCAAACATTCCCTCTACCCAGAATATTCTTCTCCCAAATGTGAGCATCACTTCCTCACCTGCCTCCCAACTCTTTAAGCCTTTCCTGACCATCCTATATAAAATTACTCCACCTTCAATTCTCGTTCTCACCTGCCTAGCACAGATTTTATTTTCTATAACGTTTACCAACATCTAACATAATTTTTTTTTTATTGCTGTTATTTTTTTTAATTGTCTGTCTCCTTTAAGTAGAATGTAAACCCCACAAGAGCAAGGGCATTTTCTGTTTCGTTCATCCTTATGACCCAAGATCTAGAACATAACACAATGGGCCCACAAAAAACATTTGGGGAATGGATAAGCTTCTGTTTCCTTTCTGTCTTCTTTCTTGATCTCAGAACACTCTAACCCAACCACCTGGTCCTGTGGCCACAACAGTCATATTTTAAAATCAAGTACCAGGATGTGTCATCTGACACATAGCCCGACAGGATATTTGAAATTGGGACAGAAACAACAATTTGGGTGGAGAAGATGACTGCTGTTCTAATGGTAATCCCATCTGTTACATTTACATTAGACCACTCACTACACTCATAGTTCCCGAGAGAGTCTTTCTAATGCCCATCCCACACTCATTTGCAATTTCAAAGCCATTACTATTGGTTAAAAAAAAATTGTTATGATCCCACATTTATACTTTGAAGATAGGCAGCTCTAATCTCCATTCCGTTTCATCCCTTTGTCTCTGGAGCTTCATAATGTCCTTTTATCTTACATTTGTTATTGTGGTCAGTTATTGGTTGGTCCCTGGATCACATTTTAATTTTGCATTACATATTTTCTTATCCAACAAAAACAGTGTTTTATCAACACAACCTGCCTTGTGGTTTGGAACCTAAGTATCTTCGCTATGAGATCATAAAACTCCAAAGCACAATGAGCCCCCTTTTCAAAGTAATTGAAAACAAGACACTTTGTGAGATCTCTTCCCATGACAGTAATGCTGATTTTATCAAAACAGGCATGAAAATTAGGCCTCAAAAGAGAAAAAACAATATATTGATTTTTAAAATATAGAGTCTGGCTTTAGGCTTGCACACTTTAGAAGCTACATCTTTTGGCAACTATAGATGGTTTTTCAAAATGACTGAAAGGATGGATCGATTATCTCATCTAAAAAATAGTAGCAGGGCACCTGGGTGGCTCAGTGGGGTTAACCCTCTGCCTTTGGTTCAGGTCATGATCTCAGGGTCCTGGGATTGAGCCCTGCATTATGTTCTCTGCTCAGTGGGGAGCCTGCTTCCCCCTCTTTCTCTGTCTGCCTCTCTGCCTACTTGTGATTTCTCTCTCTGTGTCAAATAAATAAATAAAATCTTTTTAAAAATAATAAAAAAACTAAAAATAGCAGCTAATAGGCCTAGAAAAACAATAATAATAATATTGAAAATGGTCGTATTTAAACCTGGAAAGTAATTCATAAATCTTTTAGAAACCACTAAGTTTCATTCTATATGTTGTCAGGTACTGGGTCTTTGCTTGTATCATATTTCCTTGTACCGACTGGAAACTGAATCACAGCATTGTCAGCAATCTTCCATAAATCAACATAGACCCAATGGGCTATAAAAGGTCCCCTATGTCACTCGCACTTCCCAGAAAGAGAGCTGCCTACATGTTTTTTTAAATGAATAAAAAAGGAAGATCCTACATTCACATTTCTTTAATTCCTTCATATCAGCAAGAAAATAGTTCTGAGTATCTTAGCATGATTGTATACACACAGGATAAATCTGTGATCTACTATTACTACATTTGCATTATCTTAAATGAGCACTCTTCTGTTAAGTTGGCTTGCTGACATTGATCAATCTTAGAATTTGCTTAAAGAAAGAGAAACTCTGCCAAGGCGGCTTGAGTGAAGTTGGACTTCTTCTAAGGATGTAAGAGGTCGCTCATGGAGCCCAACCAAGGTACTGCAGCAACTATCCCAACAAGTCTGGAAAGTCATTAAATAGCTCATCTCTCTGGCTTGTCTCTCTCGGGGCTGTATCATTCCTCATTCTGTTCTGTGTCTGCTTCTCTCTCTCTCTCCCTCCCTTTCTCTCCATCTCTGCAAACTGGTGTGTGTACTGACTTAACTTGTTTCCATGCGGGCCCATCATTTCTGCTCCAAAATGACAGCCTCAGCCTCCAGCATATCTTTGGTTTTCTAGTTCAAACACCAACATCAACTCAGTCTATCTTTCTATTCTGATTTCCTGGAAGAGAGCATCTCATTGACTGGATTGGGTCAGGCATTTAATTCTAGCACAATCAACTGTGTCTAGGAAAGTGGGGCTGCATGCTTTGAAAGCTCCTACTTCCAGGGGCAGAACTGGATTTCCAAAAAGGGACTGAGGAGAAAATGACTGCTAAAGGGAAATCGTTGTTCTGTCTCAAACAACTTGTAGAAATTTAGTCATTTACCCTTAAAACATACCAAGAGAAAAAAGTACAGAGAGGAGATTAATGTGAAGATGGGCATAGAGCAGATGTTAAGAAATGTTTGTTGAATGAATGAATGAATGGTTAATGAATTATTGTTTTATTGAAAGCTTGGAATTGAAACAACAATAGAGTATCCACTAAAGATTAAGCAAAAGTAATTTTATCAAGCTAAAAAATTTTCTGGGTATTATGGCTCAGTTGGTATAAAAACTAACCATCAAAAAGAGTGAGAATGATTTTAGTTTGTCATGTTTAGCAGGATTTCCCATTCTCTTGCTTTGAGCTAATTATACTTACACTTTCCAAGAAAGACTTATTGCTATATATATTTTTAATATATAATCTCCATACCTGATTCCAGTGTCTTTGTGTTTGTAAGGATGTCAGCATAATGTCTCCAAGGTGAGATTAAGAAACACTCTTATCAGGGCACCTGGGTGGCTCAGTGGGTTAAGCCTCTGCCTTTAGCTTAGGTCATGATCTCAGGCTCTCTACTCAGCAGAGAGTTTGCTTTCTCCTCCCCCTTTGCCTGCCTTTCTGCCTACTTCTGATCTCTGTCAAATAAAAAAATAAAATCTTTAAAAAAAAAAGAAAGAAAGAAAGAAACACTCTTGTCTTAAAACTCCCTCAGGTTAGGGGCACCTGGGTGGCTCAGTGGGTTAAGCCTCTGCCTTCGGCTCAGGTCATGGTCTCAGGCTCCTGGGATCAAGCCCAGAATCCCAGGAGCATTGGGCTCTCTGCTCAGCAAGGAACATTTCTGCCTGCCTCTCTGCCTACTTATGATCTCTTTCTGTCAAATAAATAAATAAAATCTTAAGAAAAAAAATCTCCCTCAGGTTCTATGATAACAAAGCCTTTATGACAAGGAAACGGGGCAGTTTTTATCAATAAGCCTCCAAGAAAGCAAGAGAATTGCTACAAAGAAGACTAGAACAAGAGCTTAAAAGAATATAACAACCTGGAATCAGAATTAATAGTTCTTCATTTTAATACCAAATTGCCCACTGCTTTCCTACATGACCTTAAACAAACACAGATTTCTGTTCCTTACTTATCTCCTTTGTCAGTATAAACACACATGGAGTAAAGTAGGAATTATTTCTGTGGTGTCTATCTACAGAATTCAGCCTAATACCACTACCACACATTTCTCTGGAAATTTCTCTTCTCCCTTTCTATTATCTGACTCCTCCAGGATATTCCATGGCTCAGCCCTCTGGCCATAGCTTCTTAGTCCAATACTCTGCTCCTAACTTCCAATGGAACAGTGAGCCCCAGCAACGAGATACTTAGATGGGAGACCTAGAGAGTCAGTCTCTCCTTTCTCTTTCTCTCTCTGGTAGCTTAGAATCAAAAATATGCAAAAGTTTAGGAGCTACCAGAATCCAAGTTTCTGCCAGGTAAAGGAACTCAGTCTAGAGTAAGAGAGAAATAAAACCAAAGGAGCAGAAGCAGAAGCAAGAGGCAGAAAGAGAGTTCTGGAAATGGTTGTTTCTTAATGGTTCACTGCAACCATGCCCCTCCTCCCAGCATGGTCTTACTGTCAGCTCCAGGTCCGCCTGATAAATCTTTTCTTTTGCTTGAGCTAGTTCGTGGGAGGATTTCTTGTAAGCAATAAAGGTCTAGTTAATGCTCTATTCCTAAAGCTACCATGAGAAACCACTTGAAGGACTTCTTCAGCTTTTTGAGTGTCTACCATACTGATGGAGGAAAGGAAATGTCATGTCCAGCCAATCCAAGAAGATGCAGCACATTCTCATTCCACACACCAGGACATCATGACACTTGAATATGTGCGGAGACGGCTCCCGAGACCTACAAGCTGGATGTATTGAATGGCATCCATACTATTTTTCTGCTTAAGGAAAATCTGCAAAGCTAGCATTGTCTTTGCCTAGAAATGGAACTGCTATAAATACTTCAATGAATGGATAAAGAACTCTAACGTCTTTCATTCCCCATATGTCCTAAGGTACGTAATAAAATGTTTGTGTAAGTAATACTTTTGACTGCAAAAAATGGACAACTTGACTTTCAGTGGCTGAAACAAATAGGGGTTTACTTTTCTTACATAATAGGAATTCTAGAGATAGGACTCTTGGCACTGATCTGGAAGTCAAATGATGTCAGCCCCAGCAGCTCTACAATAGTCTTGATCTCTCCATGCCTCTTACCTCCTGGCTAGAAGATGGCTGCTGATACTCTAGAGCACATCTCCAGTCAAGGTAGAAAGAAGGCAGAATGATCAATACCAGGCACACTCCCTATTGTCCTTTTTTATTTGGAAAACAAAAACTATCGCAGGACCCCTCCTTCCCTGGTCAACCCATATTTACACTAGCTAATATTAGGTCATCTGGCCACCCCTAGCTTTAAAAAAGGCATGATAGTGAGAAATAGGACCATCATGCCTTCTTAGAGCCAAGCTTCACAACTAGTATGCTGTGTTGCATAAGGCCTCTGGGTTACAGGTCAGCCACAGTAAACGGATCTCATCTCCTGGTGTAGCAGGGCCTTCTGGCTGGTTGTCTCTGGCTTCAAACATGATCTTCCAGAACACCTTGCAGGATGGCTTGAGAGAGTGGTGTCCAATGACATACCCCGTACTCCCTTCAGGTGGTGAGCACTGGAAGTAGCATTTGGCTCTTGCTGACCATGTGCTGAGCTTGGCCACGAAGTCAGGCCCTGGAGCAGCGGGCACAGAGTCCACAGTGGTGTGCAGGGACAAGTGGTCTGGGGGCTGCCAGAGAGGGTTCGAGAGCAGGTGTTCAAGGAAACTGCAGAGCCTCAGTTGTGATTGGGAATCAGGGAAGTCAAACAGGGGCTCCTAGTAGGACCAAGTCTGGTTGACTATTCCAATTTCAGCCTTCCCCTGCATCAGAAACTTCCGTCCATGTGCAGTTGCATACCATTTTAGTAACACCCAACCTACCTGAGGCCAAGTGTGGTTTGAGGAAGGAACACATCGTGTTTCAGTAGTTTCCAGTTCACAGAGCGCTCTAACACATTCCCATTTACATGTTCTGCAAATCACAGCTTCATCATGATTCTTACATCCGTGGTATGAGAAGTTTGGATTTAGAATACATTCACATTATTACAGAAAACTTTAACATTGTACCTGTCAAAAGAATGTTAGACTTCAAAAAAGTCATTTCAGCTATTACAAATTTTGAATTGCTATAAATGTGGTTCTAGTTTTTTTTTTTAGTCACCAATTTGAATAAGCAAAATTGTGATTACTTTCATGAATTTGAAGAGATTGTCCAAAAAAAAAAAAAAAACCCACTGGAGGCGAAATTATATTTAATCATTTCAACCTTGAAATCTGATTATTAAACTTTAGGTTTGAGGATGCAAGCTTGAGTTTCTCATTTAAAAAAAAAACTGGAAAATATTTTATTTGGAAGTTTTAACCAAATTTAATAATTCATTTCTTTGTAAATTTTTTTTATTCTTCTTATCATAATTATATAATATACACAGAGAGTGTAATAGATTTGTTTTCTCCAAGCTGCATACTGATGCCTCCAAATCCCCTCCAGGTTAGCACAGAGAACTGTGCAAATTTAATCATTTTCCATGTGTCAAGTCATGAAAAATGTTTGGAGGCACTGGCTGAGACCTACCATCCATTCCCAGGGGTGGACATGCCACCATCCTAAAGGCAGTGAGGTCCTTTTTTGCAAAGACATGGAGAATGAATGGCAGCTGGGCAGCCACCAGCATCCGCCACAGTTCTTCTAAGTTTCCCTTGTATTCATTTCAGGGCATTGAGTAATTGTGTGCTTATTTCCTTAGCTCTCATTTAAAGGTATGCTAAGACTTGGCCCCCAGTACAAAGTAATTAAGTGAAGCTTCTCCATGCACAGCTCCTTTCTCCAGATGTCTTGCGGTATGGTTCAATTACCTTAATAACAACATTACGGAATAACTCCATTTTGAACAGATTTTTTCTTTTTTTTGCCAGGCATAAGCCAAGTCAAACATTCTAGCTGAATCGGGATGGCCACACTGTTTGGTGGTGTTCTCTTGCCATCTCCCAGCCTCTGAGAACAAAGAGTTTCAAGAGGAAAATTCCTGGTGCAAAACCCATCTGCATCTCATGGGGGGAACTGAGTCTGCCTTGATCTCCTTAAATTTTGTATTATCTATGGCTCTCCTCACTTTCCTACCTGCGATTTAATTTGCCACACATTTATTTAACACTTATGCTGTGCTAGTGATGAGGGAGCAGAAGACAAGCTGAGAACAAAGCAGACGCCCAGGTGCGCTAAAATTAACGGAAGGGAATAACAAATAGTTCACTAATAGAGATCACAGTCCCTCAGGACAGGAGCCTCCCTCAGTTTACAAATGTCCTAGTGATTTACATGGAGAAAGCATTCTTATCAATAGCCTAACTTACAGAAACCCATAGATTCAATTTCATGGAGCCCTAACATCACCCTCCCCTCCATACTGATGTAAGAAACAAAGGCAGAAGGAAATGTAGATAAAATTAAGTGTTCTAAAAAAAAAAAAAATAAAGTGTCCTTATAATCTGCAGGTAACCTGCCCATTGATAAATCCTTGAGGCAGGCTGACTGTAACATTCCTCCAGGAAACTCCCAACTGTCTTAATGTCACTGCTTTGTTAGAGAGAAAAACTACCTTAGCTTGGCCATAGCAAGGTCTCCAGGATCTTGTAAGTCCTCTTAAGCATATGAAAGTCCTTTGAAAACCTCCCTTTTTCCTTACCCGCCCCCCAGGTCCCATATTTCTAATCAGTCACCCCTGCCACTTACAATGCAGCTCTTTCTGCCCACAGGTTCTGTCCCCATGCTTCAATAAAATCACTTTTGCACTGAAGACATCACAAGAATTCTTTCTTGGTTGTTGGCTCTGGATCCCAACACTCTAAACTATACTAGTAGTATGGAGGGCACAAAGGTGATTTACCCTAGAGCGGGCCCAGAATGCCAGACGACGGTATACTGAAACTAGAGAGACCAAAGGCCTAGAATATTTGGATCATATTCTGGGGAGATGATTTATGGTGGGGTGAGATGAGGAGTGAAGACGGAAACTGAAGCAAGATGGTGAAGGTCTAAAGAATTTCGACTTTAAGCAACAGACAACAGGAAGCCTTCAAAGACTTTAAGGCCAAGTGTGGTTTGAGAAAGCAACATGCTATGCTCATAATGTTTCCCAGTTTACAAAGTACTTTCACACATATTCCCATCAATAGGTTCCTTAATTTTCAGCAAATTAATTATGAAAGGGTATGGAGGAAGTCACAGGGGGAGGAACATTTCCACCAGTCAGGTACATGATTTCAGAGTAGCAAGACCAGAGTGTGGACGCTGGCATCAAACTGTCTTGATGTGCAGCTTGGCTCCACCGCTTTCCAGATGTCTGAACCTGGCTGGGCAAGGTCTTTAACCTCTCTGTGCCTCAGTTTCCTAATATGCAAAATGGGGATAATAATAACATCTACTTCCCTGAGTTACTGTAAGGGTTAAATGACAAACTATATAATCACACACATAAAGTCTTGAGAATGGTGCTTTGTGTATAAGTCCTAAAAAATCTATTACCTTGTGATATTATTTTCAATCTCAGAATTAATAGTTTTCTACATATATATTGTATATATACATGTCTTGTACATACACATATAATTTGCCCCACTAGAATCAAGATTCATAAGAAGAGAGTGGTCTGTCATGTTTCAGTGTCCACTACAGCACTTGATCCATAGTAAGCAGCCTCTTAATTAATATAGTAAGTAGCCTCTTAATTAAATGAATGAACTGTGGGTGAGACAATGCTATGCACTCGCCAAACTTTTGTATTCCATCCTGGGCGATTACAGAGGATCACATTTCCCAGGCTCAGTTTATCTAAGTGGAACCATGTGACATGTGATGACCAGGGACCAGGGGAAGGTGCTCTGGCCCCTAAAACCTCTGCGAGATCCTCCAGAAGGTCCCTTCGCTCGCCTGCTCAGGCTCCTGCAGAGGATTGTGAAACCCTGGAAGATGCAGGGGCACTATATGGAATTCACTCAGATTCCTGAGTCTCTGCCTGTAGGAAAGGTACCCAGGGGAGCTGACACAGCAGAAATAGCCATGCTGGAGTTTGCAGAAGCAAGAAGTAAACTTTCATTTTGTTAATCCACTAAGGTGTTTTTCTAATAGCAGTTAACTTAGTTTGACTAATGCAAAAGAAAGGAAGGAAGGAAGGAAGGAAGGAAGGGAGGGAGGGAGGGAGGGAGGGAGGAGGGAAGGGAAGGAAAGTAGGAAGGAAAGGAGGTAGGGAGGCAGGCCCATTCATGTTCATGCTTTTCTCTAATAGGAATAATACTAGCAAAGTAGGACTTAGAACTAGAAGAAACCTTCACAGAGCAGCTAGTTAACTTCCTCACTCTGCAGTAAAGAATCAGTGGCCAGAAGTGGTTAGACCACTCATGCAAGATCACACAGCTGAAACTGGACACCAGAACTCCTGATTTCCAGGCCAGGGTTTTGTTTCATCTTGTTTTGTTTGTCCTATTGGCCCTATTGGTTTCTTATGTCAGTTTTTCTAGGAACTGGATACATTTTTGTCCTCCAAACTGAGCCCATAAGAATAAGGGCTCAAAATAAGGAAATTCTCTTTTAAAATGAAACAGGGAAGGGAGAGAAGGTTACATTTAACTAGAAGTCAAAGGTGAATTAAAACTGATTACACACTGATTTTTTTTGGTTCATTCAAATGTAAACCTTCCAACACTGTCCCAGTTATGCGGCCTATTTTGTGGGCCTGACTAATCTGCCTGCCTCTCAAATCCCAGGCACTTCAGACCAGGAGGTCCAGTGACTGCAAAAATAGTCTCTAAACCAAACACTGTGCATTAAACATTAATGATGGCATGACAATCCTTAATTGTGCCCGAGCCACTTCTTGACTAAATCATCACAGCATTTACCAACAAGAGATGAAAAGGTTTAGATTCAAGCTAGAGAGTTTCCAAAGCCAGTCCCCCAAAGTCACTTCGTTTTATTTATTTTTAAAACAATTTTAAAGCTCTTCCCAATAATAAAGTACAGAGCACATTCATCGAGGACAATAAAAATAGAAGTTGCAAATGAACTAAGCATCGAGGAACCTTTTTTTTTTCAAGCACACAAATCCCAGGAGCCAATACGATGGACCTGAAGTCAGCATTTCTGGGCCTGGAAGCTGGTTCTCTCACTGATGGTTTAACCTGACCAATTAACCTCGCAAGGCCTTGGGTCCTGCATCTGCAAAATCAGGACAACAGTGTATATCTCGGGAGGGGTTTATGAGATGCTCCGTGAAGACCAGCACAGGGCTTAGGAAATACTTGTTTTCCAAAAGCGAGGAAAAGCCTTCAGACTAAGAGACTTGAACTTGGCCGGTGGTAGCTGCAAAACCTCATCACTGAACATAGTGACTGGAGGAAATGTCGGTGAAAGTTGCAAATCCCATGTTAGCAGCTAAATCTATTTTTGCCTGACAGTGATGCCAAAGCCCTGATGGCAGGGGGGATTCTGAAGGGATCAGAAGGAAAAACGTTTATCCAATAACCCCGATTCCTGCCACCCCATTGCCTTTACACCAGCAGTGTTCATTTGCCCCTTCACCCAGCAACAGAACACTCTCTTTTCAGGCTTCACCCAAACAAATCCCCCTTCCATCCAAGTTTTTCTCCTAGGTTATTGCCCACCTGAGAACCCAGACAGGCATCCTCATGGGTGCCTAAATACATAAGACACTCAATAAAAATGTATTAAACTGTCCCGACCAGCAGCTCTCTGGGGCTGGGTATATGTCAGGCACTGAAAAGGACTGCACTTAGGGGAATGAAGAGAGCTGGCCTGCCATTCCCCAGGCTAGAGACCGCTGGTGATTCCAAGACGCTGTGGGGATCACCACCTGCTTTGTCTTCTTTCATCTTTGTGGCCCAGAATCACGGGGAAGGTCCAAAAACCCACAGGTGACTCCAAAACCCAGAACCCAGCTCGTAAGATTCATCTGAAAAGTGAAGTCAAACTAAGAATTTAGCGTGGGACTATGATGCCTGTCTTAGAGAGTGATTTGAAAAATAACAGAGAGAGCTTTTCCTAAACAGTCTCCAGCTCTGACCTGGGCAGTATCAGGATCAGTTAGACAAAGGGAGAAAAACAGGACTCCACCAGCTTAGTCCTCTGCAGTCCTTATGCAAATCAGCCCAACATCGCTGGCTTGGCTGTAAGACAAGAAGCTAGATCAGAAGAAAGCAAGGTGATGCCTTAAGGCTCTGCCCTGCTTGACAGCACTGGTGCAGACCCGTGAAGACCGCCCTGCTGAACACCCACCAGCCACATCGGCATCACCTGGGAGCTGACTAGAAACAGACTCTCGGGCCCTGCCCAAGATGGAATGAACCAGAATCTGCATTTTAATAAGAAACCCAGGTCACTGGTAAGCAGTTAAAGTTTGAAAAGTGCTCGTATAGGTAGATTTTGTCCATCAGATTTTGTCGTGAAAGAAAGTAACAGGAAAGGAACCAAAGGGCCTAAGAGGATCACATATATTCACTAGCGCAGATGCGGGTTTCATTCTCTCAACGACAAGCAGCCTCCTCTGCTAATTTCTAACTCAGCTTTGCTGTGCTCCTTCCCTACTCCCAACTCTGACACTTGCCTCAGACCTTCCTTTCATCCCAGTGCTTGGTTCTAACTTCTGCCTTCCCTCGACATCAATAGGAAATATTATCCAACCTGAACACCTATTGTAAATTTATAAAGCAGCAAATTCATTCTGCTGATAAATAAAACTCACAAAGAGAAATTTCAAACAGTCAGAGGCACCTGAGTGGCACAGTCAGTTGAGCATCAGACTCTTGGTTTCAGTTCAGCTCAGGTCATGGTCTCAAGGTCATGAGATCGAGCCCCGAGTCCGGTTCTGCACTCAGCGCACAGTCTGCTTAAGACTCACTCTCTCCCTCTGCCCCTCCCCATCTCTCTCTCTCTCTCTCAAATAAATAAATAAATCTTTGCGGGGGGGTGGGGGTGGTAGAAATTTCAACAGTCAATTAGCCCTTTTCTTGGGAACAGAATCCAACATTTAAAGTTATATCACTATACCACTTTTTTGTATTCATTCTTAATTGAGATGTAACTGACTTATAACATCGTTAAATTTAATGTGGATTTAACACATTTACATATTATGATTGCTATGGTAGCACCTCTGTCAGGTCACATAATTATCATTTCTTTTACAATCTAGTCTCTGGGCAAGTTTGATGACTGTAGTCAAGATCACTGTCTGTATTCACTATACAGTGCATTAGATCTCCAGGGCTTACAGATCTGCTAACTGCCCGTTTGTAACCTTAAACAACGTGTTTCCTAAGCCCCTACCGTCTAGTCCCCAGTAACCACCGTTCTACTCTGTTTTTAGGATGTTGGCTTGTTTAGATTCCACATAAAAGTCCTATCATACAGGATTTGTCTTCCTGACTTACCTCACTTCCCATAATGTCCTCAAGGTTTCTCCATATTGTTGCAAATACTCTACCACTACCCTACACAAATGCACTTGTGAAAAGTCTCTTTTCTAATAGAAATCAGATAGTTTTCTGATGGATACAAAATTATAGGAGGTTTTATTATTTTGAGTTGATCAGTTATCATGAGAAAAGAGCTTCCATTAAAGCTTATTGGATTTTCTAGTGCTGTTAGGGGAGATTAGCAATTGCCAAATTCAGTGGTTCTCAAAAGTGTGGTCCTGGGACCAGATACAGCACCTGAAAACCTGTAAGAAATGCAAAAAAATTCAGACTCCATCTTGGACTTTTTAAACCAGACGTTCCAGGGATGAGGCCCAGCGATACGTGTCCTAAGCCCTCTGGTGATTCTGATGCTCACTCATATTTAAAAATTACTGATTTAATTTAAGAACAGATGGACCCATTGAGAAGACGGTTCAGGCCAAGAGAGCCAAGGAGTTTCCACATAAAAATCTAAACCATACTCATGGCAAGTATTTCCAACTAGGATCATGAGACTCAGAGCTAGTTAGTCAAAGGCAAACTTGAGGATTCCATTGTTTCAAGAGTCAGGTAGAAACACTGTGTTCTAGGATAATTATAGTTGGTTGGAAACAGTGAAATTTTCATTTATATGAAAATGTTCTCAAAGCAGGCACTGCTTTTAAATCAGCTAGCTGTCTAGAGAAGACCTAAAAGGATCCTGGCAATTCTCTGGTGGTGTTTCTTCTCTCCTTTCAAGATTTAAAAAAAAAAATTCTGCTCCTGGTTCATTTCATTTCATTCCTGTTAACTTAAGAGTTTCAGGTTACAAAACACTTAATAATCAGATAGAGCAGTTCTCCTTCATCCTATAGTGCATTCAGCTTTTCAGCTAATGGATAAATTTCCACTTGGCTTCCAAGTGTTCACTTATCCTAAGAAGCATTTGAACTCCATTTTGGTATGCAAACAGCCAAATCATGCAATTAGCCCATGCTTGGTTCTCCAGAACCAAGGGGCAGCATAGACACAGGTCAGGACTGTGTGATTTTTATGTTCAGGAGTAGATTATACTAGCTGAGGGGATGCACTTAAGTAAAGTGCGCTAGGCTTTAATAGCTGTCTTTACGATATAGGGAAAGCCAATGTCTTAATACCTACAATCTTGTTATCAACTTAATCACATTTTTAATATCAGAATGTCACTTAGTGCAGGCCAAGACCCTTCTGCCTCCCTCCTGAGCCTGTTCTGCAGGCCGTACAATGCCATGTTATGGAAACTACCCTTTAAACCTGATAAAATATTTAAGACGCATGTGTCCTGATAGTGTTATGTAAGCAAACACCAAGAAAATCTAGTCATTAGTGAACCTGATCAGACCAATCTCCAAGGACTGGGCAAATAATCCACCCAAGGCTACAGAGCTGATATGAAAGGAGAACCTCCCAAGGTGTGGACCCCAACAAGCTCAGAACCCAAGCATCCTGCATCCTCCACACTCTTTAAAAAGGAACCCTTAATTGTCTCTGATTACTTTTACTGGGTTCTGCATATTTATATTATATATAACATTTATAACATAAACAGTATAATTTATACTATAGTATCATTTATACTATATTATATATAAAATATATAATGCATATGTTTTATATAATACAATATAGGATGTATTACATAAATACATATATAAATTCTATTTGTATTAATATAATACACATAGAATGTATTATATAAAACTTATATATAATAATATCAAATACCAAGAAAAATCCAGTCATTAGTGAACCTGATTAGACCAATCTCCAAGGACTGGGCAAATAATCCAGCCATGGCTACAGAGCTGATACACAAGGAGACTCACTAATTCCCAGGTTCAAGAGTCACTGAATCTAGGGGGCTTCAGCTAAGAAAGATTAAATACCCCATAGCATTGAAATCGTAGGAAAAGGCAAAGAAAGGGTGATCTTGAATTCAAGACAATTATATATACATACACATATATGTATATAAATATATTTATTTGTATTTTTATATATTATAGAATATAAAGATAAATATATATTGTATACAACACAGTGTTACTCTGTATATTATACATATGCATATGTGTATATATTTTTAATATACATATTTAAATATATATTTTATACAAATTTAAATATATATATTTTATACAAAATATATACAAAATATATATATTTTATACAAATTTAAATATATATATTTTATAGCAATTTATATAATGCAGGTCCTTTCTCCTGACTGGGGAGAAGCCCTGAAACAATAGTTCTTTATTTCTTAGTTTTTTGCTTTGTTCTCAGCAAAAGAATTCTAAGGCTCAAGGAAGCTTTGAGGACTGGGAAAGGAGATCATTTTATGAGACCTTCTTCCCACAGATGAACTTCTTCAGGATGAGCCATTCAGCCACCTAGATTCACCAGTCACTTCTAGAAGAACAACTCCCAGGTCTACATAATGTAGGACCCAATCAGTCTCATGATTTTCTGGCCCCAGTTCCCAGTGCCCTTGGAGCTCCATGTATCTATCCTCATCCTTGACTGTATCCCAGTCCCCAGCTCAGGGCCTGAGCCCCTCAGTAACAGTCTGCCGCGTGCATTAATGAAGGGACGCATGGGTAGTCATGGTTGTTCCTTCTAGTTCTCCATCTTAGGCCAGCTTCGTGCCGCGGGGCCCCGGGCACCTTTATCCTATGCTTTCACGCCCTGCTCTAACGAGCGAGCCCTGGCAATTTTGCCTTCGTAATAAAACTTGAATCTGCCTCCTCTTTCCCAAGTGCTCTTAGTTTTCATAGAAGCTTATTATCTCTGAGCTGGGTTACCACAGTATCCTGCTCACTGGCCTCCCCTGCTTCCGTTCACGTCCTCGCACTTTCCACACTGCCAACCCAGCTCCTTTTCTCAGCGCGGAACTCCTCGGAGTCCTCCCTGCCCGTACCGCCCTCATGCACACGCATGCGCGCGCACATGCGCACACTCTCCTGCCCCCCCCCACGCACACTTGCGTACACACTCCTGCCCAACTCCTATACTTTCAATGACTCTTACTGGTGTGCCAGGGAGAGGCCAGATTTAGTGCCCTGGTGCCTGCAGAGACGATGGCACAGGGTCACTCTGAACTACCTCCTTCCATCTCTCTGCATCTTCTATCTCCTCCTCCCCACCCTCACGCTCTGCTCCCACCCCAGCCCAGTGATGCCGCTCCCCCCACCCCCAAGGCCAGCACCGTCTCCCTGGATGTCTGTTCACACAGTTCCCTCCACCAGGAACCCTTCCACTGACCCCTCGGCCCCAAGGGAGACTGCCAAACTCACTCATCCTCCGAGCCTCGGCTTACTGCCATTCTTCTGGAAAGCCTTTCCACGATATTGCCAACTGAATTGCATCTACCCTTCTACTCTACTTGCATATCCTGTTGTAGCACATTTCACAGTGTGCTTCACGTCACGGTTTCTACATGCTGGTCTCTGTTCTTTATTATCTAGTTCATCCCTAAAGCTTCTCTTTTTCCATTAACCTATATCTTGTTTTACTGCAGACCCCAAAATAAGTTACCAAAAAGCACATATTTGTGCTACCTCCCATGGCTTTCTGAGGGACATGATTACTCAAGAAGCAAGACCCTGTGTCCCATCCCTGTCTGTACCATTATGGCTTAACTAAAATAACGTGTGGTGAACAAAGAGAAATTATCTGATGAGTGCTTATAACCCCCTACCCCAAGTAAACTGCCTATGTAAGAAGCTCGATAATCAGAATAAAATGGAGATGCCTGACTACTGACCAGAACTCACTCTGTGGCTCTCCCATTCATCTTGCTGATGCCACCCTTCCTTCAGGGACACCTGGACCTGCCGAGGCTGGACCCCGGCATTTCTCTTTCTCTCTTTCTCTCTCTCTCTCACACACTCAACTGGCCCCAGTGCAAAACGAGAATCCCACCTAAGGACTCTTTGGCCCACATGTAAGAATATTTTGTCTAACTGTGCACAGCCTATGACCTTACTTTTGTCACATAACTTCTTCAAGCAATTAGTTGAATTGATGGGTGACGAACACGGACCACTCAACCTTCCCGGAAAGCACGCGTGCTTGAGAACTCCCCGCACAGCTCCTGGCCCTTTCCGTGATGACTCTACCGGCTTGGCATTGGGAGAGCCCGCACTATGGGCGCCCTGCAGAGCTCTCCCCGGTAAGCCACACAGATGGGCTCCTTCAGGCAGTCAAACTGGGCTCCCTGGTTTGCCTTCAACCCTAACGGCGCCACCATCCCTTTGATTAGGTTGGGCTGCTCTCTCCCAAATCTGACATTTTCTGACTCACACCCAATGGGTGGCCCTGGAGTTAACAGTCTGTGCAAGATACGCCTTCAGATAAGCTGGAGTCAGAAGGAGCTTTATGAGTCTCCTATAGGGTTAGATCTGCCAGTGACTCCCCAGATGTCTGGCTGTGGGGCGCTGGGCCCAGCACAGACTGCCAACGTGCCCTTGGGATCTGGGCGTTCCAATTTCCCAACCAGCAAGCACAGACTTTGTCTACATTTTTCTTAATTTAACAAATAAATGATTCATTCAGATAGTGGGCAAGTCTCAAAGGTGATAAAGAAATGTGATTAAGACACCAAAAAATTATATTAAAATTCTCGGGGCAAAAAATATCATTCAGTTTAGGAGTGCCTGGGTGACTCAGTCAGTTAAGCATCAGCCTTCGGCTCAGGTTATGATTTCAGGGTCCGGGATCAAGTCCCCCATCAAGTTCCCTGCTTGGCAGGCAGTCTACTTCTCCTTCTGCCTCTCCCCCTGCTCATGCTCTCTCTCTCTCCCTCTCTCTCTCTCTCTCCCCCCCCCCCCCCCCCCACCAAATAAATAAATAAAATCTTTTAAAAATATGACATTCAGTCTAACATGGAGGGAAAAGTCACTGGAGAGCTGAAGATGGAATTTTAAAATTACTAAATGTAAGACCAAAAATATTTGTTCCCATATTTTCCCTATTCCTATTTTGAGGTGGAGAAAATTATTTCTCTTCCAGATCATTTCCTCCTGAGAGGTTGTCCTTGGCAGCCAGAGCAGTTCTAATCCTTTGATTGGTAAGAACTGTTGAAGAGAATGTTTAATTAAATCCTATTTTCTGGGAATAAATAGGCTAGTTAGCTGCGACTCACCTCTCATTCACTTCTCTCTTATCAGTGGTATTATCAGTTGAAAAGATGGACTTGGTTTACCCCCAGTTCCAAGTAGGAAAGTCTTCCTGGCATTTCCTTAGGTTTTTCTTTCACTGGTAAAATGGGTTTGGAAAAATTTTTATAAATAAAATGCTCCATAATATGACCTAGATTTAAGAAGTGTTGGAGTCGTTCCATTAAATTTCCTATGACAAAGCTGTAATGTTTATTATTAATATTATCAAAGTCATATTTTAAGCAGCTTCTCTGTCTTTCTGTCTCCGTCTGTTTTGCTCTCTCTATAGATAGATGGATATAGATAGAGATACACACACACACACACACACACACACACACATACACACACACATCAGTACATTTATATCCCCTAGAGCTTTCAGAAGCAGAAAATGTTTAGTCTAAATCAACTCAAGAGGTTTGGGGGAACCACATATGCCAGTGGTTTGAGTAATAGAAGGAGCCCATTGGGTCCATCCTGACTGCAGCCATATTCCTGACTGAGCTGTCACCAGGCGCCACTGTAGTAAGAATGATGGAGAAAGAGACAAGAGCTGATGGTCCCTGCTCTTACAGCTTCCACGTCCCCACCTCTGCACCTGAAAACACAGGTCCCCCATGTCCCTTCCACAGAATAAAACACTGCCATCGGGCAGACCAGCTTTTCATTTCCAATCTATACTCTCTTACCTGAGCCGATATGAATGAGCCAACTGGGCCAAGCTCCTGGAATCAGTGTGACACTGATTCACTTTTTAAGTCAATCAGCAGAACTCAAGTGAGATAAGATAAAGGAAGAACGCTCACTTAGAACTTATGGTAAGAAATAAGGCACAGCTTCTGCCTCAATTCATAGTCCATCAGTGAGGATGGACAGGCAGCTCCAGCACAGGCTGGCAGGTGATGTAACAGAGGTGAGCCCAGCCCTGGAGCCCTAAACGACGTATGGCAGATTGCCCGGTGGGCTTCACAGAGGAGGTGACCTGCGTGCAGATTCCCAGTGGACACAGATTCCAAGGAAGTAAAATTTAAAACAGAAATGTAGCCCTGGATATCAGAGTAAAAAAGGAAGGCTTCATAGGTGATGTCTTTACAACAAAACATTCTGAAGCAGAGCTGTCAGCTTTTGTTTCTTACCCTGACAGATGATCGTTTCTAGAAATGACAATGGTACCCTACATCCCCTTATGCAGTGTAACCTTGGCCATATCCCATGAAGAGGAGGACTTTATGTCTTCAGCCCTTAAATGTGGGTGGGCCCTGTGACTGCTTTCACCAGTAGAATTCTGTGGAGGTAGCTATGAGATCACTGGAGGTACAAGCCTTCCCTGGCCTGGCTGCTTTCACTTCTTGCCTCTTGGAAGTGAGCTCCTGTGTATGAAGTGTGCTACCCTGATGTTGCCATCCTGGGGAAAGGCCGCCCCACATGGAGAGGACTTAAGGGAAGAGATGTCACACTGGTGGGGAGGAAGAAAGAGAGAGGGAGGAGAAGGAAGAGAATGGGGAGGAAAGATGCTAAAAAAAAAAAAAAAAAAAAAAAAAGGAGGTACCAGATATATGAATGAAGTCACCTTGGAAAGCATCTCCAGGCCCAGCAGCCCCAGCTGACTTCATGTGGATCCGAGATGAACTCCCCAGTCAATCCTTTCTTGCATGCCAGACCCACAAAATTGTGAATAAAATAAATGGTTGGTTTAAGCTGCTGAATTTGGGGATAGTCTTCTTATGCAGTGGAACACTTACCAAAACATAGAGGTCTTAACAGTGCTACATGATGCCAAGGGGGAAAGAATCCTCACACGACTTAGGATGTCATCTGTTACTCTGTAAGCATGGAGATGAAAGAGAAACCCAAGTCCCTCTTCTGTTTTGAGCTTCCATACTTCCATTCCGGTGCTGGGACTAATCTTCTCCCTTTATGTAAGTCAAGGGCACACAATACAGCAATTCATAATATTCCTTCCTAATACCTAAAAGATGTTTTGTGGAAACTATGGGAGCTCCCAGGGTGTTGCCTTCCCTACGTAAGGAAACCAACCTCTAAGTAAGGAGTCGTTTGAGTATTAGCCTGCCAAACAATGGAGAAAACACTATTTGTCCATTTTTCATCTTTGCTATAAACTCCAAAGGGTATATTCACACAAAGATTAATAGAGACGTAGGTGGCCATCACTCATGGGACCTCAGAACATGATTACCTGCTTTGAAGGCTTTTAAAATCTCTTTGAGAACAATGTAACATTTCACTGCACTTCAGGAGAGAGTCACTCGAGTTTTCTGCGTGATTAATATGAAAGAGGAGAAACAAATCTGCTAAGGGCATTGAGTTTTACATGAAGCAGAGAATATTTTAGTCTTAGGAATACCAGAATAGGCTAGAATCACTCACTATGTGACTGTGGGTCCACACCTCCCACCAAAAACTGAGGTGCCACCCAGAACTTCCCAAAATACAATGAAGTCACTTAAACATAATGAATGCAGGAAGGTATAGTCAAGAATTCAGCTTTGTTGCTTCTCTCCCTGTCCCCATCCATCCCCAACCTCAGCTTTGAGTCCTGGATTCATGGACTCTGATTTCATTCCACTTGGAAATCAGCAAACGGTTAGACGAATCAAAAAAACTCGTCTTCAGGCAGGACCTTTGTGAAATGGCCCTTTAATTAGCCATTTCATATTTTAGTTATTTCTTGAGTGATTCATGTTAAAAATATGCTCCGTGGATGCCAGCCTCCTAGAACGCAAAGAGCCCTTGTCACTCAGCAGTAGTTCAGTGAAATAATAAATAAGAGCAACAGCAGCCTTGGCCCCCAGCATTAGCTCCTCCCCACAGCTCCCGCACCCCTGAGCCCATGTGGCCAGGCTCCCCACCCCAGTCATCCTCAAGCTCTGAGGCAAGCACAGAGCAGTCACCTCAGATGAGACAGGGATCTTGCCCTCTTCTCCACAAAGATGTCTGGATGGGTAGGTCTCCTGAAGCTGAGGTCACACAAGGACTGGGTGTAAAAGGCTGTCCTCTTCGACACAGTTATCACAAGCAGTGTATCTCTTGAGTGAAATTTCAGGAATGGAAGTTCCTAAGGGAAAGAAGCCATTTCATCCACTAAGCCAGATCAGCTGGAACTGGGAGGCAATGGCTTACATCTGTGGAACAGCTTGGACCAGGACCTCATGTTCTGTCAGCTTTTAGGTGGGGTCCACCCACTAGCTGGAGCCAAGATTTCAGCCGGGTCCTAGCCCCACCCTGGCCCACATTAATCGTCCTTACTGAGCATCTCAGGAAAGAAACAGTAACTTCCCCCAAGAGGCTCACCCTTCCTCATCGGTGTTAGAAAAATAGTAGGGATCTATCAAAATATGACAGAGGAAGATGTTACTTAGGCAACCCTGGGCTACAGTCTTAAATGTTCATGATAGTAAGCCAAGTGTGACTTTACATACCAGGCAGTCTGTTGGCAGGAGATGATGGAGATAGAAAGCAGCAAGGCAGAGAATCCAGCCTCCTCCCCCCGACCACAGAAGGCCAGATTTTCATTTAGGACTGAGAGTTTTAATTCCATCTATAAATGGAGATGACAAAGAAATAAGAAAATTCTATAGCAGCATTTGAATCTATGTTCGCTCAGGGACACTCAGAAGCACTTCTGTTCATTCTAGAACCTTCCATATACAATAAACAGAGAGCTCTGATTAGAGATTCCCACACCACCCCCACATTTTTTTGTATTCTCCTTAGCACACACTTTCCAGGGAGTGGGTCTTGGATGCTTTTTACTTCATAGATTTCTAGATAATGTCAGTCTCTTGATCTAGAAGCTGTATGTGAATAAACCTGGAGACCACCACTGAAAAATGACATCTTGGGTGACAGGAAATGAGCAGAAAGGGTAGAGCTGAGGAAAGCAGTTCTCTTATTCCTTCAAGGTCCTATGGGATAAAATAAAGAATAAAGGCAGTTACTGAAATGTTTAGTCATTTACTTTTCTTTCTGCTTTCCTGATTTCTTAAGCAATAATTTTGTGATTGGGACATTAAAGAACATTCACCCTTTAAAAAAAAAAAAGCCCATTGTATTAATTAGGTACCATTTCTCAATAGAGAGTAGATTTTTCTTAACTTTTCTTAAACTTGGTCCATGCTGCCTATGTAACAATGTAATTGATTTTAGAAATAAATTTTATTTCCTCATAGCAAATATGAGGTTTTGTCGAAATCTAAAATTGACAGTATTTTCTGAATATTTGGTAGAAATGTGTGGAATGCTATTGTTTTCTTTATAGGCAGAATGTCTCATTCCCAGACTCATAAGGAATGCAAGCAGAACCTATGTGTTCCATAATTTCTCTTCCTGATGCTCCAAACATTAAAGAAGCCGAATTCACTTTACAAGTATACATCCTAGGGAGAAGATCCTTGGAACAATCTGGAAAAACAGAATAAGGATGTGACCGCAAATGGCCTCTTGATTGCCTGCATGGAGTTTTTAAAAACCGGTTCTTTCTGAGGAGAGACAAAACACAAAGTTGCTGGTTTTAAATGGTTCTTTCTGAGGAGAGACAAAACACAAAGTTGCTGGTTTTAAATGATATTTCACACCAACCAACCATCTAAAAAACCCTGAAAATAATATAAATGGTAAATGACAGAAATTTGATTGAATTCATTTTGTTATATTTGTACAGTATAATGCTCTAACGTGCATTTATTGACTTATTTTTTAATTTAAATTCAACTAATTAACATATAATGTACTATTTGTTTCAGGGGTATATGTCTATGATTCATCAGTCTTACACAACACCCAGCTCTCACCACAACACATACCCTCCCCAATGTCCATCACCAAGTCTGAAGTGCATTTAAAAGAGTGATGGAGGGACATCTGGGTGGCTTAGTTGTTTGGACATCTGCCTTTGGCTCAGGTCATGATCCCGGGGCCCTGGGACAGAGTCCCGGATCAGGCTCCCTGCTCAATGCGGAGCCTGTTTCTCCCACTGCCTGCTGTTCCCCCTGCTTGTGCATGCTCTCTCTCTCTCTCTGACAATAAATAAATAAAATCTTTTTAAAAATAAAATAAAATAGTGGTGGCTTCTGATTTTATCCATATCAAAAGATGCTCATGATACATTGTTAAGTGAAAAAGTAGGCTAGATCGTATAATATAAATGCATGTTTTGGTTTTTAAAAGGTGCACATAGGAGCATCTTGGTGGCTCAGTCAGTTAAGTGTCTGCCTTAGGCTCAGGTCATAATCCCAGGGTTCTGGTATCGAGTCCCACATTCGCAGGGAGTCTGCTTCTCCCTCTCCCTCTGTCTGCCACTCCCTCTCCCCCCTACTCCCACTCATGCTTTCTCTCTCTCTCTCTCTCTCTCAAATAAATAAATAAAATCTTAAAAATAAAATAAAATAAAAGGTACATACATATTCACCAAAAATATCTGAACAAACATGTTTAAATAGCATATATATCGAAAAGCTAACTGGTTATTCCTGAGTGTTGGTCAGAATTATGATGGATTTTTATTTTTTTCTTTAGACTTTCCTTTATGGTATGACTTCATTTTAATTCAGGATATCTCTTACTTTGTATTAAGAAGGATGGTAATTTCAATTAAAATATTTTTCCCTAAAATGTGGACTTTTAGCACAATTTTAAACTGTGTTAGCTTATGCTGTCATTCAGTGCTGAAGGTCCTGAGCCAGCTATAAATCTGTCCTCAGAGATACTTGTAAAGGGGAAGACAGTGCAAAACAAATGGTAAAGGTGATAAAGACACGTTCAAGATATAAAGCTGACATAAAAGAGGGAATAGACCACATATGCAGGCTGTTTTAAAATTCTCAACCTAAACGTTTTTGGAAATGTTTGAGAAATGTTTTATTAGTTCAAACCCCACAAGTTCAGAATTCATAAAAATCTTTTGTTGCTGAGAGGAAGTTATCTTTTGAGAATTACTTTTTAAGAAAGGCTTATAAAATAACAAGTAGACTGGATTACATGAAGACTTGGTTGATTTTTCTAAACAAGCTGCTGGACTGTGCCTTCTAGGGGACCAACCCCATCTTTCTTGTTCCTTGTGGAAGCCCATGCTGTGGGGGGCCAGACAGAGCATAGGTACCTAATTAAAGGGTTTTTAATATTATGTCATATTAATGCACATAATAGTGCATTCTTTACATGCAAATAAAGCTATTTCTTACAAATGGAAGCTATCCATAGTCATTCAGTTAAACCCACTTGGAACTAACACTGAGAAGTGTTCTTTATATGGAAAAGTAATACGACAGGCTTTGCACTCAATTTTTTCCTTGATTAACCTACAAGATTAACAGGTTACATAATTTGGGATTTAATTAATAAAGTTCAAACTGCCAGAATGCTAAATGAGTAGTGATCAAATACAGTACATCTCATCTGAAAATTGAGATCCTTTTACATATTTTGCTTTTGACTGCTTACTATTTGATTTGAATACATTAACATTTTCTCTTCACCATAATCAAATCTAACAACTCCAACACAAAATGTCATTTTCCCACAAAGTATTCTTATGGTATAACATCCTTCCCATGCATAGCATTGTGATCAGTATTGTTTGCTGCTGTCATTAAATTACATTCACTATAGGGAGGTGTCAGATTTGCAAAGAAAGAACATCTGGATGCAACAAAGAATGAGATGTTGTTCCCGATTTCATTGTCTGCCAACAGTGACGACTTTCAGAAGGAAAGAAAATTGCGCAGGTATCACACACAAAGAGTAACAGAGGCTAGAAACATCACCTCTGAACAGTAGTGAAACAGAACAGTTTCCTATAATTGACCAATTTTGACAAAGAAAGAAGGGGAAACTTACTTCTCCAAATAATATTATTTCTTAAATTTATTGTGAAGAAGACAGTAGAAAAGGAAGACATGTAATGTCCCAAAGCAGAAGCTTTCTGCATCCCTGATTTCTCCTTTCCCTCTTCCCCCTACTGCTCTGTCTTCTTGTGCCCCCCATTTCCATCACACAGACACACAGACACACAGAGACACACACACACAGCATTACAGTAGCTAGGAATTTGCCCAAATATAACAATAGTAATACAAATGAAGATATTCTCTGCACTCAACTCTAGGAATAGGCTGAAATTATGTACTAGAAAAGTCTGGATTCAGACCTCTGGCTTGGGTGCATGGGGCTTTTCCACGCTTCATTGTGTGAAGTCAGAGGTCTGTCATCTATGAAACACAGAACACTGACTTGTTACTTAAGAAATAGCTGGTGGTTTAACGTGCTCCCATCTTGATTCCAGATTTAAACATACAATTGAAGAGAAACAGAGCCCTTCTTGACTTGGAGAATCATAAATGGGAAAAGGCGAACAAAAATTCTCTTTCAAACCTGAATCTTATTTTTACTTTTCTCGTTAACTAATAGAGTCCAAATCGAGAGCTAAGCCAGCATCGAATGAAAATTAATCAAAATTCTGAGAACTGAAAATTTTTTGTTTTAATTTTGTCTAAAAGTCTTAGTATTTTTCTTTTCTTTCTTTCTTGTGTTTATTTAAAAATCTTTTTAGCATAGTCAAGTGAAGAAATTCCAGCATAAACTCTCATCTTCCTGAAACGTTTCATTAGAGTAAAACACCCTTTCTTTGTATCTGGAGTTCACTTTTTTGGATGGAGGAAGAGAGGGTTAGATTCTGACGCAAGAGAAAGGCAATGAAAGATGCCTTCAGCCATGCTGTAGGGCAGTTTACTTTAAAATGTACGTGGGAGAAATTTTCTAGACTCTGCCTTTCCACACCTAATAACTCAACCTTCAAGTCTCCTTGCCCATACTTATCAAGGTTGGGAACAATTTTTTTTTTCGGTCATTTAAAAGTCTTCATTGCAGTAACTTCCTCTGAAACAGACCACCTCTTTCATTAGGAATATTTATGGGAAATAATATATTTGTACAGTTGAAAGCATCACCTGTTTTGCTAAGTCAGTTCTTGTCTGAATGCAAATAGACTGTGAGAGGGTTTACTCAACAACACTTGCTAATGGAAAGTACTAATCAAAACTTTGCTACAGCTGTAAACTTTTATATTTTTTAACCACTGGATTCCAATTAAATGTATTCAATATAGCACGCTTTGATTAAAAATTTTTTTAAAGAGATTATGTATACAGCACTGTGTAAAACAAGGCAGGTTAGGTATGCGAGCTCTTGTACATTCTTAATAGAAGTCTTTACCTGAAGGTAAAACCCAATAAAATGTACCCTATAACATGCTATGGACTCTATGTTGATTTACCTGGGTTACCCCGTCAGCAGAAACCAACTTTACCAGGTACACACTATGCTTATATATTTAGTGCATATAAAAATGCATATAAAGAAGCACTGAATTCATTAGGGCACACTTTTTCTTTAAAAAGTTCTTTGTTAACCATGGGATATACTGATTGCAAATAAAGGAAGTTATGGCACTCTGCTGATGCCTATAAAGGGAGAGAAAATCCTTAATGTAAGCTTATGATTTCAATGAAAAAAACATAAATTAAAGGGTTGGCCTTACTCAAGCATACATTATTAGCAACATCTTTCAAAAACTCTTCTTGCTTCCACCAATATAGCAATACTTTCCAAAAAAGATATTTTTCATTCACTTGAAGTCCATGAGGATAGATCTGGGAATAGAGAGCTAAAAATCATGGATGTGGGGCAGGGGGAGGGGAATCTCAATTTTTCCTCATTTAAGGAAACTTAAACACAACATTTTGCACATTTCCTTTAAGAATTTCACAGGCCTTTCATATGTGGGATCCTTTGGCCCACATTTAAGTTTCAGGATTAGTTGTAGTCTTAAAAAAATATTTAATTCTCTCTGCTCTGTGACATGGCTTAATGAACCAAGGTTGTGTTTCTTTAGGAAATGTAAGAACTTCTTGACAACTGAGAAGTCTCCCAGACACTCATTCCTGCCAGGGTTTTCCAAAACCACACGTAAGCTGAGGCCACACGGTGCCTCCATCAGACAAGAAAAGAAGAACACGGGTCCCCTCCCTGACCTCCGTTATATTTGAGCGAGAAATGTGTTTATTGCTCAGTCTCACTGAGTGTCTACATGCCCCCATTGTGCAAATTATGAGTGCAGCAGCCATTCTTCATCATTTCCAATGGTCTGATCTATTCTATTTGTCCTTGGTAACTATCCACCTTTGAGAATTGCAAAAAGCCACCCATGCCCACTATTATTTTTAATAAGGCCATTGTATTAAACTCGGTGGAAGTCCTCTAGTGATTTTTCTTGCCCTCAAAATCTATATTGCCTTTAAAACCATTTAATTAAGATGCTACATTTTTAAGGAGGGAAGAGAAAAGGAGAGATGGGTGATATTAGTCAGGGGCAACAACATTCTTTTCATCCCACGATTAAAAATAATATTAACCTGCTCTTTGCCTTGAACCCCTGATTTTTAGGGCGCGGGGCTGCCGAGGAGAGGGGGCTCCTGAGTGGGAGATGGATGCAGGTCTTCCTGGAAACTGCAGCAGCTGGGATGCAGGGCGCCCTGGCCAGGTCTGTGTGCACCCAAAGACCATCTCGGGAGTGGGAACTAACGCCAGGTGCCTTCCTCCCAGGACAGCAGACCTTCCTACACTCCCAGCACGGAGACAAGTTGCCTGTGGGTTTCAGGAGTAAGAGGTAGGGGCCCACCGTTTTGACAAGTGAGGCAAGAGATAGCCCTATCTCTCCTCGCTTGTCCTGAAGCCACCACCTCCTTCCCCAGCAAACGCCCCATCACTCTCCTTATGAAGGAAATCGAGTCTTCTAGCTCTTGCTAGCGTCTGTTCATCCCTGAAACGTGCACATAAGGGTGCACATGAGGGTGGTAAGTATCCTTGGGAAGGGGTCGTCCCCGTCGTCTCTGTCTGTGGCATCGCAGCACCTGCTTGGCTCCTCCTGGAGTCCAGCGGTGTTTCCCTCAGCTCGGGCGCCCTCTGGCGCCGCTATAGAGAAATTCACTCGGTGCGGGAAACCCTGCCGGCGGACCGGGTTTGGGGGGAGTAGGGAGCCGCACTGTCCAGCGCTGCGGCTTTGGTGGTCAACGAAGCCAGGCGGACTGCTCGTTCTGGCCCATCACTTACCTAGAACATTGGACTGGGCTCTTCCTCAGTGCGTCAAAGTTATAGAACCTCGTGATTTCCCTGGGCAATACGTTAAACACCGATGACATTCCCCAGACTTTTGTGAGACCAGATTCCAACCGATGACTTCCACAATCAGCTTGGGGTCTCTCTCTACTCACGTGCATGCACACCTATTGTCTTCATTCATCCGCAAGGCGTCCAACACATTATTCTTAAACCCACGTGTTGGTATTTTTGATGTCAATTTGGCTAAGGTAAAGCCCCCAGTTATTACATTAGACCCTAATCAAGGTGTGCTGCTGTGGGTGGGGGTGGGCAGTTTGCAGATGTCATTAAAATCGTTCATGAGTTGACTCTAAATAAGGGAGATATACTGGGTAGTCTGGGTGGGCCAGCTGGAAGCTCATAAAAGCCTGGCTGAACCTTCCCGGAGAGACAGAGACAGAGAAGGAATTCTGCCTGCAGACAAGAGCTTCCGTGGTGCCCAGCAAGCTGGACTCTGCCTGTGATCCTCTCTTCCTGATTGCCTGCCCTACACATTTCGTATTTGCTTAGCCAGCTCCCACAGTAGTATAAGCCAATGCCTTGTAATACATCTTTTAATATAGATAGCTTCTGTGTCTCTGGTCCAACCACAGCTGACAAAACTCACGTGGCTTAAAATCAAGAGGAAGTTTTAAGGAAATTCAAAGTGCTAGAAGATGCCATCTAAATCCCTCCCAACAGTCAACAGGTACTTTCTGAATGTCTCCTGGTGGTAGGCATAAGGCAGTGCGTTCTGGAGATGGGACGAGGAACAGAGCTGATAGGCTTTCTTCCCTAACCCCGGGCTTCAGCATCTGCTACTAAGTGAGGTGAGTGAATGAGAGAGGTTGTGGGTATAACAGTTTGTGATGCTCTTCTCCCACACACACCCAGCTCCGTGTGGCCACTTCGGACCCTTGAAACCGGGACTAGAAGCTAGCTTTAATTCGTGGTTTGCTGTAGGTACTACGGTGGCAGGCTTGGAGCTATGCAAAAGTGTAGTAGGAAGAGGAGCCATGAGGAAAACCAGACAGCAGTGTTTGCCTTGAGGGCCCTCAGTCTATCACCACGAAAGGTAAAATGCTCATTTATCCCATTGCCAAAAACCCTGAGTCATCCACCCCCACAGGACATTTTCCTTGAACTTGCCGTTTCTATATATGGCAAAGGGGTGACACTTCCTGATAATAGATCAGAGCTGCAGAATGTTGGCAAAAGCAAATCCAACCAGGCTAGGGAAAGGGAGTCTTCTCTCTAGATTCATCAGCAGAAGCACTGTTCCCGGGCCAGACTGAGAAGCCCAATAAAAGACCTTATTCCTTCTCCAACATCGCCTACCCCTGCCTCAAGGCTCAATCAAGGCTTATTCCACAATGGCAGTGACCCAGTGCAGTGCAATCCAACAACATTTAATGAGTACCTTCCATGCTACAAGTTCACCTCTACAGCATGGTGTCCTGAAATGGCTTTTCTAATCCCCATTGGCCTGCAAATCAATTGCTATATTTAGTGGTACCTTTCATGGATATCCTGTTGACATGGTTTTTTTTTTTTAGCTTTTGGATTATTTTATTCACACCTTCCTCTGGGTTTGGTGAGACCTCTTTCTTGATTTTACCTCTCCTTCTTCTTAGCCCTCTTTGGAAGAATGTTCTTCTCATCACAATCCTCATGATTGTATGTGTGTTCAAGGGTTCTCTGTGGGTCACCCTGTTGTCTGAAGCTATTCTGTCTCCTGAAGAGATGAGCTGCAGACTGGGATTCCATATCAACATCTCAGGCTTGGGCATGTATTCTACTGGGCCCATGTATTCTACTGATGGGTACTTCGGTGTATCACGAACACCATTCACCAAATGAACTTGCCCCTGCTTCCAATCTGTTGCTCATCTTGGAAGCCCTAGCTGATGCCACAAACTGTGTCTGCCTAAAAGCCCACGTCAGGAACTCAAGAGGCATTCCAGATTCTCTCTGGCTTACCTTGTACATCCAATGGTATCTGTATCTGAATTTATCACCTCACTGCAGAACGTCTCAGTCTAGGCCTTACACATTTCACATTGGGGGCAAATGGTCTTCAGATGATACCTCTGGCTCCCTATCTCCACATCTATGACTCCTGTGGACCATGCTTCATCAAATCTCTGAAAATTTGCCCAATTAACATGCAATCCTTTCTTTTTAAGTTTTTATTTATTTATTTGACAGAGAAAGACACAGCAAGACAGGGAGCGCAAGCACAAGCAGGAGGAGTGGGAGAGGAAGAAACAGACTCCACACTGAGCAGGGAGACTGACGCAGGGTTCGATCCCAGGACCCTGGGATCACGACCCGAGCTGAAGACAGACGCTCAATGACTGAGCCACCCAGGCGACCCGTGCAATGCTTTTAGAAGCATTTGATTTTATTAAGGTAGCCCTGTTTTCTCCAGAAGTGCTACTCTTCTTAACCAGGGCTTCTTGACATTGACCGCAGGCTGGAATCCCCAGGGGAGAGATCAGAGTACAAATATCCGCATCCTGCCCCCAGCAATCCTGATGGCTGGGTGAGGTACCTCCTAGGCCTGCGTTGTTAAAAGCTCCCAGGTGCTTGTAATGAGCAGATGAGGCTGAGAAGCTCCCCTACCTGCTACCCGGGGTCATTATCCCACCAGCCCCAGCAGTTGCTCCCACTAACTATATTCTGTGTACGTGCATGATCTTATCTATTCCTCAACACAATCTAAATATTTTTATTATCCCCATTTTACAGATGAAGAAAGTGACACTCAGAGGGGTCAATCACTTGCCCAAAGTCAAATAGCCCTGGGGCCCTGCTGTTCTCACTAAACCACCGGTTTCTGCTACAACCATAGTCCCACCCCTTGATTTGGCTATGGCTCGTACAAAGCCCAGGATTACTAGAATTTCAAACACCCCTAAAGAAAGTCACTGAAGCCTGGCATTACCAGGACTCTCTAAGACCCTGAGCTTTAACTGTTAACCCTGCTCTTTCTTGAGTCACTTGCTGAAGCTTGCCATGATCTCCTTGCCTGAGCCGCCGCCAGAGACTCTGGAAGGTGGAGTCCTTCCTGCCTTTGCCCCCCACACCCTCTTTGACTATAGGAATTATTCTTCTTAATTACATTCTTTAGCACTCTGTACCTCCCTCCCTTATCATACTCAACTGCCTTTTCCATTGTTCCCTGTCTCTTGCTCTCCTTTTCCTGGGTCGACATGGTACCATCCCACCAAAAATATGGAAGACATACAGCTCAGCTCACACCACTGCCTCTTTATTCTCTCACTGCTCTTTCTAAGCAAATGCAGGAGGAAAACATACATCCCTATTTACTCCATATACTGATTTCTTTATGGGTGTAATGCACATGCTTAGCAATAGCGTTCCGGCAACAGGATTTTACTGTAGGAGAAACCAAGTTGCATGGTCTTAGAATCATAGAACGTTACAGTTTAAAGGGATCTGGGAGATCACCTAGTCCAGGGGTACTGCAATAACAGAAGTACTCAGAATTGAAATATGCAGCACTGCCTCAGTGGTTAGGCTGTAGACGGTGAGGAAACTAGCATCCAATTTGGGGAAAATAGACTTCATGTTGTGCGAGTCTATCGCCTGCAATAATGTAGGCGATCCCAGGGTTGGAAGCCTACAGGTCCACGCAAGAAGCTGCCGTGAACTCTGTGTGGCAAAGTGTCAGAAGAAAGAGATGAGCTCAAGAAAGAACTGACTGTTTCATAATAAGAAAAGAAAGGAAATACATTCCAGAAATTAGAGACCCGTTGAATTTAGTCAAGGGACCACTTCATGATTCCTAATGATACTGAGAAAGCATTCAACCCAAAGCAACTCAGGGAAAAAAAATCAGACAAATGGTGTGGGGCTCAAGAAAGTCTTTCTGTTGGACAAAAAGACCCAGGGTAAAATTCTGTGAAAAGAGTGACCGTTCCACCAAAGCAGACAGCATCGTGAGGCTGGGACAGGGAGCGTGGTAGAGGCAAGAAAGCAAGGAAATAAAGATTAAATTTTTTCTCTGATGCAATTTAACAACAACAACTGAACGATGGGTGTGGTTGCTGGCTCCTGGCATTGACTGGAAGCAGAAAGGTAAGAAAGTTGCTTTTGGTTTGAAAGAGACTATTTGAGACTTAATACTTTACAAGCAGGAAATGGGCTGAGAAAGTCACCCATCTCTCTAGGAGAGCATGTTCCCCAATGCTCATTTTGTATCCGACAAAGGAAAATAATGAAAAAGGAAGGAACTTCCAGAGATGGAACCAAAGGTCCCATGGAACTCTGGACCCTGTTACTGAGCAGAGACCGCTCTGTATCTCACAATATTCTCTTTTCCAAAAGGGAGTGTGTTTTGTGGTTGTCAGACCCTGCGCACTGTTGTGTATTGGGTGTGGGAGAAGGCAGATGATGTCACGGGGTAACAGGGTCTCTGGACCACGATAAGCTTCATGCTGCTCTGATCATCTAGTGCTTCCCCTGAGATCCTGCATGAAGACTGGGTGCAAGGACTAGATGGAAATTTATTTTTTTTACAAAAGTTTTTATTTATTTATTTGAGAGAGCACGAGCAGGGGGAGCCACAGGGGGGGGAAGGAGAAGCAGGCTCCATGCTGAGCAGGGAGCTCCATGCAGGACTTGATCCCAGGACCCCAGGATCATGACCTGAGCCAAAGGCAGACACTTAACCAGCTGAACCACCCAGGCGCCGTACATGGGATTTTAGACAAGCCCCCTTGGAGAGAGGTTTGCAGTTTTATGCATTCAAGGATGGACTGTTGCAGGCCATTTTCCGCTCATCAAGTAGGCATTTAGGCCTCCATAGGGCAAGCCCCCTTGGGATAACTCAGCCGTGTGGGCAGTACTTGGCTGGTAGGCTGTGGTCAGGCATGGAGTTTGTGACTTCTGGGCCAGAGAATTTAGAAGCTGCTGTGGGAACCGTCCGCTCACTCTTCACCTGCTGTGAGACCAGGAGGCCATTTACTGTGATGGTGGCATCATGACGTCAAAACAGTCTGGAGGTCTGCATTGGCATGTGGAGGAGAGGCACCCTGGAAAGTGACCCAGCCTGCGCGGGAGTTTGCCTAAGTAAAGCCACTGAGGTTTGGAAGGTATTGGTTACTGCAGCGTTGGCTCACCTTGCCTATCTAAAAAAATGGTATTTTGACTAATGGTGTGTCGTTTTGTTATACACATGACTGGAAGGTCATGTCGCTGTGGCTGACCACGTTATGGATCCCACCAGAGAGGCAGACCCAGTCATTGGCTGACCCTGGATGCCACTCTGAAAATCATTCACCGGTCAATAAGAATGATTTTCATTACTACCCAGGGCCCAACCAATAAATATTCACGTGTGAGCCTCCTTTCACTCCTTCCCTCAACAGTATTTATTGTACCAAACACTTACAGCTCTAGAGAGAAGGGGCCTGAGAGATATAAGGTCTCTGGTCTTATGGAGGTGACATTCTAGTTGAAGATAACCAAGGGAACAAAAAGGACAAGAAGATCATTTCAGAACAAATAACCGCTATGAAGAAAATAGTCGGAGCGTGGTGGTAGAGAACAAGTGGGCGGTCAGGAAGGGTCTGTAGCAGGAGGTGGTGGGCAAACCAGTAACAGGAAGCAGCCATGCAGAAACCTGGAGGTGCAGCTCCCAGACAGAGGGAACAGTAGTTGCAAAGTTCCAAGGTGGATGAGTTCTTACTGGGTGCACTTGGGTTTTCAGTTGGACCAGAGTCTGGTTGGGCTGGAATGTCATGAATGGAGAACAGAGAGAATGAAGCCAGAGATAGACAGGGGATCATCTAGGGCCTTTTAAGCCATCACAGGGTGGCTGATTTTATTTGAAGGGCCATGGGAAGTTGTTCGGTGATTCAAAAAGAGAAAAGGTACAAAATTTGGTGGAGACTGATGAGCGGGGAGCCCTAGCAGCAGCCTCAGTGAGAGAGGACAGAGTCTCAAAGGAGGTGGGCGGTAGTGGGTACATGCTAAAGAAACAAGCCTTGCAGATGGTTGGCATGGTAAAAATGAGAATAAGAGAGAAAGGAATAAAGAACAACGTCTAGGTTTTCAGCTCGAGTGACTGAAAATGAGTAGTAGTGGTGCCATTTCCAGAGACAGGAAGGCTTAGAGAAGCCTGGGGGCCCCAGGGAGGGCACGATGTTAAGAATTCTCCGTTACAGATGCCATTAGCCGTTTGCATGACTATGGGAGAGAAGCAGGTGGAGTTTCAGGGCAAGGTTTGGCCTGGAGATATAAATTTGGGGCCCATCAGTTTAAAAATGTTATTTAAAGCCACGGAACAGGATGAGATCACTAAGGGAGAGAGTGTAAATACAGAAGAGGTCCCAAGACTGGGGTCTGGGATCCAACATCTATCTAGAGGTCAAGGGGAGGAGGGGCCATTCTTCCAGAATACAGAGACCTTTTCCACTCCAAAGGGCTGTTTGCTTTTTAAAAGATGTCCTAAGACATATAGATTTTCCCACATATCTTAGTCATAAATGTTACATCAGAGTCTCCTGCGAGCGTGAAGTCACTCGTGTCATTGCGGGGAGGCGGCTGTGATAGAGTAGAGAATGCATGCCGACGGGGGTCAGAAAACCCTGGGAGCTTTCAACCACTTTGCTACTCACTAGGGACGTGATGAGAATTAAGTCCCAAGTTCTCCAGGCCCCCAGTGTCCGCTGCCATAACTCGAGAGTAACAAGGGCTCATCGTTGGGTCCGTGTCAGAATTAAAGAAGGTAATAGAGGTGAACGTGTTTTGCACACTCCATGGCTACCCTGTCCCTTACAGGAGCTGCTAGCCACACGTGGCCATTTAAATCTGAATTAAGTCAAACTAAATATTTAGGTCTTTGAAGATCTAAGGAGTAAATGCCATGTGGGATCCAGGATTGGATCCTAGACTAGAAAAAAGGGCAGTAGTAGAAAACCTGGTGAAATCAGAATAAAACTTGTAGGTTAGGTCACAGTATCATACCAATGTTGATTTCTTTATCGTGACACATGCAACAAGATTACATGAGTTGTCATTTTCCCAGGGAAGCTGGGAGAAAGATATGGGAGACCTCTTTGTGCTTGCACCATAAAAAGTGAAAGAAAATTCAGTTTCTCAGTCACACGGCCCACACTAGTGAAGTCCCGTTAGTCCCATCAGCAGGGCTGGTAAGGGACTATTTCCATCATGGCAGAAAGTTCTATTGGACCGTGTTGCCAACAGCATTAAACAAATAATATGGTTTTACTGGGCAAGGCACTGACCACAGTACCACAGCACTATTTCTGTGGGAGAAATTCAAGGACTTTGGTAAAAGGATTGAAGGCATGCCTAGAAATAAAAAAGTCTTGTCTGCTCTCCCACACCCAAATTACCTGTGTTTCTTTAGACTAACTTCTGTTCTCTCCTCTAATAGCTGACAGGGTTCAACCAAATGATCTCTAAAGCACCTTTTACATCGAACATTCTATGGATCCTGGGCAAAGAACATGGGAAGGAAATAGCTCATTATCTCAGTAGCCCATGGAGAAGGTGCTCTTGTGACAAAACTGAAATATGTGAGGTGGAGGGGGGAGAATTCCCCCTCAGATTCCCCTCCAGATCTGCCTGGTTGCTGAATTTTAATTAAGGGACAATGGAGGAGAATAAATAGGAGGTAATTCTTGTTTGATGTTAGAAACATCCTATTTTATGCTATTTTTTTTCTCATCAGTCTCTGTTTTAAAAAATGAAATAATTCAGGTCTGACTGTCTTGGGATTTAGAAAACACTATTGACCAGGGAAGTTAGTTTAACTATTAATTTCTCTTCTCTTCATACCTCAGGGAGCAGTCAGTAATAATAATCTGCTGTTGTAACGAAACACGTTTCGTCCGAAGACATTTAAGACAAAGCATGACTATTAACCCATTTACTTCACCATGTTGACAGTAAGATACGGTCTTTTCCCATCTGCTATTTATAGAGAAGAAACAAGAGAAGACGCCACGGTTGAGAGGAAGATAATTTGGTGCCATGGAGAATGGACGTACATGCAAAGTTCCTTTCCCATTGGATCATCTTGGAATACTGACCAAAATTACTTCTTGGTTTTTCATCAGATTAAGTTATGGAATATATCTGAAATTCTAACCACTATTTATTTACTTATTTTATTGTTCTTCATAAAGGGTAGATCAGTGAGGGTTCTTGGCTAAAAGCAAAAGAGTTTTGTTTTTTTTTTTCCTGGCAAATTTAAGCCAAAGGGATTCTTATACCACACATCTCCCGGGAGACTGCCCTTGGGAATCCTTAATCCCCCCATAAGGGAAATCAGAATGCCCGGAGTAAAGGGCAGCCAGAAGGGAAGGAATCCCTCAACACAAAGTTCAAACCATCTGTATTTTTGATGCACATGTCATTCATTTTATGAGTTAAGGTAAGCATAACCCGAATGCATAATGTAGAACTTTCATTATTTAAATTACAGGCATATACGCTGCCTCTGTGTTTGTGCGCTTTCTTCGGAAAAGATATGTAGGGTCATTGCTACTCATCATTGTTTTCCGTGAAGCAGCAAATAACCACCCAAGGAAAGCCCTACGTCACCAAACACTTTACGTTCTGTGGGACAAACAGAAATACGAACAAAGGAATAGAGATCAGTAGACTGTATCATTTGCTTAATAACTATGGGTTTGATGTCTTATTAAGTCACATAACAGAAACTACTGTTCAAACGACCACTAGGTTGAACAAATGTTAGAGGCACTTTCTCTAAAAGTGATTTTATTTATTTATTTGACAGAGAGTGGATTTTTTTTTTAAAGATTTTATTTATTTATTTGACAGAGAGAGACACAGCTAGAGAGGGAACAGAAGTAGGGAGAATGGGAGAGGGAGAAGCAGGCTTCCCGCAGAGCAGGGAGGCCAATGTGGGGCTCGATCTCGGAACCCCAGGATCATGACCTGAGCCGAAGGCAAATCCTTAACGACTGAGCCACCCAGGCGCCCAAGAGGCACTTTCTAGCAATAACTTGGTAGCTGAGGGTCACTAACCATGGAATATATGTTACCGCTAGCGGGAAGATCATGAGAACCCTGCTGTTCTTCTTGAATGCACGCTTGCACCCTATATGTACCTGGAATCCACTTCTCACCTGTAAGTTCATAGCTGATGCTTATAAGCTGATCTTGTAATAACCTTTAAAAGAATTCCTCCTGTCTTTATCCCAGCTTTGAAGAAAGCGGTATTATTTCTCCTTGTTACAGTGCTTGAGTTTACTTTAACAGCAAGTTAGGGCAATAATGTTGCTTCCTCCCTGTACGCCATTGTTACAATCGTCTCCGTCACTCCTTAGAAATTTTTAGTTGCATTTGTTAAAAATCAAACTGCCATGAAACTGCATGTTATTTTATCTGTCTTGAGATTAATGGTGTCTTCCTAAGAGAAATGCAAACATTTGTCACATTTCAGAGGAATGACAGAAAGCAGCCAAGGAGCTTCCAGAATTGATCACTGAGCATTAAGTTGTGTTTCTGAGGGAAGGGTGGTGCTGTTTGTCTTCTACGTCCTTTTCTATGGGTGCACCATGCAGAACAGACCCAAGGAGCCATCGATGGCATGAACTCCCTCTCCCAGGAGATTCAAAACTGCCATTGACATTGCTAGTCAAGTCAGTGTTCTGATAACATAGAAATTGTATCAGGGACATACTGAGCAGAAACAGCCACCTCTCCTGCATCCCAGTATCTTCTACATCTTTATTTTAAGAAGCATTCTTTGGCTTCTTGGCATTTTTTAATTTACTTGGCATTTTTGACATTGAAGTTTCTTCTGGAGGGCTAACCCTGAAAATCTTTGAGATTACACCTCGGCAAGGATTGCTCATGTCTCACCCATACAGGCTCTGCTCCAGGAACCTAGTGAATTCTGAGGGAGCCGCTCTGAAAAGGGGTGACTGCCATGGAGAACCTGATCCCGGGTCAAGTCAACCTGGCAGCCCTAGGTTGAGTGTTATGGTCAAGAGATAGCAAGGACACTGTTGCAGTCAGTCATAGAGCGTGAGGCGAGAACAGTCGAAAGAGATAGGTGGGTGCCAATGAAGTCAGGGTTAAGACAGAATCAGGTGTAATGCCACTCAAAACTCCTGGCGGCTGGATACTTTCATATAGGGTAACTGAGATTCCTCATGGCTTAAAGGAGCACAGCCTTCCCCCACCAGGCTCAAGAGAACTTACCCAGAGAAGGCAGAAGGAAAGCACCAAGGAGAGAGCAGTAAGATTTAAAAAACCTTACATATATCTTGGGGCACCTAGGCGGCTCAGTCAGTTAAGGGTCTGCCTTCAGCTCAGGTCATGATCCTACAGCCCTGGGATTGAGCCCTGCATCGGGCTCCCTGCTCAGCAAGGAGTCGGCTTCTCCCTCTCCCTCTGCTGCTCCCCCTGCATGTGCTTGCGCACTCTTGCACTCTCTCTAGCATGCTCTCTCTCAAATAAATGAATAAATTATCTTTTAAAAAAAATAAAACACCCTACATCTGAAGAAGGCATTTGTATTCTTCACTGTTCCTCTATCAAGCACACTGCTGCCTCAGGGCCTTTGAACTTGCCCTTCTTTCAGACCAGAAAGCTGTTCCTCCAGGATCCACAAATCTCCTCCTTGACCCCATTCAAGGTTTTGCCCCATAAAATGGCCCTTTCTGACTACCCTATTAGCACCTTCTGTATGGTCTCATCCTACTTAATTTTTTTACATTTCTCTGGCACCAGTTTATTTATTAAATACTTATTTGCAAATACAGAACTCAAGCTGTCTGAGAGCAGGAACTTAGAGTGTTTTAACCATTCCCGTGGCCCTAGTGCTGAGTATAGTTCTTGGCTGGTGCTCAGGAAACATTCTTTTTGAATGAATGACCTGCAAAGTCAATCCTGCATGCTTATGTGAGTTCGAGTCACATGGCGCAACTCTCTTGTGCTTGGGATATAATCACATGATCTTTCTTTGCTTTTGTAAAATATTTAAATAATATGATATAGTCACTGTCTCTTCTTTTCCTATACTCCTTCCTTCTGACTCCCACCCATGCCCAAATTTGGCCATCAATAAAATATTTTTGCATCATGCCTTCATGAATCTGTTCAACATTTATTGGACACTCACAATATGCTAGGCACGACGCTGGGTGCTGGGGACTTAATGGCCAAACAAGAAAAAAGAAACAATTACTGTCACCAAGAAAGTTACAGTCTAATTGAAGGAGCCAGGAATTAATTTTTTAAAAGCTTAAATAGATGGAAATCACCCCTTGTGGGGCTGCTAGGAGAGGTGCGTGCTCTGAGTTCTGTTCATGGGGGATGAGCTGGTCAAGCTTCAGGGACAACTCCCATGAGGACATGATGGGGTCCTTCGACGATGATGAGGGGCTTAAAGGGGTCAAGAAAGCCAAGAGCCTGCAGAACTGGTAGGAGCACATCATGCAGGGCCTGGAAAGTGACACTGGGGACATTAGCCATTATCCTGAGATATGAGGAGCCACGAGACTCCTTTGAGAGATCAGGTGAATAAGGGAACAGGAGAAAGAGAAGGAGTGAGAGAGAAAAATGGTCACGTGGGTGGAAATTCAGGAGGTCCAGGTTAGACATTGGATTCATTCCTATAAAAGATACAAAGATAGGAGTGCCTGGATGATTCGGTCAGTTAAGCGTTGGACTCTTGATCTCAGCTCAGTCTTGATCTCGGGGTCATGAGTTCAAGCCCCACGTTGAGGTCTTACTTAAAATCAATCAATCAAGCAATCAAAGATGAATGATTGTTGTCCTCAAAGGCCTTAAATTCAGAGTGCCTCATTTGCTAGATAAAAGAAGAAAACAAATATAATGATTTCTGGCCAAAGTCTCTGAAAGAATTGTTTGTTCACAGAATATCCTTATGGAACTAACTTTCTGACCATGATCAGTGGACCCTGGATGATCCCTAACCAACCTGTTGAACCCTACTATTTTCAAATAAAAAGAAAACAGTATCTTCAAAGATTTAAATTTAAGGGGTGACTGGGTTAAGCGTCTGCCTTCAGCTCAGGTCAGGATCTCAGGCTCCTGGGATTGAGCATGAGTTGGGCTCCTTACTCCCTCTTCTTCTGCCTCTGCCTCTCCCCCAGCTCGTGCTCTCTCTCTCTCTCTCAAATAAATAAATAAACAAATAAATAAATAAAATCTTTTTAAAAAGATTAAAATTTAAGTTTTCTGTGATTCTAACATGGCAGATGGAGAAAAAAAAAAAAAACCGTCATCTGCCATTTGTCTCTTATTAGCATCAGCTTCTGCCTCTTGAGGTTTTGTAATGAAAGGCTCTGGGTTTGGTTGATCTGGACAAACCCACCGGTCAAGTTCATTGCTAACATTAACAATAATAAATGAAACCATCAATTTTACTACAGAAGCACAAGGGCATTCAGTGCCTTCTATGTGAGGGATATTATCCCTCTGAGAAATAACTTGGGAAAATAAAAAATGTTATTTTATGTCAGACTCATTTAATGTGTATTCATTTATTTGACTTCAAAGTTATTTAAGGGATAAAAGGGCTCATCCTTAATTTTCCTCCAGCATGCTGGAGCATTGCTAAATAAATCTGAGACAGGCAATAGGAATGGAAGACAGGGAGAAAGAATGAAGAGCTGAAAAGAGGGGAAGTATTGCGGTATACTAAAAACATTTAAAAATTTGTTCTTTAGTACTGTCTTAGACGTGCTGTTGTTTGATGTGGCCCTAATTTTTTTCTCAAACAAAATAAAACAAAAAAGGCCGAGTGGGGACTTAGGGGGAAAAGGAGACAAGATAATACACACTTTCCTTTTTGAGGGAGTCCCTGTCTGCCCCCTGGAGTCCTTTATGCAAATTGAAGATATAAAGGGCATGAAAACCATAGTCCTAACCACCACCGGAGGGGTGTGGGTTTTCTGTGACACTGGACTTCATTTTGGTTAGTATTTAATATTTTCTTAATCTGGACCGTCTTTTATCTGACATCCTGGAACATTTCCCTGTACCTTCTTTATTATTTCCTTCCCCACTAATGATGTTTCTGGAACTGAAGTCTGCTCTTGAAATGGGTTCTCTTCATTAAGAGAGGGAGCGCTGGGTTTGATTTATATGCAAAACCCTTGGGATGACTTTTGTGCTTAGATGTCAAAGAAATTCTCCAACTCCTTCTAAACCATTAATTTTATCATTATGGAAATAGCTTCCATAATTGATAAAACATTGTCAACCGAGTTTGACAGACTATTAAAACACTTCTGAAGATTTGTAATCTCAAGCTCCTGTCTCTTGGGGCTTGCTTAAAACACGCATACCCATATTTATATTCTCTCTTAAATGTCAATGGAAAAAATCTTCAAGATAAGGTCATTGTAATGCACACAGACAGTGATCAAGAATAATTTCCCTCCTGTCCTGGCCAAGTCATGTTATTATTAATAAAACAGGGTAAGCCATTCATCTTTTCCCACTAGCTGAGAAAGTTAAAACTCTATCATAAATAGGAAAAGGACCACCCTGTAAAAGGGTGTTATGAAGTCTGGAGCAACTACTTTAAAAAAATTTTTTTTAAATTTTAATTGTTTTGAAGATTTTACTTATTTATTTGAGAGATAGAGAAAGAGAGAGAGAGCATGAGCAGGGGGGAGGGACAGAGGGAGAAGAAGCAGACTTCCTGCTGAGGAGGTAGCCCCACATGGGGCTCGATCCCGGGAGTCCAAGATCACAACCTGAGCTGAAGGCAAACTTTAAACGACTGAGCCACCCAGGGGCCCCTGGAGCATCTACTTTTATAATTAAATTTTTTATTCAAAGATAATTGTAGATTGACATCAGTTGTAAGAACTATTAGAGATCCCATGTGCCCTGTACCCTGTTGTGCCCAAGGATAACATCCTGCAAAAACTCTAGAACAGAATCTCAACCAGATTACTGGCATGGATATTATTCAGATATCTGTGTGTGTCTACGTGTGTGTAAGTTCCGTGAAACGTTATCCGATGTGCATCCTTGTGTTGGCACCGCCACAATCAAGAACAGAACAGTTTCAGCACTGCAAGGACCCCCTCATGTCACTCTTTAATACTCACCCACCCACCCGCCTCTCCCTTCCCCATAGCGTATCTTACTTTTCTCAGAGCCTGTTTGAACGTCAGTGCACGACAAAGAGAAACCAAGTTAGTGAAGATTATTCGCCTTCAGTGAAAGCATCTGAGCTTTCAGAGAGAGGTGTCCCTTTGGGAAGGAGTCAGCCTTTACAAATATATGCTGTGGCTCTGTGTTCAAGGCAATGACAGTTAGGAAAAGAGGCATTCTGTGTTAGTAAGCTTCATTTTCTTTGCAAAATTCCATTTATAATATCCCATTGAAATGATTAATTTTCAGATAAATCACGAAGTCGCTTTTGATCTCCCAATCACAAGGGTTTCTTGGAAAGTTATGTGTGAGAGCATCCAAGATGTATGGCCAGTTTCTAATTGGGACTAGGATAGTCTCACTCTCTGGAATTGCATATTTCCATATGGACTATATGGAAATATATGGTCTATATATGGTCTCCATATGGACTACAAGAATGTCCAAAATTCTTTTTAAAAAAGTACAGAAAGTCAGATTTGTTTCTATCCTTTGCTATAAGCTGATTTTACACACACACACACACACACACACACACACACACACACACTCCCAGGCTGACACTTCCCATCTGCTACTGTAGGCATTTTTGCCCATCTGATAAAAATGCCAGAAAGTAAGTCCTCAAACCCAGCTCAATGGCTCCATAAAATATGGTCTTCTTGTCACCCCTGGTGTTTAAATCATTTGTTGTCAAACTGGGTGGCTTTCAGAGTTGACATTTACTGCTGTTTGCTGCAAAAGAGATTGTAGCCTCAAAGAGAGGGCCAGAACTGTCATTAAACACTGCCAACTATGAGAACAAAGGCCTTGGTTAATTTTTTGTGGTTTTGCTGCTGCCCTGTGGTCCTTAAGATGGACGGTTTTTAAATGATGGATTTCCAACAAGAGACACTCACAAGGTGTTTACCCAGTGGTCCTAATGGTCTCATGCTAACACAGATATTCAAACCCATACAAAGAAATATTAAAAGATCCTCCATCTTCCCTCTCCCTACCTTCTACCTCTCGCTCTCTTTCATTTATTTTTTTCCCCCGAAGTCTCTAGGTTAGATCCAACATGGACAGGCCATCTACATGTGTGGAATTTGTATCAGTAGGGGGAATGAATTTAAAGAATCTTTCAAAGATTCAACTCAACAAAGATGTATCTATCCAGTGATACATCTACAATAAATTGATAATAGATTTGGTAGGCACCAGAATCCGTCTCTTCCCTCAAAAGGGAGGAAACCAATATTTATCAAGCATTCCCATGAGTTAAACATTTTGCATTTGCCATTTCATGCTGTTCTCATGGTGACTCTGTGATACTATGGTACTATGATTTTCTGCATCAGGAAACAGGAGCCCAGTCAGGTTCAGGAGCTTGCCCAGGGTCACATAGCTATTAAGAGGCAAAGCTGAGATTCAAACCAGGGATATCTGACTCTGAAGTTCATGCTCTTTCCACATGGTCTCCTTTAACTCGCAAAGAAGGGAATCATAAAAGTATGGAAATATGGAAATGCAAGTGTACACAAAACTATAGTACAGAGTAAATTATATTAAATTATCTAAGAAATTTTGAACCAGAGAGTTCCAAGGAAACTCAATATATGTGTGATGTGGTGGACATTGATGATTGGCTTTCAATGAAGTGCTCATTGTCCCAGCTGTTGGGAGTATTGAGGACATACAACCTTAGCTGGTAGAGATGATCCCATCTACAGAGCGCCACCTTGTCCAAAGTCATACCCCTCCCTGAGAAGCCCACATCCACTCACTGATTGATATGGAAAGACAGACTCGGCCATCTTGGTTCAATTGTCTTAAGGACAATTCTGGCTCCAGAACTCCCGTTGTGTTGCTTGACCTGTCGCTGAGCCTTCATGGGGCTCCTGCTTCCTTCCCTCCCTTCCACAGGTTTTAACCCCAAGGACACTCCTTAACAAACATCCTGCATGCTGAGCTCGGCTCAGAGATTGTTTCCCAGAGAATCCAAGCCCTAATGGTTGGGTAGACCAGACAACGCTTCACGGAAACTTGGTATAGGAAATTGGTCTTGGTTGATGAGGACGAGTTCCACAGGACTATGTAGGTCTTGTTGAAAAGTCAATAGTGAGTGTTTTGGAACATCCCAAAGGCTAGTAAGGAGCCTGTATCCAGCTGAGAAATAGAGAGTCAAGAAGGCTTTGAGCAGAGGCAGACTGTAACTCAGAAAAATGGCGTGGTCATTTACAAGGACAAATGTTGCAGATGGAGGCAGAAGATGGGGAGCCAGTGGTCTAGATCATTTCCAGGAGCAGAACATTAGATTTCTGGCAGAAAACTTGGGTTTGAATCCTGGCTCTGCCACTTACTACCTGATGGATTTGTAGAAGTTTCTTAATCCCTCCAAATGCAATTTCTTCCTTGGCCAACTAAGATAATACTTGCAGTGTGGAATGGCTGGGAGTTTGCGAAGCATTACACACTCCTACGCATGCAAAAACCAGCCTCTAAATCCCTAAACAAATTCAAATTTTAACTGTAAAGATAAGGAAGGCTTGCCTAGAGTGGGAGCTAGCAAACTACACCTCTCCAGCCGACTCAGGTGGAACATTTTTGTAAATAAACTGTTACCAGCGCACTGTCATGCACAATCATTTAGAGATTGTCTATGTCTGCTTTCAAGTTACGACAGCAGAAACGCGTGGTTGCAAGAGACCCTACAAAACTTAAAATATCTATCTCACCCTTTGTATACAAAGTTTGCCATCCCTCACCCTGAGTATCAGAAGTCAAAAGAAGTGACCGATGTGAAGGACAGGATGGAGTCAAATCTATAAGACCCAGTAACAGCTTGGTCTTAGGAAAAGTAAGCAAAAGAAAGAACCCATAACCCGGGGGTTTCTAGCTCAAGACCCAGAGAGAGCAGCACTATTACAAAGAGGACACCAGGAAGGGCTGTCACACTTGATGGTTGCTTGTACTCTGGGCCTTCCGAGTTCCAAGTGCTGGCAAAAATGTGCAGCAAGAGAACAGAAAATATGAATCTGGTATTTTGGCAAGGGCCTATAGGTGAAGTTCTGGCTTTTGGAACAGTGTGCATGGGTGTGAAAAAACAAGAGAAAATTGATAATTCTGTAGACAGTATAATTTTGACTTTAAGCTTCTACTTTTAAATGGGTTAAGCTCCATCTTGTATTTGAGGAGTTACCCAAAGACATAATGCTTAGAACTGGAGAGTTAAAGTAAGGCTTTTTGACCATTATTCTATTAAGCAGAAAAATCAGAAGAGGGCAGTAAGTTTTTACTGTTGCCAGAAAGGAAACATTTCAGAACAGGCAAAGACTCCCCTGCATGGAAGGCATTCGACCATGTTCTTGGCCACTCAAAAACACTTGAAAACTGGTTTTCTGTCCCAAGTGATGTGTGTCCTGTAAGATATTAATTAAATGCTTTTCTGCAAGTGAAAGGATTTCACAGTTAAATAACTTCGGAGAAAACCAGATTAAAGAGATTTAAAACTTTCTTTATTATAAAACTTCTCAGAGTCACTCATATATTAATAAGCACCGGGTATCCCCAAGAGGGAGGCATAGTAAGTAGATAAGAAAATTTGTGCTTAAAGTGGAAACTTGCCCAGGATTACAGAGCTATTAAGAAGCAGAGCCAGGAATCCAAGTTAGAAACACTGCTTTAGAGCTGGTAGCAATTATGCCTTCCTAATGATGACAATGATAAGGGATGATGGTGGTGGTGGTGGTGGTGATGGTGGTGGTGGTGGTGGTGGTGGTAAGAAGCATCATTTCCACCAAGTGGTCCCTTTGGTACTTGATAACCCTTGGAGAGCTATGCAATCCTTAGGCCAGGGTACCAGCCAGCTGGTGACAATACGACGCTGTATCAACCCCTCAAATCCCAGTAGCATACAACCATAAGCATTTGTTCTATCACATGCATCTGCAGGTTGGCTGGGTAACTCCGCTGATCTCATCTGGGTTTGGCTCCAGGCTCCGGGCTCCAACCAGGTCTGCTCTCAGCTGTCTGGGATGAGCAGACTGCCATGGGCCTAGGCCTCTTGAGGTGGGGGCAGATTGGCTCCGTTTGCATCTCCAGTTCATATGCCTACCTGCACCTGAGTCTAGGGGCAGAGATTTCCCCTCCATCTCTAGTGGGAAGAACTGCAAAGTCACACGGCAAAAGCTGTGGCTACAGAGAAGAGTGAAACGTCAAGAAATGGAATCAAGAAGTCAATCTCCCATGACCCAGGTGTAAAATTCAGCTTAGGAAACTATAATAAAAAATTGAGTTTGTCTGTTTAAATAATTCACAGAACACTGGCATCATGAATTCAAGTTCAGTCAATGCACTACGTGATCATAAACTGTTATTAGTCTTCTCCTCACTTATTCAGAATCTGCCCAAGCCTGGGCTAAGTACGGTGTGCACTCTTGGAATCGTGCAAAGGGTTTACTAAATACATTGCAAGATGATCTGGAAGTCCCTCTGTATTCCCTTTGCCTGGGCATCAGTACTGTTCACCTGGCCCATCTGCTAATGCTTCTTGGGGTCCTGCCACGCTTGGGGCCTGCCGTCCCACCTCCTCTCACAGGCCATTGGGGCTTGAGCCTCAATCCAAGGCTAGGGTCTTGGGACAACTGGGTCTGGCTGGCGTGTGTGTTTCTGAGTGTCCCCGAGCCTGTGAGGACTAGCTAGGCCAAGAGTCCAGGGGGGTGGTTGGAGAGACGAGGTTTTCTCGTCTTCGAGTTTTATAAAAGTGGTGTTTTAATTTGTGTTTCCCCGATTAATGATGAAGTTGAACATTTTTTCACAACTGAATTTACCACACATGTTCCCCTTCAGCAAAATGCTTTTTTATTTGCTTATTTTCTTATTTCTGTGAGTTTCTTACTGATTTCTTACAGTTCATTGTAAATAGCGAGTACTGATCTCTTTCCAATCACGTGAAGTGCAAATATCTTTTCCAACTAGGTGGCTTGTCTTTTCACTACTTCTGTGGTTCCTTTTGATAAATAAAACTTCTCAGCTTTGGAATAGTCACTTGTATTAAACTTTTTATCGTGTCTTCTTTAAGGGATCCATCCCTGTCCTAACTTTGTAAAGACATCCTCTTCACTTGTCTCCTAAGAGTCTTAAAGTTTTGCTTTGAACATTTAAATTTTTAACTTACTAGGGATATGTTTTGGCCTGGTTAGGAGTCATCCCAGTCATCCCCCATCCACCTCCTCAGTCATCTGCAAAACCACCTCTTCCAAGTAGTGAGGTTGCCTGGTGGACGTGGGACACTGATGGGCCCTCTACTCTGTTGCCTTGACCGATCTATCTTTCCCTGCACCAAAATGGCACCATCTCTATTACTCTGACTTTAGAAGTCTTGATAACTGGTAGGGCCTCCCCCAGTAGGGCTTTCTAGTAAGTAGGTTACAACTAGAATTTTAGAAGGAGAATGAGTTTCAAACATTCCAAGTAAGAAAGTAGAAAAGATGTTAAGGATTTTAGGTCATCATTTATTTAAAAATAGTACCTGTTATCTAGCGTTAGCTCATTAAGGCTAGAGTTACTGCTATTGGAAATGCCTGCTAGTTATTCTAGATGCCACACACATTGCATTGTCAGGTGAGTGGACTGTTGCTTTAAACGCAAATAATTCAGGTTTCCAAGTGATTCCAATGAAATGGGTGAAATCTGACTTTACTTTTCTGTTTTTGCTTCAAGGCCTCAACGGAGGTATGTTGCAGTAAACGGTTGACCCTTTCTGCCCCTTTAGAAAATCAAGTCACATTAAAACGTTACTTTTGTGTTTATTCTGAAGTAGTTCTAATGCCAAAGCGTCTTTGCATTTCTTCAGTGTTATTTATACAAGGTTTCATGTTTATAAAGCTAAGACGAGGCGATTGGATGAACTTGAAGTTTTCTGGGTGGGGGCAGGGGTCTTGGGCACTCTGCTATAAATATAAATTCTCTACTCTCTACAGACCACACATTTTATAACTCACTCTATAAAAACAGCACAAATCTTTTGAGCATTTTCCATCCAGTGAATGTTGAATGAATTCTTTTCAATGGTGACATTGACTCCTTAGGCTGTTTATTTGGATTTCTTTGCTGGAGATAGAGTTATACACATTGAACAATCTTTTAAATGTTGTACCCAGGATGTATTGTAAGTCATGTTTATGAATGGAGTTTTATATTCTCTGTGAAGGTGCAGAAAGAAAGAGCAGGTAGTACACACGGGACTTGCAGGTCAGTCCAGTGCGTGATAGAGTGCAGAAAAGGTAGCCTTGACCTTATTAAATGTGTGCCTAGCTAAAGGTATATTTTTTAAAAATTTAAAAATTGGTTTACAAAGAAATATTAAATGTGCAAAGAATTGGCAATATCCATTGAAACATCACCTGCCAGACAGAACACACTCATGGTTCATGAGCAGGAATCAGCTGGAAAAAATGGATAGAAATAAGAAAAAGGAACTACAGGCAGGAGATATATTCAGGGAGAGAAGTCACGTAAATGCAAAGAACAGAACTGAAACCAATAATCAAAATCCTCTACCTTAACAAATGTTTAAGTGTTCTAAATGATAGGGAAATGATTTTGCAGTAATTTAGGCTTGAGCAAGAAAACAGTGGGTTGGGAGCCTGGGTGGCTTAGTCAGTTAAGCCTCTGTCTTGGGCTCAGGTCATAATTCTAGGTTCCGAAGATCGAGTCCTGCATCGGGCTCCCTGCTCAGTGGGGAGATTGCTTCTCCCTCTGCCTGCTGCCTCCCTTTCTTGTGTTCTCTCTCTGACAAATAAATAAAATCTTAAAAAAAAAAAAAAAAAGGAGGAGGAAAGGAAAACAGTGGCTCTTCTATAGAATAGCACTTTTAATGTGTACCAAGATAGAAAAACAATCACAATTAATGAGCATCAGCGGGGGTGGGAGGGAAGCAGTAAAAGGCAGTTTGATTTTTGCTGTGGTTACAAATTAAATGAGGCTCAGAATCCAGTCTCTAAAGCCAGTGTTGGATGCTCCCAGCTTCCCACCTTCCTCTCTTCTTTACCATCCAGGGGCCTGCAGCTCGTACACACCCTGCTTTCTCTCCACCTGTAAAATCTTTTTTTTAGGTCACACTTCTCTTGGTGCCCTACAACCTAGGAAAATCTTTTCACTCAGCAGTCTATTAACAGCACAAATTGTATGTTTAGAAGCACTCTGGTCACAGTGAATTAGAAAAACATTTAACCATAGAAAATAAGTGTAATTTTAAATTTTTTACATTTATATGTATATTATATATAACATATATTTTATATAATATATATTTTTATATAAAAATGTATTTTTATATATTATATATATATATAAACACAAATGAACACTGCAATGGGTGAATGATGGCAAAGCTGTAATAAAAATTCCATGTCGTTTACAATTCTTACATGAATAGGATTGCAAGACTTAACAAATAAAAATACAGAATGCCCAGTTAAATAAATTACATATCAACAGCTAATAGTCCTTTCAGTGTAAGTTTATTCTGTTAAATTAATGAAACAAAGAAGCCATTAGACCGTAGCTCTAATGCTGTTGTGGCCCAAGTAAGCAAACCAAAATCTAAGCCTGTAAATGCCTCAAGGTTACAAAAATAAGTGCTAAGGACAACCAGTCACAACAAGCCAACTAAGCTCTAAGCTATAGCCAATCAATAATGTCCGTACTTGCCTCTTTCTTTTCTCCAGAAAAGTCTCTCCCCCCACTCTTGCTGGTGAAGGGCTGCTAATCGCTACTGGTTTGACGATGCCCTCTTCTAGTAAATTTTTGCCCATATAAACTCTTAAATTTTTTTTAATATGTCTCAGTTTATCTTTTAACAGACACATGCAATATTTAGGCTATGCTAACACTATAATGGAGTATTCATTCTTTATCTAAAACTCAAATTTAACTGGACATCCTCTGTAAAGATGCAATGACAATGAACAACCTAAAAATAATAAGTTGAACTAAATGATACTGAAAATATAACGTACCAAGAGGAATACAGCTAAAGCTGCAATTAGAGGAATTTTTACAGTTTAAAAATTCATGTGTTAGAAAAAAAGTCTTCTCGACCCATGGGTTATTCAAATGTGTACTACCTAACTTCCAAACATTTGGGGATTTTTCCATAGTGGTTCTTTGTGATTATGGACTTCAAGTTTAATTCCAAGTTTAATTGTGTTCAGACAGCTTGTTTCCATCCTGTGAGATTTGTTGAGACTTGCTTTAGAGCTAGGTATAAGGACATAATGTTCTTTTGGTAAATGTCCCATGCGGGTTGGCAAAGAGTATTTGTTCTACAGATGCTAGATGCAGAGTTCTTTAAGTGTAAATTTTGAATCTCCTGTGTATTTAATGAATTTTATTCATTTATTCATTTATCATTTATTCATTTATTGCAGGACCCCAGGATCATGACCCGATTCAAAGGTAGAGGCCCAACCCACTGAGCCACCAGGCACCCAGCAAAGTTTGTCTTTTATTTGGAGTTTTAAATCCATTTATGTTTAATTACCTATATATTGAGTTTGAATCTTTCACTGCCATTTGTTTTCTGTATGTCTCACCAGTTAGTTGCCCCGTTTATCATTTTTCCTTCCATATTTTAGTTTAATTTCTAATTATTTCGTTTTCCCCTTCTTATAACTTGTAAGTAATAGATTATTTTATTATCTTTCACGATCCTCCAGACAAACTCTCAAGATAAATCTGTTAAAGAATGTTTAAATCTATCTCCTTACTATTTTACCAATGGTGCTTTTAAAAGGGCAAAGTCACCAATACCCTTAAATGATCACACCAGAAAACATTTAACCATGAAATGAGTTAATTTTAGACTTAAAACAGAAAAGAAAAATCCTTCCTTTAAATATTGGTTTATCGAGACTATATCCTTATTTCTGGACAATCAGTATAAATTACTTTGCAAATTTATAATTAAGATCTATTATAGCAGGGCGCCTGGATGGCTCAATCGGTTAAGTGGCTGCCTTCAGCTCCGGTCAAGATCTTGGGGTCCTGGGATAAAGCCCCGAATTAGAGTCCCGGCTCAGCGGAGAGTCTGCTTCTCCCTCTCCCTCAGCCTCTCCCCATGCTTATGCTCTTTCTGTCTCTCTCTCTCTCTCTCTCTCAAATGAATAAACAAAATCTTTTTTTTTTTTAAAGATCTATTATAGCTAAAGATTCCAATATGAGGGACCACTAGCTAAAGTCCTCTAGAAAACAACAACAACAATGTGTAAAAAGCAAAAAGACTGAGTTTCCAGGAAGGAGAGAAGATCATAAAGTTGGCATTTCCTAGGAAACTGAGGTGCTTCTGGAGACCCCTGAAGTCTGCTCTTCCCCTGGGGAGGTTCATGCAGACCCCAGGGCACCTCCTGTTGTCCCCGATGGACCAAGAAGCCAATTTTCTGTGGGAGTCCTTAGCTCCCTATGAGTACCCATGGTCACGTGGCAAGCGTACCATTGGAAAATCGAAAACCCCCAAAGAAGTCAGAGTTTGGAGCAAAGATGCTTCTCTGTTGCCTCTGGCTCTTTTCCCTGCTTGTACGAGGGAAGTGCCTGCCTAAGAAACAAAACTCTGCCGGAGTATAAAGTTCACCAACAGCCTTGCCAAAAGCTGGAAGGGCCTTGAGATGAGGTGTGATTCTTGTGTCATTGGGCCCCCGCATGGACTTCCTTTGGGTGTGTCACACATCTGCAGAGGGAGGCCCACAGGAAAGTTTTACAACCTCTGAGGGAGGAACATGAACTAACCCATCTATACAGTTCGTGTGGCTTGTTTTTTGTTTTTCCCCATATAGCCCCTTTCCTTCCTTTTTTCCTTCCTTCTTTTCTCCTTTTCTACCTTTTCTTCCTTGTTCTTACCCTTTCATTCTCTCATCCTTAACCTGATGGGAGTGTGTGTGTGTGCTTGGCTGACCTAAATCCTTCTAGGCTCTCAAACCAGTCCTCACCTTGGCTCATGGCACATATAGAATAAACATAATTTTTCCTTTGGACAGTTTTCCTGATCTGACACTTGAGTATTTGAACAGCCCTCCAGAGCCTATTCTCCATTCTCTACGCTGATGTGGTTCTCATTATCTGCTGGCCAGGTGTCTTCCTATTTTTATTCCCCTGATGGGGCAGTTTTCTTCCCCACTTTGTGTATCCAGAGAATGGAGAAGGATATGTTCAGTGTCACCCAGCTGGTTATTTCATTAAATCTCAGGGCTTGCTTCATATTAGCTGAAGAAAAATATTAACATTCTGTGGCTGGAATGTAAGCTTATATAAATTACAGTATATTGGTTGCAGAAATGAAGTGTGCAATGGAAAGAGATTCTAATTGGGGATCACAAAGCATGAAAAACACTTTACCTGTGTCATTAGTATTGTAATTTATTCATCGATGCCTGGTTTGTTACTGATGCGTTCATAAGTACCTGTTTGGTCCATATCTGTCCCCCACTCTGAGAATCTGATGATGAGAAACTTCAAATTGTCTTCAGAAAAGCATGGATAACACCAATTTGAAATGGATGGTGTATTAGTTAGGGTAATAATGGCTAAGCTGCCATAACCTCCTTACCACCACCACCTTGGGAAAGGGAAAGAAAGAAAATAGAAAGCAAATGATTTTCTTTCACAAAAGTGAGGTGGAAATTGCTCACATCATGGCAGTTTACATTCTATTGGCAAAAAAAAAAAAAAAAAAAAAAAAAAAAACCTAGCCAGATAATTATTCCTAACTGCACAGGATTCTGGGAAGTTTAGTTTCCAGCTGGGAAGTCATGTTTCCAAGAAAAAGAGGGGGAACTTAAAGAGACAAATAGTGGTCTGTGTCAGGTACACTGAATATTAAATTTGAAACCAATTCCAATTATCAATAGCTCTTTAAGGCATGATAGTACAATGGTTAAAGGCTCTAGCTCTGGAAACAGAAAGCCATGAGTTCTACTTTGGCCTCTACCACTTACTAGTTGTGTGGCCATAAGCAGGTTACTCAACTCCCTTAAAACCTCAGTTTCCTCAACTGTAGAGTGGGAAAACATAATTTTCAAAAAAAAAATTGTGTTATTAAATAAAAATTTGAAAAGAATAAAAAAAAGCTTGTGTTAAAGATCATATGAAATCTACAAGTGCTTTCATGGTAAATGTTCAATACATGTTTCCTTGACTAAGTTTCCTGAAAGGAGGAATTGAACTCTTGTTAGTAGTAAGACTTCCAGGCTAATCCAAAAAAAGAATTTCTTTGTTTCAGCAAAATTGACTCAGTAAGAGTCTACTTCATAGAAGACACTGAGACAGTTGCTATTAATTTATCAGACAGTTCTGCACCTCAAATGACATAGATGTAGCAATGTCTTTTCTCACTGAATTTGGAGGGACACATGAGATATGATTTTTAAGAGCTTAACTCCCTAACATATAGTGAGCACTCAACACTGTTATAAATTATACATATAATATACATATTTAAGGTAAATGGCAATTGTTGTTATACGTAATCCTTGGGAATACAAAGAAAAAACAATTCTGACTTGGGGGGATAGGGAAGGTTTTGAGGAGGTGATGGCACTTTAGCTGGGTTCTAAAAATGAGTAGGAGTTGAAAAAATTTTTTTGTCTTAAAGATTTTATTTATTTATTTATTATTTTATATTTTTTTGAGAAACAGAGAGAGAGAGAGAATGAGAAGGGGTGGGGAGAGGGAGAGGGAGAAGCAGACTCCCTACTGAGCAGGGAGTCCGATGTGTGGCTTCATCCCAGGACCCTGGAATTATGAGCTAACCTGAAGCCTGATGCTTAACCAGCTGTGCCACCCAGGAGTTCTGGATTTCAGAAATCTGAAAAGATTTTATTTATTTATTTATTTTTAAGATTTTTTTTAATTTATTTGTGAGAGAGAGAGAAGACAAGCAGGGAGAGCAGCAAGAAGAGGGAGAAGCAGACTCCTGGCTAAGCAGAGAGCTCAAAGCACACTTGATCCCACTGGGATCATGACCTGAGTCGAAGGCAGCTGCTTAACCAACTGAGGCCCCCAGGCATGCCTCAAAAATTTGAAAAGATTTTAAAAGATTCTTTTTGTTAGAGAAAACAACAAAAGTTAAAGTGTGAAGGTGAGCTATTGTGTGGTTTGTACAAGGATAGAATGTCTAGATCAGAGATTCAGGACATAAGAATGGGAGAGGTTGTATAAGAGAATATAATGTGAGATCAGATCATAAATGCCACACTTTCAAATTAGGACTTCACTCATGAAGCAGTGGGAAGGTTTCTGAGGAGGAGGTTTTCATCCTCTGAGCTGTATTAGAATGACCACCTCTGGCAGCAGCATACATTATGGGTTAGATAATGCGGATATAGATAAGTGAAATAAAAACCTGGGACTCTACATAGATGACTTGCAACAGTCCAGGGAAAGAATGATAAGGTTTGAATCTGGGCATTATCATTGAGGATAGAAAGTGAAAAATAGAAAAGAGTCACTGACAGAGATAAAATCAATAGGTCTTTAAGGCATTCTTACTGAGAAAAAGAACAAAGCAAGGATGACCACTGTCTTCTCCTATTCAGCATTGTCCTAGAGTTGTGAACCAATGCAATGAGACAAGAGAAATCAATTAGAGGTATAAGAATGGGTAAAGAAGTAGTAAAATAAAGGATAATGATCTCTATTTGGAGATAATATGACAGTATATTAGTAAATCCCCAGAGAATCAGTGGTGAAACAAACTCAAACAATAAAATAATTCATGAAGGTAGCAGGATATAAAATTAGCATTAAATATCAATAGTTTTCATACACACATACAATGAAAAGTTAGAAAATATAATGGTGGAAAAAACTCCATTTACACTAGCCTCAGAAGAACTACATAGGAATAAACAATAGTAAATGTGTAAAACCTATACAGGGAAAATTCTAATAAACTCCTGATAGATTCAAAAGTAGATTTGAACACATGGAAAGACATCTTCTGTTCTTGGAAAAGATAGTTCAACATTATAAAAATGTGAGTTTTCTCTAAGTTAATTTATACATGTAATGTAATCCCAACAAAAATAGCGACAAACTGTTCTTTGGAGTTCAGATAATACCAATGTTTATATGGAAGAACAAACATGCAGAAATAGCCAGGAAACACAGAAAAAGAATATTTATGAGTGGGGACCAGCAGACACTAAAACATACTATAAAGTCTCTATAATTAAAACGGTGTGGTACTGGCACAGGGCTAGGAGAGTACAGTAGAAAATCCAGAGATAAACTCAAATACATATAAAAATTTAGTATATGATAAGGGTGGCATCTAAAACTACCAGAGTAAAGATGAACTTCTAAAATAATGATGTTGGACAACTGAATAGCTATTAAGAAAAAGATAAAATTAAATCCAATATCTCACACTACACATAAGAATAAAGTTCAAATAGTCTGGAGACATAACGTTTAAAAAAATAACAAAGCCATAAAGTACTAGAAGTTTATAGGGGGAAACTCTTCTGTAACCTTAATGCAGGAAAGTTTTCCTGACAATGACTCAAATACCAGAGCCATTCTGAGAAGAGATGGAAAATAATTTCGACTAATAAAAACTAAAAGGTTTTGTACAACAAAAACAAACAAAATACCACTTTAAAAAAGCCAAAAGCCACCTGACAAACTGGGAGAAAAATATTTGCAACATATACCACAGACAAAGGGCTAATATCCCTAATATATGAAGTATTGCATAAATTTGTAAATAAAAGTATTGATATCTCACAGTGCTGTACAGGTTGAATTCATTAATTTTCTTAATGCTTTTGAGGTGGGTGGCCATATTATATATGATACTTTCATATGGGGTAAAAGAGGCATCAATTCGACTGTTATAGCTGAACCGTGTCCGCTCAAAATTCACATGTTGAAGTTCTAGCCCCCAATACCTCAGAATGTGACTATATTTGGAAAGAGGGTCTTTAAGGAGGTCATTAGTGTAAGTAAGGTGATTGAGGGAGAGTCCTAAACCAATATGACCATGTCCTTAAAAGAAGAGATTAAGACACAGATACACAAAGAAGAAAGACCGTGTAATGATGCAAAGAGAAGATGGCCATCTACCAGAAGAGAGGCCCCAGAAAAAGAAAACCCTGACAACATCTTGATCTTAAACTTCTAGCTTCCAGAACTGTGAAGAAATAAGTCACCAAGTCAGTGGTACTTCATTATGGCAGTACCAACAAGCTCAGTAAATAATACACCAACTTTTTACAGCTACATAGACCACTCTGGTGAAAAGCCTTGTACATACGTATTTGTGTGAGTCTTCCTTTAAGCTAGATTACTAGAAGAGGAATCTCTAGGCAAAGTATATGATGAATTTTTTATTTTGACAGATACTGTCAAATTGCCTTTCCAGAAATCTTCAATATCATTTTCTCCATATTAGCTAATCCTCGACCTATAAATCCTTTCGATTTTTACCAATGATGAATAAAATTTGGTATTCCATTGTTTTAGTAGATTCCTAATGAGGCTCCAAGTTCTTAAGTTTTTTGGCCACTTGGAGTACATCTGGTGTGAATTAACTATTTGTTTCCTGTGTCCTTATTCTGAAAACTTCTTGATCATCTCTTACTGATTAACGGGCATGGTTTATAAATTTTTAATATTGATCTTTTATCTATTACATATTATAGAACTATTTTTACAAAGTTTTTAAAACCTGAAAGGTAGACAATAGCACTGCAAATAGTGAAAGCCAGACCTCAAATATTTTTTTTAAAGATTTTATTTATTTGATGCAGAGAGAGAGATCACAACTAGGCAGAGCAGCAGGCAGAGAGAAAGGGGGAAGCAGGCTCCCCGCTGAGCAGAGAGCCCGATGGGAGGCTCGATCCCAGGACCCTGAGATCATGACCTGAGCCAGAGGCAGAGGCTTAATCCACTGAGCCACCCAGGCACCCCAGACCTCAAATATTTTTGACATAATGAAATAGAAAACATTTCTTTACACTCTCCCTGCCTCAATCTTCACCATGCCCCGTAATAACCTTTGTCATATGGTCTTTAAAAGGCACATAGGAAGTCCTACATTTAATATATATGACGATCTTGTCACACAGAAGTTTCTCTTTGGGAAAAGCCCAAAGAGAAATCTATGCTCGTCAGCCCTCCAGCAGTCATGACTGAGTACCTAGTGATAATGCGAAAAGTTCCCACTCACTGGAGACCTCTCCATCCAGTGATGTTCAGAGTGCCAGGGAGCTAATGATGGGTAAGACACAGAAGCCTCACAGTCCAATGTTTGAATCAATCTACTAATGCAAGTTGGTTATACTTTCCCGCAGATTCTGTTCACTTTGTTGGCAGTGCTTGGGTAAGGCCAGGTAGCACTTAATTACAAACAATTCTAGATCTTCTTGGCAGCGCAGAACTATTTGAAATGAGAGAAAAGCAAGTATACTACAAGATGAATAATATTAGGACCCAGAGGGCATTTAGGAGATGGAAAAAAGGAGTGGGTTAATTTTGAAACATTTTCAATTTCCATACCAGTCATTACCCACATTAGTGGATTTATTATGTTCTTTTTCTTCCCCTAATAAGAGCCTTGTAAAATTCAGCATATCATCAGGCAACCTAATAATTACTGTATTTAGGGGCAAATGTTAGATCCTAGACAGAGACCATTTATTATGTTCCATTCCCTAAAGTTTGACTGAATGCTCATTTTTCTGCTTCCTCATTAATAATTATAATAAGTAAACTGCAAGAAAGAGGAGGAAAGAACTCAGCAAATCAAAACGTAGAAAACTGGAAAGGTCAGCGCCATAAAGCATCCTGCCATTACTCACACGCTGTGTGAGATATTAGAGTTATGATTCTTAATTTTCATGACCAAAATTCTAAAGGGAACAAAAATGGCACCAAATGAATCCATTCAATTAATGGGGGAAGCCCACATGGAAAAAGAGCAAAATAAATAATTCCCTGAATCTGCCTTTTATCAACTCAAGTCCAAAATTGTAGGCCTCCCTGGAGCCTAAGAATCACAAAACAAAAGCTTAATGTGACCAGTAATTTAAGAGTTTGCTAACCTTTTGTCCTTCAAGCTCTGTGGAACAACCAGAAAAACATGACGTGATGAAGTTGCTTTGGTTGAACACGCACGGGGTAACGGCATCAATCTTCCGATATTCCTGATTCAGGATTCGAGATACAGAAAGAACTCCACCCCAGAGATTTTTATTTTATTTATTTTTTATTTTTTTAGGAAGCTCTTTTCTTTCTTTGGATCGCCCTCAAAGATTTTCTTGCTAATTTCCCAAAAGTGCATAAGTCGTTTACCAAGCTCACCTCTCGCTTTATCACGTTGTAGATACCTAAACTTTAATGCAATGCCATTCCATGGGAAGAGAATTTTTTTTTTTTTTTAAGATTCTACCCATTTATTTGACAGACAGAGATCACAAGCAGGCAGAGAGGCAGGCAGAGAGAGTGGAGGAAGCAGGCTCCCCGCTGAGCAGAGACACACCCCCTCACGCAGGGCTTGATCCCAGGACCCCAGGATCACCATCTGAGCGGAAGGCAGAGGCCCCAACTCACTGAGCCACCCAGGGGCCCCAGGAAGGGAATATTCTTGAGCTACCAAATAATTTTCTGGTTACCCACTGTTTGGCTTCCAATCTGAAAATACCTTCTCCACAAACAGAAAGTTCGGCTCTGGAGGATTTCGCATTTTATTTAGTTATTTATTGCCTTTCTGTTTTCTTCTCCAAATGTGGAACCAATGGCTTCATTCCTCTGATGGCTTTCTTTCCCTCCTCTGAAAATCTGGGCACTCCGAGGGGGTGTTTAAAGACACCTTCCTAAAGTATTCCCAAAGGCTAAAGCAGCAAGAACTTGCTCTCTGTTTTTGAAAAGCTAGAGCAGTTGGAAACTGTTGAACAAGCGCTTAGTGCCAATGCTGCCCTTGATCTCCTCTTTACAGGACATGGGGTTTACATTTGGTGAGCCAGATTCAATCCCAGTGGACCTCTGCTGAAGAACACAGGAAGAAATCCCCCTGCACGTCTGCCGGGAGCATTTGCAGGCCAGAATGCATAAAGCATTGAGAATGTCTCCCGTGGAGTCCCTAAAAGGAAGATAATCCATTCCCCTCCAGGCATTTGGCTGGGGTTGGGGGTGCTGGGGAGCCCCGCCTCTGGTGATAATAGTGGGAGTTGCACTTGAAAATCTCTCAAAAGCCAGATCCTGGAATACAGTTTTCTCCTCATGAGGTTTTGCATTTCGCAGAAAGCTGCACGAGCAGAGATGGAGAACCAGAATATAAATCATGACCTTTCAGAAAACATATAAATCCAAAGAATGGATAAATATGTTCTATTTGCATAGCCTCTCAGAAGACGTGCATTAGCTAGGTCAAGGCAAACCCGCGTGCCCCAGTTTCATAAAGCCTTCTCGCGTTGGCCACATGAAACCAGCCTCTCCCAGCGACCCTCAGCTTTAACACTTCAAAGTGAAGCACTGAGTGACTTTCATTATTACCACAGTATTTGACCACAATCCAGAGAAAGTCAATGAAAACCAGGACCAGAGAGAGTTAATGCTTTCATGGAAGCAAAATGCCTTCTGTGGATGCTGAGTGCCTGCACATCGTTAAGGGAAAGATAGGAATAAGGCCTTCGTAAGAGCGGACATTAAAAATTGAAATCCATTCTGTAAAAGACAGGCCTTGTGTTTTTTTAAAGCCCAAAGCCATAGCAGCTGAAGGGTAATAAAAATCGCATATAAGAACATTGTGGTGGTTAGATTGCTCCCAAGAATCCTTGATTCAGGATTTGGTATGAATCTACATAGATTTGGAATGTATCTACGTAAAAATTCCACCCAGAGCTAGCAGAACTTTTCCAATTTCAGAGTGAAGAAAACCGACAATCTGATAGAAAAGTGGGCAAGTAATCCGAAAGCATGGTGTTTGCCGAAAATGAAATATAAGTGGGATAGAAATATTTGAAAAGACATGAGCATAATCATAACTAAAGAAAAGCAATTTAGAAAAAACGAACTTTTGTTTTGTTTTTTTATTTGACAGAGAGAGAGGTCACAAGAAAGCAGAGAGGCAGGCAGAGAGAGAGAGGGAAGCAGGCTTCCTGCTAAGCAGAGAGCCCGATGCGGGTCTTGATCCCAGGACCCTGAGCCCAAGGCAGAGGCTTTACCCACTGAGCCACCCAGGGGACCCCGATCGCTTTCACCTATGAGATGAGTGATAAGGAACTAGTTTGGTGACACCCAGGTTAACAACGTAGGGAAACGGCAGGCTTGTTTCCTGTGGATGGAAGTGTGACTTGGCTGTTTTTGGAGATACTGTGAGTATCAACAGACCCAATTAACTTGGCAATATTTATCAGAATTTTAAAATGTATATACCCTTTGCTCCAGCCATTCAGCCTCCAGGGGCTTACAAACAGACATGCTTGCACTCACATACAAAGACAAGGACACTCACAGCAGCAAGTTTTTTGTAACAGAAAACAACCTACAGGCTTAGGACTGGTTACATTAAACACAGCGCATTCATTTGTAGAATACTTGGAGGCATTGCTGGGTATAATGAAGCAGGTCAACAATGGATAGCGTTGTATTTTGTTTTCGAATGTGATAATATTCTCCCCTTTGTGTAAAAAGAAAGAAAGAAGAACATATATGTACAGGTTTATACCCTTGCGTGTCATAGGAAGATCCTGGGAGGATATAAAAGAAATCATTAATAGTGGTTGCCCAGGGAATGATACTGTAATATGTGCTTGATTGTATGACTTTTTATAAAGTTTGGAATATTTTATCATGTCATATCATTCATATATATATATATATATATATATATGCAAGGAAGTATATACATATGCAAGGAAAAGTGTAGACATGGTCAGGTGGGTGTGAACGTGGGGTTGTGATCACTGCCATGGTGATCACATTGTTAGAAACAATAGGAAACCCCCTGATGGATGGCTCAGACAAGGAGGGGTCCTCAAGGGGCCACCAGAGAACACTTCAATCATACACACACTGTACTCCTACAAAGTCTTTCACAGGAGAAACTACCTTAAACCTTTTTGTTTTTCTTTTAAACCATGGTCACCATGCCATATGTCACACCCCGGAACTTACTTTATCTTACAACGGAAAGTTTGCACACTTGACCACCTTCACCCATTCTGCCCTCTGCCCACCCCGCCATCCCTCGCAGACACCGATCTGTTCTGGGTCTCTGAGTGCAGGTTTTTTAAGATTCCCCATACAAGTGAAATCACCCAGTATCTGTCTTTCTTTGTCTGACCTCACTTTTATTTGATACCCTGGGCCTACAGAAATGATTTCCATGTTTAGGACTATGTTTAAAGTAGTGGGTATATCAATTCAGTCAAAGTAAATGCTTTCCCAGGTTTTGTTTCTTAGTGAAAGTATTCAACAGATTTTTTTTTTTTTTACCAAAGAAATGCTTGTTTTCCAGACAGTATTTCCATGAGTGTCCATAAATGTTTCAAATGCTTGCTGCCTTTAAATAGTTAGCTTAATCACGTTCTAAGGATGCCTACTATGGGTTTAACTTGGAAGTATTTGACCAGAGTGTTCAATGGGGGAGAGGAACCAATAACTAATGGACAGTGGTGTTACAGATTTCCATGTTTAAGCAAGCACAGGATGAAACACCAGACTACCATTTTCCATTGAAAATCTTTTGTCAGTGTTGTATCAAGCAATAACCCATTCACCCAAATGTCCCTCACTGGCCAACTTGACTGTCTGTTTTGCATAGTCTGATTTGGAAATATTAAAAATGGAATAAAAGAGCTGAAGGACAATGAAACAATCACAGAACCATGAAGAAGGCAAGGTACATTTCTTATTTGTTCATTAAATTGACAGAGAAAGGAATGAGAAGTGACCATGAAGGGAGGCAACATGAGGCCATTAAGAGGCTCTCTGGATCCTTGATCTCCTGAAAAGGCTCCCCCAGAGGCAGCTGAGACGCAGGATGAGAAAGTCATCCGGCTGCAGGTCTGTGGCTGCACTGAAGGTCAGGGTCGAGTCCGTGGCTCTCCCCTTCCTCACAACTCAAGCCCGAGCTTCCTTTAGGATGGATGAGGATGTTTCTTCCATTTGGATAAAAGTAGGGTGGCTCTCTGGCCAGGTTTGCCAGAGCTGGCCCTGGTTTGTTCCTATTGTTTTTAAGGCCATACTATCCCCTTTCATGTCCCAAAGTGTCCTCATGTGGATGGTCACCCTTACCTCCTCTAAATAATAAGTCATTGGTGAGACATTAAAAAATTATTGACAAAAATCCACTGGATTTCTCTGCAGATACCACTCGAGATGGCTCAGAAAAGGACAAGGCATTCTTCGTTGTTATTCACCCAAAGTGTGTTGTCTGCAGCGTGGAAGACACACTGTAGTGTATTTAAGCCTTACCATTTACTCTGTGTAGTAGGTGAGCTTCTAAGATAGTCCTGGCCTCCTGGTGTGTATGCTCTTAGACAATTGCCTCCTCTTGAGTGCCCTCATAAGATCCCCTCTCCTTGGCTAGACCAAGTGACTTACTTTTAACCAATAGAATGTGGGAGAAGGGATGGTGGTCGCTTTGTGACTAGGTTACAGAAGAGCCTGTCTTCCATTCTGCTAGCAGACTAACTGTCTTCCTGGTTTTGGTGAAGCAAACTGAACATCAAAGAGGTCCAAATGGGGCCACCTGGGTGGCTCAGTTGGGTAAGTGTCTGCCCTCAGCTCAGGTCAAGATGACGGCTTTCTGGGATCAAGCCCTACATCCCACGTCAGGCTCCTTGCTCACCAGGGGAGTCTGCTTCTGCCTCTCCCTCTGCCCAACTCCTGCTCCTTCCCTCTCTCTTTCAAATAAATAAAATCTTAAAAAAAAAAAAAAAAAAAGTGGCAAGGGACTAGGAGATCTTCCAGCGAACAACTAACGAGAAACCGACCTCCGAAGTCCAACTATCTTAAGCTCTGAATTCTGCCAACAACCACATAAATGAGCCCGAAAAAGGAACCCTTCCTCGGGAGAGCTTTCAGGAGAGGCTTCAGCCCTGGCTGACACCGTGGTTGCAGACTTGGGAGACCCTGAAGCAGAGGACCCAGCTAAGCCGTGACGATTCCTGATGCACAGAAACTGCGAGACATCAAGTTTTGCAGGCTGCCAGATTTGGGGGGTAATTTGTGGCCGACGTAGATGACTATTAGATTCAGTGCGATGCTAGGAAAAGCCACCGACCTCCTCTACGACCTCAGTTTCCTTCTCGGCCTGGTGCGCAGTAGGGCTGACGAAATGCTTGTGGCGCGAGTGAATGGGACACTGAGGTTGGCCTAGACGATCCCTAAGATCCCTCTGAACACAAACCATCCACCGGGTTCTGTGGAGGACGCGACGACACTTGCTGACAGGTTTTAAATGCCGTCTGTGCTACTTTTCTTTTGATGCCACAATTTTGGGTTATTTTTAAATCGCTTTAAAATTTAATTTGCTTTTAAAAGAGCCTCAAAACAGAGGCCTCTTGTTTGAAAACTCTCCTCACCGACTTCCCTTGTTTTAAAAATATTCTGGCCCGTGGGTGTCTGCGCAGGCTGGCTGAGGACCCTGCACCCCCCATGCCTCCTTTGATGTAAATGGTTATGCCGCCTGGGACTTTCAAGTAGATACGTGTGGATTTTACGATCACTGTCTCACCTGGCTCCAGCGTGACACCTGCCTCTCATTTAACATGTAAGGCGACTTGTAGGCTGACCAGAGGGTTGGACACATTTCATTTTCCCTCCCTCTGAATTCAGTGGTGGAACTTTTTTTTTTTTTTTTTTTTTTTTTAATCTTACAGGTCATTACCAAGAATCTCTGGTACTAAACTACCCCCGGTCTGTGCTAACCCTGCTTTCCTGAGGATTAAACTTGGCTTCATTGTGGATAAAAATAGTGTTTTATAGCCTGGAAACAATGTCTTTGATGCTAAAACCATTCCCATGGGGAGACTCAAAAAAACTTTTTGGAGGCAATCCCTCAAAATCTTTACCAAAGTTTGTTGTGACGATCATTCTGTTTTATTTTTATTTTTTTTAAAGATTTTATTTATTTATTTGACAGAGAAAGATCACAAGTAGACAGAGAGGCAGGCAGAGAGAGAGAGAGGGAAGCAGGCTCCCTGCTGAGCAGAGAGCTCGATGCGGGACTCGATCCCAGGACCCTGAGATCATGACCTGAGCTGAAGGCAGAGGCTTAACCCACTGAGCCACCCAGGCGCCCGATCATTCTGTTTTATAAGGAGTCATTTAAATGGTCAAAGAAATAGGCTGCCCACCCGGTGCCATCCCATGTATGCAGTGGCGGGCATACAAGTTCCGTGAATACAGCTTGCAACAGTCAGAGAGAGAAACACGCAGCCTGCAGCTGTCACCAAGGGCCTGGGCTCAGCGGAGCGGAGAGCAAAGATTCAGACGTGGTGTGTATTTTCTTTTGTTTGTGTCTTGGATATTCTGGTTTTATGCAATGAGCCATTGACCCATCAGATTATTTTTAAAGTGGCAATCTACAAAAGACACTGACTTTGGTTTAAATAAACAAACAAAAACACGATGGAGAGATCTCTCCCTCTTCCTTGGATAGAATACTGGGGAAAACTATGAAATGTATGCACATGACAGAAGATAAGTCCCAACGTCGTGTTTTCTAGAGTCATTGCAATCTCCTTATTATCGTTTATCTTTTCAGAGAGTTTAAAAGATTTCTCTTACCTCTACTGCTGGATCTTGTCCTCAAAGCATGGGTTAGCAGGTCAGCCACGCACTGTTTCCACAGAGGCCTTATGAGGGGGCAACTCTGAACCCCTTAGAAATAAGTGTATGTGTGGACACATTAACACTCCCAGCCCACCCAACGGAAAGAGGCAGATTGGGGATATTTTGGTCATGAACAAGCACTTCACTGTCACAATGCCAGTGATTTCTGGGCTAAAGTCAACTAAGAGAAGCTGTTAGGAAGGACAAGTGATTAACGCCAAGAACTATGATTTCTGTGACCTGGTTTTGTTTGGTGATCATTGATAGTGTAATTTAAAAAAAAAAAAAATGGAATGACCCTGTGTGACATTTCACAGAAGTATGGAGTTTCAAACTGTAAGAAATCAGAGAGTGTCATTCAGGGACCTCATTGTTTGGATTACAGAAGCCAAGATCATCGGAGTTGAGTGACTCATGCAAGAACGTGTAACTAGTGGAAAATGCAAGACTCTGGTTCACAGGGGAGGCTAGTCCAAGGGCGAGTGACTCACGTATAAAGAGTTAATGAGCATCCCAGCTTGAAGGACTGCTGAAACATGAAACCTCTAAGTTTATAGTAATAACTATTTAGAAATATATTTGTGCAGAAGCTGGAAAGATGTGGCCTATATGATATTGGAGGGAGTCCTGGTACCTCCAGCTGATGGCCATGGAGGAAATCTCTCTCCGTCCTCTCCTACATCTATCCCCCTTGACACATAATAGGAAGTCTCACAGCATCAAGACTAAAATGAAGAGTCAAGTTATCACCATCACCAGAGAAGACTTTCCAAGAACTTATAGAGATCATGGAGCTGGACTGAAAATACGAGACCATGAGAGCCCAGAGCTCGTCAAGAATGCAGAACCAACCTGCCAAACCAAAAGAAGGTAGAAATAAACTCTCCTGCTTCCTCTGTGGTCTGATTCCTGGCTCAGAGACTAGGAGACCAGCCAAAACACTAGAAAATGAAAATCACAATAGCAAAAATAAAACTAATAGGGAAATGGCCAAGAGTGAAAATGATGCTTTAGGACAACAGATCAGAGGTCAAGACATCTCTTAAGAGATCAGGAGGAAACACAAAATGAGGAAGCCGAGGAGAGGTGATCATTCTGGAGGCAAACACAAGACCAACCTATAAAAGGCAGGAAACTCCAGGAAAAGCTGCCACTGAGTTGACACCAAGGATATGACCGAAAAGATGTTAGTACTTGTACACTTACCGATTTTAACAGTTACACTTATTTAGGTTTTAGGTGTTTTTAAGCAATAGGAAACAATGAGAAAGAAAGGAAACATGGAATAATCAAAATGGAAAAGAGAAAACGAGCCCAAACCTATCAACTGTAACGATAATGACAAATGGTTTCATAAAACCCCTTTCTCAAAAGATGCTATTTTCAAGGTGGGGTTAGGAAATCCAAGTCCAGTTATATGACGCTCACCCTTATCTTGGGGTTGTAAGTTTGAGTCCCATGTTGGGTATAGAGATGACTTGAAAAACAAAATTGTAAAAAAAGGACACGTTTATGTTTATCTTGGGGATAGTGTTCTGTCAGGGAAGGGGTTTGAGGGAACTTCTGGGATGCTGGTGGTGTTCCATTTCTTGACTTAGGAACAGGTTACACTGAAATATTCACTGTGGAAAATTCATCAATTATATATCCCCATTTTTGTATGCATGTTATACTTCCATATAATTTTTTTAATTTTAAAAGCAAATTGTGGGGCACCTGGGTGGCTCAGTGGGTTAAGCCTCTGTCTTCGCCTCAGATCATGATCTCAGCGTCCTGGGATCGAGTCTTGCATCAGGCTCTCTGCTCAGCAGGAAGCCTGCTTCCCCCCCAACCCTGCCTGCCTCTCTGCCTACTTGTGATCTCTGTAAAATAAATAAATAAAATCTTAAAAAAAATTTTTTTGAAAAAAGCAAATTGGGGGCATTTTAAAGCAAATATACACTAAAAACAAACAAAACTAAAATGCCATTTTATACTGACAGATCGATCTACCATAAAGGTCATCAGTTGCAAACCTCTACCCCTGAAATCAACGAGTGTTGAATTATAGTAAGCAAAATATTGGAAAGATAAAACATTTGCCAAAAAATTTGTCAGGGGATCCACTGAGCCTCTACCATGTAGGTGCTCAATTACAAATATTGAGCACCTACATATTACAAATTGTACATAATAATTGATGATGGTATGGACAGAGTCTGCTTGACTTGAACTTCCTCTCACTGAAGCTGATTACACCACTACCTCCTCCTCGGTCAGGAAACCCGAAACCTAAAACAGCTCTGTTCTTCATAAGGACTAACCAAGGACCTAAAGGCAGGTGCACTATGTGGACCTTTTCTAGAAGAGTGTCAATTCGCCCTCACTGTACAGTGCCTTTGAGAGGGGAGATGACGCAACAGAGATGGGGCTGTGTCAGATGGGCCAAAGTGGGATGAGGGGGTTCCCAGGCTACTGTCAGCACTGATTCTGCCCCAAGACCATCAGAGACCTTGGTCTCTATGTGCCCACACCATAAAGGGTTTTGCTCTTAGACCTTGATCATCCATCCACTCATGACCAAAAATAACTACAGGAACACTGGTCCTAAAGAGAGTCTTCAGCTTTTGAATTGGCCCATCCATTACCTAGTGCCTGAAATTTGATGGACTCCTCACCACTTTCCTGTCTTCCATATAAGAAAACTGTACAGCAGCAAAGAATGTCAGTGCCTCCACTTTTATGGGCATTTAGCCTAATTTCCTTGTGCTGTCTGGAAAAGGAAATCTGGAGGGTTCCACCTATACCAACTCACAACTTTGTTTATTTTCCTTTCACGTCTGCTTCTGAGGCCAAGACGTTGGTGAGATGAATAGTCCATTGATTGCCCTGGGTTAGGACATCACGGTCTGTCATTGCGCAATGTGTTTTTGATGTGTGAACTTGGATGGCAAATGAACGCTTGAAGTGTCGGTTGGGGTAGGAGGGAGGGTAGAGATGACAAACAGCCAGTGGGAATGAGCAGACTCGTTTCAAGGTTTCAAGACTGATTTAGAAGACGAGGGGGTCATGGTAGACTCTAACCTGACTATCAGTGAGCAATGGCTGTAAGAAAATAAACAGCTCTAGAATAAAATATGTCGAAGATAGCACCAGGTTGTATTAAATAAAGTTGACATAATTTAATCAGTTAGGGTTCACTGGTGATCTCCTCAGCCAAAGGAGAAATTTGTAAATACAGTAAAGAGTCAGAGAAGATGCTAACCAAGGTCACCAAGTGGAATTGAAGCATTGTTGTGAAGAATGAATAATGACACCCCACCTGCCCAGCTGCCATTCTAAGAGCACAGAAAATAAATGCAAATGCCCTTTGAGGGAAGGGAACCCTTTATTCTTAATCACTTACACATGACTATGAAGGAGTCTTACAGAAACATTCCATGGAGCACCGTCTGAACAGGAGGAGATAGAGAAAGCATTAGGCCCCCCAAGGAGAGGGTGGGTTACAGGTGAGATTTGGCAGACAAAGACTGGAGACCTCTGAAAACGGGCAGTGAAAACTTCTGGGGTTTTGAAGACTGATGAACAGTCGCTGTCTTGTCTGGAGCCCAGGATAAAGGAATGTTCCAACACTTGTATCCCATCTTCCTCTGCAATGGATGAACAGCACTAGAAGGTTCTAGAAGCCAGTCAAGGGACAACTTTTTATCCTGCTTTTATAACCTAGAAGCTGTTGTTTCTCCTTAAGTACTGATTAATTTGTGTCTTACCCACCTGTGAGTCCTGGAATTTACTGTGTTTCTTTTTTATTTCAATTGCTAACAAACTCCAAACTGACCTGAGGATTCACCTTTCCCAAAAGCTTTACAAATCTTCATTTTCATTCATGTGCTTTGTGGACTTGTTTCAAATCTGGTTCTATTTTATGTTCTTACCCCTTTCTTTTTTTTCCTTATCCCTTACACCTATTTTTTTATTTTGTTATTTTGTATTCTATACAGATTTTTTTAAAAACACCTTAAATATTTTGACATAAAAGCCTGTTATAAAATAAATGACAGTACAGTGACTTTTACTGTGGTCTGTAAAACCTTGTTTGCCTTGTTGTGTCAGCTTTGTAAAGAAGAACATTTTTAAATAAGACCGACAAATACAGAAATAGTGAAATTGGGCCTTAGAAGAAGGCTTCCAGATTTCTTGTCCTAACTGCTGGTTCACATTCCACAGTAGGTAATGAAAATATTTTAGATCTATGGTCAAGTAAATTCCATTTCATCTTAAGGGGCAAGTAACATACCAGGGAATTAATACAAACCCCACCAAAACTAATAGATAAAGCTATACATTTTAAATTTCTAAATAGTAAAATAAATTACAACAGCTTGCTAACATTTTTAATCACATTTTCAGGTCCTGTTATATTTCAGAGGGGCATAGGTTTATTTTGTTTTGTTTTTTAACCTGTTTATTTTATTTAAGATTGTCTTATGATGAAAGAAATACAAGTTTGTTAATAAATGAATGATAAAATAAAATCAAGTTTTCATTTTCCTGCCCTCCTCATATGAATCCCCAAAGGTGACAATTATTAACAATTTTACATCTATCCTTTCGCAATTTCCCATGTACCCACACGCCCGCTTGCTTGCATGTGCGTAAATGTGGTAGGTACTGCAAAAAGCAGCTTTCAATGTTAAATGGATCAGATGAATACACCACAGTTTGTTTACCTCTTTGGTGATTTACTTAGTGTTTTCAATGCTTGCTCCCACGTGATTTAAAATAGGAAAACAGAGAGTGGCCATGTCAGCCCATTGTTAGCACCCATCACTGCTGGCTGTAACTCCATGTTCTATATTAAATCCTAACACATTGGTGGATCTGAACACACTTGCTGACTATCTCCTTCATCTACAGCAGGGATTTAATGAGAATAAAGATTGGTTGTACTTCACTGATCACATACCAGTGGCTTTGGTTTCCCTGGATAGGACTCCGCCGTCACCAACAGGCATCTTCCTGGTGCTTGTTTGGGGTTCATTACCGCAAGAAATTTCAGGGTTAAATTTAGAAATTCCCATAATGGCCACCAGAGGGCACCAACCATCCAGAGCGTCAACACTGCTGAATCCAGGCAACTGGAAGACTACTGAAAGCAAGAAATGCTTAGTTTCCAGCTTGAAGATCTCTTTCTGCTTCCATTGGCTAGGTTTTGGGTTTTTTTTTTTTTTCTTCTTTTAAAACTCCATTAAAATTTTCTAAAGGGCTATGATTGAACCCCCTCCCAAATTACTGAACTTAACAATGCAGGTTACATGCTTTACACAAATCCTTGCGAAATAAACCTTCAGTGAGTTATTGTTACTGTCATTCATATCCCACTGAAAAAAATAACCAGTCCTTGCCGTGATATTCTCCCTAACAAATCCATCCTTGCTCAGGTTTTTCCGTTTACCATCAGTCCAGTGTAGGGTATCACACCATTTCCAATATAATCAGCCTAAATTGTGTAATTCAAGTATAGATGAGTACAGCACTAAGTGCATTTTAAAAATTTTTATTCTTTTTTTTGTTAAATATGTATTACCTTATAGACCACCCTCCCTCAATAAAAAGTATTTTGTGAAATATGCACATCATGCATAATTGTTAATCAGAGAATTGGAGGAGATGTCCTGGAAAAGGTATATTCTCATAGTTACTACCATCACGAAGGCAGAATTGTGACTGATATTAGGCTTGGTATCACTCAGAAATATTACTCAAGCATATTCATGCCAAGAACAAATGGAGAACCTCTAGCAAGTAGTTCACAAATGCAGCTGACAGAGGATTGCACTAAATTTCCTTAAATTCCCCTTAGTTCCTTGAATTTTACAGGTAAATATATGAAATGTATTTTTATTTAAACAGGAAATAGGCTTTCTGGCATTTACTTACCAATATTCATTATTTAAAATTCAAAGACGAGCAGTGGAGGGCATTATGTCAGTAGGCCACACGGTGGCGCTATTTCATTGATTTAAGAAATTTCTGAGCAACCTGCTAGAGAGAACCCAGCTGAAAACAAGACTATGAATGTATGAATTGCCTTCCCTGTATTACTCCAATTTGAATGAGAGAATCCAGTAGAGTTGAACATTTAGAATTAGTCTCCATAACCCATCTATACAATTAAGCAGCATCAAAATGCATGAGGAAGCCATTGCAGAAATGTGAGTTGTTTGTGAAATTATGCATGAAGTTCCATAGGATTAATTAGTGCTATTGACTTTAACAGTAATATTTTATAGCTCTCCCGGAATGTACAAAGCATGTTCACTTTCGTTATTACATTTGTTTTCCACGTGATCCGGTGAAGCAGGTAAGGGAGCTCTGATACCCCATTTCCCAGCTAAGGAAGCAGAGACGTTAAGAAGTTAAGTGGTTATTCCTAGCAACCACAGACTGCATCTCTGAGGTCCTGATATCTAAGTAATGCCTACAAGAGAGCATAAACCCCACAGACCCTCCGCCTAAGCCTTTTGGGCCCTCTAACTCTAGAGCACTCCCCACACCTACCCAGAAGAATATGGTTGGACCCTGAAGTCTCCATTCATTCCCCCTCGGCCAGCACAGACTGGCCTCCAAGGTGCTGATCACGAGGAGACCACAGCTTCTACAGTCCCAGAATCCCCAAGGAGCCTGTGTTCCATCCCAGAAATATGAAATGATATATTATCTGTACCCTCCCTTCAGCCATTGGAACTAAAACCTGCATTCTGTAGCTAGTCCCTCATGATAGGCGACTGCCGAAAACAAAATGCCATCCCCTCATTTCTTATTCATAGAGAAGGCAATGTATAATATGATTACATTTGTGATGGATTGGATCTGACAGACGGTGTAAAAGGCGAGCTGGAGAACGTTAACTAGGGAATGGATTTTTCACTGATAGTCAATGTCTCCTCCAGTCAACAGGGAAGGAAGGGGAGGGGGGGTGAGGCATGTTCAGAGAGACACACAAATAACTTTCAAGATCAAACTCTAAATTCCTCCTTCAGGCAAAAAGGCTCAGTGTGTGTTTGCTCCATGCCAGGCCCTCGGCCGTATGTTTTTGACGCTTCGTCTTCTTTGATTATCCTTGTTTTACAAACATGAAAAAAGAGGCTCTGAGAAGTGAAATTCACACCCAAACTACTGGGTGCCTTGCGACTGGGAGCCACCTCCCAGCAGGCTGCCAGGACACCTGCTGTCCTATGCTGTTCGGGACCCACCGCCCAGCTTCGGGCTGCTTTCAGCTGCTGACCACTCTGAACAATGGAGGGCTCCTGAGACTAGATGTGGACCTCAAAGAGTGAATAAAGCCTAAGGCTTCTTCAGCTCAGGCCCCCGGGAGGTCCAGGAGTCACCGAGTCACTTTAGAGAGGGGAACAACTTGGAGCAAATCAGGTTGCAATCAGAAAGCGTTTCCAATTAACGGTTCTGGGCATTGCCGAAAGAGATCTTCAGGAGCGACGACCTCACCGTCCCCGTGTCCAGTAATTTGTGGTAATCGGTTTTCTCATTCTCAGTAAATGTTCGCTTTCATGCCTGGTTTTGTATTTATAATCGCATGCCTTTTTTTTGTTTTGTTTTAAAGAGTTTCCCCAGTTGAATGGCTTCAGGCTTCACAGGGACAGGACCTGCCCCTACCTGTGCCTTTGTTGTGAAACCTTTTGACTCTCATCTCCTGAAAGGCTGAAACAATTTCTCCGATGTCTTCAGGCTGTCAGTCCTTGGCATAGTGCCTGAAACAAAACTGTCCTGGAAAAGGAGAGAGAAGGAAAGAGATGAAAGGAATAGAGGAAGGAGGGGGGCGGGGCGGAGGAGCTGGACGGGGTTGTATGTAAAGTTAGTAATTGGCTTAATCCGTGAAGGGAGAGTCAGCAGTGAAGGGAGCACCTCTTTAAAAGAAGTGACCTTTTCTAAGGACACTGGGTCTCTTCTTTTCTTATGAGAGTTCCAGCACACTTAGAGAAGCTTCAATAGGATATCCCATAATAAGCCAAAAAGGTCACATTGCCCCAGGCACCGTAGAGCTAGAAACAGGATTTAGACTTTGCTCCTATGATTTTTTTTTTTTTACATTTTGCTAACATAGATCATCTGATTATATTAACCACTGGTGATCAATTATGTATTATTTTTGCTTCATCCTGCTCCTCCATTTGGAGGGTTTAAAATTCCTTAACACTTCAACTGCTTGTTATAGGAAGTTTGTAGCAGCCAGCTGTGACCTCTGTCACACAGTAGCTCCGTCCACTCATTTTGGGGACCATGTGGATGGAGCTGTAAGGCCAGTAGAGATCCTTGGATCAGAGGATGGCGAATTCAACGGCCATGCCAACCTCGCTGGCCCAGGCTGCAGACTCCAGCATCCGTATTGATCATACACACAAATCCCATCTTGATCGTATTGACAAGTTAACATCTACCGAAATAGATATTGTCTTTTCTTTTACGTAGTATCTATTGCCAGAGTGTTGGAGCTCAGGTTTCTGTGAACTTGGGGTCTCAGGGTCAAACCAAGAAGCAAGGAAGGCTAAGTATACTTCAGAAATATAAACAAATACATAGGAGGTTTCTATCTTGTCCATTTCTTTTTAGAAAACCTCTGTGTACGTTTTATTGTTTTAAAACACAAGCTGTGGGGGCGCCTGGGTGGCTCAGTCGTTAAGCATCTGCCTTTGGTTCAGGTCATGATCCTGGGGTCCTGGGATTGAGCTCCGCATGGGGCTCCTTGCTCAGCAGGAAGCCTGCTTCTCCCTCTCCTCTGCCTCTACTTCTGTTCCCTCTCTCCCTGTTGAATAAATAAATAAAATCTTTAAAAACAGCAACAACACACAACATTCACACCGAGAGGCGAGAAAAGAGGAGGGGAAATTTTTTTAACTGCGGGCCAGGGTAAAGGGTGTAGTGGGGTTTCTTCATCTGATGAATGTTCATATAAACCAGAAATAAGCAAGTGCATATTTATTCTACTAAGCCTATAAATCTTAAGGGTACCCAGCTGCAGCCCATCACAAGGCTTCTGCAAATTTCCCCTTCACAGGATTTGACCCTCCAGACTTTTTGCTCTTTGTTGTGTTTTGGTGATACGGCCTAAAATCAGAACTACGTCAACAACTCTAGATTAGAATGAAACTTTTTGGTTATTTGTTTGACCTAATTGCCAAAAGAATTTTCTATCTCCCAGAGCCCTCAATTAATTTTTACTCTCTGGAAATAGAAAACGTCCTTTGCAAAAAGAATAAACATCAATCCTGAATTCAGCATCCAAGCTTGGGTGTGTTGATGTTCGAGTGCTATGTTTTGAGACAGCTGAACCTATCATTGAAGCCCGTATGCAGATATACATTCTAACAATGTTCTTCTTGAAGACCGGGTTCAAAATCATAGAGTAGCTTCTTTTGTCTCCATTCTCCTGGGTTTCCACCTTTTTAAAAAGCTTTATAGGATTACTAATTGCACAGTGTCACCTACTGACAGAAGAAGGCCATTAGAGCAAGCGGTCTCTAGTTCTCTGAGATGTCACCGGGCTCACCAAAGCTCTTAAGATGACAAATAAATGCATTTGCAGAGCTATGCCTGTCGCATCAGCTTAACTAAGTGGTCTGGAGCTGGGTGGGGGAACAGACAGGCCCTTGCAAAGGAGCACTCTCCACTTGGGAGGAAGGACTTTCTGGGGGACGTTTTGAGATCTAGCTCAAAACCAGCGACAACAAATCATCCATATTTTTTTCAGCTGAATCGTTTCTAGTTTTCATGTGGCAGCTCTCTTCTGGGCATTCATAAAACACTTCTTGTCGGATGTTTCTAGTGACAGGAGGCTCTTTCTGTTTAAAATGGAAACAGCTTTGAATTCTCTCCGCAAAGAAGAAGCCCGGTCTGCGGGGAGGAAGGAGCCAGGGGTCACTGGGTGCTGGAATGTGCAGGAGTGGAGATGCAGGAAGACGGCTGGGGCTCGCGGAGGAGAGGGGAGCGCTGTGGGGAGAAACCGGAGGGTCACAGTTCCGCGGAAGCCAGAAGCCTCAGTTCTACGAACCCCGCCCACCTCCCCTGCGAGTCCACCACCCCCCGCCGCCCCCAACCCCCGCTGGACTTCCGCGTTAAAAAGCCATTTACTAACGCCTTTCCTCCGTGTGCTGCCAAACAGGGTGACCGCTAGGGGGCAGTGTGGTGCAAGACAAGAACTTGATCACCCGTTCTGTGGGCACAGCTAAATAAAGTAAAATAGAGGTAAAGAAGTGTGCTGAGTATGCTTCCCAAGCCCTCCTCGCCACAGCCATACACTCCCCAAAACATTAAAAAAAAAAAACTGATAAAATATTGTGCATGTGAAGCCAACATTTTTTCCTCTTTTTTAAGGCAAAGTGGAAGAAAAATTCAGGTTGAGGAACGCTGGTCTGGAATGACTGCAGGTTGTAGAGGATTTCCACCAAACAAGGGTGCAATCTAGCCCTGCAGCACTTAAAACCAGACCCTCTTCTTGTCCATATGCATCCCCTAAGCACCTAATGTCTTTGCCCTAAGCAGACCTGTCAGTCTGGTTGACCTCTGTTAAGGCAGCTGCAACCTTCTTCCAGATGCTTGCCAGCTCTGGGAGACCCTTTTACTGCAAGGAATCGGCCCCAGGACACCTGAACTTAGGACAGCCTTCTTGTCCCTAGCAAAGATGTCACCAGCTGCCCCCCCTCACTGGACCCCCTAGCCCCACCCTTGCAGATAGCCAGGCAGTGGTCTGGAGCAGGAGCTCTACCTCTAGGCACTTGGGTCTGGGACCTCCCTTCCACCACTTACCAGCTTCGTGACCTTAAACCAGTTACTTAGCTGGGGATGATCCTGGTCCTACCTTTTCAGGGTGCTGGGAGGAGCAAATGAGCTAATGAACCTAAGGCCTAGTAAGTCCATTAGGCATTCCCTCTTCTCTCTCTCACACTGTGTGATTCACTCTGTGTTTCTTTTCTAAAAGGACTTCACTCACGGGCATGCTCTATGTCTGTCATTTTTCTCATGCTGTTTAATTTTTTAAAAACTACTTGTTTTGCATGAGTCATTATTCCATTCCTTGTCTTATTATTATTAGCACTTTCAACTACTTTGCCCAGAGACAGGGCAAGGTAGAGATTGCAAAAATCTAGACCCAGACTGCCTGAGATTGAACCTCTGTCTATCCCTTTCTTGACTGCTAACACCAAGGAAGTTATTCGACCCCCTGTGCCTCAGTTTCCCCATCCCTAAAATGGGCATGGTAACAGTACTCATTTTATACAGATCAAGTTAATTACTATTGCTAAAGCACCTGGAGCAGTGCCTGGCACGGAGTAAGTACTACATGAGATCTAAGTATAAATGAAAACAACAGTGATGAGGTTAATACTATTTCCCCAACACCTAAAACCAGAACCCAAATACGCTAGAATAACAAATGAGGGAATGGCTATGGCTAAACACAGAGCTCAAGCACTCCAAAGTTATCTGGTCTCTGAGGGTAAGCTTGACGGGAGAGCTTCCTTTGCATCTATGAATGTTCAGAGAGTAGGAGCTGCATATGTGTTCCAGCTCTCTGATTTTACCAGAAGAAAACTTGCACACCAAGGCAATCGGTGCTACATCAAACAGAGGACCTGGATCCCGAGCTAGACCCAGAGCTTGCCGCCTTCCCTGTCCCTTTAGTGAGTTCCATCAGTAACTGCTGTATTGATCTGACATTGTTATTGACCTTCTCCACAACTGGCAATCTGGCTTCTCCACATCCTGGAACGGTATTGCATTTCTTATCCTATGGCCCCCTGAAAATATTTCATGTCTCAAGAGGCACTAAATTCAAAGTACCTAGAAGACATTAGCTGGGTTTTTTCCTTCTACCAGTGGGTTTTACCTTAAATAGAATACCATTAATATTACCAAAAGAAAAATTAAAAGGAAGCAAAATCAACCAGAACGTTACAGAATTTTTTTTTTTTGAGGGGCACCTGGGTCGCTCAGTGGGTTAAGCCTCTGATTTTGACTCAGGTCATGATCTCAGGATCTTGGGATAGAGCCCCGCATAGGGCTCTTTGCTCAGCAGGAGGCCTTCTTCCTCCTACCCCTCTGCCTGCCTCTCTCTGCCTATTTGTGATCTCTCTCTGTCAAATAAATAAATAAAATCTTTTTTTTTTTTAAAGAATTTTTCTTGAAAAACCAGCTGTCCTTCAAGGGTCACTCCAATAACACCTCGTAGTTCCCAGATGCATTCTGTGCATTGTATTGTAACTGTTGTTTTATTTCTCTGTCTCTCCATTCTCTGAAATCTTCCGGGTAGGGACAGCCATCATCAACTCTGTGCTCCAGGCCAGGCACAGGGCAAATCTCATAAATATCTTTGCTGTCTTGGAGAGTGATGTTGACTCAAGCCCAGGAAGGTAGCGTGTCCCAGAGCTTGGCAGGTGGACGTCGGCGGTGCATCAGAGGTTTTTAGGTGGAAAGAGAGATGATTTTAGATAGGGCGTGTGCAAGGTATTAAACAAAAACACTGATTCACATAATGAAAAAGTTATTCCCCTGTTTCAATGATCCTTCCATCTTTCTGATTCCTTCAGAGAGAGGCGTCTCCATATGGTGCTAACATGTCTTCAACTCCCATATCTCAGTCTCCACCGTCCGCCCAGCCCCCCAGTGTCTCTCGGACAAGACAATAAATCTAAGAATCAGAATGGTTAGCAGACAAAAATATCTACTTAGAATTGAAGACATTGTTCTCACTACATCTCTTTATAACCATCTCTTATTCACAGCAAGCGATAACAACAGCTTTCCATTCTGGTCCTTGCGGTGAGCACTGGTCCTGCTCAGCAAATACCTTACATCCCGCTCCATGGCCACGCCCCTTTGCAGTTAGGCGGGGCCGCGGGTTGCTCTTGACCTGCCAACTGAGTAGTAGAAAAAGCAGATGCTACTTTCCAGGCTGAAACACTCTTGAGCCTGCGGGCAGCCCCTCCTGCCTCTTCTGCCTAAGGGATCTTGAGGGCCACGGAAGGGGAGGAGAGCCCTTTCCTCCACCCAGCTAGGTGCGAGAGCTGGGTCTAAAAAGTAAACCGACAACAGGCAGATTAACAGAAGAAAAGGTATGCAAATGTATCAATTTGAAATATCTTGTGCTTGGGGCATTGCAAGAGAAAACATGAATGCCCCCAAGTTCAGTGAGATTTGAGAGCTTATAGACCATCTTCGCAGGGGGAGTGGGGGAAGGGCAACTCACGGGAGAGTAAAGGATTTTTCAAAACGGTGAATGGGCCCTTAGAATGGAAGGTGTGATCCTTTGTGACTCAGTTTGTCTGGGTGTGGTGTCCCCCTCTATGATTAGAATCAGTCCTCTCTGGTCGTTGCAACTCTCAGGGAGGGGGTTTAGGACAGTTGAGTCCTTTTGGAACCTCTGTATTTAGGCAAATAAGGGGAATTCAGAATAAGCCTGTCTTTTCCCTGCCTTTGCTGTTTTTCAAGCATCTTCAACTCAAAATAATCAACATAACAAAGTGACACGTAGTGGGGTAGCCCGTCCTGAAATTTCTCCAGCACACCAAGAGGGGGTGGCATTAGAAAGCGAGGGGCCCTTGTCTAGGAATCATCTTCCAGGACCACTGCCCTGGAAAGTTATCGGACTCACACTGGACTTCACATAAATAAAAAATCACCCTTTGCTGTGTTAAGTCCCTGAGATGTCCGGGTTTATTATTGCAACAAAGCCTGTCCTATCCTGACAAATACAAGGATTTAAAATTTGTTTAAATTCTAAAAGGAGTGCATTTAAAGAAAATACGACACGATGGTCCAGGGTTTAACAGAATTGTGAAAGTGATACTCCAATGCCACTTAGTGTTGTGTCATCTGGAAGCTGGTCCTCCAAGAGACTTGAAAGCCTTGGCATAGGTCCCTGGGAGACGGGGACCAGGCAGGGGTCAAGTGCAGCCTTAAGGCTACAAAGCACAACCAAGGGAAGTGGGAGGGTCAGGCACCGAACCTGAGCCTCTGTCTCCTAGGAACCGGCCTGGATTAACCAACTCTAATCAGGGGAGGTAGTATCGTTATGTCCATTACCGGCTGGGAGAAAAGATGGACAACATGAGTGTGATGTGCTCTTCCTTCCTTTTCTTGTAGGAAGCTTGACTTCCCTAAGCCCTGTTGCTTCCCTGGGTTGCAGGTGTGATTCAATGCCATGTACTTCAAGACCAAGTTTTCCTTTCCCGTCCTTGTGTTCTGATTTGGACCGAAGTCCAAATTATTTGTTCATTCTCATTATACCAGACATGGAAATGGAGGCACATGTATGTTGATCTTGGGGGTGATTTGATACATTGGTCAAATATTATACTGTTTCAGAATGGGAAACAAGACCCATGGGGTTGATTGCTTCCAAATTAATTCTCTTCCCCGAAGAAAGGTCTGGGGGGGATGGATCTTGAGACTTAGATATGTCTGGGGGCACCTGAGTGGCTTAGTCCATTAAGCATCTGCCTTCAGCTCAGGTCATGGTCCTGGGGTCCTGCAACGGAGCCCAGATCAGGCTCCCTGCTCAGCCGGGAGCCTGCTCCTCCCTCTGCCCCTCCCCACTCATGCTCTCCTCTTTTTCTCTCTCAAATAAATAAATAAAATCTTAAAAAAAAAAAAAAAAAGACTTAGCTATGTCTAGGGCCCAGTGACAAAGGAGGAAAAATGCAAAACAAGTCTAATTCCAACACTAGTTTAGCTGTTTGCCTTTGAGCAAGTTGCTTTCCCTCTCTGTGCCTGTGTTTTCCATGCCCCAAATGAAAGTACTAACGGTTACCTCTACTAGGTAACTAAAACTGTTGTGAAAGCAGATCCTAGATACAGCAGTGCTGTCCAAATGGCATCAGTCTGAGCTAATGTCTCTTGAGTTCTCACTACATAGTAGACGCTGTACTGAGTGCCTGACCCACTGAGTAATTCGACCTTCAGAGCAGGCAAATTCAGCAACTGTTATCATTCCCTTCCACTGGTGCAAAAACCAAGATTTAGCTGGAAAGAATGAGTAACCTCCTAGAATTGACTAAGTCACTCCATTACTAAGTGGTGGGACCAGAAGTCAAGGTCAGGTGTGTGTGACCACGGAGCCCTCGCCCATGGCACTTCCTTGCCCCTGGAAAGAACCCCGTGCTAGGGAATGCAAAGTGTAGGTTGCTCTTGACAGCTTGATGTGATTCTTGGGACTGTCACACAAGCCCAGGTTTTTAATCTATGTCCAGCCACATAGGGTTAATCTGAATAATGGGAACAGGGCGGGAATGGACAGGCGGCAGCCAGCACTGCCCGAGTGCACCAGGCTGCTTAGCAATGGGAGAAAACAAGCTGTGCTCTAGAAGGAAGGGAAATGAGCTTCAGGGGTGGGTAGGAGGAAAGAGGGAGGGAGGGGGCGGAACTGGGTCCTGCCAAATCTGGGAGGGTGCTGGCGCTTGGAAGGAGCGAGAGGGTCTTCTGAGGAGGACGCACCCACGGTCACTGGTTTCTGGTGAGGCAAGAAAGGCTCTGCCAGGTGGTTCTCATCCGCCTGTCTCCTTAGTTCTCTCTCCACAGCCCTGTGGATGCTGTAGGTGATAGCGGGATCTTCAAAGTTTAAACTTGAATATTAATTCACTTAACTAATCCGAATACCTTCTCTTTATTGTTACCTTGTCACTATGTTTATGGAATGTCAGGGCCAACAAGGAAGACAGAAAATGAAAATACCTGATCGTCGAAGTGCAACCTTACCGTGGTATAGGGACTGCTCATGGGTGGTGAGCGGAGTGCGAGCTTTCAAAGGGCCTGGAGAGTGTGAGCACAGCCCGTGGGTGGGCCACCGAGAGCACGCAGCTCTCCAAAGCCAGCGTCTACTGAGACCTTAAGAGGAGAAAATTCTAGATGATTTAGAAAGTTCTTTTTTTTTTTTTTTTTTAAGATTTTATTTACGTATTTGAGAGAGAGAAAGAGAACATGAGCCGGGGTCTGGGGAAGGGGAAGAGGGGGAGAGGGAGAAGCAGACTCCCTGCTGAGCAGGGAGCCAGACACGGCTCCATCCCAGGGTCCTGGGATCATGATCTGAGCTGAAGGCAGACACTTAACCAACTGAGCCACCCAGGAGCCCAAAGATGGTTATGAAAGTTCTAATGAAGCTCCACTCACCCAGGACAAAAAGTATGAGACATTTCACACTTCCATCTAAAATTTGTACGAAAGTAAATAGAGGCACACATCCTTCCTTAGAGGGGGTTATTCTGTTCTGTGATACAATTAGAGAGTACAGAGAAGCTCCACTCCACCCCCTCAAATACCCCCAAGAAGATTTTATTACATTTCTAAGGAATTATTGTTCCTTTGGTAGGTGTCATTACATTAAAAAAGGAGGCATTTTGAAGTAGGATAAAATGAAATGCCGTCTGGAATGTGCTTTAAAATAATTCAACAAAGAATAAAAAAGAAAAAGGAAACGTTGCGAATCATTGATAATTGTTAATCTGCGTGATGAATCTGTGAGGTTGTACTATTCCTACTATTGTACTGGTCTGGCTATTTTTATGTGTGTTTGAAATTTTTCATGAAAAAGAAAATGAATTTATAAAACAGACACCAGAAAACTTGTAAATGTGCTCAGGATGTATTCCTTCGGTTTAAGTAACTTTAAAACATCTGCAAATTCCAACAAAATCTTCACACCCAAAATCTCTCTGTGCTTTTAACACTTTGTGAAAATTAATTAATCGGAGGACACTGTGATTAAGGTAAGGAGTTAAGACAAAGACAAATTAAGGAAAGGGTTGCTTTAGGAAGAAAGAATAGGAACCAGGAAGCTGAGGTTTGTAGAAGTGCAGAAACTATGCTGTGGGTTCAGGGAGAGTTGGTGAGAATGTCCTCTCAAAGGCATTCTTTGATGGAAATAACAAGGTATCACAGATGGAAGACCGGATATCTGGGCACTAGCCTGGTCCTTGCTGTTAGCAGGCTGTGTTTCTTTGGACATGGTATTTGCATATTCACTTGTCAAACATCTAAAGTGCATGGGTTGGGGGAAAAGACACACATGGCACTGTTTGGCCCGGAAGTTGCTTAGCGTTACTTGGGGCTGATGCTAACTAAAGAAGCCCCATAGAGCATGGTTCAGCTGTGAGTATGCACCGCGGGAAGGCACTACGGAGTTGTAGAGGCTGCAGTGGGATGTGAAGGGAGAAAGGAGAGCCTGAGCACAGATAGAAAGGGGAGATGTGTATTGTGGGAGAAAGGAAAGGCTACAGATCTTCACAGATCTAATGCGGCTGGAGCAGGGCGTGAGGGTGGGGCTTGGTGACGGCGTTGGGATGTAGCATATGGAGAATCAGGCTGGCCAGTTCCAGTTGACAATTCACTCAACAAATGATTACCCAGCCCCTACCATGTAGTGGGCAATGTACAAGGGACCCAAGAAACAGCAGCAAACAAGGCAGAGAGAGTTCCCATCTTGGCAGAAATCACACTGGTGCAAGTGAAGAAAAAGACAGGAAAGAAGACTAATGAAGACAGAGTAGGAGAACAAGAGGGATAGAGAAGAACAGGAGGCTGGAGGTTGGGAGAAGCCTCCAGAGGCTGGCTGGGGAGGGGGAGGGAGAAGACCCACCCCCCACCCCTGTTCTGATTTCCACAGACAGAAGGGCTCTAGGCAGATGTTTGAGTTGACCGGCTACTAACTATGCTCAATGCTTGATCCCATGTCACACCACTGGGTGACACAGCTGTCACCAAGATGACGAGGACACGCCCACAACCAGGGCTGCCCGTAGTCACACCTTGGCACACGAAGTGTTACTCCTCCTGCTTGTGGTTGCCATCTCTTTCCAGGTGTCCCAGCAACATGACCCCACTCCACAGAGAAGGACAGACCTCACCCCACCAGCTGGAAATCCTTCCTATTCTAAAAGAAACACCTTATCCTAAAAGGCACACTGCAGCATAAATGGCAGAGCATGGAGAGTGCCGTCGTGTCCTTCAATTAGCCCAAGAGCCATGTTCTGGTCCCTGGTGCAGGCTGGGCATACAGTCGTTTGCATCCGTTCTGCTCCATTAGGCTAATTTGTTTTCAGATATAAATTAAAGTTGCTGTCCCAAACCCACAGTGCGGTCTTTTCACAAAAACACCCCATTCTGTGTTTAATGAGTTTGCAGGTTTTGGAGATGCCGAGGATATCTCTTTGATTGAATACTCCAGCTAAAAGAGAAACACTGCCCACTGGAGCACAAGCATAATTAAGCCGTACGATCTAGGGTGGTACGTGCAGAAGCCACATGCCTGGGGCAGGTCAAGCATCTAACTGCTTCTTGATGTGGCATTTGCCATGACACTTTCTGCATCCAAAAACACTTGGCCACTGGGAACGTCCCACAGGAATGCCACTGCCCCAGGCCCTATCGAGCAGCGCTAAAATATCGGGAATCCTCCGGAGGTGCCTGTAGCCTTCTGGGTTGCTTAGTGCGGGAGAAAGCGCCCCCTCACTGCTGTAACTGCCGAGGATGGCAGAAAGGTCCCTTCCCCCGACATGTCTTTCCTGTTATCTGTCTGGGTGCCACAGTCGTCACCATCAGTGGCTTTGTCAAGACAATGGCTCTTGACTAGGGATGGGCTGGCCTCGCTAGATAATTTGTGGGACCCCGTGCAAAAGGCAAATGTGGAGCCCTGGTCCAAAAAATAAGGGCAAAAAAAGTGCCGTTGGGGAACTAACCTATAGGATTTTTTTCCTTCTGCTCCAGTCTCTACCTCAACTAGTTACGGTATTTTTTTAATTTGCTATTTAAGGCCATGCCAAGTAAAGAAAACAAAAATTTAAATTGTAAGTATGAATTCTGCAATGCCAATTTTAAAGGCAAATAGAAACGCGTGGAACTCATCCATGAAATCACCAAAATTACACAATTTGCATGTCACAGCTCATACATGCATATGTATTTTGTTCTTACCAGAACCGTCTCCATCCTGCGGGAAATAATCTCAACTTGCTTCTTTTTTTTATTGGTTTAAGCGAAAGTCCCCAATCAATATAGCTTTTATTGCCTCTTTAAAATATCACAAATACGTCTGAAAAATCATCCAGCATCTTGTCATTTCTGTAGCTGGACAATGTAGGCCTTACTCACCAGCCTGATGAACTCTTCCTTCTTCAGAAACCTAGGCCCCATCCCCAAATTTTCTGATACCCTTGTTTTTTTTAACTGTTGCGGCTTGCCGAGTCAAGGCAGCAGAGTTGGATACAAGTTCAATGCCATTTCCATCAAGAATTAACTCATCTCTCTAGGGCTTGAGATACTGAACGAGTCGTACGTGGCCTCATCCAAACGCTGTGGATGTATTTTTCACCCAAGAAATTTCTGATTTTAACAAGAGAAGCATTCTCCTGAATAACAACGTTGACGGGGAAGTGAGCACACGCTGACCTGAGCTTGTAACGGAAACCCAGTGCGACACGCTTGACTACTGATGGTGCGGACAATAGCAGTTCTTTTCTAGTTCCCACCATTTGTCAACTTGAAGCCTCTTTTTTTTTTTTTTTTAATTTTTCAAAGAGACCGAGTTCTACATTGATGGGACTGAAGTCCCTCTGCAGGGTTTCTCTGGTGCCCTTCGCAATAAGAGTGGGTCCCTTTGGAGTGATGTCAACATTTTTTGGAATGTTGGCAGTCTGATTGCCAAGAATGGTGTTCTTTCTCACAATAGATGCAGCAAAGGTCTAAATTCAGTTTGCTTCTTGATCACACACCTTCTGCCAATCCTGTCTGGTTTCAGCTTACTTAGGAGTAAGGAAAGAAAAAGGAACTATGGTCTGGCTTGTCTTTCTCTTTCCTTCCACATCCTCATATCCAGAACAAGTGATCCTAATAGCCAATAGTAATTTGTCGGTGTTTGTTCCCACATTTTGACAAATGGACCATGGTTGTGTAAGATCTTCATGTGAGGGGGGAAATGGGTGGGGTAAGGTGGGTGAGCTCTCTCTGCGTTATCTTTACAACTTAGCTGCATATCTAAAATTATCCCCAAATAAAAAGTGTATTAAAAAGAGAAAATCCTGAGAAGCTCAGTCTATTGGGCATCTGCCTTCAGCCTGGGTCCTGATCCTGGGATTCTGGGATCAAGGTCCTGGGATCAAGTTCTACCTTGGGTTCCCTGCTTAGTGGGGAGTCTGCTTCTCCCTCTCCCTCTGCCCTTCCCCCCTACTCATCCTCTCTCTCTTTTGCTTGCTCTCAGATAAATACATAAAATCTTTTTTTTTTTTAAATAAAGGGTTTTTTGTTTGGTTGGGGGTTTTTTTTTGCATACATCTTGCCAAGAGTTGCTAAGTTAAAAAGAAATTAAGGCATTCCAGCAATATTTACCTAACTTACCAGGTCAGATTCACCTGGGGTGAATTACCGTACCCGTTTCGTTTTCTTTTTCTTTTTCTTTTTTTTAAGATTTTATTCATTTATTTGACAGACAGAGACCACAAGTAGGCAGAGAGGCAGGCAGAGAGAGCGGAAGAAGCAGGGCTCTCGATGTGGGGCTCGATCCCAGGACCCTGAGATCATGACCTGAGCTGAAGGCAGAGGCTTTAACCCACTGAGCCACCCAGGTGCCCCACCATACCCATTTCTAAAAGATTCTGGTTTATTAGATCTGCAGGAGGATTGGACCCAGGACCGGAGTTTTAATAAGCACTACCCTGAGGAGTCTTATCAGACAAGTTTGGGAAATATTGTACTGGAGTGCAATGGAATTAGGCTAGCTTTAAGAGTAAGGTAAATTCAAGGCCACATTCCAGCTATGTGACCTTTTAAAATATACCAGATTTGTCACTTAACAACTTTTCTATTTCCCAGTTGTGTGGCCTTTGAGTCAGTCACCTAACATCTTAGAAAATTTGTAGTGCCATCGTCATACTATAGAACCACTGTGACATTTGGATAAGGTACATGTAAAAAGCCCAGCACAGAGATTGGCCTGTTTAGGTTTAGGTTACAGTTGGCCCAAACACCTTACATTCTAATGTTTTTTCTCCAGAGGAGAACAATAAGAGGTTAATAAACTGTGACCATAGTTCTTAAACGAGTGATACCAAGACCCATGACCTTTTTGCAGAATATTATTAATACCTAGGGAATGGGAAATATGATCTCCTTTTTAAGTTCCCCTTTATTTAGACATTGTGCTTGCTAATTCATTTCCTAATAGATCATGGAGAGATATTTGCCCTTCATTGTGCCAAATGAGGAGAGTCAGTCTGGATGTTTCCCTAGGCTTCTGCCTGAGGGAAGGTCGCTTGATTGCCTGTACAGAGGCCCCAGGCACAGCTGTGGCATGTGAGCAAAACCCTCCTGCGTGTGCCCCCTTCCAACCCAGCCCCCCGAGTGCAGACCCCAGAACAGCTGGGACATTGGATGAAATCCCTCCTTTGGCAGAGGACAGGAAGAGTGTGGGTAAAATATGAACCCTGCTCGGCGTTGTATTTCACGGGAAATAAAGGGACAGTAAACTCCTCCTTTGGCTGCTTTTTGTCTCTTGATGTTCTGAAATGTCTGTCTCTTTGGGATGGAAAGACTCACCCTTAATTTTGACAAGTCCTAAGACAGTGTGTCACAAATTGCCAGATCACTTGTCTCTGATGAAATAATACATTAAATTTTTATAATGTGTGGGTATTAGAGGAAAATGGTTAAGGCACTGAAAAGATGAATGTGGCACAGGCATTGGCCAAGAAGATAATTAGATTAAGAGGGAATAAAGGGTTGAGGTTAAAGATGCAGCCTTAGGCACAAGGTCTTAGCGGACGTAGTCAGAAGTTGAGGGTTGTTTGTAGAGAGAATGGAGGGTCATCCTTTATACAATGAGTGGACATCTCTGGTCTGCTTCTCTCAACATCTCTGATTCATGGCAAAACTTATCCCACCCCCTCACTTTCCACCTGTCTGCACACACGGCTGAAAATGGCGGCCCTAAAACCCAGAGCTCTACCTTCTCCAAGCTCCAGCCAACCAAATAGCTGTTTGACACTGCAGCTCCCAGAGCAAAATTCTCTTGTGCCTAGCTTGGGTCAAAGATCAGCCAGCCTCAGGGAGTCATGGAAAGTAAGTGTGACCCAAGTTTATAGTCCTTCATGTGGTTGGTGGGGGGGAGGGAGGAGCAATTCTCCGAGAAAGGGGCTTGGTCTCTCAGAGAGAGATACTTACCACAGGTGGAAAATGACCTGCTGGTGTTAATTCAGTTTTCTTTTTTGGGGTTTTTTTGTTTTTGTTTTTGTTTTAGCACCTTGGTTATCTTCTTCATATCTCCTCTGTTCAGCAATCTGTCAATTCTGCATTACACTTTCGGATGTTAGAATCTGGATGAGAAAGGAGATAAAGTGAAGGAAGATAGCAATTTTAGCTTGAAAATTATCTACAGAATAGAGGCTACAGATGCATCCAGAATGCTGTCAATGTTCTTTCTCTCTCCATGCGCTTGACCTTCACATTGGAGAAGAAACACGCAAAGCCGATTTGTATCGTGGAGGAGGGCAAAGGCACCTTCCCCCACCTCCCCAAGAGTGGGCTCCCAGAGCACAAGTCTCCGACAGAAACCACGAACAGGAGACGCTATAAACTGTGCACAGAGGAAGAAAGGCAGAGTGGAAAGGTTAGAAATGAAAAAGGATCTGATAGCAGGAAAGCTGGTTCAAATTAATGAGACAATGTGAGCCTTGATATTCTTGATGGATGTCAGTGGTTAAGTGCTAGCCGGACCTTCTGAGATTACAACCTCCATTCAAACCCCAGGCCTAGATGGCAACCTGAAACCCAAGGCCATGGGCGGCAGCGAGCATCTGTGAGCCCAACGTGGATTAGTGCCGTGGCCTTGGGGGACCCCTCCAGGCGGCTGCTTCCTCCCTGTGTACCACTTACCCCGAAGCCAGGTGTGCTCTGGGGGCGACGACAATACCAAGTAATTAAGATAAAATGTTCTTGGCTGTGTCAAGGGCACATTCTTTTATGACAAGAACAAAGGGTTGGTTGATGAACTAATTTTTGGTGGGGAAAACTGCAGCATCTATTATTAAATGAATGCTTGGGATTTTTGTTTGTTTGTTTTTCAATAGCCCCATTATAATTTCAGTTCAGATACTCCAAAGCTCATGTTCCCTAATTTATTATCGCTCGCCGAGGTCCTCTGGGATACGGTAATTGAATTTTACTGGCGTCATTACCATATCCACAAACAAGCGAGTGTTCTGAGCTCAATCAGTCAAAGCCTGTTTGCGGGGCCCACAGGAGACGTGCCCAGAGCGGAAGTCGATCCCGGCCCAGAAAGACCAGCGGGTGTCCCTGGCCAGGGAGATGGGCTACTGCTCGCTGCGAACCAGGCTCCCTGCACTCAGCTCTGCGGGAGCAGTAGGAACACGGGGGCGCTTGAAAGAGAGGACAGAAAAATATGAGGCTCCAAAGACATTGCCGCCCAAATCAGCAGATTGTAATCCCATTGCAGTCAAAAATAGACGAGCTTCGAGAGGCGGGCTGTACATACTTGGTTGAGAACCAGGAAATTCCTCAAGGAGATGTTAAAATTCCATCTTTTAAAAAAAACAAACAAACAAAAGAAAAAAAAAAAACCCAGATGGACAGCCTACATCCTCTTCTTCTTACTTCCCAAAGAGGAAAATAAAGTCATAATTTTAGACGCATGCTAGGGCTACGTGAATACACGGAGATCATTTGAATCTGGTCTCCTCATTTTACACCAGAGGCTCCATGGGGGTAAAATGAAATCTTACCTCACTGTGATAATAACATCTTTTTAAAAAGTCGCATTCTTCAAAGATTTACCCTCAGATACTTAGGGAAGCAGCGAGGCAGGATGAAAGGAATACAGCGTGCATAACGATGGGCTCTGACTCACCGCCCGTGTGAGCCCCTGGGCCAGTCTGATCTCTGAGCCTTGATGGCTGCATCTGGAAAATGGGAGTAGTACTATAGGCTTCTGGGAGGACTGAGATAAGATATGCCAGCATCGAACAAAGCAGTTGGCACCCGACCTTAGCTGCATATCATTCTACCTTGGCATTTGTCAGGGAGATAGATAATGTATTTTGACCTATTTTGTACAAATGGGGAAGCAAAGTGGCTGAAAAGATGGGATGCTTCTGCAGGAGCTGAGCCTCCTCAAATAGTTCCCACCATCTTTGAGAGCACAGGGAGCGCGGAAGGCCCCTCCAGTAAGCACACCCATATTTCTGAAGGCATCAGGCCAAGGACTTTGGGTGATTCTTCTGGGCAGCTAGAATTCTCATACCACAGGGACTTTGCAAACGCTTTGGGGACTTAGGTCCTCTTTGACCCAGAGATCATATTTCAACTCAGATGCTGTCAGTGTCCTCAAAGGGATGATTGTCCTGATAAACGCTGAGGGAATCCTACCCCTTTGCCCCACAGGCTTTGCTTTCCCATGTCTGACTCTTCGTTAGGAAAAAAATTGAACTGTTCCCCTGGTTCTTCTCTCGGTTTCGTGTGTCTTTCCTGTTGCCTTTAATTAATAAAAAGATACCCCCAGGGCGCCTGGGTGGAGACTTCAACTCGGTTTAGGCTCATAGTCGTGATCTCAGGATTCTGAGATGGAACCTCCTATCAGGCTCTGCTCTTGGTGGGGGATCTGCTTAAGACTTTCTCCCTCTTCCTCAGCCCCTCCCCTCTGTGCTTGGTCTCTCTCTCTCTCTCTCTCTCAAATAAATAAAAAAATATTAAAAAAAAAAAAGGTACCCCCAACTGAACCAACTCATTTCTGAATTCTTATGGGCTGGATTGTGTGTCCTCCCACTCTACAAATTCAGATGTTGAAGCCCTAACTCCCAGCACCTTAGAATATGAGATTATTTGGAAAGAGGGCCATTGCAGATATAATTATTGTTAAGATGGGGTCATCCTGTAGGGTGGGCCCCATACTCCCTCCAGTATGACTGGTGTCCTTATAAAAAGGGTAAATTTGGGGGCACCTGGATGGCTTAGTTGTTAAGTGTCTGCCTTTGGCTCAGGTCATGATCCCAGCATCCTCGGATCGAGCCCCGCATCAGGCTCCCTGCTTGGTGGGAAGCCTGCTTCTCCCTCTCCCAGTCCCTCTGCTTGTGTTGCTTGAGTTGCCTCTCTCACTGTGTCTCTCTCTGTCCAATAAATAAATATAATCTTTTTTAAAAAGGTGGGGGGAATTTGAACACAGGCACACGGGGAGAATCCTGCATGAAGAAGGCAGAGATTGGGCCGATGCATAAACTAAGGAAGGTCAAAGATCTCCAGAAGACCACCAGAAGCATGAGATGCATGGAGCTGACAGAATCAACCCCGACACCTCAACCTTGGACTTCTTGGCTCCAGAATGGTGAGACACTACATTTCTGTTGCTTGAGCCAATTTGCGGCACTCTGACACAGCAGCCCAAACAAACTGAAACTGCGACCACTTCTTTCCGGAAACAAAGCCTCTCTCCCCTTATGAATCTTGTCCCAGGACTGCTATGGACCGAGCACTTGGCCCCCGCCCTCTTGCACCCCCCTCCCCTCAACAGCCTCCATGGGGGATCTGCTTCACTATCACCTAAGCAGGCTTGGTGCTCTGTGTGCACTCAGATCCCCAAATTTGCCTCTAAACTCCAGTCCAGAAAGCAGATAGCACTATGTGGGGGGCGGGGAGGGGGATAGATAGCACCAGCATCATCCAAGGTCACATCCTTCACCTCTGGCCTCCCCTCTTCAGATGGCAATCATAGTCTGAGAGATGATAACACAGATTGTCTTTGTTTTCAGCCTTATTCAGCTCCCTTATAAGGAAAAACTATGCCCCTTGAAGTCTTGCAGATCGGAGTGGTTATTAGGAGTCTGAGCTTGCAGACGAGAGATGGATGTCATGCAAAAAGTTAAGTGGAAAGAAAATGTAAAAAATGAAACATTCTTGCTCTTTTTCTGTCTCTCTCTCTCTCTCACAGACACACACACACACACCACCACCACCTATAAATACAAATTGTCTCCCACTGGATTTTGCCTCCTTTTATGGATGTGTATTCGCAAGAATAGATACATTGGTTTCTGTCCCCTGGGGTAATGATGATAAATATGCCAAGGTCAATGGCTTCATCAGCCACTGAGCCCGCTCACTCTGGCAACGGCAGATAATCATTCACCTGGTGGGACTACTTGCCTACACTTCAATTCATGCCTCGCGGTGTCGCGGAAATGTTTCTTATCTCACAAAAACACTTGTCTTATTGTGTCTTTCTGGTACCGAAAGAAATTCATAAATTACTGCTGGGCCTTGGATTCTTAAAAAAGTCTTGGTAATGATTCCATAGGGCAAGAAGTTACTAAAGAATGGAGACAAGGTGGAAGATAAAGACACTAGCATGTACACAACAATATTCTGTTCCGTGTTCTAGAAAGTAAAAACTCAGCTTTTGGTAGACTCAAAAGATATAGTAACTCCTTTTCTAATAGGACTAAGGCTTAATTAAAAAAAAAAAAACTACTAACATTTATTGAGAACCTACTATGGGAAACGCGCTATGCTAGATGATAAGACTACCATCATAAATGATGCATAATCCTAGAGCTGTTCTCTATAATGTGAAATCTATAAATAGTAGACAAGGGGAAAAATGTTACATTTCCCAAATGTCCACCTTTTGAGAACTGTATTCCTATAATAAAGATAGAAAAAGTAGAATCAAAAAAAAAAAAAGAAAAGAAAAGAAAAGAAAAAGTAGAGTCCTATCATACCACCATCTTACATCAGTTTCCCACTGTTGCTATATAAATGTATATCTGGGTAGAATTATGGCTAGTAAATGACTTGCCCCTCTACAAAAGTGTGTGTCACTTATGTGAACAATGTCTAGCATGTGTGTCTCGGTGGGAAAATGTTGAACAGCTGCCTTGCAGCACTCATCAGTAAGCAGGTAACCAGGGACTCAGCTCGGAGTTCAGGCCCTGTGGAAACACAAGAAGAAATACAAAATGAGGTTCGTGTCCTAAGGGAGCTTGCAAACCAGTGGAAAGAACTGACCCCATGGTGCACAACAGTGACCCATCAATGTCAAGACAGAGTGAAGCGTTTGTGTCTAGGAGAGGGACGGCCTGTCTGTCATTAAATATTTAAGGATGAATTGATATCGCCCTTGGTGTATTACACAGATTGAGAAAAATAGGCCAAAGATAAAGGCCCACCTGCTTTGAGATGATTTTTAAAGCGTTACATTGGAGGGTGGGGGCAGGGATGAACTATTCCCAAGGACAATCCCTTGATGTTTTATCAGTGGTCATGTGTACACACGAGGCAGCAGAGGGTCGGGGTTGGCAGCAAGAGCTCTGGAGTCAGGCAGTCTGGCTTCCCGTCCAGACTCAAACACCTCCCCACTCAGGATTCTGGGTCAAAGTACATAATTTCCCTGTGGCTCAGTTTCCTCATCTCCACTGGGGGGATAGTAACAGTACCTACGTCAGAGGGTTATTCTGAGGACATAATGAATTAGTGTGAGGAATGCTCTTAAAATAGTGTCTGACACAATATACGTGCTTGTGAGAATCTGTTAAATTAAGTAAATTAAATATCTTCTGTCCCCAAACAGCCAATACTTGGGTCTTACATGCTCACTCTACGTAACGTCCACCTTATATGTTTACATAAATGAAATAATCCATATATAAAGCCAAGATAAAAGTCTCAAATACAGCATATCCTTTCTGTAAATTGGTCTATGGCATCAGGTAATAATACCTTTGATGTGGGCAATATGAAAATTCAGTATTCTTATTTTCCCTGTGATAATGTGCTATAATTTGTCTGTCTAAAATTTTGAGATCTGGTAATTCTTATACAGTGTCAAGTTTGCACAGTCCTTGCCAGAAGAGAGGCACTATTCCAGAAAGCACAAATCCTACTGTAGATCATTCCTTGGGCTCGTCTTCTACCAATTTGGTTTCAGACTGAGCATTTGTTTACAGTTCAATGTGTGCATTAGAAAGTCATTGCCTTTTATAAGATAAGTTTCCTTCCTAAGCAAATGCACCACAAAGATGTCTAATTGAGAATTCATGATACCATGACTGGGGATTTTCTCAAGCTGACATGAAGAACCCCAAACACGGGGCTTTAAAAAGTGCATAGTTCTTTACTCTCCTTCCTTGAACTCTTTCAGACATCTAAAGTCATCTAAAGTCATCCCGTTCACAGAGATATTCATAACAAAAGGAGTCACATTAATTTTACTTGAAAGGGGTCCCTAATTTTTACCCCATGTTGGAGAGAAAACAATTAAGTAAAAAGAAAACCTATCACTAGGCGTTAATCTGCATATATGTTAGCACAAACTCTTGCACAAATTTAACTTAAGAACATCTGTCTATGTGTACAAAATCTCCAAAAACAGTCTGTTGAATTAAGAAATCTTCTTACTTACTATGCATAACAAGTTCTTCCGAAAACAAATGATTTTCAAAATTGAGGTTAAACATATTATTTGACAGATATATGTGTATGTGACTTACAAAACTTACAAAGGCAAAAAAGCACATAAAAGAGACTACCTATTGTTTAAAGATAAAACTAGATAACTATAGACTATAAATATACACAGTAAAACTAGACTCAGAGATGACCAAGATGACCAAGATTTGAGAAACGGACTTTAATTCAATTTAGATTAATATATTAAAAGACGTAGTGGGAAGCTACAGAACATGCATGAACAGATGCAGAATTTCAACAGAGAATTATACATGTTTTTTAAAAGAAACGAAAGAAACGCGAGGGGAAAAAAACATATCAGAGATGAAGAATTCCTTAAAGGGCTAATTAGGAGATGGAACCGGTTGAAAGAAGATCAGTAAATATAAAGATAGGTCAAAAGAAGTCATCCAAGCTGAACTACAAAGATTTTAAAAGTGTCAAAGGAAAAAAAACCCTACAGACTATCCAAGAGCTGTGTAGGACGATATCAAATGATCAAACATACACATAATTAGATTTTCATTATATCTCAATAATCCTTGCTTAAAAAAAAAAGAAGAAGAATATCAAACCAAAGGAAATGGACAGAGAGAGAGAAAGAGAGAGAGCATAACAAACTGACAACGAAATGCAATGCATGATCCTACATTGAACAGAGGGGATAAAGCTTTTGAAAGGGTACTATTGGGACAATTGCTGTATTTTAAATATAGATTATGAATTAGAGAATAGCATTTTATTGGTGTAAAGTTTTTTCTTGATAATCGTACTATGGTTATATAAAAGAATGTCCTTGTTCTTAGGAAACACAACTGAAATATTTAGGATAAAGGAACATGATGGCTGCAATTTACTCTTAAATAGTTAAGCAAGAGAATAATGAAGCAAATGGCTCAAAATATTAACAATTAGTAGAGCTGGTTAAAGGGTATACAGAAATTTTCTGAAATAGTCTTGCAACCTATTTTTAAGTTGAAAATTATGTTATTTTTTAAAAAATTTTAGTTATCTCACTTTGGGTTTCTTTCTTTCTTCTTTTTTTCCTATCATGACAAATGTACTCTTTAATCTCCATCCCGTATTTCATCCATTCCCCAACCACCGTCTGGTAACCATCAGTTTGTTCTCTATAGTTAAGAGTCTATTTCTTGGTTTCTCTCTCTCTCTCTCTCCCTTTTTCCCCCTTCACTCATTTGCCTTGTTTCTTAAATTCCATATATGAGTGAAGTCATATGGTATTTTTCTTTCTCTGACTGACTTATTTCCCGTAGCATAATACACACTAGCTCCAACCATGTTGTTGTAAACGGCAAGATGTCATTCTTTTTTATGGCTGAGAAATATTCCATTGTACATATATACCACTTCTTTATCCATTCATCTGTTGATGGACATTGGGGCTATTTCCATAGTTTGGCTATTGGATAATGCTTAAATAAAGATAGGAGTGCATGTATCCCTTGGAATTAGTGTTTTTGTATTTTTTTGGTAAATACCCAGTAATGCATTTACTGGATGGTAGGGTAGTTCTATTTTTAATTTTTTCAGGAAGCTCCCTAATGTTTTCCACAGTTCAGATTCCCACCAACAGCACAGGAAGTTTCCTTTTTCTCCACATCCTCACCAACACATTAATTTTAGCCGCTCTGACACGTATGAGGTGATCTCTCACTGTAGTTTTGTTTTGGCCTACATCTGAGGATGAGTGATGTTGAACATCTTCTCATGTGTCTGTTGGCTTTATATAAAATTGTAAGTTTTGTTTAAAGAACCAAATAAGAAAGAGAGAAAATAATAATGAGCGACATCGACAAGATATAAAGAAGAACAGCCTAGGTAGAATTGAGCACAAGGCAAAAACCAACAAAAAGCTGCGTGTGCATGGATTCTGCAAGCAAAATAAAAATAGGAAAAGTAAATGACCTCACAAAGTGGGTGAAGGCAGTAAGAGTACATAAATAAGAACTTCCAAGAAGCAAACTGTTCTCAGAGTGATGTTTTTGTTTGGCACACAGAAGAATGCCGTGGAGTCCAGGAATATCAGAGACACCTTTACTGTAAAGGGGAGGCAGAGGCTGACACCACCTGAGAGTCAACCCAGAGCAGATGGGGGTTGGGGGTTACACTTAGCCCACAGCCTTGGGATATATTTAGCCATTTCTTCTTTCTAGGAGCCCTTCCTGAGAAACCAGGAATAGTGAGTGGGCGGAGGTAAGAGCCCCACATAGCTTTATTTTGTGTGTGTGTGTAAGTACTCCCGAAAAAGAACTACAAACTGTGCCTATGTAGCAAGGGAGCAAAAAGCATTCTGAATAGCTAGGAAATATCAAACTAGAGTTGTTAAAAACAAAAAGCTCCCCACCACTTTCTCCTTTCACGCACAGGGGCAGAGCCACCTGCACCGATGATACAACTGGACTCTTAGGCATGCTTACCAGCTTCAAAGACAAAAGATGGGCCAAGGCTCAAAGTGGGGTAATTTATGGCTTTGGGAGAATGGGTGGGGTCCCAGGAGGAGGATCTGGGCAGATAAAAAGCAGAGTTGGTCTTCATTGTTTGCAGATTATGTATTTGTGAGCTCTCCTTCTTACCAGCATGTATTTGCAAACCCAGAATCAATACCCTGTGGTACGTTCACGGCCATTACAACTATTTGTGGACTCTTGCAGAGCTGTGGGACGTTTCAGTTGTCCATGCATGCCCCCTGAGGAGGCAGTGTGTCATCTTCTTGTTGCAGCTCTCCTCCTATAAGCAAGTGTCCCTTTCATAGTCTGTTTGGTGGTGACACAGTTCTCACACTTTCTTGCTTTTTGTTGATCTGCTGTTTCAAAATGCCCTCGAGAGTTCCTCAGTGAAAGATGACAACGATGTGTCCTAGAGAGCAAGTCGGTGTGTGAGGTTAACTCCATCCAGGCATGAGTTACAGAGCTGTTGGCCATGATCTCCACGTTAATGAATCAACAGTATCTTTTAAAATAAGGTGTCTTATTTAAACAGGAACAGGAACACTCACCAAATAAAAGTTATGTATTGAGACATTGATGGAAATGTGACCAGATGCTTGCAGGAATCCAAACCAGAATTTCCTCTCAGAGCAATGTCAGAATTTGTTCATTCAGTGTTTGCTGTGACTTTGTACAACATCACTTGTGTGAATGAGGAGAACTGACTGCTAGAAGGAAACATAGCCAACTCGCCTTGGTAGTTGATTTTGAAGACAGAGTAGGGGGAAGGAGCAAGCCTTATAAAGCTTTGGTCGGTTGGAAGAAAGTGTTACAGATTTAGAGTCAAGAGATGCTGTTGCTTGAAATGCTGGTGTATGAGGATATATTTCTGTCTGGCATCTGATGCCATTTCACAGCCAAATTATAAAGCCATATTTCTGTGTCAATAAGGAATCACACCACCTGTAGCTTAAAATCTCTCAAACAGATGTAATGATAAATTTAGGTATTCTGTCCCAAGATAAAGCAACCAGATGCAGCTACATTTCCCCCTAATTATTTCAGCAATCAACATAAAAATAATCTCCAAATACCTCAGTCTCTCACGTAAAAAGGAAAGAATATTATTTGCCACATGATAGAGAAGGGCGAAGTGACTTGAAATCCCTAGCAAAAAAAGCATTGTTGTATGCCAAGTATCTTTTTAAGAAAACTAACTCAAAGGACACTTGGGGATGCTATCATTAAGTTAATGGGAAGCAAGGCCGTTTACATATCCTTAGTTTCAATCTACAAGATGAACGAGCTTATGCCAAGAGTTCAGTAAATGTAGAAAAGTTCGCTCAAATACTAGTATGTTCACTGTTTCTTTTTAAAAAATAATGGGGGGGGGGCGCCTGGGTGGCTCAGTCATTAAGCATCTGCCTTTGGCTCAGGTCATGATCCCGTTGTCCTGGGATCAAGTTCCACATGGGGCTCACTGCTGAGCAGGAAGCCTGCTTTCCCTCTCCCACTCTTCCTGCTTGTGTCCTTGCTCTTGCTGTCTCTCTGTCAACAAAGTAAATAAAATCTTAAAAAAATAAAAATTTAAAAAAATGAGAGAGAAAAAAGGAATAATGAGAAGGTATTTCAAGAGCTATCCTTCCACATTAAATGACACAAGCGCCTCAATATACTAGAACAAAGGGAGGGGTCACTGAATCTCATTATCTGAATTTTCTGATTGGTTAGGGCTTAAGCAGAAATGCCTTGTCCATGACATCTCTAAAATGTCTCTTACAATATGTTGCTCTGTGCACAAAATACTGCCACTAATAATACATCTAACATTTATTGAACAACTGTCTTATAGCTGGTGCTGTCAAATGCTTTTTTACCCATTTATTCCTCACAAAGGCACTCTGCAGTCAGGACCCAAGATTCCCATTTTAAGTGATGCAGAAACTGAGGCACAAAGAGATCAGGTTAATAGAAAGAATGCAATCCCAAATGACTAAAATGTTTTCATCGCTTCCTTAAAATCACACTGAACTTTAATGATGTTCTATTTCTCTAAGATGGTGAAGGTATAACACTGGGTAAAAATCTAGCTTCATCTTGGATCATGGTCTCAATTTTTAATACATTTCTGGCATGAGACTGCTTCACTGTCACTTATTTCCAAGGCTTAGAAGCAGACTGGGGAGGAGTGAAGCACAAATACCAGGTAATCCAGTGTCTGTTTAAATGCTTTCTTTTTTTTTTATTAATTATTATTTTTTTAAGATTTTATTTATTTATTTGACAGAGAGAGGCATAGAGGGAAAGGGAACACAAGCAGGGGGGAGTGGGAAAGGGAGAAGCAGGCTTCCCGCCAAGCAGAGAGCCCGATTCGGGGCTCAATCCCAGGACCTGGGATCATGACCTGAGCTGAAGGTAGCCACTTAACCAACTGAGCCCCTGTTTTCATGCTTTCTTAATAGAGAGAAGCTGTTCACGTTGTTGTACTTCTGGAGAAAACCAGGTCTTTGCAAATTAGTGACGGTGCTCTCATCACAGGCCAATTATTTCCCAGGAATAATCTTAACAGATTGAGCTGAGGGTCCGACCGCATTCCAAACTGCTTCAATGCCGCTTTATTTTATGTTATTTTTAAGATTTTTAAATTTTATTTATTTGAGAGAGAGAGAGAGTGAACAAACAAGAGAGAGCACACAAACAGAGGCAGAGGGTGAAGCAGACTCCCCAGCTGAGCAGGGAGCCCGATGTGGGACTCTATCCCAGGATCCCGGCATCAGGTCCTGAGCCGAAGGCAGACACTTAACCGACTGAGCCACCCAGGTGTCCCTCAATGGTCCCCTAAATGAACACTCCTACCTTATACAAAGTTTATTCTTTCTTGTTTTAGGAATCTTACCTTTTCATACACTTTGTAATGGCAAAAATGACCTCCAGTTCAAGGTACCTCCTTATTACTGACCATGGGAGTCAAAAGTCCTGATTGCTTTAAACGGCAGAAATGCTGGCTGAGAGCCAGTCAGTCATCTCGCTGCCCCTGGTATTTTAACAGCATTTTTTTATCATGGCTCACCATCGGCTTTTAGAGTCATCTCATTGTTTCTTTGGGTATAAACTCTCCTAACTATTTCTGAAAAATAAAGTCCACACTTTCCCATAGAAATGGCAATTAAAAACCACCGTGAGAGGACCAACAGACAGACTTCAAGCATTTGTTTCATTGTCGTCAATGAAAACTGCTATAGAAAACCAAGTGTCTAAGGTATTTGGAAACTCCAACAATAAAAGATCTACATTAGTAAGTGGGTTTATTGACATAACTGAACATAACAATGTATAACATTTATTCATTTCCCACTGAAAGACCTTCCAGTTGAACTGTTTTTACATAGATTTTACTGTTTTTCCGTGAAGTACTTTCAGTGATGTTCTGAAGTTGAAAAGGTGAGTGGTGGGAAGCATCAGAGGTCTCTTCCAGACTTTCAGTGGGGCTCAAGATTATACTGCTGTGCAAAAGGACTAGCTCAAGGATGCCATTGCTCTACAAATGAATGAAACTAGGAGCATGAGAGGGGCAAGTAAATAGCCCAAAATTTGCAAATAAGAGCAAGCAATGACCCCTCTCCCACGTACTCATATGCTAAGAATGACAGCCTGTTTCCTGCGGTTTATTAAATTTTGGCCTCACAGAGAAGATGGCCAGAGAAGCAGCTGCACTTTAAGTGGTCTGGACATTTATTCATCTGAACATAAACACAGATCCATTCATTTAGAGCCCTGAGTCCCCCGCTCAGCTGTTGGGACAAGGGCAGGCTTGGCTCCATGGAGGCCAAACATAAAAGGGAGTGCACTGGGGTTGAAGGACCCCCGTCCCCCAGACTATGACAGATTCCCTGAGTCATCAGGACCCTCAGGGGCTTAAGGCCCTAAACAGAAGATTCCTGGTTAGCCTTAGCACCATAGCAATATTCTCTGAAACAGCCCACTGCCAATAAATCCACAACTACGGCGGATATCACCGCGCAGATCTTCCTCGAGGCTCTTCCTGTGCTCTTAGACCACACACAAAATTATTAATGTAAACCAAAGCACTACCTTTAGTGATAAACATGTACTTCATAAATATGAGGGAACGAGAGGGTCCCAAAGAGCTGAAAACAACTGAGCAAATAAAGGAGCCTAATCCTAAATTTAAAACAAAGACATTTAAAAGAAATACTGCAATTATTAACTAAAAGGTAAGATTTAATAACATGGTAAGACACAGGGTCGTGGAGAGATTAACTTGCAAAATAGATCATTATTTCACAGTGAGGTTTAAGTACTCCTAAAAATCTTCTGGTTTTAGTAGAAACAGACAACTACTGATGTACCCTTTTTCACATTTTTTTCCCCAATAATTTCTTCCCCTCTATTTCATATAGAGTAAGACATTAAGGTGATTGAGGGTTACACTGTCAAGTGCGTATCACCTTTTGCTGCCCTATTAGAGAACTGCCTTGAACACTTAACCGTGCAACTCAGTAGAAGCAGGGCACAGTCTCCTGCATGTGACCGATAAAAACACGAGAAGTACCACACCATATTTGTTCCCATCTGGACACAGTGTCAGAGATGCAGTTAAGTGAACTTGAGGGCTGCGGTTCCCTACGCGGCTATCGGTTACGCACACTTTACATTCTTTTCCCAAGTCTGGCACTGACATTTCCTTTTCCATATATAGGTTTAGAAAAATAAAATTAAAAAGCCACAGGAGCAACCCTGACAGAGAAGTCTTGTATGCAGCCTTCTCCTGAGAAAGTAGGTAATCTTAGTTAACCCCAAGGTCGGCCAATGTTCTTGGCGTGTTAATGTTAAAAAGAAAATACTAGTTGAACGGCTCAGCTCAACTAAGACAGTCCTTGAGTTTACTGTCAATTTGTTAAATGTCTGAGCTCTTCACATTGTTGAAAAAAAAATAGCATCTCTAATGATTTAAACATTAAATTATCCTGAATGTTCTATTAACCAACATGAAAGAGTTCCTTGGCGGGTGTGTTAAACTTTGCCACCAGTTTACAACATCTACCTTCTTGGCAGAGACCACCAGCCCAGTGTAGTCAAGATGCCAAGCCTCCTTTGTAATACTAAGAAGTTCCTCTTCCCTTAAATAGGACAAAACTCCTCTGTTTCACACTGAGCAAACAAAAAGCATGCACACAAATCTCTTTCTGGCCATACCGGGGGCAAAAGCCCCCTTCTCTACCCCAAAGGGGACCAGACTGTTGCATCACGATCCCACAGAAGCCATATCCACAGTTGTGCCAAGGTCTCCATATAAAGAAGGCTTCCCACCTCTGGACACTACCTCCCGTTTGTCCCCTGCTCTTGGCCTTGACCACCAGGTGCCACCCATTCGCTTCACGAGGGGGCACTGGGAATTGTCGGGGGCGTGTGTGGGCCGAACTGGTTTCGCCTTTGGCCTCTCTGGCAAGTGCACAAAAGGGGGAAAGGAGAAGCTCTGATAAAATGACATCTCCCCCTGAGGTGGGTTGAGGGGCTCCACAGAAAGTGGCTGGCTGCTCCAGGCCAATGAGATGGTCTCCACACACCCTGGAGTCTGGCTCTAGTCAGCAAATCGCTGCAGAAGATGGTCCTCCCTTCTCAAGCTACCCCCTGTGCCGCCGCCCCCGCTGTCCATGAAGCGGTCGCAGGGGAACTCGATGAGGTCCGCCTCGCTGAGAGCACACACAGTGGTGCGCGGCCGGTGCGACTGGAAGCCAGAGAAGTCCGCAGACACGCCGGTGCCCATGGAGCGCAGGGGACGTCGGGTGGAGTACATGTGTCGAACGTGCACAGGGGCCCCACCCTTCCGCCGAGCCCGCAGCTTCCTCCGCAGCCAGCGGGACGCCCAGGCCGCCAGCGCCAGGAGCACCAGCAGCGCGTTGACGGCCAGCAAGACCAAGGTCAGCAGCTGGTAGTCAACACTGCTCCGGCTCCCAGGCTCCGGGAGGGTGACCAGCCCGGCGCAGTGGTCACGGGGGGCCACCGGGCAGACCCGGCCCCCGAGGACGCCCTCCACGCACACCAGGTAGGGGGTGTCTCCGCGCAGCTCGCGCAGCGTGGCCGAGTCGCTGCGCTCTGGCAGGTAGACGAAGCGGTGGAACTTGGGCTGCTGGCCAAAGCGGTCGAAGAGCAGGCGGAAGCGCGCGCCGCCCAGCAGTGGTGGGCTGCGGTGCTGGCGCACCGCCCAGCGCACCGAGGCGCTGTCGGCGCCCACCGCCTCCACGGTCAGGTTGCACAGGATGAACTTGTTGAAGTCGCAAGGGTCGGACACCAGCGGCGGCAGGCCGACTCCGCCGTCGGACTGGGCGGTACTTTCCTGCTGCTGCGCGGCCAGGCGCTGCTTCGCCGCGCGCTGCCAGGGGTCGCCGGCGGGCGGTGGCGCAGAGGCGGGCGCGGCCGTCGGGGTGGGCTTCGCGTGGGCCGCATCTGCCGGAGTCAGGGGTCCCCGCTCGGGTTTCTGGAGCAGGTCCAAGGGGTGTGGCGCAGGGCCCGTGGCCGCCGCAGGGCCCGTGGCCGCCGCAGCGGAGGGGTCCGGCTGCTGGAGGCCAGGGCCCCGTCGGCTCAGCTTCAGAGCGCTGCGGTTGCCCAAGAGCTCCCTGGCGGCCCCATCCCAGGCCACCCCAGGCAGAAATCGCCCGCGAGGCTGTGGCTGCGACTGCGGCTGCGGCGGCAGCTCCTCCGAGAGGCTACCTGCAGGGGGCGCCACCTCCCCCCCAGTGGCGGTGGGTAAGGGCGCCCGCGGGCCTTCGGCGGTCGGGGAGACTGAGGGCGAGAGATCTGCACAAGATCCGTTCTGCAGCTGCTGGTCATCCAGGTAATCCAGGTACTTGCCTCGCAAGGCCGGCGGGTGGCGACACTGCACGAACACGGTGAGAAGACGGCCTTGCGAGTGCCAGTCGCCCATCCAGCGCTTCAGGCCCCGCAGACGGCAGTCGCAGGTCCAGCCATTGCCGTCTAGATCCAGCCGGTAGAGGGCCGGGCTGGCGGCGAAGATGTCCCCGGAGAGGGCGCTGAGCTCGTTGTCGCGCAGGCTGAGCTCGCGCAGCCGGCCCAGGTGGCCAAAGATAGTGGGGTGCAGAGCGGACAGAGCGTTCCCGCTAAGGTCCAGCGCCTCCAGGCTTTGCAGAGGCTGCAGCAGCGCTACGGGCAGTTGGCTCAACCGATTCCCCTCCAGGCGCAGCTCGCGCAGGGCCTCCAACCCCCAAAAGGCCTCCGGTGCGAGGTGTGTGAGTTGGTTGCCCCTGAGTGAGAGTAGGCCGAGACGCGGCAGGTGCTGGAAGACACGCGGCCCGAGGTGCTGGAGGCTGTTGGCCGAGAGGATGAGCGTGGAGAGGGAGCGCAGCGGTGCGAAGGTGGCTGCGTGGCGCAGGGAGGGCTGCAGCTCGTTGGCAGAGAGGTTGAGGAAGCGCAGTTTGCCCAACTGGGCAAAAGCGTTCTTGCCCAGAAAGCGGATCCGGTTGGACTCCAGATGTAGGTAGAGCAAGTTGCCCAAGGGGGCGAAGACCGCGTCCGGCAGCGCCCCCAGGGCATTCCCGTCCAGCCGCAGCTTGACCAGACTCTCCAGGCCCTCAAAGGAGCCGCGGCTCAGGCGGGCGATCTCGTTTCCATTGGCATAGAGGATGCGCAGCTTGCGCAGCGGGGCCAGCGTGCCCGGGACCAGCGCCTGCAGGAGGTTGTTCCCCAGGTAGAGTTCCTCCAGCCGGGAGAGCTTCTCAAAGGTCTTGGGGTGCAGAGAGCGGATCTGGTTGTACTGCAGGTCCAGCCGTCTGAGCTGGCCCAGACGGTGGAAGTCGAAGGCCGTGATGTTGGTTATGAAGTTGCCGCCGAGACTGTAGGTGAGCACGTCCTGGGGGCTCGGCAGCGAGCTGGTCTTGGGCACGGCGCGGAGCCCCCTATTGGTGCACAGGAGGTGCTGGGGGTGCTGGCAGTCGCAGCGCTCCGGGCACACCGGCTGGGCCCGCGGCGGGAGCGCGAGGCAGCCGCACACCACGAGTAGGAAGCGCACCGCGCGGGCAGCCTCCATCGCCGCCCGCCCTGCGTGCTGCGGCCGGATCGTCCTCTTGGCCCGCCTGCTCTGTGTCTCCTCTGCATTCCCCTTGGCCTGGCCAGAGTCTCTAAATGGCCTCTTTCGGACTCCGCGGCGCGGTCCAGCCCCTCCTCCGCCCTTTGTCCGGTGGCTGGCCCGGGTCTCTGCAGGCAGGCTTCGCCCGGCCAAGTCAGGCGGCTCAGGGCGCTCCGGGAGCTCCGGGTGCTACTTGTTGCATTTCTGCGCAAAACTGTTTCTCCGGGTGTGCGTCGGGGGGCGGAGGGAGGGAGCCAGACCTGAGCTTTTTGTTTGCAGCTTGAGTCCGGAGAGCTGGATTCCCTGGCACGGATTCTCCCCGCCGAGCGGATTCCCCAGCTGCAGGCGGGAGCCCTTCCAAGAGCTCCTCGGGGCGCGGCTTGGCTGCTGCGCCCCGGCGGCTCGGCCCCGGCAGCCCGCGTCTCCTTCCTCTGGGTCCCGCACCAGCGGCCTCGGTGGAACAGCCGGAGGAGGAGCCGGGGTGGGGGGGGGGCCTCCGGCTGTGTCCGGAAGGGACCCAAGTCGGCGAGTGGCGGGCAAACCCGGCGGAAATTCGTTCTTCCCACACTCTGCCCCCCGGGGATGCAGGCGGAGAAAGAGGAGACGGCGGAGGGAGGACAGACCCCGACAGGGGGAGGAGGAAACGCTAAGTGGCTCCGCGTCTGGTCAGCCCGAGCCCGGGACGCCGAGTGAGAAAAGTAGGGATTAAAAACAGCTGTACAGGCCGGCCCTCGACGCAGGGCTGGGGGCGGGGGTGGATTACCGGGCTAGCAAACGGAATTTGCAGACAGAGACCTTTTTATTTTAGATGAGTACACCAGGCATTTCGGAGCATTGGGAGCGCGGCTCCTCTTTTTCATTTTTAAGTCTCTTGCTTTTCCAAGTGTCACCCCGCGCGGGCAGTTGACGAAGCACGGAGTGCGTGAACATTCCGGAAGAAGTTTAGTTAGGGCAGCCCAGGGTTGTCTCCAAAGAGCTATTGGTGGAGTGCCGTCAGAGGAGGCCAGGTCAGCCCCTCCGGAGTGTGGTGTGTTTGGGTGTTTGACCTGGCTGTACAGGTGGCCGAGGGGAGGCATCGTCCCACTTAGGGATCAGAACTGAGCACTCGCTTGGCCCCGCCTGTAGGTGAGAGCCTGGAGATGCTCAGAACGGGTTCCACCACCGCGAAGGTGGCTCTGTCAGATTTTGGTGATTTAGTCCCATTAGTCCTCCTCCTGTCTTAGAGCCCTTGGGGTAGGGTCTGTACTTGGGCGCAGTTTTAAAATCACCTCCCCAGATCCTCGGGTAACTTCACCTGCGGGCCTCACCGCTTGATGCCTCGGCTTGCAGGGATCTTCAAAGTCCTGAGGCACAGAAGTCCTCAGGCCTGGCTCAGTGGGGGAGTCTCACCACTTATCAATATAGAATGGAACCTGTGTCTTTGGTGCCTTTGAAGGCAGCACCCGCTGAGAATGAGGATGGGCAAGGAGTAGCAGTTTTATATCATTTGTTCATGCAAACAGTCTTGGTAAAAATAAAGGCCCTTCCACCACCCCCCACCCAAAATGTTCAGAAAATGTAATTTTAAGGGTCCACTCTGTGAAAATTTAAGGGAGACGTATCTTCACCTCTCCAGAGGTTGACTGTCTAGTGGGGAGGGCAAGTCATGGAAAGGTTAGGTCATCATCTAAGGCAGTAGTAGGAAACAGCTGCACAGATACAAAGTGAGTTTTAGTAATTCCAGTGTTGGGCAGTGACTGTGTGCCTCACTGAGCGATCTGTGTAGGCAGGTGATAGAGACGAGTTGGAAATTTCAGGAAAGAGGAGATCCTTGCCTGCATGGTCAAGAAAGACTTACTTACGGGAGAACAGGTCCTGGGTTCCAGGGACACAGGCAGTGGAGTGCTAATGACAATCATCAGTGCAATGCCTACTCCAGGCACGGGGAGCAGACCCAGGCTGACTTGTGATGTGCTTTGAGTTTTCAAATACAGGATGAATGTGGGAAAACAAGTATCTGTCTCAATAAGGTAAAAGGTAGTTTGGTTTTTTATTCTCATGGTGAGAAACTCCTGAAACCTTTTGAGTTCTTGACTGCAGTCCTCCTTGTGAAGGTATGGCTGTCCTCGAGCGTGAAACCCAGGCTTGCACAGTGTGGCATAAGCTGGTCTGACCTGGGCCCTGGAGCCTGTGAGGAGGACTTTCAGGTTTTTTGGAGAAAAGAAGGCTAAGAAGCTATTGGCTATTGAACCATTAGATCTACCTGGGATGGAGCTGTGGCAGCATCGGCTTTGAGCCCATGGTGTGAGGACACACACACAGCCATCAGAGCAGAGTAGAGGCTGGAAGCTAGGAGAGGTGTAAGTGGGAGAAAGAGGGAAAAGCAGAGATTGGACCCCATCCCTGAGACTGCAGAGCGGGGAGCACAGGCCGCATTCCATCAGAGGACCTCTATACGTTGCGTGGATCGCTCACTGCACTTGGAGTATCTTTGCTTTATAAGTGCCTCTAAGTAAAATTTACAAAGTCATCAGACCCCTACAGATGTTCGGTATTTTTCAATGTTTTGATGGTCTTTGGTATTATTGCCTGGTGTTTAACATTTCTACCAGTAGTGCTGGCTTGCAGGTAGAAATAACATCATATGTGGTTTAGGTCAAAAGACGATTGCTTTTCCATAACATTCCATTTTCTTGAAGTAATCCGTCTGCCACATGTAGTTAACCTTGCTTAAAATAGAGACAGTGTGCCATACTTCAAATAAGTATGAAGAGCTTTCGTAGGTGTTGTTAGGATTCTCAATCCAGTTTCAGTGAGATTGAGACTTTGAGATGGACAGATGAAGTGGAAACACATATGGGTGTGTGCATGCAGATAAATTCTTTCTGAAATAGTGTGATCATGGTCTTTTTAACAAATGCTTCCCTTCTTAACGCCATGGAACTTGAGGTCCACTTTAAAATGAATGACATTTAAATCCTTCAGAGGACATTAATGCGTACTCCTGTGTGCCCCCAGCAGTCTCCACTTCTGTAATGCTACACATTCTGGTGTTTTATTTTCAGACCATCTTTCTCTTCCAGGAGCTAAATGGTATTTTGCTTGAATCCAGCAGTACCTGGAGCCCCCAGTACTGCTATCATAGCAACTCCAAAGCTACATTGCTTTGAATGCTAGTGGTCCGGCCGGTAGTATTTAATGAGAATCTAGCAAGTGACAAATCCCAGGATGAGCGGTGGGAATGCAGTGGCTGATAGGATTCGGTGCCAGGCCCCAGGATGCAACAGCTTGGTGGGGAGGCTGATGGGCAAGGAGGGCATCACCAGGGGATAAGCGCTGAGGAGTAGAGCTGTGGGAGCCCTGAAGAGGGCCCCTGGCCTGGACTGAGAGCTCGAGGAAGGTTTTCAGAGGAGGGAAGTGCTGGAAGCCTGCCAACAGGTGCAAGAGGGTCCTTTAGGTACCTCCAGATCTTCTGTCTTGGTTGATGAGGTATATTTTTTTAAAAGAGTTTATTTATTTATTTGACAGACAGAGATCACAAGTAGGCAGAGAGGCAGGCGGGGGAGCGGGGAGCAGAGAGCCCGATGTGGGGCTCGATCCCAGGACCCTGGGACCATGACCTGAGCCGAAGGCAGAGGCTTTGACCCACTCAGCCACCCAGGCGCCCTGGTTGATGAGATATTTTGGCGTTTGTATTTTTCAACAGTATCACACAGCCTTGCTTGTACGATAACTTCCAAATACATACTTCCGTCTTACCCTTGAAGGATTTCTGCAGGCAGATGACATCATCGTATTTGCACCGCAACGTCAAAAGGTGTCTCTGCCAAATAAAGTCAGTGCTATACAAAGAAAATGTTACCTATCTAGTTCTCATCTCTAGAATCTTGCTGCCCCAGTGGTTTGCGGGAAATATGTGTTGATAGAACCTCCACACCCAGGTATTCACTTACTGAAGATATCCACGGGCACTGTGTGGATACCAGTACAGAACATCGCTCCCGGACCATGGCTGCCTGGGCCCCCCTACCCTGGACCTGGCTCTCGAGAGGGCTTTGTTCCAGTCCTCCTCTGGTTGTGTCCCTCTCCAGAAGAGCACGGTTTCAGGCTTCCAAAGGGATGGACCCACACACAGCCCATAGCCCCACTCCTGCTCAAGGCTCCCAGGACCTTGGAATTTCCTACTCAACTGCCTAATTGGTGAAGGCTTTTATCCACCTGTCCTCTTGGGGGCTGACTATGCCACAAGCATGTATATGCCCAGGGCCAAGGGAAGGCCACAAGGCAGCTGTGCAAAAAGAATCTGGAGGTGTGAGTTGTGATTTCCTATGGTATGCCCGGGGCTGGGGGTGGGGGGGGCACTTCAGGGGGGACATGGAGAATCTGCCCATCTACTGGGAGCTGAGAGGAGGGGCTAGGGACCACGGATCTTCTCTCACACTCCAACCCTGGGCTCCTCAAATATTAGAGACAGGCCTGTCCGTGTGTAGCACTTTAGGAGGAAAAAGTACATATACTTGGATTTAGAAAGAAAAAGGAGAAACATTACAGGAGTGTGAAGGAAGGCGTTTTTGAAAGTGTAAGTTCTACTTTATTATAACATAGCCTATACCAAATTTTCAATAAAAAGCAATAATTTTTAGTAAAAGCACAGACCTTGTTTCTCCTAAATTTAAATGCCTGTCTCTCAACTATGTAATGTCTTTGTTTATGGACGGATCCAGGTTTGATCATGTTCCAGGAGATTCAAGTATTGATGCTTAAATGTATAATTTGGATAATCGCACATGGAGATCCAGAAGGAAATGCTGTTCGTGAGAGAACCAAGAGATTTTTCGTTCAATTTTGGAAAGCTTTGCCCTTTAAATCTCAAGCGCACTGGGGGATAGTTGCAAAGGTCAGAAGCAGAAGCAAGTTTGAGCTGGTTCCATGACACATATATATGGTGTAAGGGCCCTAGGATGTTCTTGCCCAGGCCTGGAATCTTCTTGGGCTTGCCAGGGAGGTACACTGCTTTCTTCCCAAGCAACTTGTGGTTCCCTTGAACTTGAACTGCAGAGACAAGAAGGATTCCAGGCCATGTCTTCAGTAGCTCCTGGGCCTGGTTGGAGTTGGCTGCTCTTGGGCAGGAAGGGTTAGGGGGAGGAGAGCTCAGGCTCCCTGCTGCGGGGAGAGGTGGCTCTGCCAAGTCCTGCGGTAGCAGCCTCCTGGAGCTCACTCAGGGCAGCCTGCAGAGAAAACAGCTATCGGCTCACGCCCGGTGAGCCAACCCAAGAAGGGCAGCATGGCCCCCGACACAGATGAAGTAGGAAGCCAAGAGTCCCCGTTGGTCCTGTTATCAAACCCAGCCCCCCAAACTCTCCTTCTCTGTCTGACCAAACCTCATCTTACTTTCTGTCTCAGAGTGAAGTTTCTTTGCCTTGGGGAATAGGAATGGGAATAAGAGGACCGGTGGGTTACAGTAGATGGGCCCATTCTCCATGTCCCCCCTGAAGCAAATAGGAATGCTGATTCCCGGCCAGGTATCGGCCTTACTCAATCAGAATCTCTGGGGGCAGAGCCCTGGCATCTGCATTTACAAGCCACCGGATGATTTTTATACGCACTTAAGGTTGAGAAAACTGATCGGCGGTATTTCTAAAACACCTGCTGATGATCGGTTTGTTGTACTATGGTAATATCAGTAACGGTGACGGGCACTTATGTGGTGGGGCTGGCTGAGTGCCAGGAGGTGGTGTGCGCACTCTGCGTAAAGTAACTCACTTACTTCCACAACTACCTTGTGAGGTAGAAACTTTTGTCAACCCATTTTACACAGGAGGAAACAGAGGAGCTTGCTAAAAATACAGGATCCTAGACCCGCCCCCACAGACTGATTCAGAACCTGAATCCGAAACTGATTCAGAACAGGGGTGGGGGATCTTTAATTAGCACATTCCCAGGGATTTTTTTTAGGTATTATCCCTGAAGGAGAATTCTGAAGGGCTTTTTCAGAACTTTCTGTGCCTCCTCTGCTAGGTGCCCAGGGGCAGAAAGATGAGCGAGACTCCTTTCTCTTTCCTCTGATTGCTCAAGCGTGGCTAGGGAGTTAAATGTATATAGGTAATAATCCGGAAAGATGGTACCATCATAGATAAATACGATAGGCACCATTTGCTGGAAGAGCAATTACGTTTTGAGAAGAAAGTTTTAACTGAAACCTTTGTAGAAAATATCAGCCCACGTAATCCTGTATGTGTTGAAGGCCATTGACACGTGACTGCTTCCAACACACTGGATTTTAGGTTCAAGGAACATCCTTATCCATCCATTCAAAGATGCCTGAGTATTTGAAACTGACATGTCAAAGCACATTGCTTTTACAATCGCTACTAGAACTACAGTGAAATGTAGGTGCTCCTGGCAAGTTCCAAGAAAAAAAAAAAAAGGAGAGGCAGTTGTTGGCTGAGTGTGGTAACTTAAGAAATAAGGCAAATCCACATACTGTTTATGGTGGCAGGATAGAGTTTGTTTTTGTGTAAACTGAAACTTTATAGTGGTAATACAATGGTGTCCTCCCTTAGATAGAATTCAGTTGGTAGCCTCAGGAAATGCTTTAAGCATAAAAGTGTCTCTAATTCCTAAATACTGAAATACTTGTCATCTCGGGGAACCAGGACAGTAATTGTATTTTATGGTACAACTTTCCAATGTTCTTTTATTTGGGTTTCTTCACACTACAATAATAACATTTATTTAGTGATTTATATCCCACCCAGCTGGAAAGACAACAACAGCCTTATTTCATTTCACGTTTATGGTCCTCAACAGCTGTTGTTGACTTCTCCAAGAGTTTTCACAAAAAAAAATCTAGAAGAAAATTTTTTTTAAATGTTCATAGTTATTTGTCTTTCCACAGTGAGAAAACGAATAATTGTTTACATTCTGTTGTGGGTTTTTTTGTCATTTCCTAAATGATGTACAATCATTATATGTTGCTTTGAAATTAATGAAAAATACTTTACAAACGAAATTTTAAAGAATACATCCAGTATCTGGTTTTAACCTCAGTGTGAGTCTCACCAGGCAATGAGGTGAGGATTATTCATATCCCGGTTGGGAGGAGAGGGTGCAAAGAACTAGAGAAGTTAGCTAACTTCTGGAATGATCCAGCGCTATAATAACAGAGTATAGACCATAGTCTAAACCATTGGCTTCTGACCTCAGGTTTTTACGGTTGGACCTTGCTGGGCTCCCTGTTGATACATGCCTCTGTGTATAACTAATGAAGCCAGTTGGGGTGATATTCAAAAATTTAGCAGTTGGTACAGTAAGAGCACCAGCCAGCCAAGTTTGGCACTGCCCCAGCCCGGACAGACAGATGCCGTGAAAAACCAGCCCAGCATGCCAGGGCCCACCAGCTGTAAGTGGACTCGCCTGTACTTGATTCAAGTTTTTGAATGGTGCTTTAGATATCCCTCTGTCTCTCTCTCTCTCTCTCTCTCTCTCTTTTTTTTTTCTTCATAACTCCATTATTAAAAACAATCTGCTTAAGGCTTAGGCACAATATAATCAGTAACCAGGAGAAACAATACACAAAGCCTTCCTGGGTCTACATTCTTCCGAACTGCGAACTCGCCTGGGGCCTGTGTCTCTGGGCTCCAGTCTTAAAACAGAACATTGGCGAAAGGGCAAAGTCATCAGTGTTTCACAAAACACGAGTTTTGTTTTCAGTTTATGATTTGGAAATTGTCTCCCCGTCTCTAGGGTGGGCCACCAGATATATTTGAAGGGAATGTAGTTCATAAAGAGCTTCTCACAACTTGATCTGAATTGTTATAATTAATGGCTTAAAAATATTTGCGGGGGGGCACCCCTTTTGAAGACTTCAAGGATTAGTAAGCCATCCTGTCGATTACCAATGACTTATTTTCTAAGCCCGGACGCGCGCGTGACAAGCCCCCGCCCCCCATCTATCCCAGAGCTTCAATGTCTCCTTAGTCTAATGTCACTGTCCATGGCTAAAATAAGGGAGGCGATTTCACTCCCAGGCCACTGAAAACTGTGGCTTTATCCTGGCAAAAAACAGTCTGTCAATCTCAACAATGGAAATAATCTTGGACAGTCAAATAATTAACTATATAGAAAGTAAACACCCTCAAAGTGTTTTCAGATTTCATCCAAAGGACAAATGCTTTTCACTTAGGACCAGGAACATGGCAGGAAAGGAAATTAGAGGAAGGGAGCACCCATCCTCTTTTCAGAGTCTCTGTAATTTTCTGTAAAGATTTGTACTTTGATTATGCTTAGTAACACCATATGTTGGAGTGGGATGCAAGATCAAAGGTTCCAGCCACAGCGCTTGGGTCCTGCTGTAGGCGGGATCCCATATTTCTGTCGTTAGAAAGCTAATGGATGCGTAGGACACTCCTCCAGCTACCCGTGCCTCCCTATTTAATTTCCGAAATAGAATTAATAACACTGCCGAGGGGAATGTTTTTAGCATCTTTTTCATGGTCTGCTTGAATACGCTGTAGGTTGAAAAAGAAAAGTGATTGTTATCACTTAAAGATATTTAGAGCTCAAGAATTTTCGAAAGCTTCATGTCAATTGTCAAGTTTTATAGTGTGTATGACCTTAAAAAATTTGGGGAGTGAGGGGTTGCTGAACACTGCTTTTGTTTGGTTGGTAAGAGAACAGATATTATTATCATTCTACTTTAGGATCAAAATTTTCTACAATGAACATTTGTTTTTGTGGCTAACAGTCTTTGCTAAGAGTATACATGTTACCATATTCAGTCTGCTTTCCCCCATGGCCCTGACATACCCCTCTTCCTTCCTTTGTTACAAATGGTTTTTCTTACAGACCTTTTAAAAAAGATACCGAGATTGCTTGGTAATGGAAATAATTTTGAATAGTGAATGTATTGTATACCGTGTAACCCCCCCCCAAAAAAAAATGTTTGCAGATGTCATCAAAAAGCGAAACATTTGTCCTAAACTCCCCATGTGATGTGTATGGGGTGAGCAGAAGACAGAGTCCACTTGTTAGGTCTTTGACCTTGACCCATGTCTGTCTCTTGGATCAGTGGTTCATTTTCTTATCTATAAAAAGGGACAAATGACACTTGCCTAATGTATGAGTTTTTCGAAAAATGGATGGGAAGGTGCTTAGTAACTACCAGTGTTGTGGAATCAGGATTCTTGCTAACATTTCAACTTCATGCATGTATTGTCTGGGAGACTCTGTGGCCCTCCAGGGCAGGACTATGCTGTATGCATAGGTTTTTGGTGTCCTCTGCAATGTCAACAGGGTCTTTTCTAAAGAGGAAAAAGGTGCATTCCAGGTAACTGTTCTTCTACCTTTCCTTGTAGATTCTGTTTCTATCTTTTCATGGTTTCCTCGCTCTACTCCTGACTGCCTGGGCCCAGAGCACCTAGTCTTCAGCGCACAGGTTCTCCCCAGTAGCTCTCTGGGCAGGCCTAGATTCTGAGCCAGCTCTGCCATCAGTTAGCTTACAGGGTGAATCACGTGGCTGGGCACGGCGCTTTATGGCGTGTGGTTATAATACATCAGCGTTTGCCTAGAGGGTGTTACTATCAGTAGTAGCCCCTGTGAAGGTAAAAGATTATCGAAAGGAGGACTTCTGTGGCCAGCATGGACTATATGCCATGTCTCCGTCTTAGAGAGTCCCAGCGCAAGATCGCGTGTTCAAGGCTTTGAGAAATCCTCCAGAAAACAAAGGGGTGGTGGGGGAGGGGGTGTGTGTTGGCGTTTGGTGACAGATAGGACCGTTAACCTAGTCTGAGACACACTGGGTTAAAATGATCACTAAAATCTCTTCCCGCTTTAAACATTAAGGAATCTGTTGCACTTCTTCCTTGGAACATTATTTTATTTATTTTTTTTTTAAGATTTTTTTTTTTTTTATTTGACAGAGAGAGAGAGAGCACAAGTAGGCAGAGAGGCAGGCAGAGAGAGGGGGAAGCAGGCTCACCGCCGAGCAGAGAGCCCGATGCGGGACTCGATCCCAGGACCCTGAGATCATGACCTGAGCCGAAGGTAGAGGCTTAACCCACTGAGCCACCCAGGTGCCCCTCCTTGGAACATTATTCAACATCACTAGAATTTGTTAATGATAAAGTTCTTGAAATATGGTGTTCTGTGTTATGCTTGACTGATCTCAACAACTCATGGTATCTCATGGGTTTAATATTAATCCACAGTGGGCAGGATAATATATCCTGAAGTTGTCTCCAGTCTCTCACAGTCCCAGAAAACTTGTTTGCTTGTCCCCCACATCGTCAAACTGTCAAATTATTAGACGTTTCATTCTGTCATGATACAAGTGTTAGAAACCCATAGTTGTAAGCACCATTTGGCCCTGTTGACAGTTCCGGGCAAAATAGCTGTTGGTGCTTCAGAAATATTATGTAGCCACTATGTTAGCGCCACTGGGGTGTTGCCTGGGAACCCAGCCATTCGGCAAAAATTCCAGCAGTGAAACCCTTAGGCTAATTACTCTAGTATCCTTGGGCGTAAGAACCTCTTTGGTAATCAGCGCATGACTCTTGTGATTCCCTGAAGTGATGGAACATAAGTACCAGATTAAGTAAAATTCCAGAAGTGGTTTTCCATCTGACACAGGTGGCCACAAAACACCTGCCAGGATCATCCCCGTTACTGACTAGCGTCTACAGGGTGCGTACGTGTCGTGTGCTAGACACAGTTCTAAGCCCTGTGCCGGTATTAAATCCTTTACTCCAACAACCCCATGTGGAAAGCCTCCTCTTTCAGATGATGCGATGTAGACAAAGGCAGGTTAAAGAGGTGGCACAGGTGGCCCAGGCTAGTTAGTGACGGACCTGGGACTTGAACTCACATTTGATGAAAATTGTTATTCATACTTTCCACACGTATCTTTGACCACGGTGTCCTTGTCATCCCTAGAGTCATTTTTTTTGATACATAACATTTTCCAAAATATAGCATTTGCTTTTTTTTTTTTTTTAAGATTTTATTTATTTATTTGACAGACAGAGTTCACAAGTAGGCAGAGAGGCAGGCAGAGAGACAGGGGGAAGCAGGCTCCCTGCTGAGCAGAGAGCCTGATGCAGGGCTCGATCCCAGGACCCTGGGATCATGACGTGAGTTGAAGGCAGGGGCTTTAACCCATTGAACCACCCAGGCACCCCAGCATCTGCAGTTTTATGCACATTATTAGAACTACAGCATTTTTTAATATGATTTTGTCAGTGAAAATTTTCCAAGCCACCAGTACCTATTAGGCCACACGTTTTCTGCATTCCTGCTAGAGGTGTTTCTTCATGATCCTCATAATACTTTCACTTCCAGTATTGCTTCCTCCCTCATCACTGTACTTATTTTTAGATGAAGAATAGCCTTTCGTTATTACAGAAGCAATACATGAGCATTGTAGAAAGCGAGAAGATACAGGTGAACAACAGTAGGAAAATAAACAGCACGTTCTCGCTGCACAGTGGGCTCTCCAAAGGTCCTCATCCCCAGAACTTGCAAACCTGTTAAGTTACAGGGCAAAGGGGAGTTAAGGTTGCAGATGGAGTTAAGATTGCTAACCAGGCAAGCTTGCGAGAGGAGTGTATTCTGGGTTATTCTGGTGGCCCAGTGCACACAGGTCCTAATAAATGGAAGCAGGAGGCAGAAGAGAAGTTCAGAGTGATGGAGGGTGAGAAGGACACAACCTCCTAACGAGGGAGGAAGCGGCCATGAGCCTATGTAGGCAGCGTCTAGAAGCGAGAAAAGACAGGGAAATAGATTCTCCCTCAGAACCTCCAGGAAGGAGCGAAGCACTGCCAACACCTTGGTTTTAGCTCAGTGACACGCATTTGGGCTTCTGACTTGAAGAACTGTGAAATAATACCTTTTTATTGTTTTAATCCACCATATTTTTGGTAATTTGTGTGGCAATAGAAAACTAATATACCCTCCACCCAGAGACTAAGTGTTAATCTTTTATTATATGTATTTCCATATTTTCATACACATGTATGTATTTTTTACTAAAACAAGATCATAATGTTGCAAGCAGTTTGTTTTCTTTTCATAATCTTTCTCTTTCCCTGTCCATAAGTTTCCATAGCATCTAATACCTCAGTCATATTGAAATTACCCTAATGGTCGCACAACTATTTCCCCAAAGCTAGTTTGTCCAAATCACGGCTTAGGTCTGGATTCTGCATTTTGTCCAGTTTGTATATCCCTTAGGTGTTTTGAATCTAAAACAGTCCTTTTCTTCATCTGGTAATTTTCCTGCTTGATGTTTGATCACTTCCTCATGCTGTCACTTAGCCTGCTCCTCTGTCCCCTATATTGCCTAGAAATCAGAAGGTACATCTAAGAGCTTAATCATGTATGTTAATAAACTTTGTCTAGAATACATTTTGGGTGCCTTTGTATGTTTCATATGGCATTTCTTCAGGAGGCACGTGCCATGTGGTTTTACCATCACTGAAACTCAGGCTGTCCTCTGGATCACGTGATGGCCGCCTGAGCTGGCTGCTCGACAGCGATGGGATTCCCACTGTGACCAGAAGGTATTCAGTATGGAGTTCCTTTAATACCACACAGATGTGTGGTTTCCCCTCAGCCATTCTCTGTGTGGCCAGTTCCATTTGGCAATCTTTGTCTGACTTAACATGCATTAGAAATCGCAAAACGATGACTTTTCTAATGTTGTCATTTCTCCTGCATTGATCAGATGCCACTCTTTTGTGAAGGAGAGTTTTCCCTAATCAGCTGGACCCATTTGGTTACTCAGAAAAGCATTTTGGACTGGGGCAGCAGGAGAAGGGCTTCTTCCTTGGTCCATTCTCAAAGGGAGGACTTTATTAATAACAACCTCAGTGATGACCACTGATCTCTGCCTCTTTTCAAGTAGCATGAAGATCCCCTTGATTTTCACAGAATCAGTTTTTTCCTACAATTTGTTTTCTGTGTGATTATGTTGCCAATTTGATACAAGTTTGGGTTTGCTTTTCAATTCTAGGGTTTTCTCAATCGTAATTTTTTTTTAAAGAGTTTAACAAAATAGAGTAAATTTATTTCAACTGAACACTTGAGTTCTGGTTTTTTAATGGTAATGAATTTCTATAATTCATAATCAAAACTGTGTGGGAAAATATTCAGGGGGAAGTCTTATTTCTCTCCCTGCTCCCTCTAGCTAGGTTTTCTGTCCAACTACACTCCACTGTATTTTATTAGTTCCTTATTTATATGTCTATCCATTCTAGTAGTTTGTTTTTTTTTTTGCACATACAAGTATGTGTATGTGGGTAGACACATAGTCTTATTTTAACCCCTCCCTTCTTTGTACACATACCCTTGCTTCTTAAATTTTTTTCCCACTTAATGGTATATTCTGGAGATCTCTTTATTTCAGTACCTACAATCCTTTCTCATTCTTTCTTTAAAACTTCTTAGAACTCCATTGTGTTGGTGTACTGTAGCTTATTTCAACTAGTTTCCCCTTACTGGTTCCTTGCATTCCTTCTAACCTGTTATTATTGCAAACAATACTGTGGGGAATAAAGTTGCACATCTATGTCTTGTACTTAAGCAGATGCAAATGTAGGTAGATTACTAGAAGTGGGATTGCTTGTTCAAAAGGTTATTACAGGGGCACCTGGATGGCTTAGTGGGTTAAAGCCTCTGCCTTCGTCTCGGGTCGTGATCTCAGGGTCCTGGGATTGAGCCCTGCATTGGGCTCTCTGCTTAGCAGGGAGTCTGCTTCCTCCTCCTCTCTCTCCGCCTGCCTCTCTGCCCACTTGTGATCTCTCTCTGTCAAATAAATAAATAAAATCTTAAAACAAAAACAAAAACAAAACAAAAAAGGTTATTACATTTATAATTTTCTTTATATTTCTAGATTGTCCTCCAAGGACTCAATACTCTTTTTTTTTTTTAATTTTACTTATTTATTTGACAGACAGAGATCACAAGTAGGCAGAGAGGCAGGTGGGAGGGGGCAGCAGGCTCCCCGCTGAGCAGAGAGCCCGATGTGGGACTCAATCCCAGGACCCTGAGATCATGACCTGAGCCGAAGGCAGAGGCTTAATCCACTGAGCTACCCAGGTGCCCCAAGATTCAATACTCTTAACTACTTTGCTAAATTATTTCTCAAAAGCCTTGGTCTTATCACACAGATGAGTGAATTTTAAAAAATGAAGACTTAAAAGAAAAAATACTGGCAACACTAAGGTGAAAATTGGAGCTACTGGAACTCTTATACATCAGTGGTGGGAGCGTGAAATGATACATTCATTCTGAAGAACTGTTTGGCAGTTTCTTTATAAAGTTAAGTATACGTTTATCCCATAGCTCAGAAAGATCACCTCTATGTATTTACCCGAGAGAAATGAAAATATGTTTTTTTTTAAAAAGACATTAAGAAGAGTATTCACAGTAGCTTTATTTCTAATAGCCCTAAACTGGAAACAACCGAAATGTCCAGCAACAGTTAGATAGATAGACAAACTGTTATATATCTATGCCATGGAATATCACTCAGCCATAAAAAGAGATTGCATGTATTGATAAATGTAATAAAGTGGATAAATCCCAAAATAATTATGCTGAGGAAATAAAGCCAGACACAAAATGTACATATTGTGGATTCCATTCATATGAAGTTCTAAAACAGACCATGCTAACTTACAGTGGCGGAAAGTGGAATGGTGGTTGCCTCTGTGAATGGGGGGAATTGGCCAGGCAGGATTCCAGGGAACTTTCTGGGGTTATGACAGGGTTCTAAATTTTGCTTGATGTAGTGATTATACTGCATTTAAACAGTGATCACAGTTATCATGGAATGCTTATTATCTGTGCAGCCTTTTTATTGTATAATGCAAATATACATTACACAATTTACATTTTACAGTATGTAAAATATTTTTTAAAAATTTGTGCCTCAGCAGAACTTTTTAGGAAGTGACGGCCTTCTTCCTTCATCATCCCCACTCTGCCTGCGCACCTGTTCTCAATCTCTTGATACTGTACCTCTCTGGCCCAGGCTTATACTTGAGTACCTATGACTTTTATAGGCTCAAGTTTCAGCTTCCCAATAGGTTATAAGCCTCCTACAACAGTGTTATGATTATGCCACTATTTCTTTACAACAATGTTGTCAACCTAGGCTGCATAGTATTAGAATCTCCCTGTGTCTTAGCTCGGGCTGCCATAACGAAATGCTGTAGAATGGGTGGCTTAAACAACAGAGATTTATGTTCTTATAATTCTGGAGGCTGGAAGTCTGAGATCAGTGTGCCAGCACATTTGGGTTCCTCTTCCTGGCTTGTAGGTGGCCACCTGTGTCTCACTTAGTGAAGAGAGCTCTCTGGTGTCTCTTCTACTTCTTCTTCTTCTTCTTTTTAAAGGTTTTATTTATTTGAGAGTGAGTGAATGAGAGAAAGCATGAATGGTGGCGGCGTGGGGGGGAGGGGCAGAGAGGAAGGGAGAAACAGACTCCCCACTGAGCAGGGAGCCAGACATGGGGCTCAATCCCAGGGCCCTGGGATCAAGACTTGAGCCAAAGTCAGACCCTTGAAGACTGAGCCACCCAGGCATCCCTCTGGTGTCTCTTATAAGGATACCAGTCCTGTCACGAGAGCCCCACTTTCATGACATCCTTTAAATCTAGTTACCTCCCCTTTTCTCCAAATACCATCACATTGGGGATGGGGGTTTCAGTATATGAATTTGTGAGAACACATTCAGGGCATAGCACTTGAGAAACATTAAAAAAAAAAAATTAACCGGGCTTGAATTTCATCTCCAGAGACTCTGATACAGTATCGGGACCTGGACGTTTGTGTTTCTTTTAGGTTCCCCTGTAAGGTGCAACCAGGATTGATGACCATTGCTCTGCGTTTTCCTGTTCAAGATGAGGTCTATGGACCAGCAGCATCAGCATCACCTGGGAATTTTTTTAAAACGTGAAATCTCTGATCCCATTCCAGACCCGTGAATCTGCCTCTTCGAGGTAACACTATCCCACGTTGATGGGTAAGCACTATAAAGTTTGAAAAATACTGGTCTATAGCACCTTGCATAGACTTGCATACAGACATGAGAATGCCCCATCCATCAATTTCTGTTCGAATTCAAGATGAACATTTTGTCAGCGAACCAAGTTTCACCTTTTTTCATCTTGGAAGCCTGTCAAGGTGTGGATCTTGCCTGCAAATAATTGCATCGCAGTGTGAAGATTTTATATATAGCCTATATATCATTGTCTGTTAGCAAACAAAACGCAGCAAATAGACCCAATGTTTAAAACAAAATCTTAATGTTTTCGAGAATATACAACCATCCCAGCGATTCCGTCACAATGAATGATTACTTCCTTAGCTTCGGGTGAGCTTTAAATTGATAATGAAATAGAATATGAACTTGTGTTCCAGCTGCAGAAGGAGAGAGAAGCAGCACTTAGCATAGAGTATGAATACTGTGTAACTAATAAATAATTCAGTAAACTGGGGAAAGAAAAAACACACAAGCTTAAATAAATAGCAGAGAATCCCTGATGCTTAAGGTTGAGAAATGAGAGGTTTATTATATATGATGCTATTCTGTAGCACGGAGTGCTCGTTTTCAAAAGATTTAATTACAATAGGTATGCTTACTACTAAAAACATAGAAAGGAATGCGGTCTGACTTGATATTTCAGAAGGCAGTTCAAGGTCTCGTCATCCATCAAAAGCATCAATGTCGTCTTCCATATGAATGTGTTTCATGAAAGTACTAAACAAGAGATTCCATACTGACAGACACTAAAAGTGATGAATTTCCACTTTCGCAGTTCAGAAGTACTTAATGGGTATCTTTCTTTATTTTTAAGAACTATTAATTCGAGTACAGTATGTGTAAAATACCCTCTTAACTCAGGATAGGTGTATTTTAAGACAGCAATCTCAGAAGTAATTTCTGCTTCTGGAAATGGGTCTTCCCTTCATTTTCCTTTTCTACCCCTACTTGATAACTTCTTAATCGTTAAATGATATGATTAAATAGTTTGCTAAATTGCATCAAGATAGCTTTTTGATTTAATTCATAGCTCCCTCATATTCTGTGCAGTAAACTGAAAATAAAAAGAACAGATGTTAATCTATAGTAAGTACACATATATGCATACATACCTACAAGCATACAGAGAAGGGGGCCTCAGTGCTTTGTCTTTAAATTCCATTTCCCCCAGGCTTAGTGTTGACATTCATCTAATTAGCGATCTGATTTAACCCAACAAATTTTTATTGGATGCCTATTGTGTGCCCAACAGAAATACACTTTGAAACTAAAAATCTTTTACCTTGGGTATGCATAATGAAAATTTATGTTCCAGTGTTGCAAAATATTGAATAAAGACATTGCTGGCTCAGTAGAAATCAATTTAGAAGGATTTGTTTCCCCCACTACTTTCCAAAACAGCCTAGAAGGGAATGGCTTTTCTCCCTTAAATGTTGTAGAAATAAAATGTTCTTTATGTTAGTAACATAATGCACAGCCAGAATTGTTAAATTTACTTTTTTCCTTTCTAGCAAAGATATTTTTCTCTTTATGTTAATCTTTAATCAAAAATAATAAATATACTTCCTAAAAATAATGGAAACTTTAGAAAAGGGATATGCTATGGAAAGTAAATCCTTCTCTCTCAGAAATGTTCTATGTAACATACCCATGTTTTCTATGTAACTCTGCATATTGCCTTATCCCTGTTTTTTTTTTTTTCCATAGGTTGGAGCATACTGTGTACCCTTCTATATCTTGGTATCTTTCAGTTATGTAATTTTGGAGACTTTCCAGAACAGAAAGTGGAGATCAACATTATTTCCAAGGCTGCATGGTATTTCAGGTATGGATTTAACCATCCATTGTCAATATACATTTAAGGTTTTCCTTGCTTTTGATATCATATATAGTGTTCTGATAAATGACCGGTAGATACGTCTTTCCGCATAGATGCTAGCATATATGCAGAATTGAATCTTGGAAATAAAAATGCTTTGTCTAGGGCACCTGGGTGGCTCAGTGGGTTAAGCCTCTGCCTTCAGCTCAGGTCATGATCCCAGGGTCCTGGGATCGAGCCCCATGTCGGGCTCTCTGCTCAGCAGGGAGCCTGCTTCCCCCTCTCTCTCTGCCTGCCTGTCTGCCTACTTGTGATCTCTCTGTGTGTGTCAAATAAATAAATAAAATCGTTTAAAAAATGCTTTGTCCAAGAATACATGCATCTGTACTTTTGCTAATTAGTACCAACTTTCCCTTTGAAAACCTTGAACCAGATGTAGGTTCCCCGCAGTGTTTGAGAGTGCCTGTTTGCCCGGATGAGTTCTTCCTTTCCCTCTTACATTATCAGTGTCTCCTCTCTCCTGGATCATTCCAGCTAGAATGTGAACGTGCTGTCATTTCTTTCATCTTAAAAAAAGCTACTTATTGGGGCACCTGGGTGGCTCAGTGGGTTAAAGCCTCTGCCTTTGGCTCAGGTCATGATCCCAGGGTCCTGGGATCGAGCCCCACATCGGGCTCTCTGCTCAGCAGCGGGTCTGCTTACTCCTCTCTCTCTGCCTGCCTCTCTGCCTACTTGTGATCTCTGTCAAATAAATAAATAAAATCTTAAAAAAAAAAAAGCTACTTATTGACTGTACTTTCCCTCTCTGCCCCATGTGTCTGCCCCCTTTGCACTGAAACTGCTAGAAAAATGATGTCTACAGTTACTGTCTCTTCATACTTCTCTTCCTCATCGTCTTGAATCTTCTCCAGTTAGGACGTTTAGCCTCATGTTCTAGAACTGCTCTTGGCAAGTCACCAGCGATCACTGCCGCATCCAGTGGTGAGTTCTTGGCCTTCATCTTGCTCTTGTCTGCAGCCTGTGGTTCATCCATTCTTCTTGAACCGTTGTCTTCTCTTGGCTTCAGTGATACTGTGTTCTTTTCCAAGCATATAAGCAGTTCCTTCTCACTCTCCTTCCTGGTTTCTTTCCATTTCCATGCCACTTTGATGTTGGGGTGCCCCAGGCCCCAGTGTTTGGATCTCACCGCTCTCTCCTTTGGTGATCTAATCTAACCACATGGCATTAGATGCTGTGTCTATCTCAAACACCCCAAATTGTCCCTGGCCTGGATCTCTCTTCTAAACACAAGCCTTGTGTATTAAACTGTCTGTTTGACTTCTGTCCTTGAATATCAGAGATCTTTCAGCTCAAACATGCCTAACATTTGGCCTTTTCCCTAAAACCTATTCCTTCCCCACTCTCTCTTTTTTGGCAATAGTCATTCCATCCTTCCAGTTTCGCACACAAGAATCTTGGAGTCATTCTTGACCTCACTCTTTTGTTTGCACTTCACATCCCATCCATTAGGAAGCCTTGGTGGCTCCCCCCACAGAAGATACCCAGATTTTCATCCTTCTTATCACTTCCACATCCAGCACCCTGGTCCAGGAAACTGTCAGCTCTCACCTGGATTATTTCCATCGCTCCCTGCTTTCACGTACACATCCCACAGCCCGTCCTCCATAGAGCAACGCAGCAGCTGGAGCCATCCTATTAACACCTCTCAGATCACTTCACCGTTGGCTCAGAACCCTGCAGTGGCTTGCTCAGAGTTTAAAGGCCAAATGTGGATCTCCTTCCGCCCCCAAGCACATTGCTCTCTGGACTCTCTCCTGCTCTTCTCTTCCCCTTCTCACTTCACTCCAGCCGCACTGGCCCTTTTTGCTCTTCTGGTGCCAGTGTAGGCATAGGCTCATGCATCCAAGAAAGAGAACAGAATCTAGAAAGGTGCTTATCTATATATTGGAACACTTTATTTAAAGTACTTATTTTATCATTTCCTAAAAAGAGAAGAAATTGTGAACTTTTCAATGAATGGTTTGGGAGACTTGCAGGAATGAAACTCAGGCAGATCTAAAGCCTCAGCCTCCTGTAGGGTACTCCTGTGATACGGCCTTTCATTCCCCTCAGTTTCCTGGTTAACACCCCGTGAGCATGTGGGCATTTAGCAGAATCTCTGGGACAGTCAGGGCTGACGGAGGGCTAGGAGGAGGTAAAAACCCATGAATGTGCTTCTAGGCTCTGGTAAGAATCCTCATTGCTCATGATGGTGTCCTCCACAGCTGCCCATCTCTGTGGTCCTTTGTGGACCTGAGAAGACTTGGCCGTGTCTGGGAGCATGCTGTTTTATCTCCTGCCTTCTCTACGGAGATTTAACTATCTCTCTGTGTTTCCACATCATCTGGCATTGTAAGTCGGTACACTGAACAAGCAGGTCTTAGAGGGTCCAATGACAAAGCCAACTTACTTGTATTTCCCAGTGTCTTTTATAAGCCACTCCATGGATATTTCTTTGCCATCACCTGGATGGAAACTCAGGCAGACCCCTGAGTTCTCTGGTCACTCTTAAAGGCATTTAAATGGATCTCCAGGGATGCCTGGGTGGCTCAGTTGGTTAAGCAGCTGCCTTCAGCTCGGGTCATGATCCTGGTATCCTGGGATTGAGTCCCACATCGGGCTCCTTGCTTGGCGGGGAGCCTGCTTCTCCCTCTGCCTCTGCCTGCCACTCTGTCTGCCTATGCTTACTCTCGCTCCTCTCTCTCTGACAAATAAATAAATAAAATCTTAAAAAAAAAACAAAACTTTAAATGGATCTCCAGTCACAAAGCATATTCCTATTTTCGTAATTAAATTCCATGTAATAACAAAAACCTTGCTTTAAAGATAAGCCTCCTTCTCCATACCCTAAGCGAGCAAGAAGCGTTCGTAGGGATGGGGTTGGGATCGGTTTCATCTTTTCTTGCCCATGCAGTGCTTCTACTCTATGACCCCACCATGCTCACCATGGTCTCTGGTCCCTCTAGGATGGAATTTGGGGAGACAGAGTGGTAGCCGTGGGAAGGGTCTTTCTTGATTGATATTACCGCGGTCAGTCAAGCTTCTCCAGACTTGGGAGATGTGTTGAGCTCTCATTCTTTGTTCAGGGGTCCTTAAGAGACCCACCAGTGGGAAAAGATTTCTTCATTAAAGTAGACTTCTTGATTTTGGTGGATGACAGGCTTCTGTAGGGACAGAACCAAATAGCAGTGTCAGACCTGAATCAGTTCAAAGGTGTAGGAATCCTCAGCGCACCGATTCTCAGACTGTGGCCAAGGAGTCGCAGCAGTGTCACCTGGGCATTTGTGATAAATGTGGGTTTTCAGGCCCTTTCTGGCCCTACTGACACACATACTCTGGAGGCAGATCCAAGGGGACTGTGTTTCGGCAAGCCCTTCCCCTGGCTCTGATGCCTACTCAGGTTAGAGAAGTCTAGCCATATGAAGAAGGGGCCAAGAAGCCTCAAGAAGGGGCTGGATAACATTGCCATGAGCTTCTAGTGTAACTCTTCCTTTAAGTCCTTCTCAGAAGACCTGCAGCCATTCGCTGGGATGACTGTAAACTGGGGAAAGGGTAACAGCCAGACCTAGAGGGGATTTCTGGACATTGGTTTGGAGACAGTGCTAATCCCAGAGACCCCAAATGCCTCTGGACCACTGGGGGTTTATGTCACTTGTGGTCATCTGGGGATAAATGAAATTTTGGCCTGTACCTTCCTCACAGGGTTCCAGGGGGCCCTTGACCTACTTATGGTTATTTTCGCACTCCTGAATACAGTCGTAATAGGTATCCAGCAACTCAAGGAACTCCCCATATGCATTCCCTAACCTGAGTAGTGAGCCTTAGGATAGCGGGCATGGCCTTGCAGAAGCTTCTTGGAATTCGCCCTTCCTGAGTAAATGAGAGTAAACTGAGAGCAATACTCTCAATACTCTATCCCTGGGGTGGGGGGTGGGGGAGGATTGGAGAGATCAGTATTCCCACCTAATGCTTGAACAATACACGGGTCATTCTGCCGTACCCTCATTTAACTTGTCGTGTGGCATGTGCAGGAGTGAGATGGCTGTTGGGAAATGACTGTGGGTTCTTGTAACATTATTCGGGTCCTGGACCAGATGTCATATCTTTACTGGATGACACAACAGTGCTCCTGGCACTTTGTATGCAACTGTTGATCTGGCAGATGTTTGTTTTTGTTTTTGTTTTTGTTTTTTCCCTCATTACCAAATTAGCAAAGATTACCAGCTGGAGTTTGCTTTCAACTAGCAGGATCAGGAAGACAAGCTCACTTTCCTACCTCAGGCACGAGTTCACTGTTCTGCTCTCTGACAAGAGCTGGTCTGCTGGGTCCTCGAGCATCCCCCAGAATCTCCCAGAACAGCATGCTGATATGTTATTGACATGGAGAGCAGGAGGGAGCACATACCCTAGATACCCTAGTAAGGCATATGTATGCCAGAGGGTGGGAGATAAACCCTGAGAAAAATCAAAGGCTTCCTCCCCGGTGGAGTTTCTAGGGCTCCAGAAGTCTGGCAAATTTGACATTTCCTCTCTAAAATGGAAGGCAAATTGATATACTTTGCACCACTTGCCACTGAGAAGGAGCTACAGGGTTTTGTACCTCTTTTGATCTCAGAGAGGACATATATACTTTTTTGAGTGTATTGTTCATGGCAATGTTTTGTGTAACACACAAGGCTCCCAGGTTTGTGTTGGGACCAGAGCGAAATAAGGCTCATTAGTAGGGTTTCTCAACTTCAGAACTCTTGAGATTTGGGGGACAGATCATGCTTAGATGTGGGAGGCTATCCTGAGAATTAGAGAATGTTTAGCAGGGTCTCTGGCCTCTACCACCGGATTCCAGCAGCAGACCACCCAAGTTGTGGCAACCAAAAGTGGCTACAGATTGCCTCATATCCTTGGAGGAGCAAAATTGCTCCCACTTGAGAACCACTGGTCTACAGCATGGCTAGTTAAACTTGAAGGGACTTCAACACTGGCTGACCACTTGACTTCAGCCTCTTGAGAGATCCTGTACCAGATTCTCCCAGCGAAGCTGTTCCTTGATTCCTGATTCCCAGAAACCATGTGAGATAACAAATGGGTGTCACTAAGTTTGGGGGTAATTTCTTACACAGTGATCGATAACTAATATACTGATCCACTAGGCTGTAAGGTTGGGCATGCACAGCGGCAGTCCATCACCCATTGTAAATAGTGTATACCAGATTGGGGTCAAGGAAGTCCTGAAAGTAGAAGAAGTATGAGCGGGTAGCTCAGATTACCATAGCATCTCCTCTTGCTGCCTTTTGAATCTCTCGCAGCCCACACCTCTGTCCTTTTGCAATTGACAGTTGACAGAGGAAGACAACATTTGGGCCACGTTCACAGATGGTCCCTTGCAATTTGAAGGCACTGGTTGGATTTGGACTGTTGAAACATTATAGCTCCCCTCAGGACGGTGGTAAGGGAAGTTCTCTTGAGGCCAACACAGCAGTTGGTCTGTTGGAGAGAATTGTGGAGATTTCCATAATTCATGGGTGACTAATGGTGTGATTGGCCTGTTGGCGACAAGGGAGTCTGAGGAAGAGGTTTGCAGATGGACCTCTCCCTGTGGGCACTGGGCTGTTATCAGTGCTACACGGGGCATCCAATGAGGAGCCTCTCAGTAATCTACTGGACAGGAGGGTCCATTCTATGGATGTCAGTCAGCCCTTTTCCCAGCCACCTGAGGCTTCTTCAGTAGGCCCATGGAGAGCATGGCTGTTGTGGCAGGAATGGAAGCTCCACATGGGCTCAACGATATGGACTCATCCTCTCCCAGGTGCATCTGGCTATTGTTGCTGCTGAATGCCTAATCTGCTGGCAGCAGAGACCAGTACTGAGCTCTGACATGGCCTCATTCCCCAGGGACCTCACCGAGCCACCAGGTAGGAAGTTTATTACACTGAACTTTTTCCATTATGGAGAGCATGAATTTTGTCCTTACTGGAATGGATACTGTTTCTAAATACACTGTTCATCCCCTGCCTGCAGTGCTTTGATCAGTCCCACCATCTGTGGACTTTCAGAATGCTTTATTCAATGACATAATGTCTTACACAACATTGCTTCTGGCTGAAGATCTGATTTTACAGCGGAAGAAGAATGGGGCTCATGCCCCTGGGACTTACTGGTTTACCATACACTCCATCACCCCAAGGCAGTTAACATTATAAACTCTAGGAATAGATTGTTGAAGTTTTAAAAATGGTACCATTGGGAGACCCCCTCTTTGCCATGTGAGTGACTGTCTTGCAGAATGTGGATGAGGCTTTGAATCAGCAACAAAAAAAGTGGTGCTGTGTCTCTTCGGGTCAGGATATGTGGATCTGGGAATCAAGCGGAGAGAAAGGGGAGTGGCTCCCCGCACTGTCACGTGTGGAACACCACTCAGAATATTCACCTGCCTTCTTCGCAGCATTGATCAGCTGGTTTATAGGTCTTGATTCCAAGGAGACAGTGCTTCTCTAGGGACATACAATTGTTTCGCTGAACAGGAAGTTGATAGTGCCATCTGCTCGCTCTAAGGTTCTCACGCCGCTAAATTGTCAGGTAAAGAAGAGGGTTACTGTTCTGGCTGGGGTGATCGGTCAGGGTTACTTACCAAGAGGACTTGGTTGCTGTGACACAGTCGTGGCAGGAAAGACTGTGTCTGGAGCCCAGGAAATTCTCCTGGGTGCTTCTTAGCCCTTCGATGTACAAAAAGTTACTGGAATAATATTGCCACACAGCACATGACAAAAAACTCAGGCCTTTCAGAGATGAAGTGAAGTCACCCTGCTAGGAAAGAACCCCAAAAGCTGAGATTTTGGCTCGAGACAAAGGAAACATGGAATGCACATTGGAAGAAGCTCATTGTCAATGATGACTCAACAATTATCCCTGTCAATCAGCTGGTGGTGTTACCAGTTACGCAAACAAGAGTTGTGGTGGCTATGCATATTTTCTTCTTTGCTTGCTACGAATTACATCGAGGGTTGGTGGCGGTTAACTTTACAGTTTGGCCTTTAGGTTACAGAATATCCACGGCATAATGGTGATGAAAACAGAAGAGGAACTGACATCAAGCAGAGGTGGATATAGGGGCTGAGGCTGCCTCATCGCATGGTCCTGCTCTGTGTTCCCTTCTTTTGGGGACAGTAAGTCTGCAGTCATCTGTATGAGGAATATGCTTGCATTCTGTTAGGTGAAAGCCCGATGTAGTCATGGAATGGTTACAGTGAAATGTGTGGATCTGAGCAATAAAGGGGCGCGTGTACCAGATGGTGTCTCTAGGCAGTTGGGTCCAAGTTCATCCTTCTAGGTCCCCGCCATCCCTCTTCCCAGACTCACTCATCTGGTCAGTTTCAAGGTGGGTTCTTCCAGGGGGAAGCGCCAGCAGTAGGTTCCGGGGTGGGAGGAAGAAATTGGCCATTTCCTGTGCTACAGGCAGTGGCAGGAACAGGCACTGGGCCTGAGGGCTGGCACTCCGGGCTGCAGCAGCCTGGGGGTGGTTTCTGCAGTGTGAGAGGTGAGCGTTCACGCATTCGATCCAACCAAGGAACAGCGGCAGCTTCCATCTTTGGGCAAGAGCCCCTTCTTTCTTTGCTCCTTCGCCCTCCTGACGGTTTTTTCACCAATTTCCTACATCACAGCCTTCTCTGCTTGAAACATGGAGAGCGGCTCCTACTCCCCTGTTTGGACACTGAGTGACATGGAGATTTTTCCATATCAATACAAAGCAAGCTTCCTCATTCTCCAGTCGAAAATCAAAAACGGAATGCATCATATTTATATAAGAAGACCCAGATCGTGGATATTTGTGTTGCTCTCAATCTCCTCTTTTAATCAGTAGGAGCATTAAGAACATTTCCAATTTTGGAAAATACTGTCAAGGCATGTATTTGGCAACGTTCTTGTCTTTTCCCATTTGGAATTATACCCGCCGAAGCTCTTGTGCAGGTTTTTAAATGGCCGGAATGGGATTAAACTAGACTCTGGAATCCAGCAGCTGGCTACTTATGGCTTAACGAGTATGCAAAATACTGGCCATGTGTGTCTTAGCCGTATCTTTTCCAAATGAATGGTGAACACCTTGAGGCTCGATATTATGTCACCTTTTGAATACGCATACATGGCATGTGTCGGCCGGGGGGGCCGGTTAGCAGTACCTGTCTCCTTTATGACTAATGCCATCGGAACGCGTCAACTCCTGGCAGCCTGGGAAGAGCCGTACATTCCCTCATGGGAATGGGCTCAGGTTTTCTCCTGAGGAAGGAGCCGATGACATTAGCCAACACCGCCTCATAGGTTCGTGGCTCACATTGAGGTCGTCTTCATTCTATTACTGGTCTGATTCCAAATCCCTTTCATGGAGGCAGAGCTCCTTAGAAGCCATTTTTCCTTCACGATGAAGCATCTCAAATGATCTGTGGGGCGTGCGCCTCTTTAGCTGGTGCAGCCCGTCCCCTTCGTTCAGCTTGGGGCTGGCGGGCTGCTGGGATCAGCGCAGTGGCCTCAGCCCCATGAGGCCGCCTCGGGTCGCATCTCAGCCACCTGATACCCCGCTTCCGCTGGCCTGAAGAACGAAGGCCTCTTCAACCCTGTGCTAACACCACCTCACAGCTCTGTTTCCTGATTTTATCTTCCTTAATTCATTAAACGGCACTTCTGCTATCTTCTCAGCGTTAAGGGGTTCAAATAGTTCTGACATTCTACCGCCAGCTCTTAGACTTGTTCAGATTCTCTCAAACGGGAGAGGTTGGGTCCTCTTTACTGTTGCCACGCCAACTCCCATTCAGCCTTTTCTAGGAGGATTTTTCTTTAGTTGTTCTCCGCTTTCACAGCAGCCTAGAGTGTGATGGGAATCCTCAAACGTTCCAGCAGCTCCACCAATACGGAGACAGGGCTGTATTCCTAAAATGAATATCCAGTCTTGTTACAGGAGAGCTCCACGTTTATAATCTTTAGCATAATCCCTTTAAAGCACGACTCCCTGGCAAATCCAAGCTGCTCTGGTATGAACATTCTCATTAAGGGCAAAAACCAAAGCTGCTTTGGGTGGTAATGCTGTTAGACTGTCAATGTCAATGTCGGCCAAATTAACAAAATACATTTCTGCTAAGCCAGCTAATGCTGGTAAGGAATCAGGAGCCAAATCCATTTAACTCTCAGAGGCTTAAATGCTGTTAAATCACATTTCCTGTTTGTGAGGCTGAGTCCTAGAAGATATGCGTGGATTTATCTCTTTCCCAATAGTTGAGAAAATGAGAACACATGAAAAGGAGAGTTTTTGACTTTTTATATTTCAGGAAGGGTCATGACATGTATCGTAATGTCTATTACCTGTAATATTCCACCACAAATAGACATAACCATTATTTTGTCAGTTACTTCCGGAATATTTAACTAAATAGTTGGCATTGAACAAAGCAGTTATCCAAGGTAAGTGGTGCATTGATGTGCTCATGTTCTAGACAACCACCTTCACAGGTGAGTTCCACCACTGGATCGTACACAGCTTTCACGGAGATTGGTTTTAAAAGTATCAAGACAGGAAGAACATGGAAATCCTACCCCCCAATCCTCAATGGCACATTGGAGCTCTCTAAATGCCGATGCTTTTCTCTTCCCTGGAATTCCACAGGCAGGTTGGGAAGTGGAAGCTACTCTTAGAAGTGGCACATCTGATAGCATCACAGATTAGTTTTACCTCTTGGTGGTACATAGTCCCCATTCTTAGGTTCAAAGAAAGAAGTCTCCATCTGAATTTTAGTCAAAGGATTCAGTTCTAACTCTTTGGTCCCAGCCAGTTTCACTGTTGGGAGTACCACCAAGCTTTCTCTTTAGCTGTCAACACATTTGGAATAGACTTTTCTCTGTGGGAAAAGATTGTATACAGCAGTCTGGATTTTAGTATGTAATTTCATTATAAATAAGACAGACTTCTAAAAACTCACTTAGGAACCTCTGCACAGCTTCATCTGGGATTTGGCCAATGGTTGTTAGAAGTCTATTAAATCAGCTTTTAGAGTCCTATTAAGTCAGCTTTTTCCCTAACTGTGAAAAGCAGAGAGGTTGAAATTTTATATTTTCTCAAATCCTCAACCACTAGCTCAAATAGCTAGGGATGATTAAGAATAAAACAGTGTGGGGTATTTTCAGAATTATACATTCATTTTGTTTACCCAAAGGTGAAGAGAATTGATAAAATTTCATCTCAGCATGTTTAATTTGAAGTATATCTCCTTCTGGAGTCCAGACTCCTTTTTTTGGGGTATGACGTAGGGGAGCAAATCTGTTTATTATTGCTGGTGGGGCTTTTCTTGTAGCTGACAAGAGTGGTGCTAGACATGAATTTTTATTTGTAGTGGAAGAAAGGGTTGACTTTCTACATACCGGAGGGGTGGTTTGCAAGTTCAAAGCAAGCTAGATAAACATCTATTTTAAGAGTCTCCTTGCTTCTTAAGAGTGAAAGTAGGTCTGAACTTTAATTCTGAACTCCAAGACAGATAAACACTTCTGTTTTATACCAAACACCAAAAGATTTAAGAGGTGGGCGGACTTCCATTCAGAAAATACCTCACTTATTCAACAGTGAGTCTTGATGGACACTGAGGAAGTGCCGGGTAATCTGCTAGGAGCTGTGAGTACAGGGTTGAACCCACCAGAGTCAAATCCCTGTCTTTAGAGCTCATGTAGCTTCACATAAGGGCTTCTGGAATGAATTGAAACAAAGTGTTGATATGAATAACCAATGTTCTTCACTAAGCGGGTGAAGTGGCAAATGTGATAAAAACTATAAATAAAAACGTACTGCACAAAGGACTTCCGTGACATTCTTTTCCTGTAATGGAGCACCAGGATCCTTGACGCTCTTCACTGTCATGTGGATTGTAGTGAACAGAACTTTTCAATTCATTTGTCCTACAGAAAGGGTTGTTTTCTGGAAACCATCTTGCCAAAGGTGGGGGAGGGGGGGGGGGGGGGGGGGGAGGGCAGACATCTTTCCTGAGGAGATTCGGACATGGAGCTGTAAAAGATTCTGGCAGGCTGAGTGCTGAAGGGAGAGGATGTCAGCAATTGGAAAATGGCTTGGTTGCCAGAGGCCACATATGATGACATTAGGAGCCACAAGATGGAATTAGACTGAGGACATGTGCGGGTCTGGTTAAGCTCAAAGCATCTAACAACACACCATGAGCTGATTTAGAGAGCTCTAAATTGCCGCAGCCGAATGCAACTTTTACTATCTCTGGATGGAAGTCTGGTTTTGAGATCCAAAGTCTGGGCAAAGTGTTGAGAAATCATGACCACACTCCATGGTGCTTCGCCCTGTTCTGTCCACCCCACTCCTCAGTTTCCGTATGCAGCCGTGTCAGAGTGCCTTCCCATTAGGAAGGGCTCCGACCTAGAACATTCCCATGGCTACAGGGAAAGAGGAAAGGAGAGAAGCAGGAGGGGGAGAAGGAAGAAGAAAGGAAATACGTCTTTCCTTTGCAAGTCATCTGAAGGTTTGGATTGTGCTGGTAATGCGCAGCTGCTTCTGTCCTTAGACAACCCCCCCTACCCCCCACCCCCCAGTCTGGGCACCTGGGCTCCCTTCTCCATCTGGCACTAATCATCTCAACCAAATAGGGTTGTTTGTTGGTGGTGGGGGTTGCATTATTTTTTTCCCCTAAAATTTCCCGTTAATTTTGTCCTGCCTTGGGTTTGTTTTCCTTTCAGTTATGCAAGACAAATAAATTCATTGGTTGCTCATGGGCAAAAGCAGTTTTAACAACCAGCCAAAAACATCATTAGTCTCTAACAATGGTGGTTCACTGGTAAAATCTGCATTCCTCCAAAAACACTCCATGGGCCTTCCCTCCTGGTCATGAACGTGCCCATCTGCCTCTCTGGGCTCTCAGAGCACACCTCAGCGCAGCACCCCCCGGCTCTTCCAGAAAGAACCCTTCCAAAGCACATGCAAGGGTAGAAGGCTGCATTGGAGAAGAATGTAGACTTGCTGCCTGATTTCTAGTAAGTCCTCTCTGATTTTGTTTGTTTTAAATCAGGCACGTGTCTACTTTCATAATTGGAGAGCTTATAATCCTGGACATTGAAAAGAAATACATCTCATGTTTTCTAACTTATGGTTGTAGCTCGTAGGTGGTTTCACTACCTTGGTTTGAGCTACGTTTCGTAGTGCTACAAGATGGCCTGGCTCCTTTAAGAAGCTGCACGTTGTAGACACAGAATCAAGCTGAGTCATTCACCCAGAGAGAGAGAATTAGGAACAGCTAGGGACAGCTACTGGCGGTAAAAGCAGAGACAGAAAAGGAACACACTGCCTCTCTAGGAAATGTTCCAATGCCTCAAGCCCAAATGTGGAGGGGAAAGTTACACAGGCACTGTCTTGCTCATGAGGACAAGCCCCATGCTCTGTGGAGAAAGAACACCTCCTGGGTTAGGGAGCGGACTCAGGCATCCCAAGGCCAGGCGCCAGCAGGGGTCATGTGGGTCCGCAAGCTGTCACTCCTTCTGAGTCTGCAAGGTTTGGTGGCCTGTGCATCTCCATCCTCATAAAATCCAGAGGCTGCTGAACACCACTTGTGGCCCTTGAAAGAGTCACTTGCTCCGGTCAGAATGGCTAAAATGAACAAGTCAGGAAACAACAGATGTTGGCAAGGATGCAGAGGATGCAGAGAAAGAGGCTGGGAATGCAAGCTGGTGCAGCCGCTCTCGAAAACAGTATGGAGGCTCCTCAAAAAGTTAAAACTAGACCTACCCTACGACCCAGCAGTTGCACTACCGGGTATTTACCCCAAGGGATACAAACACAGCGATTCAAAAGGGCACATGCATCCCAAAGTTTATAGCAGCAATGTCCACAATAGCCAAAATATGGAAAGAGCCCAGATGTCCAATGACAGATGAATGGATAATGAAGATGTGAGATCTGTATGTCTATATATACCACATACACTGGAGAATACTACTCAGCCATCAAAAAGTGAAATCTTGCCATTTGCAAGGACATGGTTGGAAATGGAGGGTATTATGCTAAGCAAAATAAGTCAGAGGAGAAAATACTATGATTTCATGCATATGGGGAATTCAAGAAACAAAACAGATGAACATGGGGGAAGGGAAGGAAAAATAAAATAAGATAAAAACAGAGGGAGGTAAACCATAAGAGATTCTTAACTCTAGGAAACAAACAGGATTGCTGGAGGTGGGTGGGTGGGGAGGAGGGGTAATTGGATGATGGACATTAAGGAGGGCATTTGCCCTAGTGAGCACTGGATGTTATATGTAACTGATGAGTCAGTAAATTCTACCCCTGAAAGTAATAACACACTATACGTTAACTAAATTGAATTTAAGTAAAATATCTTTAAAAAAGAGTCAGTTGCCTTATGACTACTTTGCCCGAGTAACTGGAACCAGTTAGAGATGCACACTGCATCTCAGTGAGTTAAAAGATGACATTGAAAATTGCAGAGTGATTAAGCAAATAAAATAGGACATAGTATTGTCTCAAATGTGAAAGAGATAGAATGTACAAATGATACAAGACTAGGACGACAGGGGGCGTCTGGGTGGCTCAGTGGGTTAAAGCCTCTGCCTTCAGCTCAGGTCATGATCCCAGAGTCCTTGGATCGAGCCCCGCATCGGGCACATCATGGGTACTCATAAGTACTTTTCTCTACCTCAATGGAAAAGTTGTGATATGTGTTTTACATATATCATGAATGAGTATCAATACACAGATTCAGGTGTTAAGAAATATGGTGTGTCTATTTTTTACAATATTTTTAAAAATTCTGACTCCAGCACAGCTGGGCCAGTAGAAAATTTCATTTTAATTATTGTTCTGCTTCCCTCCCAACCCATTCTCAGGGGACGGGGGCGGGTGTCAAGATTCTAAGAGTCTAAGGCAGCGACAAGGGACTCTGCTAATGAACCCACCACGTTTTGTCCTAATGGTGCCTTCGCGCCTGATGGCCATCTTCTATATCTGGCCAGGGCCGAGAACATTAGTGCCTCAGCTCATTAGAGAACATTAGTGCCGCAGAACATTAGTGGCCTCAGCTTCTCAAAAGCTCTTCCTCTGTGGGGTCTTGCCCCAACATGGCCCCTGCCAGGAAGTGGAACCCACAGAAATTGCTCTTCCCCACAACTGGAGGGATTTCCTTTTCATCTGTTTCCCCCGTTTTTCCAAATCTCTAAAGCTTTTCTCAAACTCTACCCTCTCCTTGGGCCTCTGGCTCTTAGAAAAGAAGAGCCAGAATCCTTCTGCTTCTCATCTTGCCACTTACCTCCCTAAAGCAAAGGACGTGGGGAGTCTGCTACCTGCTCATGTTGGGAGTGGAAAGGGAGAGCTTCAGAGAGCTTTGACACAAGTCAGAAATGGACAGGACAGGAGTGGGATAGATAATTCAGAGAAGAAAGGGATTCCACTGGGGCAGGGGTGGAAAGAGGGGAACCGAGGCAAAAAGAAGACTCAAGCCATCTTGCCCTTGTGAGTGAGCCCGGGAGGCTGGGCAGTATTGGGCATATTATATGAGTCATGGAAGGTGATGGAGAGAGAGGCCCAAGCAAGCAGATATATTAGAGGTGGTGTAGCGCTGAAGGCAGATGATCTCGTCCGACCAGATGTGTTTGAGCCGTGGGAAAAGGAGGAACCAAAATGTAGGTTGGAGTCATTCTGTGACAGGCCCTCAAAGTCAGAGCATTTTGATGTTAACTTAAAAGTCCCGTGGCAGCCACTGGGTCATAGAGTGCAGAGATGAGAACTGTGCATTAGAAAATGAAATAGCAGCTCTTTGGAGGATGGTGGTGGTCGGGGCTGGTGACTGGGAAAGCCAGAAGTAGGGAGGGTGTTCCGCAGGGTATCCCACAGGCAGTAGTCTGGAAACAGGAGGCAGGAGGAGAAGAGAGATGCAAAAGTTACTGAGGTTGTAGAACAAGCAGGGGGGACCACCGATTGCCTAGGAAAGGCACAGGGGGGATGGTGATGTCGGGAAAGGAAGCGTTCTCGGCGGAGGAGGGAAAGCCAAGAGCAGCTGCTGGTTTGCGGGGAAGGGCGACAGGCTGTTCCTGTAGAATCCAAGCGTCCGTTGGGCAGGTTGGAGCTGCGGCGGGGGAAAAGGGTGCCCAGAAGAGCAGTCCTGTGGTGGAGAAGGATGCTGCAGAGGGGAGCAGCGGTGGGGGAGGAAAACCAAGGGTTCCAGTGTTGGCTTTGCTTTGATCGATTCAGTAAAGCAGGAAGCAAGGCACCTGGCTGAGGGGGAGGGGAGCAGTCCCTGGGTCACACTGGAGCTTGAATGTGAACACAGTTTGGAACAGCTGCAATGAGGAACATAAAAGAGAAGATCCATGCAACCTTAGGTTTTCTCTCTATAAATATAGGATCCTTTTAAACTTTTTAAAAAAATTTATTTGAGATAGAGAAAGAGAGAGTGACCATAAGCTCTCATAAGTTCAAGGTAGCCCACTCTCCCTTGGTTTGGGAGTTGAGTGGCGGGGAGAAGCAGACTCCCCACTGAGCAGGGAGCCCAATGAGCTCCATCCCAAGACCTTGGAATTAGGGGCTGAGCTGAAGGCAGATGCTTAACCGACTGAGCCACCCAGGTGCCCCAATACAGAATCCTTTTATGGTGGTTTTATGAAATCTGTCCAGGCGGACTTGAGAAGAAATAGCCTTTAAACCGTATGTCTATACGGTTTGAGGCATATATTAATTATATGATTCTCTGTGTTTTCTGCTAGGCATTCTGTCTTCCTTACATGTTGTTATATACCATTCATTAGAGGTTTCTTTTCTGGGAATCTGTTAAGATGCATAGTAAACCTGGAAAAGTAGCCGCTATTCATGGCCAGCTTTCCCGACACCTGTGTTGTCTTTCCTGGCATTGAACTTGCCTTCCCCGAGAAGCTCATCTTCACCTGCTCTGGTGCCAGCTTGTTTTTTTATTGGGTCCCTTGGGGCAGAGTTGGGGAGGCAGCTCATCATGAAGACCGGTGGTACTTGGGGCTTCAAGGTCACTGGTGCAAGGTCACTGGTGCATCTAAAACTGGAGCACGTGAGAAAGGGGGAGCAGAAAACCCACCTGGCTCCGGGGTGGGTAACACGAGCCGTCCTCCGCCCCCCCCCCCCCCCCCCCCCCGCCCCCGTTGTGCGGGAACCCAGCTCCTTTTATCCTCTTTGATTCTTTGTAAGGTTTTCCACAACTCCCATGATTCTCTAGATCTGGTTTTGTTTTGTTTTGTTTTGTTTTTTCACTTGATGGTACCTCTGCTGGGGACCAAGGGATTTATATGAAGGGGGAAGTAAGAAAGAACAGCAGAAACCTCTCTGCCTTCTTTGCTTACCGATACTGTCTTCACTAAAAGGACTGATACTGTCCTCACGATCCCATGAGAATTGTTGGTACTGGTATTTTTTTTTAAGATTTTTATTTATTTGTTTGACAGAGAGATCACAAGTAGGCAGAGAGGCAGGCAGAGAGAGAGAAAGAAGCAGGCTTCTTGGTTTACTTATGAGGCCAAAAGAGAATTGCATTTCTCATTATGTAAGAAACTAGAGCTTAAAGACCTGTTCAGGTTGTAGCCTAACAAATGTGAAGATTTTCAGGGGCAGAAGGGGTATATATGAGGGAGCTGTGCCTTATCAGGGGTCCCTTTTCCTCTGTCCCTCGTAACCTGGGAAAGTACATGCTGGTGAAATTTCACCCTGAGCAAACTACCTCCCTTGACTAAGTCAGATCTTTCTCCACTATTCCCTCCCCCTGTCCAAGATAAGTTAAATTTTCTAGTGCAGTGTCACTCCAAGCCTTTTTTTTTTTTTTTTTGGTTAGAATGTGCATATTTTTTCACTTTTGTTTATTTTGCCCCAAAGCCTTTGGCATTTGCCTCCAGTGAGTCACACTATGGGACCATTTCAAAATGATCTGACAGGATGTTTCTCTTCCCAGGGGAGATGGGAAATGGGTAAATGACGGCCTGTCCCAAGATGTTACCATGTTGCATGCGGGGATTTTAATAAAGAAATGGCATCTCACTTGCCACCAAAGCCGTTTGATGGATGGACTTACACGGAGACAGCCTTCTAGATCTTTCCCTGATTCCACAGACATAAGATGGGAAAACTAAAGCATGGTTGTTAGGGGTTTGTTTATATCAGTTGATTATGGGAATCAGTCCTTCTATTTCCTCTGTTAGAGAAGTTTAGGCTAGGCATTTGAGAACTCAGATTTTGCAACAAAATAATTGAACTATCAGAATTGGGAGGTTACAGATGGGAGGAGAGAAGGCAGAAGCAGGACCCTCACCATCCCCTGACACTTAACCCTTATTCTCCAGGCCTCTGCCTCTGGAAACCCTCCATCCTTAACTCTCCCCCCCCCCCCCCCAAACTCAGTGTGGAAAACTTCTTCTCCCCAGAAATAGCCACTCCCTTTTCTCCACTCTCAAAGGGCTTTGTGCTTTCCTCTGTTAGAGTACTTGGCGCTATGGGATTATGGTCACGTGTGAAGTGGTCACCCACTTTGCCCCTATTTAGAGGGGCGGGGAAGTGGGCCAAATTTGTCTCAGTATCTTCACCACCGAGGTCCTGTCGTACAGAGGTCTAATAGGGCATATTCTAATATAAGGTTGTGAGCATGTGTGGGCCAGGGATTCAGGGGCATTTCTGTTCATAATGCTGACATGGGTATCTGTATTTTCCTAATCCCTTAAGACAAAACCCCACCTCCCCTGTCGTTGGTTCTCTCAGCCTATTTCCCTTTCTCCCTTTGATTCACATAATAAAAATAAAGTATCAGCAAAAGTTACTAGATGTGCCGGGTGCCTGGATGGCTCAGTTGGTTAAGCGTCTGCCTTCAGCTCAGGTCATGATCTCAGGGTTCTGGGATTGAGCCCCACATTGGACTCCTTGCTCAGTGGGGAGCCTGCTTCTCCCTCTCTCTCTGCTGCTCCCCCTGCTTGTGCTTGCTCTCTCTCAAATAAGTAAATAAAATCTTTTAAAAAAGTTACTAGAGGGCTGCCTGGGTGGCTCAGTTGGTTAAGCAACTGCCTTCGGCTCAGGTTATGATCTCGGAGTCCCGGGATCGAGTCCCACATCAAGCTCCCAGCTCCATGGGGAGTCTGCTTCTCCCTCTGACCTTCTCTCCTCTCATTCTCTATCTCACTCTCTCTTTCTCTCAAATTAAAAAAAAAAAGTTACTACATGTGTATGTAAGTTTTGATTACAAATATTCATTAGGATTTTAGGAAGATTATCAGCATGTATTCCTGCTGCATGTCAAAATGTAGGAGCTGGTTTTAACCTTTCTACTGAGTATTGACTTCTGCATAAGGGGGCATTATTTTGGTTCTTGGCTTCCCAGCACTCAGGCCCCCTTTATTCCAATAATGACACCCTGGGGGTTTTTTTGGGGGGTAATTGTCTCCCCCCATTGGGTGCAGCCTTGATGGCACTGAGTTCAAGGTAGCCCACTCTCCCTTGGTCTGGGATGAGTAATCAGTAGTCACCACTATGTACAGTGTAGGACTGGGGAGAGGAGGCTTTTACTTAATCTTTGCAATGAACAATTTAAAACTTAAAGGTTTAAGAAAAAGAGTAATATTTGCCCCCAAAGATCTGGCTAGCTGCAATGAATTTTCTTGTTAAATCCATCTGAACAGCAACCACAGGCCTGCTCTCTCCTTCTCGATTGCACAGGGCCCAGGGGGAATGCAGACAGCACCACGTCATGCTCCTGAAGTTGCCAAAAATCCCTTGAAAATGATTGAGCAGATGTCTTTTCTTGGGGTTGAGTGGATGTACATCACAGCAGTCTGCTTTCAATTCCAGGCTTGTTGTCTTAGGGGCAACAAAATCAATCCCTTACAGGTTGGTTTTCTGAATGTTTTTTAAATCTTCAGAATTCTAATAGCAAGAACCATTATAGTGTGCAAGAACACTAAATATCTGTGGGGCTTGCCGTGTTTTCGTCCCCGGGCCGCACACCTCCTGTGTGATGGTGGCATGGGGCGGGCCTCCCAGTCGTCCTTGCAGCAGGAGCTCAGCGAGAAGTGGTTTCTGAGCTTTGGAATCAGCGGTTTCAATGGCATGAAAACAGACACAGCCACGGCCCCTCTATCATCAGCCACACGAGTGGGGGGCTTGCCATTCACCAGTAGAGAAGGAGAGGATACTGGACTTTCCAAAATAAATCAGGGCTCAAGTCAAGCTTTTTGTCACAGTCTCTGTCCTTGGTGTCTGGCCTTTATCTATCCTGTTTTTGGTGGCAAGGGAAAAGACGGTTGAAGAACTGCACATCAGTAAATAATTAAATGACAGCTCAGTACTTTTCAAAAAATCATACTTTAAGTTTACGTTAGTTCCTCTTGGGGGAGCGGATACTGGCTCAAGATATGGCCAAGGATTTCATTTATACAACTTTCAGAGTAAAGCACATTTTTGTTTATTGTTATTCTTTTTAAAGATTTTATTTATTTATTTGACAGAGCCAGAGAGAAAGAGTGAGGGAGCACAAGCAGGGGGCGTAGCAGAGGCAGAGGAAGAAGCAGGCCCCCCGCTGAGCAGGGAACCCAATCTGGGGCTTGCTGCCAGGACCCTGAGATCATGACCTGAGACCAAGGCCAGCGCTGAACTGATGGAGATACCCAGGCGCCCCTAAAGCGAATTTTTGAGGATACAGACTTCCTGACTCCACCTGTCACTGACACTCACCTTCATCAGTTGAGAAAGAAGTTGGGGATCAGGAGGCAGTGTGTCTCCTCTGTGGAGAGAGGATGGAGTTGAGGGAGAGACACCTGGGTTTGAATCTGGACTGGCCTGCCAATGGCTGTGGAAACTCAGCCAGTCTCTTTGCATCTATGAGCGACATGACCTCATCTGTGGAACAGGAAAGCCATTTCCCTGGTGATGTCTTGGTGAACCTCTGGTGCATTTTAGGGGCTTAGAAAGGATAGCTGTTATTATTACATCTGATTTCACAGAATTAGGTATGCACAGCTCAAACAGACCCTTGTTTTGCCATTCAGGTACCATTTCTCAAGGGTCAAGGCTGGGCGTTGCAGACCTGCCCCATGGGTCTCCCGGGTTGTCAAGCCCATTGCAACAGAAGTGCTTTTCTGCCTCCCCATGATTGCAACACCAAGGTCAAATGAACTCACCCCCTGCTCCCCGCCTAAGCACAAGGCAGCCACAGCATTCAGCATGCCTTCCTTGCCCGGCAGCCCTGCTTTCTGCATGGTGGGGCTGGGGAGAGCAGTGGCTGACTTTGTTCCTGACTCCACGTTCTGCAGATTTCAGCTTTCTCTGGTCTCAGCCAGGCTCCCTCTTTTACCTCCTCCAACCCTCCCTTTGCATGTATTTCTGGCACCTTCCTCACTCCACTGTTAGGCTGCCCAGGAAACCTGAACACTCATGGGATTTTGCTGAACAGATTGAGTCCTTCGGGACCTCTCTCAGGGCTCTGCCTCCACAGCAAAATGACCCAAAGGGCAGGTCTTTCCCTGAGATTGTGGGGCCAGTTCTATATATACACACACATTTATATATATGTACCACAAGCAGAAAATTTTATAAAAATCCTAAGTATTCCTCACACCCACCACCAACACCCAGTCCTTCCTCCCCTCCTGCTGTTAGTTTCTTACTTCTCTTTCCAGAGGCACTTACCCGTTACAAAACTTCTGGTTTTTTTGCCCTCCCTTTCTCCTTCTTTTATTTGTTTATTTAATTTCCGTTCCTTCCTTTCTTACAAATGAAAGCATGCTGTTTTGTTCTGTGCTGTACTTTTTTAAAAAGATGTATTTATTTAATTTTAGAGAATGAATGGGTTGGGGTGGGGGGGCAAGAGCAGAAGAAGAGGGAGAGAGGCTTCAGCAGACTCCCTGCTGGGCCTGAGATCAAGAAAGATCACCATCTGAGCTGAAACCAAGAGTCCACCCTTAACTGACTGCATTGCCCCCCCCAAGCCCCCAACATGTCTAGCTTTTTTGACTTAGCCAAATGAGTACATAGTTCAAGGCCACTGTCAAATGCAGACTTTTTCTGTCCTCTGTGCTCTCCAAAAAAAATTTTTTTTAAGATTTTTATTTATTTATTTGACAGACAGAGATCACAAGTAGGCAGAGAGGCAGGCAGAGAGAGAGGGGGAAGGAGGCTCCCTGCTGAGGAGCTCCCTGAACTCCCTGCTCAGGGATCCTGCTAAGCAGAGAGCCTGATTCGGGGCCGATCCCAGGACCCTGAGATCATGACCTGAGCTGAAGGTAGAAGCTTAAGCCACTGAGCCACCCAGGCGCCCGAGAGCTCTCCAAATCTTTATGTATCATGCCATCATTTATAAACTGCTGGAGGCATACCAAAAATTGTAATTATTCATTCATTCATTTATAGAGTATAATCATACCACTACTGTGGTATAATAATATTGACATTATAAAATAGTAATCGAAATAGAAATTTTAAAATGATAAAGATGAAATTTTACATACTTAATTTTTGAAAGCTGTATTTGATTTTTAGTAGTACAGAGTACTTTTGCTTTCTAAAATATTACTGTTAATATTTTAAACAGGATCAATGTGTTGCATATGCTTTGTCATATTCGAAAAATCTTGGGTCACCCTTTTGTGATACAGCAGTTCAAAGTCTAACCAGACTTTGACTATACTCACTTCGCTTTGACACTTGGTTTCGAAGTCCATCAGAGCTGAAGAAGACACTTTACAGAGGGAGATATAGAGATCCAAAAATGGAAAAATACCTCATGAGATGAGTTTTATTAACTCCCCAAACTCATTTTTCAATCTTATCTTTTGTGCAAAGACAGTTTGTTGAAACTTTCCTTGATTTAAGGTTTTTGTTCTTTGTCATATGCAACAAAGTAATGGAAACATTTCCAAACACCTGTTTTCAAAATGGTCTTGCCATAGGTTGAATTTCTTTTGGAAAGAAGTGACTTTCTCACTGACAGTTAAAGTGCCACTTCAGCCTTGGAAGGACAAATTGTGGGTTTACTGTGTACGTATGCATGTATATATTTTTGTGTGTTTATTTTTTAAAAATGTGCTAGGTGACGTACTAACGATAGCCACTTGCCATGATGGAAAATGACAGGTCATCTGCAACACTTACCATTTTGTCGAAGAAAGAATGCATCACTTGTTCCCAGGTTCTACAGCTCCCTTAAACACACTGGTATGAGGTGACCCGTGTGGTACCTGAGGCTGACCTGGCCATCCCCCATTGCATGGCAAAGCGCTGTAAGGATGCTAAGATTTGAAGGCTTTGTTTTTATGAAATCAATCCCACTGATAGTATCCTATAAGCATGGAAGTTCCAACTGGCAATGGGCTGGACCCAGAGCCATGAGAAGCTCCCTCCCATCTCCTTCCTATATCTCGCTCACTGTGTGTAAGTTGCCCACAGTAATGGCAGCCACATGGGACAACAGGCTGTCTCCTGCTTGGATCAAGAAAGGGCATCTTAATGGATTGTCTTGAGTGTCCCATGGAAGGTGTGTACCCCACACGAATATTCTCTACACAAAGAACTCTCTCCAAGTAAATTAAAAAACTTGATTTCCTTTAGTCTCTAAACTATTCCTCCCTCCCTTTTGAAGTAAAATACCTGCCAGTTGAGTCTCCATGGGACCCTCAGCAGAGTCAGCGAGGGTTGTTCTGGGAAGACCTGGCAGCTTGTCCCCCAATACTTCCCACCATCCTATGCCTGGGGCAGCGAGATGATAACCAGGACAAGATCTACAACTTCCATTTATTGAGCTATATTATTTTGTGTGGGTCCCTACTCTAGGTGTTCCAAAAATACAGTCGATTCTCTTTGTTCCCTCTAGTTCTCTTCTATAACATCTCCCTAAATACTCAATTAGTGAATTCTGAACCACTGCTTGTAGGGGAAATACAGGATGTGGTTCCGACTGGCCTCTGGTCACAAGATTTTTGTCTACCAGTTAGTACATAACTTTGTTTTATGTGTGTTTCTGTTTAAGGATTTTATTTATTTATTTGAGAGTGAGAGAGCACGAGCGAGGGGAGGGGCAGAGGGAGAGGGAGAGAGTATCCCAAGCAGACTCCTTGCCGAGGGCAGTGCCCCAAACAGGGCTCTGTGTCACAATGCTGAGATCATGACCTGAGCTGAAACCAAGAGTCGTGTGCTTAACGGACTGAGCTGCCCAGATGCCCCACGTGTGTTTTGGTTTAAAGAAACCTTGTAAAATATATAATGTTACTTTATTAATGTTGAATTCATGGCCAACAGCACTGTAGCTTGTGCTCAAATGAAGACTATCTAATGGGTGTACTTTCTCCATAAGGCACACCATAGCCCCCTTGCACTGAGGAACTCAAGACAGCATTTCAGCACTGTGCCTAGGAGTCTTTTAAATAGCAAAAGCATCAACAAAAATCACAAAAATGCAGAAAAGTGTGGCATTAAACAGACCACAAAAGAACACCTGTTTGACCGTTGCTGAAAACGTGCACATTGGGCAACTCATGGTTTTCGTCATGGCACACATTCACCACACAAGCGAGCAAGCACTGATTTGGGGGTTACAAGTAAGTTTTAGTGAGTAGACGATACAAATATGGAATCTATGAATAATGAAGATCGACTATGTCATGTCCCGGTGCCCTTGTGAAACAGATACTAGTACAATGAGACGTAAACTGAAAGGAACGTCAGGAGTCTCTCCCAGCTGTCTTCCTGGGGACTTCAGGAAGCTAGGACAGTGAAGTGACTTGCCCCAAAATGTCCAGGGCATGTAGGACACCCATGGCACTGAACTCTTGCTCTCCCAACCACAGCTGGTGCCCTTTCCACTGCATATTTTTGGGACCAAATGCAACAATTTAAATGGCAGGTGGGGCTATATGCAAAACTCTGCACACTCCTCCTAGCTTCTCTGCAATAATTAAAATCTGGTTTCAATCAGTGTTTGGTTTGCTGTCTGGTGGTACAGGGGCACAGTGAAAGATAGCTATTAAAAAAAAAAGGGGAGATCACAAACTTGAATGAAATCAGGCACAAAATGAGAAATTAAAACAACCCAAAATATTTGCATCAAGAACAGGTTTTGACTTTTCAAATTTAGTTCTCCAGTGAGCCAATTCATACAGGGGTAACATGAGAGAGAAATGATGTTGAAAAAGCCAAACGTGCTGGGGAATTTCAGAGATGAGAGCACATGTTGCATAAACAGGAGAGATGGGCCAAGATGTGACATTTTAGTTGGAAAATTACTAGTGTATGCGTATTTATAAATGTATATATTTTGATGCCAGATTATCTCAAATTTTTGTGATATTCCGACAATTATACAAAACTAGCTTGTTCCTTATTTGGCTTAAAAATGTACAGGATTTAAAACCCAAATTTAAAATGACTGGTAAGTAATGCAGCCTGCAGGCTATCTGATAAATGTGTGCCCCTGAAATGAGTGAACACCCTGAAAAATGAGAAAACAAAAAACAAAGAAAAGACAAAGATGTGGTGTGTTCTTAGAGTAGGAACCTCTGCGTATCTCCAATTGGTACATTATTACTTTTATATATAAGATTTCTATTTTGGGGGACCTGGGTGGCTCAATGGATTAAGCCACTGCCTTTGGCTCAGGTCATGATCTCAGGGTCCTGAGATCGAGCCCTGCATTGGGTTCTCTGCTCAGCAGGGAGCGTGCTTCCTCCTGACTCTCTGCCTACTTGTGATCTCTCTTTCTCTGTCAGATAAATAAATAAAATCTTTAAAAAAAAAAATTTCTATTTCAAAGAGTTCCAAACTACCTTTCTTGCTAAGACTCCACATTCCAAAGTCGAGCCCACCACTATTATGGCCGCACCTGTGATAATTAGATGCTCTTACCCAGTACACTTACCAAACACTTAGATGTGTATACGATGACAAAGTCTTTAGTTATTTACAGAGTACGATGCTGTTATAACTTTATTCACTTACTGCACTTTGCACTTAGAAGGAATCAAAAATTCCTATTCAAAACCTCAACCTTCCATGTATCCGCTTCTCTCTAAAGCAGTCTCAGAATCCATTCTTCCCATCCATTAAGTTAAGAGGTCATTCTGATGCACGAGTAGCATTTTCTTAAAGTTAATTTTGTCATGAACGATCTCTTCCCCAAAGCAGAACCTTCCTTGTTTCAAGGATAATTTTTATTGATGAGAAACATTTTAAAGCAATAAAAAGATAATTTTCTTATTTCTATGACAGTTTCCATTTTGAAAATTTTCTTCTCAAAGATTACCACCACCCCCCATCCCCGCAATGTTCTTTCTTTATCCATCAATAAGGATCCCATCCTCTATTAAAAATGAATCGATTAATCATGTTAAAAGTTCTCAGAGGCTGGTCATAGGGTAAAATGTGTCCTCCACCGCGAACAATTACCTTAGGGAAGAAAAAGAAAAGTTAAAATTTTAGAGAAATGGATGTTCTATATGAATGGAAAGTTTTAGTTCAGATTGAAGTATTATTAGAGCGTCCATGAACTACAGAACATATCCTATCAATCCATGCCTTTGAATACGCTGATTGTCTAAGTGTTGATAGGTTTAATAATAGGCCCTTTAAGGTAGGAGAGGTTTACTGTTGTGCGGTTATTTAATTTAACACAAAGTTGTGTTCATCTTTCACACGTATGGAACTTGAAAAGTGTCTTTTTTCTTTTGGGAGTGAGCTGTCTGCTAGCACGTGCTGTCTGTTATTCTAACCTGATGAGGCCCCTGAGGTGTGAAGACCTACCCTGGGGCCACCTCTGCCCCCCAACTGGGGGGGAGGAATCTACCCAACTTCCTTTTCCGTCTGAGCCACATGGCCCTCACACTGAGCTCTACCTGCCATCTTAGTCTTGGCCATTAATACAGGGGATATTTTGATTTTCCAAAAAATTAAAACAATAAACACGAGAAATTCTTGACACCCAAATTTTTAAAAGGCCATTTTTTTTGGAGTAGCACAGAATTAGAACATTCTTTTTTCCCAACATTTTATGATGAAAAACATTCAAACATAGAGTAAATCTGAAAGAATTCCATAGACTTACGACTTCGATTCTCTCATTAACACGCACTTTACTCATTTTCTCACACCATCCATCCTATCTTTTTGACATGTTTTAAAGTCAAGAATGGCTATCAGTCCACTTCCCTCAGATTTTGTAATTGTAAAATTGTAAAATTAACACACAGTGAAACGCACTTGTGCTAAGTGTGGACTCACTGAGCTTGGATAGCAGTGGTACCTGTGTCACCTAACAAGATATATAAAGTATTCTGAAATACCTAGAGTTAAGGTAAGTTCAGACTCTTGTGCTTGGTGTCATACTGATGGGGGGCGGGGAATGCAGAGGAAGGGTCAGGGGGGCGGGAGGGGACTAGTCTCTGTATTCAGAAAGTCTCTGGTTTCAGCAAACGTTCCAAGTAGAAAAGGAAAGAACTGACACGGTGTCTGACACGGTGTTGGCAGAACCCCTGCAGGAGACAGCGATATGGCCTGCTGTGTCCGATGGCATATGCGGAAAGTGGGCAGGAGTTAGTAGTGGATGAAGGAGGTGAACGTAGGCAGGACAAGGATCACATTCAGTAGGTTCCAGCTGCTAACTCAAAATCAGCAGGTAAAGGCCACCTTAACAAGGCCCTTCATAGCTAGTTTTACCTGCCTCGATCAGAAGGCAACTGAGACAGAAGAAAAGTACACATGTATTTTCATAGTGCATTTGATATATTAATAATCCACCCCCAACAGCCGGCATCTTATGACCTTGCTGTGAGGAAAGTGGGATCAAGACGATTAGATGAATTTTGCTTTGCAGCTCACAGCTACACAAGCTGTGCACTGTGCAGCTAACTTCAGAGAGCTCCATTCATACCAACCTCAGTGACTGAGTGATATGGAGCTATTAGGAGGGCTGTCCAAGTCGCACAATTATTACTCAGAGAATGAGCTGGGACCTGGCTTTGGATGCACACACCAGTGTTTTTGTTTTTCAAATCCTAGTATTTGTATAATAATTCTTTACATTTGAACTAAACTTTCCAGCTTAGTCATAGAACATTTTACCTGGCTCTCAACAGCCCTCTGAGGCAAATAAGGGAAATGGACCACCATTACAGATGTGAGATTGGACTTAACCCTCGTACGAAATTGGAAACACCTGGTGTATGCCATACACCATCAATGGCCATTTGGGCCTTGCTGCCATGACAGTGGAGCCTGTCTACCATTTGCATACAAGCAAATGGTAGACAGGAAACCCACAGGCTGAGAATAAACACATGTGTGATATGAGCCCCTGCATGTGACTCTAGAGAAGAATTTTTGCTGCCCCCACAATCCCAGGCTAGAATTCTCTTCCTGTAGGTTCCCATCCAAATCTCCGGCTCTGGCAGGAATCTGATGAGTGATTCTGTGCAACTTCAGCTCAGCTGAGGACACTCACGGAAGTCGGGTTTGTGACAAAACCCAGCTGCTGCCGCCTCTGGAAATGAATCTGGCAGCAATGGTCCTGAACAGCAGCGGTGAGCTGAGTCCAAGAGCCGAACGGTCATCCGGCCTCTCCGACCAGAGCTGCAGCTAATGGGGGGTAACATAGTGCTTTATGGCCTGGGCCTACACTCAAGAGTGCAGGAGCACGACTCAAGGCACAGCAAGCTGTGTGACCCTGGGCAAGTCACTTACGTGCTCTGAGCCTCAGTTTCCTTCACTGTACAATGGAGAAAAAATTATCACGTCTTGGGATAGTTGGGAATTACGGGAGCAATTCGTGGAATAATGTCCATTGAACATATGGCATAGCGCCTAGATGGTACTCAACAAATATTAGCCACTGTCATTATTCTTTCAACAGTTATCCCTATTCAAAATCCAGGGTCAAAATGCTTGTATCAAATTACCCCAAACCACTGTATTTCTATGTTAGCATTAAGAAATCTTGGGGGGGCACCTGGGTGGCTCAGTTGGTGAAGCGTCTGCCTTCGACTCAGGTCATGATCCCAGGACCCTGGGATGGAGCCCCACATCAGGCTCCCTGCTCAGCAGGAGCCTGCTTCTCCTTCTCCCACTGCTCTCTATCTCTCTCTGTGTCAAATACATAAATAAAATCTTACAAAAAAAAAAAAATCTTGGTTTCAGGGAGTTGTTTAAAACAGCGGTTCTCAAACCTGAATGTGCATCAGAACACCTGAGCTCATTAGAACAGACTGCTGGGCCTCACCCCTAGACTTCCCAGCACTGAAGGTCCAGGGCAGAGCCTGATAATTTGCATTTCTAACAATTCTAAGGTGATGTTGATGCTGTTGGTGCAAAGACTGCCCTCTGACAACTGCTGTTCAGAAGAACCTTTTCCATTCTTCGACATACCAGGCAATTCTCTATTTATATCAAGGGAGAATACAAACAGAAATTTGTTTGACATCTACTCATGGCCTCACCTTAGTCTGTTTTCTCTTGATCATCCTCTTTCCTGGTATACACACACACACACACACACACACATTCTAGGACCACGATAATCAAGTGGTTCTTCTCTCAGTAACCTGCATCACCGCCAGTCAGGTTCTGAGCTGCCATATGTAATGATCAAATGACATCATGGATGGCGTCATTAAGATTGGAAAGAAAAGCTCATTTGGGAACAAAGTCTTTTGCACACACAGCAAAATTCTAAAGTATGTCCCCTAGCACATTGACAGCATTTTACCGATGTTAACCTCAAATAACTATGTAAGTGCGGGGGGGGGGAGGACAACAAAAAACCCCTCTGTTGTTTATAACCAAGCTGCTCACCACTCACAAATCAAGGACACAAACCACTCCGTGGTTTTTAGAGGTGTGTAACAAAATGTGACAGGTCTGTGATTCTGTATTTAAATGCGACAAGATTCATCTCAAGGCTCCCTGGATAGAAATGGTCTCATCATCAGAAACTCTGTATGCTGGATGTTTCCACACGAGAGCTGAAACCTCTAAACTCATGCATTCCAGATGTTCCAGAGGGTCACAGATGTGTCATGAATTTTAAAAGGGTTATGCAAACACTTTAAAGCTTCATTCCACTTTATTTATTTATTTATTTATTTAGAAAAAGATAGACTCCTCCCTGGAACTGGAAACAAGGACCTGGGCAGCAAGGGTCTCCCAGTGGTGCCATTAGCGGTGACAAGAATGGAGAAGGAAATTCACACTGGGAGTGTGGGTGTAGGTTTGTCCAGGGAGACTTTGTGGGGGTCTTAGAGGAGCAGCAGCAGTACTGGGTGGGGTGGGGTCGGGACACATGGCACCCAGAGGAAATGCTCTTGCAAACGCAGCAGGGCGTGAAAACCACACAGCACCCACAACAAGCAACAATCTGCACAGGGTTCCCCATATGAAGGGTTAGAGAGGAAAGAAAAGGGAGGGTTGAATAGACAATTAATAGTGAGACCCTATGATGCCCCATATGATGTGGTGATGGGTGTGTGTGCACTAAAATACACACAACCTAAAATCACCATTCTAACCATTTTTAATTGAACAGTGGGATTTCATACAATCACAGTGTGGTGCAACCATCACCACTATCTCATTGCAGAATGTTTCCATCACCCCAAAAGGAACCCTATATCCATTAGCAGTCTCTTCCCATTCTCCTCTCCCTGCGTGCCCCTGGCAATCAGGAGGCTGCTTTCTGTCTCTGCAGAGTTGCCTATTCTGGATGTATCCAAGAGGGTTTCAAGCAGGGCAGTGATATGCTCAGATGTGCATCCTAGAAAGATGACATTATGTACAATGAGGGGGTTGATTTGGAGGAAATGATACTGAGACAGGGAGGTGACTTAGGAGGCCGGCTGTTCAGGTGAGAGAGGATGTGGGTGTATGGGAGAAATGGGGAGAAGGGGAAGGAGAAGAGGGATGTTGAGGTGGAAGCAATAAAATCAGGGACTAATCAGCTGCAAAGGTAAAGTGCAAGTGTTCCCCCAGCACATGTACACATCCTCCCCATTTCAGCCTTCTGACATTGGCAGCTTTGCAAGGGGTGGTGCTATTAACAGAGAAAGAAGGAAGGAGGCAGGTTTGGGAGGTGGGCAATATGGGATAAGTTTATAGTTCTTGTTTTTCACTCTAGGATGATGCAAACACAGGGAAAGAATCTTGCTTGTTATGGTTTCCGATTTACACTAAAGTCATTTTATTATTTTTTATCTTATTTCATATTTATAAAATCTTACCTTTTAGCTTTCAGACACTGAGCACACATAGAAATGGAATAAATATGCACTCAAATAAAGCATATACTAAAAAAACAAAAGGTACTTGGGAATGAGAATAAAAAAATAAGCCAAAGCTTGTTAGCAGCCACTTCCTAAAAAAGAATGGGGCAACCCATTTAAAAAAAAAAAATCAGTAACAACAACAACCCCACCTCCCCTTCCCCTGCAAAAGCCAAAGTTGGGTTTTGATCAAGGTTGAGCTTCCCCCAAAATAGGGAAAACTTGAGAGTTACCAATGTGCACTTCTAGTGTAGCAAAGCATTCTTGAACTGGAGGGGGAAAGGTGCTTTAGCTGACCAAAATGTAGCCATCATGGTGGGACATATCCCTAGAGTTATCAATATGTAGCTTTGGTGCTACCTGACAGTTCCCTAGGGGCTTTCAAGATACACCATCTTACCTAATCAGTTGCAACAATATCATAATTTGGGATTTCCACCTTTGACTCTGAAGCAACAGCATGTGTTGAACCATACCCCCAACCCCCCACAACACTAAAAGCTGAATTTAAAAAAAAAATGCTGTTTGAAAGTATCAGAAAGCAATAGGACTTGAGAGGCCAAGAGTGTGGACAAAAGAGAATCACAGAGAAGTGAACTGATCATTTTGTGCTGCTTCTCTCTTTGAGAAATTCACCAGTTTCTAAGCTTCTCTTGGCAAGAAGTCCAGCAAAAAGTGACAGATAAAAGAATGAACAGCTAAGCGGAGCTTAGAGTGCTTGGGAGACCAAAAAATAAAAACAAAAGAAAATGCAGAAGAGACCAAAGATAAAATTTGGAATCGCAGGCTTGTCAAGGAGGCATGGCTCTGGTAGATACCACAGGCTTTCTCTTAGACCCACGAGACACAAGGTCTTAGAAGTAATGAAAACCAGAAGCAGGTTAACTCTCCCCAAATCTGAAATCCAGGACCAAATCACCATGTCAGCCCCAGACTGAAGCCACTTGATCTGACCCTATATTAACTGCCTTTCAGAAAAAAAATCAAAGCATTTTTGGAGGAAGATAACATCATATTCCTATATTTTTGCCCAGCATTCAGTAAAATGTAGTAGTGTTGCCAAAAGATAAGCTCAAATGACTACAACAAAGGAAAAAGCAGACAACAGAAAGAGACCACAGGGATCTAGATATTGGAGTTATTGGGTATAGGTTTTAAAATAACTATTGGGGCCCCTGCGTGGCTCAGTCATTAAGCATCTGCCTTTGGCTCAGGTCATGATCCCGGGGTCCTGGGATCAAGCCCCACATCGAGCTCCCTGCTTAGCGGGAAGCCTGCTTCTCCCTCTCCCACTCCCCCTGCTTGTGTTCCCTCTCTCTGTGTCTTTCTGTCAAAAAATAAATGAAATCTTTAAAAAAAAATAAAATAACTATGAACAAATTATTTAAGAAGTTATGGAAAACACAGAAAAGAGAAAAAAATCCATGGGATGACAAACTATTTATGTTTAACTGGAGTCCCAGAATTAGAAGATAAGGAAGGCATTGTGCAAAAGACATAGTAAAATATAGAAATCATGACTAAAAACTCCCCCAAATCAACAGAAGTTGTCAAGCCACAGCTTTGAGAAGCTCTATAGACCTAAGTTGGAAAAACCCAGAGAAAACTAGCCACATCTGGGCACATAATTGGGTATACTGCTAACACCAGAGACGGAAAGAAAATACTAAAAGTTGGCAGAAAAAGAAACTGCACTTTCAATAATTTCAAAGAAGCAAGAAAGCTGACTAGTTAACAGAAACAATGGAAGCTAGAAGACAGTGGAATTGTATCTTTTGAGGTTTTTGTTTTTTTTTTTTTTTAAGATTTTACTTATTTACCTATTAGAGCAGAGGGAGGGGCAGTGGGAGAGAATCTCAAGCAGACTCCATGCTGAGTGTGGAACCCAATGTGGTATTCGACCTCATGACCCAGAGATCATGACCTGAGCAGAAACTAAGAGTTGGATGCTCAAATGACAGAATCACCCAGGTGCTGCTGTATCCTTTGAGTTCTAAAAGGAAGTAGCTGCCACCTAGGATTCCCACATAAATGACTGCATAAAGGTATTTTCAAGGGGGGGAAAAACTGGAAAAAGGAATACCAGCAGATCTGTAAAGAAACGTTTGAAGATTGTTCTTCAGAAAGAAGGATAATCATCCCTACGGATACACAAAAATATGGAGGAGAATGAAGAGCAACTGAGAATTTACATGTGTAAATAAAAAGAATGTCAATAATAATAATAACATCTTGTGGAGTATGAATACATAGAAGTTTTAAAAAAAGATGACAGTTGCACAAAAGGTGGCATAAATTGTACTGTCAGGTACTCACACATCTGGGAAATGATAACTGTACTAATTGAAGTCAACTTTCTTAAGTCAGTATGTGTGCTGTAGTTTCTAAAAGGACAGATATTACCCTGATGTTTAGAGCTGCACTATTTACAATAGCCAAACTATGGAAGCGGTTCATGTCCATCGACAGATGAATGGATAGAGGAGATGTGTGTGTGTGTGCGTGCGTGCACACACACACACACACACACACACTCTAAAATATTAGTCGTCATCAGAAACAATGGACTCTTGCCATTTGCAACAGCATAGATGGACCTGGAGAATATAATTTTAAGTGAAATAGGCTAGCCAGAAAGACAAATACCGGGCACCTGGGTGGCTCAGTTTGTTGAGCAACTGCCCTCGGCTCAGGTCATGATCCTGGAGTCCCAGCATCGAGTCCCACATCGGGCTCCCAGAGGGAGTCTGCTTCTCCCTCTGACCTCCCCTCTCAAGCTCTCTCTCTCTCTCTCTCAAATAAAGAAAATCTTAAAAAAAAAAAAAAAAAAGAAAGACAAATACCATATGATTTCACTCATAGGTGGAATTCAGGAAACAAAACAAAGGAATAAAGGGGAAAAAACAAAAGAGAGCGACAAATTAAGAAACAGACTCGTAACTACAGAGAACAAACTGGTGGTTACCTGAGGGGAGGTGGGTGGGGGGATGGGTGAAATATGTAATGGGGTTTAAAGAGTACACTTATGATGAGCACTGAGTACTGTAAAGAACTGTTTAATCACAATATATTGTACACCTGAAACTAATACAACACTGCATGTTAACTCTACTAGAATTAAAATTAATAAAGAATAAAATTAAAGGACACATAATAAAACAATGTATCATCAATAAGCTCATACTGGTTTTAAGAAAAAGCATTATGTCTCCAAAAGAAAAGACAAAATAGAAGGATGAGAATCAATGGCACAGACATTTCTGTGCAACGTGAAAAACAGACTTCTGACAGTCAGGGAACTTTTAAATTAGAAGAAATCTGTTGATCAAATAATATACCATCTTTTTAGAGAGATACAAAATGAATGCCTGAGAGTTGAAGACCCTTCAATCAAATCTCTTAGCCTCATCTCACCAAATCATCTAGGTGTTTCAATGTGCTATGAATGTCTCTGATTAAAAAAGAAAAAGTCATGGAAATTTTTTCTCAATTAATTCCAAGAATCTATATGTTAATTTCAGCAAGGTTGGTATGAATGACTAAAGTTACAGCCTTCTCTTCCCTTGATCATTATCGCCACTGGAAACCTAAAAGCACAGTAGCAGGAAGTGATTCGGCATGGTGGTCAAAAGCATGAACTCAGGATTCAGGAGGTCTGGGTTTGAGTCCAGCTCTGTGACTCTGAGGGACTTAACTGCTCCTATTTTTTCATCTGAAGGTAAGAATTAGGGTGACCAGTTGTCCCAGTTTTCCCTGGGCTGAGGGATTCCTGGAAACAGGATTTTCAGTGCTAACGCTGAAAAAGTGCCAGGCAATCTAGGATGGTTTGTTGCCCTAAGAATATTTAACTTTCTGGGGTGCCTGGATGGCTCAGTTGGTTGGGCAACTGCCTTTAGCTGAGGTCATCATCCTGGAGTCCTGTGATCGAATTCTGCTTTGGGATCCCTGCTCAGTGGGGAGTCTGCTTCTTCCTCTGACCCTCTCCTCTCTCATGCTTTCTCTCTCTCTCTTATTCTCTCTCTCAAATAAATGAATAAAATCTTTAAAAAAAGAGTAACTTTCTGTATGGATTCAAGGAGATAATACATATTAACCATTGGATGGTACTCAATTCACAAATAAATAATAAGCTCGCACCACATGCGTATAGACATACACTAAGCACTCAAGCAACAGTCATCATACTATTATTTCATTTTTTATTATCAAAGGAATATTTTTTCCCTTTAAGAGTGGTGAAAGATCAGGGGCACCTGGGTGGCTCAGCGGGTTAAGCCTCTGCCTTTGGCTCAGGTCATGATCTCAGGGTCCTGGGATCAAGCCCCACATCCGGCTCTCTGCTCAGTGGGGAGCCTGCTTCCCCCTCTCTTTCTGCCTGCCTCTCTGCCTACTCGTGATCTCTCTGTCAAATAAATAAATAAAATCTTAAAAAAAAAAGAGTGGTGAAAGATCAGAAGCTACAATACTAATAAATATGAGAGATAGTACTACACTTTTCAGAAGGAAAAATTATATTGTTTATGAGGGACACTATTTCTCTTCCAGGCTTTTTTTTTTTTTTCCATGCTATAAATTCTTCCTTCCCACGGGAAAGGTCCCAATTAAAGTAAGAAAGCAGATTGAATATGAGCTCAAACTTCTATCAATATGCTTAACTGTCTACAGTGAATTTTATCCCTTAAACCTGCCAACACTGTGATCCATCCCATTCTTTCCCTCCACCCCCCTTTTACCACTTGCAGTGCCAAACACCCTCATCTCCCCACACAGAAATGTCAAGCAAGCAAGACCTTACTTGTCTTAGCAAAATGGCATAAAGCTGTTCTGCCTTTTTCACCCTTTTAAGAACCCACTTTGCAACACAAGATTTGATGCAATTAAGAAGTAATCAAAACTTTACTTCCTCCATGTCCAGCTTTATATTTGAAATCCACAAAGAGGGAAAAAGCAAAATCCAGTTTGTTAATTACTCTTAACTCAATATTTAACTGTATAATATATGTCTGTAGTTTTCTTTGGGAGGAGAGGGCAGGGGTTACAGCAGAAAAGGCTCTCTGCTGGGGATGTGAGGACCTAGAGTCATTGTCCTCTGGGGAAGAGGAGACAAGAGCTGGCCAACCTGCTCAAGTTTTACCTCCCGCAGACAGCAGTGGGGGAATGGATCTAGCATTGTGTGCTGGAGCTCAGCTACTGGTCCAGGAGAGCAGACTGTGCACATTGCTGCCCAACTCCACATTCAGTGTGGTGTCATGCTGGTAGCTTGCAATCAGCCATAGCGGGAATATTTACACCATGGAAATTGGCAAACACTATAGATCAGTGTCTCTCCTCCCTCCCACGCCAGTTTACCTTCCCAACCCCAGTTCTCTGACATTTTGGCTCTCTTGGGGAAAGAGGAAACATTAGAGCATTCTTTCTCTCTCCCAAAATAAATCAAAGAAACATCTATTCAGATCAGTAAATTGTAAGATCCAAAACCTCTCTCTCTGAAATTTTGGCTCAGGAAATCAGATGGGCCAGGTTTCAAATATTTGCAGAAAGATGAGAAGGTTCTGCTGCTTGCTTCCATTCCTGCCTCCCCCCCATAGAAATTCTAGTGTAACTGGCAGGAAGAGTTTCAAGACCATACCACTGCATTCATGGATGTTTCCGTTTGTATCAGAGCCCCTGTGACATTCTGAAGCTGGTCTTTGTGGGACAGCTATTAACCAGAAAGGGGGTCTAGATTCAACTGTGTTCCTGACCCACACCTTCAGGGGACCCCAGAACTGATAATGTCCCTAGGTTCCAGGAACTGAGGACATAGGACATGCCAACATTTCATGTTGGGCACAACATTTTCATGATGCCATTGGTTGAAATAAAACAAGGCACAGAATTTTCACTACTAAGCCAAAGACTGTCCAAAGCAAAAATAATACCCGTGGTCCAGTTGACAATGGGGCAGTGTCTTAAGACAACTTTATTTTGTTCCTTCACACTGCCCGTTTCTCTGCCCCACTCCACCCTCCACCTTGTTTATTTCTGGGCTCTGTTTAACATTTCCACAAGCAATTTTGTGGATCTGGTTACACTTCAAATTAAAACAACAAAATGTTACTGTTTAAAAAGCAAACCCCAATTCCCTCTTTGTTCCTCAAATATCATTAATTTTTAAAACCTATTCTCCATGTGTGGATAATACTTTAAATGTTAGTCTTCTTAGTATTTATTCACTTCCCATAATGAAATGGTTCTCTGTTAAATTTCAATAGATTATTAAAAACCACTCAACAGCTAAGAGAAAATTATGCATCATTGCCTAGCTGTTATACCTCAGTAAATAGATTTGCTATCCAATTTATATTTTAAATAATACAATAAATTAGCTCTCTGAGTATTAACTAAGTGCATATTTGGGTAGCTTAATTTAGAAGCATTCTTTTTATGCTAATCAGCCCTCTCTAATGAAATAGAACCACATGAACTAAGAGGACTCTTGGCAAATAATCAGAGTAAAATTGGGAGTTGCCATTGTTTATTATTTCCTTTGTTTTCAGGAAGCAAGCTGTGTGGGTTTTTTTTTTTTTTTAAAGAAAAAGAACCCCCAATGCTAAAAAGTCGATTTTTTTTTGGAAGAGGGGACATTCTAATCAGCCCCCCGAGATAATGAAACTTCTACAACTCCTCCCATAAATTTATTTCCCAGAATATTTCTCCTTTCTTCTCCTGTGTAACACTGAAGGAAATCGTCTTCAGCTGACACAAACAATGCATCCTTTCTCCTTTGAAGGGAATTGCTTTGAACTATTCATTATCTTAGCATGCCTAGTCTGTTTCCTAGAAGACACTTTGTTATGTATGTATGATGGGTCAGCGACGACAGCATCCCTTGAGAAATGCAGTTTTGTTTTGTTTTTAGAGATCTTATTTGTTTTATTTATTTATTTGCAAGAGGCGGGGAGGAGCAGAGGGAGAGGGACAAGGAGACTCCCCACTGAATACGACGTCTGACCCCAAGGGCTTGATCCACAACCTTGAGATCATGAGCTGAGCTGAAAACAAGAGTGGCCACTTAACCCACTGAGCCACCCAGGTACTGGTTTTAAAACACACACACACACACACACACACACACACACACACACACACACAGATGGGTGTCAGTATGAGGTGGGGGCCAATTTGATTTTCATTCACCAGACATTCACTGGGTGTTGGGAAGTGTGCTAAGGGGTTTGCTACAGAGATAAATGATATGTTATTCCTGTCCTCAAGGAGCTCAGTGTCAAGTAGGGGAGAAAAGCAATTAAAGAGTTAAATGAAAGAGAAACCCCAGTGTGGTTCATGCACAAAGAGATGCAGAGAAGGAGGTATTCTGGGAGAAGAAGGGCTTCCTAGAGGTAGTTTGATTTATTTATTCACTTATTTATTATTTATTTATAGGTAATCTCTACACCCAACGTGGGGCTTGAACTCAGGACCAACAACAGTGGCGTACTCTACTGACTCAGCCGGCCAGGTAACTCTTTAGAGGTCATTTTAATCCCTGAAGGTAAATGGGAGTTTTCTGGGGAGCCAGAAGAGCAGAAAGGACCTTATAAGGAATGAAGACTTTATTCTGGAAGTAGCAGGGAGTCGGTGAGAGGGTTTGAACAAGGGAAAACATGATTGGACTTGTGTTTTGGCAAAAGCACCGAGAGAAGAGTAGACTGGAGAGTAAGGGGACTTGTTAAGACCAGCTATTGTCAAAGGAAGTAGTTTAAACCATAACAACTTAAAACACAGAGCATTCTTGAATAGCATCTTCTAAAACCTGGGACTTTTCTTAAAACATCACAAAAGCAAGAACAGTCCCATTTTAGAATGTATAAAGTAGGGGAGCCTCTTTTTAAAAATTTTCTCAAAATGCTGTATTTTTTAATTGCTTTATATAAAATCAGTGTTTTCCTCTTTAAGTAGTTCTTTGTGGTTTCTTTGTCAAGCACTAGGAAATGAATAAAATCAGCCCACTGAGAAGGATTTAGAAAGCAGATGTGAGTAATAGTTCTTCTTAATTTTCTGGTAAGACACACAGCAAAGCAACTGGCTAAATAACTTGACTTGCTTGCTGTTTTGGTGGGAAAATGATGGAAGTTGAGGGTCCTTGTGTTGTGTTGTGGAAAGATTCAGATTCTCCTCCCGATCGTCTAGGGCTTGACTGCAAATCCAAGGCATAAACTGAAATCTGTTTTAGTAGTTGCTTCTTTATACTGAGCCACTGTTGGTGAGTTGAACTGAAAAGGTGTTGAGGACTAAATTCCCTGTTTTTTTTTTTCAGCTGGATATTTAAAAAAAGTGTTTTATTTATTTATTTATTTGTTTATTTATTTATTTATAGAAAGAGGAGAGACTGAGACATAGAGATAGAGAGCAGGAGTGGGTGGAGGCAAAGGAAGAAGCAGACTCCAACTGAGTGGGGATCCCAACATGGACATGACCCTGGGATCATGACCTGAGCCAAAGGCAGACATTTAACAGACTGAGCCGCACAGGTGCCCCTAAGCTGGATATTTTGATAGCCAACCTCAGCACAGGACATCCAGAAAGAAAAACGCATCTGCCTAACCAAATCAGTGCTAAGACTTAGACATGACATGTCCATCCCACCTGTTTGCCATGTGTGGAAGCTACAGTCTTTCAGTTTGATGCTAGCCAGAGAAGATGGGAAATATAGCAAGAGGGAAAGAAGACAAATCATGAATGGTAGACATGGGAAAGGACATTAAGCCTCCCCTTCAATTTCACCTTTCCACGGGGAAAAAAGTCTAGAGACAAGTCCTAGAGTTGGTGAGAGATTGAAGTAATTTGATCTCTTAAACGTTACTGGCATGGTTATAATCAGTTTGGAAAACAGTTGGGCATGATCTGATGGAGCTGAAGATGCTCAAACCCTATGAACTCACCAGTCCGTCCCACTTCTAGGCATGATTCTTAGACAAACTCTTGGACATGGGTACAAGGAGAGCAAGAATGTTCACAAAAGCAATATTTGTGGTAGCAAAACACTGGCAACAACCCACATATCCAGCAGCGGTGGAATGGCTGAGGGACGGAATCAAGCAGTGGAATACTATACGGCAATAAAAAAGGAAACAGCAAAACTGAACCCATCAGCATGGATGAAATCTCAACATTGCTCAGTAGCAAAAGCATGTTATTACAAAATCCATACAGAATAATTCCTTTTATAGAAAATTACACATGAGAAGTAAAATATTTATATAGATGTATATCTGTAAAACTATTACTTAAGAAAAAAAAAAAAGGATGATAAAAACAAAATCCAGTTCAGTGGTTCACCTCCAGGGGCAATGAGAGAAAGGGGTGGGATGGGCGAGGACAAGCTCTTGGTCATACGGCACTTCTTAAACTGGCTGGTAAGTACAAAGGGGCTCATTTATCATTATTTGTTTTATCTCATACAAGTATTATACATACTTTTTGGTTATTTAATTTTTAACTAAAAAAAAAAAAAAAAAAAGAGAAACCTCCTATAGTTGCTGCCAAACTCACAAAAATGAATACAGAGCTGATGAGATGGGCCATGTGTCTAAAACAGTAAGTGGGGAGGATACAGAGAAGTAATTAAAGGGAAACAAAAGCAAAAATGGGAAGTACCCCCTCTGGCAGGCAGCTCTAGGAAGATAGGGCTAGTGCCAGAATCTAAAGCTTGGGACTCTGACTGCTGCATAAGAAAATAAATATTAGGAACAAAAATAAACACCCACATCTCCATGCTGGACAGCAGAAGAGCAGAAAGTTTGGCAAACAACTGGGGTTTCTGTTTTGCTGAATAGTTTTTTACTCTCTAACTCTCAACTCCTATATTCCTCTTCTTCCCTGTTTCCATATGTTAGAAGCTCAGTGTAAATGGAAAAAAAAAAAAAAGACAAAAACAAAAAGGCTGGATGCTTCATTTATTGTCAACAGGGATGTTTCAGATGACTGTTCAACCAGAAGGGACTTGATGCTTTAGAAACATCTCATTACTCAATGTAGCCACTTTTATTTACTATTATTAGACCGCCATGTAACAAAATGTGGAACATGTCTCCTTGCTCTCGGTTTCCTCCGCCTCTCACCAAGACAGTTTCTTTGTTACGAAGTTACAACTGGAAAAAACTGCTGTAGTTCTAGGCCTTTCTGATAAATAATATTTAGTTGAGGCCTAAAAACATAGTATCTATTAAGGATCCTATTAGACAGGAGGAGAGCATCTTGCGCTATGGAAACAGATGAATGCTAGGAGAGGCAGAAGCAATAAATATTTCTTCCACGCTTACTAGGTGCCGGGTAGAATGTCAAGTAATACACGGATACCCATAATCTCAATGAATCCTAGTAACTAATCCCTTTATGAGAGAGATAGCTATTAATGTTATCCCCATTTCATGGATGAAGAACCTCTTGGAGAAGTCAAGTATCTTCCCCAAGGTCACACAGCTAGCGAGCGCTGGAGTAGGGCTGGCACGGTATCAGGTCTTTTAATCTCAACACTCTTGTTGCTTGAGGATGGTGAGAGGAGGAGCTAGAATTTCCAAGGTAATAAGACTAGAGATAAAATTCAGTCTACTTGATAGCTAAATTCGTAACTTTTCAATCTGGGGTCCCCAAGGCTAAAGGTGGTCTATGGTTTGGGTTGGGGAGGATCTAGAAATTATTTTCAATAATTCAAATTGTATAATGCACAGGCTTTTGGTCTTTTTGGTGCTGTGGGCCTGTAAGGTGTCTTCTGCAGCCTATGGATACTTCTCAGAAAAATGTTTTAAAATACATTTTATATATTTACATATACATATTACAGATTACAAATGAACCCATCATATTGAAATTAACAAAGTCATAAAAAATAAAGTTCTCATATAATAATATATGTACTTCTCTATGCACACATTCAATAAGAACAACCAGTGGAGTTTGAGAACTACTGTAATTTCAAAGTAACAGTGATGGTGATGCTGTTTCAAGGTATTTGCAACATCATTTGTATTTGATATCAAAGTATTTCTGCTTTCTATTGGTGACAGAGTCAAAGATACTGCTAAGGCAGCTGTGGTTTGTGGCCTACATTCATAGTGGGAGGAAATGCTAAATTTCAAAATTCATAATGGAAGGAAAAGCTATTTAAGTTTGAGGTTAGTGAAACTAAAATGCATTTCCCCCCCAAGTTCACTGACCCCCTGAATACTAGCCACAGACCCTTGCCCTAGGTTAAGAACTCTTTTTTAAGAACCCAACAATCACCTAATGAAAATACTAAGGTTACTCTTCAGTAAAATAGTTGCATTTTTTTTTTTGCTGACATGATATTAGTTATATCAATCTATCATAATATTTGATCATTTAATTGATATCCAGAAACAAATTCAAATGGCTTGTGGACACCGTCTTCGCTGAGAATGGATCTGGATGATGTTTATAGCAGACCTTCCTGGATCTAGCTGTATCACTTCTGAAAAGTAGCATAAGACACACTACTATCTAAAGACTTTGCCCGGGAGGACCACATTATTTCAGTACAGCACAGAAGTCAGCTGGGAAAAGGAAGCTAATCTTTTGAGTAAATAACAAGCGTTTTTCTATGAGTCTACATTACCAATGGTCTATCAGTGTTTCAAGAGAACAAAGACCACTTGTAAACCTACAATGCACAGCAGAGACTGAGGTCTAAGATTTAGCTTAAGGCTTTGGCTGAGGATTTCACAGAATAAGAGCCCCACCAGTAGATACTATTGACTAGAGGACACTTTTCTAAAAGTGATGTTTCAGATCAATGGCTGGTTTGTTAAGAGTGAAACTATGTTCTCAAGTTTCTGGTTGGCCTGGGAGGAAGTAAAATAGGTCAGGATTTAGAGCAGCCTTTAGGGATCAGAATGAAAGTTTATCCAAACATAAGCCACATGGGGTTCCTAGAAGCCAAAGCCATTTTGGCATCAACAGAGGGGCAAAAGTCATCACAATTTTGTCATCACCCTCCAAACAGGGTGCATATTAGAATTGCCTAACAAGCTTATATCCTAATGCTCAGGTCCTATCTCAGACAAATAAAGTTAGAATATTTGGAGATAGATACACTGTTTTAGGAAAATGTAGCAAGTTTAACAATGGTACCAAATTCTTTGCCATTCTTCCCGTTAAGAGGAATCTGAACTTCCTCTGTGATTGGCTTTGACCAAAAGAATGCAATGGAAATAATATTCTTGGACTTTTGAACCTGGGTCTTAAAAGGACTGACATCTTTTGCTTCTCAATTTGGGAGACCAGCTGCCATGCTTCATAGCCCAGACCAAGACACTGAATGGTTTGCGGCCATATGGAGAGAGCACTGGAGAAGAGAAGGCCACCTTGGATGTCCTAGCTTTTGCCATATTCCCCACGGAATGCAGCTGCATGGATGGCCTTCGCGTAGCTCGTGTGAGTCAGAACAATCACTGAGCTGAGCCCATTCCACCCACATAATGATGAGAAATAATAAACTGTTGTTGTGTCAAGCCACTGAGTTTTGGAGTGATCTATTATTCTGTTAATACATAACTGAAAGGGGGAAATATTTACTGATAATTCTTCATTCTTTTTCCTGAAAACTCTGCTGTTTCCATCTTGGAATCTTGATATGAATTGAAAAGCAAGGCTGGATCCATCCTAACGCAGACAGAAGACATAATTTCACTGAGAGCTTAGGGAGAAGCTTACATTATGCCAGCAAAGAGCGAGCGATACCTTACGTGGTCTTAGGCAAACCACCAGCCCCTGCTGTCACCCCCTACAACGCCAACCCTGAGAGCTCGCAACTACATTATCTGGGTGGCCTTTATGGTAGACAGAGAGGTACCATCAGATCCCCCTTCAAGGATGGACTTGTTGTCCAGCCTCCAGCTGTCAGGAGCTCCGGGGGCTGCCTCAGCTACAGAGAGCAGCCTTTCCCCAAGATGATACCCTTCTTGGGGAACCTGCATGTGATGACTGAATGAGGGGGCACTTAAAGGTCTGGACATTTTGGCTCAATGTGGGATGCTGATGGAAGAAGACTTTCTTCAGAGTTCTCTGCCGGGTTGGCCAAGCTTTTTGAGGCCTGCCTCACCGTTTGATTCCCTCTTCTGTCTATTCTGTTCCTTCCCCAGTCTATTCACACATGTTGATCCCTAATAAACACCTTGCACCCCAAACTTGACCTGGATCCTGCTTCTGGAAAACTCAGTCTGTGACTACCATGGAGCTCTCTGATGAGAGAAGTCATCTTTATGATGATGATGATGTGACTGCTATATTCTAGCTTTCTGCTCACAGCCCAATTCCCATGCATGGACAGAACTATTCCCAGATCTAGGTGATGGAGACAAAGAAGCTATGAATCAGGACACCTCTCTTCGTAGAAAGCAACAGAGCTGGAAGAGAGGTGAAGATTCAATGTAACAATCTCTGTAACAAAGCCAAAACATTTTCCCAGGGAATCAGGTGCATTTGGGAATCATCATCTCAAATCTGTTTAAGTTACTTTCCTGCATTAAATATTGTTTTAAATTCATCTCACTAGGCGAATGCAAAAATCACATTTGTTGCTCTTTGCTTACTCTGATTTTGCCAGTGCAACCAAGGACTCGATGAAGACCTTTCTGGAACTGTTAGTTCCTTCAGAAATAGTTCAGAATGCTCCCTAAGCTGTTTAAAATTCTAAAAAAAAAAAAAAAAAAAAAAAAAAAGTCAACAGGAAATCCAAGAGAGGCAGGTGGCCAGCTCTTTGTCATTCCCTCTGTGGATTATCCGTGGAAACATTCAAATCTCAGCCTGACCTTCCTTTGTCCGCTGAGGACTGTGGTTATTCCTTTCTCTATTTTCTAGTTGTGTGGAGTCAGAGAAACAAAACAAAGTGAATGTTAGTTTTAGGAAAGCACACTTAGGAAGCTGGGGCTGTTACTGCTTTCTGTCTGCACACCACGCTTTCTTTCCCTGTCCTCCTTCCTCTTGAAAGCACTCTGCTTTCCTTTAGGAAACAGTCTTTTCTGTGTGGACTGGATGTGCTGCCAAATGTACCGGCCACGCCCACCTCTGTGACCAGCACCACACACAGCCCAGGGCACACATGTAGCCCAGTCTGGCCAATGAGAGTATCCTATCCCTTCCCACCCCACTGTCCTCATAGGTACTGAGAGGCACCGTGGCTCAAGGGAAAGATCGAGATTTGTGTTGTCAAATCTCAGGTATGATGACTATTTGAAGCCTGAAGCAAGGAGCTCAGGCGAAACTCCTCTTTGCTCATTTATAAATTAGGAAGTATAATCACATAATGTACAGGGGCACTATTAGTGTCCCATAACCATGGAGAAAAAGTGTGTGGCAGGCCTGAGGGCTGACAAATGCTGAAGAACTGGTATAGCCCCCATTAGCACAGGCCTTCCCGACACCCTCCTCGCTAAGGGTTTACAGAACCAGGAGCAGCACACAGCCAAAACTGAAACTCACACCGGTGTGTCTAGCTCGAGTCTACACTCCGGACCAGGCTGCCTTCTCCTGGTCACAACTCTTCAAAACAGTGAAGCTCGGAGGGTGGGGGGCTCCTTGCCTTTGGTTTCTCTGTACATAACCACTTGCGGAAGGTCTTGTTCCTGTTGGAACCTCAGGGAGAAGACCTTGAGGAGAGTGTGGCAGACCACCAGCCTGAAGGCCCCACAAGCTAATCCCAGGTCAGGGTCAAGGTGGAATCATGGCTCAGGGATTGTGCTTCAGGAGGAGGCTGGAAAGGTTTCCTGTAGCTGCCCATGGAGAGTGCTGTATGACACCAGCATGCCAGGCTCTCCCTGCGGATACTTAGTTTTTAAGTCAGTGTGCCTCCACAGTAACCACCAGTTCTCAAACAGCAATTGGTCCTCATAGCTTGGGCATTCCAAAGCTTATCCCCCCAACCTCTATTCCAGGAGCTCAGAGATGAGCATCATGAAGGTGGACTCAGGATTTGGGTGGAGAACCTCCTTCCGAGAAAGCTCCTACTAGGACTCCCTATTCCCTGGGATCCCCTTCCTTGACCTCTCTCCACCCTGAATTCATCCTACCGCTGCCATTTTAAACCTCCAAAAGACCAGCTTCAAAAAGGTGCACAAACATGTTCCATGGTGACACTGTATGCTTCCATCTATCCAAGACACTTAGAGCAGTCAAGTCCATAGAGATAGAAACCAGAATGAGTAGAAGAGCGGTTGCTAGGGACTGGGGCGGGGGAACACTGCTAGTGGTCAATGGCCATAGGTTCAGTTTAGGAGATGAACAGAGCTATGGAGACGGATGGTGGTGATGGCGCCCCAGTATTATGGATGTATTTAATGCCACTGAATGACACACTTTGAAATGGTTATGGTGAGGGGCCCCTGGCTGCTCTGTCGGTAGGACATTCTACTCTTGATCTCAGGCTTGGGAGTTCAAGCTCCACTTTGGGCATGTGGCCTACTTTAAAAAATTAATTAGTTAATTAACTAAATTTAAAAAATGGTTAGGATGATAATTTTCATGTTACATGTATTTTACAATAAAAAAAATTGGGGAAAAAAAAAACATTCAGTGGCCTGCCTCCCACTGCTTATGCAATGGAGCACACACCCTTTGCCTACCATCGACGGCCCACGACCCTTCCCAGTCTCTCTCCTGGCTCCAGACTGGAAACTAGCAGGCTGTGTACTCTGCTGGTGCTCTGCTCTTCAGGCTCCCATTATGACACATGGCTCACCATGTTTCCTCTGTTCATTTTAGTTAATTTCAGCATCTGCTCTTTTATTAGTATCAGAAATCCCCAGACAAAGCCATAACTTCTTTGGACAAACCTGGCCTCCCCACCTAACCTACTAAGCTCTAGTACCTTTAAAAAAACTCCTGATGCTCTGTCTGTCTATAAAGAGTGGGCACACGCATGTGACTTCACAGCTAACATTCAATGTGAAATGCGTGATCTCTCAGGCCTGCCTGGATGATGGCAGGGATGTATGCAGGCTCCACTTTCCACTGCACCAGCTTGCAGCTGCCAGTGCCTCATTGCAGAGCTGTGCACCCTCGGGAAACCGAAAAACAATGGGTTAGAAGCCAGGAGTTTGGAATCTACTCGTAGCTCAGTCCTGAAACGGGCAGGAGACTTTGGGATAGTCACTTAACCTCCGGGCTTCACTTTTCCCACCCTGGAAAATGAGATCTAAAATTTGTTCCAGCTGTAAAATCCTACCTAGCTGAGATAATCCATCCTGTAATTACTAAATAAACTGAATTGATATTGATAACAAACACATAGAAAACAATGACTCAAACTGCAATCAGGAAAAATAGACTTGGAAATTCTGCAAAAATTATGTAAGCAGAAACTACGCCCGGTAAGATTTGATAAGAATGAAAACTGACCCAGTGACTCAAACCTTTCTTTCCATGTGTACATGGAAAATAATTAGTCCTCAAGAAATTATTTTCAGTGAAATAAAGATGGAGAAGTTTGAAATGGCTTCAGTGTTTTCTTCAGAAAAGTTAACTTCACCGTTTATTTTAGAAAGATGTTCTTAAAGAAATTCATCAGTGTGATTCTGAGTAAAATTTTATATTTCTAAGTATGGAGTCAAAACTTCCTTAGAGTTGAAATAACTGTTCAATGATATTAAAAACAAAATATCTTGCATTTTAACAGCAGTGGCACCATCAAAACAGATGACTGTTTTGATGAACAGATGATGAACAGTGACTGACTTTCAGAGAAGGATAGAGAAAGACCCCAAAAGGAGGAGCAGGTTGGTCCTGACAGTGTTGACCCTGGGTTATCACCGGCCAAGGAGGAAGAGGATGAGAACTTGGATCTGCACCATAACGCTATTAAGTCAATACACACACACACACACACACACACACACACACACACACACACACCATGCAGAAAGTCACTAAGCTGTTCGATCTTGCTTGCTAACTGAGACCTTCTGGACATTAATGAAAAATAGATATTTCAGAACTTTCTTAGATATCTTACAGATAACTCAGTCCAAACCCTGCATTTTATAGATGAACAAATGGAGCAAAGGCCACTTCCCTGGGTGACGTAGTAAGGCAGTGTCTAATTCTTAGAATGGTAGAGATCCCAAAGGCACATGGCCTTCTAGGCTAGAACCAGCAAGAGGCAACACACAGACCTGCTTCACCGGATCTCCACAGACAGGCTGGAGCTGCCTTTGGGTTTTCCCAAGGCTTCAGCTGACAGGGAACATGTGGAGAGAAAGGCTCCCTCTCACTACCCTGTTGCTCCCCAGGGACAGCTGTCATTCTTTTGAATGGACACTTTAGGTAACCACTTGGAGACGGGTGGGTCTACACTGGTTTCGATTTTTACATTAAGAGACGTGGAGTTTGGCAGAGAGTGAACTTTCTTTTTTTGGCAGACACATTCACATGCTTCTGTTTTGTGTGTCCAATGCCGAAAGGCAAATTCATGGCTAAGGTCCGCTTTTTTCATTATCAGACGCTTGACCTTTGGACAGGATTCTCAATCCGGGGTGCACAGAGAATGCCTTTCTTAACACCGGTGCTCTTTTTCCTCCATAATTCCCCATCTCCACACGCCACCCCCGAGCCTACGTTGAGGCGTAAGTGGGCAGGAGCTCTGCCAACATTTTAATATCACCTACATAAAACGCAGATCCCTTGGCGTGTGGTAAAACACTCCCCATCACAAACACATGTGGGCCTTGCTGCTTTTGTTACCATTTTTTGGCAGCCGGTCGAGGGCCATTTCATCTTTCAGTGTGTTTTGCATTCACAAGAAGAGATAGCAGGCTTAGTGTGTTATTTGTCCCAAGTTTTGGGGTGGCAGCCAATCCCTTCTCCCCACCTTGGTAGCGCATGCCGTCCCTGCAGCCACAGCCCAGTCTCCCCAGCTAGAGGTTCTATGCACCGAGCCCAGCGGGATACAGGTGTGGTGCGGGGCACTGGAGTGCTTCGCAAGGCTGGTCTGGGGGACATAAAGTAACAGGCGGCAGACACAGCCATCGAGAACCCTAGGATATGCTCATGTGCCTGGTGGTATCGTCATCATAACGCTGTGCAGCAGACAGGGGACAAGTGATGTCCATTGCTCCTGGCAGCTCAGCATTCATGCTAATAGCCTCCTAATAACCTTATATTAGCCTTAATAGCCTAAATATTAATACTTAAACTTCCCTGAAGGCTTGATTTTTAATAATTTTCCCTGATCCTGATGATTTATAATTTTCCTTTTATTATATCTATTTTTATATGCACTTCGGGGTAATAATAACAAATGTTTACTATGATGAGGAACTGTTCTCTGCTAATTAACTTGTTGAATTCCCTCAATAATCCTATAAGGGTATCACAGACTGCTGTTCTTTTTTCTTTTTTAAGATATTATTTGAGGCGGTGCAGGGAACAGAGTTAAAGAGCGCACAAGCAGGGAGGAGAGGGAGAAGCAGGCTCCCCGCTGAGCAGGGAGCCTGACACGGTCCATCCCAGGACCCTGGGATCATGACCCGAGTCAAAGACAGAAAACTGAAAAGACAATAACTGCCCAGGTAAACTTCAATTCCACGAAAAATGTACTTCTCAACTAAAGGCAACATAAAGACATTTTCAGACAAACAAAAACAGAAACTGTTGCCAACACAACTATACTAAAATAAATAATAAAGGGATTTTTTTTTTTTTTTAAGCAAAGAAAAATAATTCCAGTCAGAAACATGGAAATGGGAAAGAGGCTGAAGGGGAATCAAATGGATCAGTTTATGGGTAAGTCACAATGATACTGGCTGTATAACATGATGCAGGTAACGTTGTGTGGTGTTCGAAGAGTGTGTAGATTTTTTTTTTAAGATTTTATTTATTTATTTGACAAAGAGAGATTACAAGTAGGCAGAGAGGCAGGTAGAGGGAGAGGGGTAAGCAGGCTCCCTGCTGAGCAGAGAGCCTGAAGCGGGGCTGGATCCCACGACCCTGAGATCATGACCCGAGCTGAAGGCAGAGGCTTAACCCACTGAGCCACCAGGCGCCCCTTGTTTTGTTTTTAATGATAACATAAAATGAGGAGAGTTGGTAAGGAAGATCTAAGGTTCTTGCATTTATGTGGAAAGTGGTAAAATTCTAATTTATATTAGGATTAAGTCCAGAATTTATAATTTACCCTTGAGTATAATCATTAAACAAGATTAAAAGAGTGTATAGCCTAACAGGTTTTCAGAGGGAATAAAACCCAAAAATGATATAAAACACTTGAGTAATACAAAAGATGCAATAAAGAAAAGAGAAATACAAAAAAGTAAGATAAGTAAGAAACAAAGAGTAAAGCAGTAGATTTAAACACAATATACCAGTAATTACACTAAATGTAAATGGACTATTCCATTTTAAAAAAATATTGTCAGGCTCTATTAAAGATACACAAAACCCAATTAAATGCTGCTTAAGAGAGACACATCTTTCTATATAAGGATACAGAAAAATTGAAAACGAAGAGTTGAAAAAGATGTCCCAGGGAAACATTAATCAAAAAGGAAGTTGGCGGGGTGCCTGAGTGGCTCAGTGGGTTAAGCCTCTGCCTTCGGCTCAGGTCATGATCTCAGGGTACTGGGATCAAGCCCCACATCGGGCTCTCTACTCAACAGGGAGCTTGCTTCCCCCTCTCTCTCTGCCTGCCTCTCTGTCTACTTTTGATCTTTGTCTGTCAGATAAATAAATAAAATCTTAAAAAAAAAAAAGGAAGTTGGCATTGTTAGAGTACTATTAACAAAACAGACTTTAGGACAAGAAACATTACTAGACTAAAAATGGGATACTTCCTGGGGCGCCTGGGTGGTTCAGTTGGTTAAAGCCTCTGCCTTCAGCTCGGGTCATGATCTCAGGGTCCTGGGATCGAGCCCCACATCTGGCTCTCTGCTCAGCGGGGGGCCTGCTTCCATCTCACTCTCTGCCTGCCTCTCTGCCTACTTGTGATCTCTGTCTGTCAAATAAGTAAATAAACTCTTTAAAAAAAAATGGGATACTTCCTGAGAATAATGTTGATTTAATTTGCCAGGAAAGTATAACTTCTATGGCTGTATGCATTTAATGACAAAATAAATAAAGTAAAAATGGATGTAAAAGTAGAATAGAAAAATCATATTAAATATATATTATATATACAATATAGATTTTATATTAATCAATATATTTAATAATGAACAGAGAACAAATACATATATGTTCTCTCTTCTCTATATATGTATGTGTATATATATTCTCTCTCTATATATATACACATATATGTTCTCTGTTCTCTCTATATATGTGTGTATATATATATACACATATACACACACACATATATGTGTACACATATATACATATATATACATATACACACATATGTGTATATATATATGTGTGTACATATATGTGTGTGTGTATATATGTGTATGTATGTATGTATGTATGTGTGTGTGTATATATATATATATATATATATATATATATATATATATAAAACTTGTGTTACTTAAAAACAGACAAATAAATACCAAAAATGAAGTCCAGGATATCTTCTGCAAATGAAGAGGCTCCATTTGTCCAGGAATTTCAATCATTTGGAATCAGTCTTTAGAGTTAACCAGTTATTATGATTCCCAAGTCGATACCCAATCCAAGACTGCTTGGGTCGTTTACAGAAGACCCAGGGTGGACACAGCACTCACCATCTCCTCTCCAGATTTCTCTGCAGTTCAATAGACACTCCTATCTCCATCCTGCCCCAGCCTTACTTTCAAACCTCACATGCGTCCTGTCAGAACTGTTTCTGCTCTGACTCATTTAGTTTGCTGTGGCACCAGTTTTTAATTCATTGGTATAATTTATCTCAATTTAGAAACTATAACGTTATAAGTTTTCCAACATAGAGTTTCCCTTTACTTGAGCCCAGAACTATGTCTCTCAACTGTTTCCTTTGTCCAAGGTAGTTAACGTTGCAAAATATTTAAATTTTGTATATGTTATTACATGGTTAGAATGATGGGTGGGGTTGGGGGGATGAAAGGGTCCCTTTATACATTAGACTATCCATAATTTCTGCTTGATCCATCATTTCTTCTAACATAAGTGAGTAATGCATATCACAACTCAGTGACCTTTAAGGAATTTGTTGTGAACTCTCGTTTATTTTGCCAAAGCAAAGTACTTTCAAGGTAGCATGCCTCTGAGATCAATTGTTATTTGGAGTATGGATTTGCCTAATGAAAAGCTCGAGCATTTGGAAAGCTGTAATTCCAAATACTCAAAACTATAGAACTGAGTTCCCAATGTCTCCTCCAATAAAAAACTGCAGGAAAAAAAAATTCAGGTCTAGAAGACTTAAATCTCTCCTCTTGACTAACTACGCAAAAGCATTCTCGATTTCTCCAAGAACTTTCTGGAGGTAAACAGTGTAATAATCATCACGTAGTCACCAATGAAGCCCTGAAGACCCTTGAGGGACTGAGACCTGCAGACTGGAGGCACAGTGGACAGGCATGGCCAGGAGCAACATCTGAGCCCTGAAGTGGAGGTCACACTAGGGGCATCAGATGCACAGATTTTGTCCTGGGGCTTCATGCATGAGACCCAATGTGAGCACAGATTTGCCAGGAGAGATTACACTGAATCTAACTCATGTCATTTGTTCAAGCTCCCTTCTGTTCCCAAACAGACTAACTCTCTCATTAATGATTTGTCTTTTGGAATGAGTATTACCTTTTTGGTTGTCACCTTGTCTCTTGAATAATATCTAAACTTTTGTTTTGGTTCCCATGAATCACTGTGTACTTTAATGAACTCAGGCACTCTGCCCTGTGGAGAGGAGGGCCACAGAAGACACCCTTGGGCTGTTGTGTGATCCTGCGTAGGGCTAGCCATGCCTTCCTGGTGTTCAAGCTTTTGTTTCAACCCCACCATCCACCACCCCCCACCCCCAAAACCTACAGGCCCCAAAGTGTCTCCAGACCTGAGAGAAGTCATCCACCTGCCGCACATAACCAGCCACTTCACTATCGGATTTAAGGATCTTCCAAACTTTTCTTGCTGCCTGCTTGTATTTCTGGGACCCCTTCCACTTCATGGCCATCAGAGAGCGCTCTGTCAGGGAAGCTGCCACGATGATGTCCAGCTGGCCATTGTAGATCAGAACCTGAAACGAAATTGAGGTGTGGGCAAATATGGGACTTAGCAGCTGAAGCCACCATGTGTATCTGGGTATGGACAGTGTGTGCATGAGAGAAAAGGTAATGGGAGACTTTCTGATACTGTGCTCAGAGAGGCCAGCCCAGTAGGTGAGTGGGGTCATTTTCCTCCAGTTGGCCACACCAACAATCTGAAATCAGCACAAGCCTTGGCTCAGCCATTGCAATTCTTCCAGAAGTTCAAACCTTCCTAGGAACCTGCATAAAGGTTTCTCGCAGTCACAAAAGCATTTGTATTGTATTATCCAGGGATATCACTTCAAGGTACAGCTATGTTCAAGAAGAGGACTGTGGTTACCTCTTAGTGAAACTGAGGAACACTATACCATTGGATTTGCGTGGAGACTGCATTTCATTAACTTGGCTTTCGAGCTGGTGGGTTGGGCATTCTCTCAGGAGCTGCTAATCCATACTACTCTGCCTTCCAACACTGGTTTTTATAGTGGCAACTACAATTTTTTGAGGCAGATGGAGAGAAGCAGGTGTCTCAGATTTGTTCCTTGTTGGAGGCAACTGGGTCTGCCATGCCCCTTATAAGGCCTCCTTTTCTTAGACACGGTAGCCACTTGTCAACAATGAGGAATGTCTCTTCTTCCTAGAATACAATTTTTATTTTTTTTGCAAAGATGGTGGACAGTATAGGAGAAACAACTCTGAAGCAACTCGTGCCTTTTCTCCAAAACCAATAAAGCAATATTCAGCTGGCTTGGGAAAGAATTCAGATACCACCCCATGCTAATGAAGTGTAAAAATGGTACTACTCTTCAGGAAAGCAATGATCCATTTTTAACAACAAGATTCGAAAATGTTGAGACTCTCTGTCCCAATAACTCCAGTTTGTGTTATGAATTTTATGAAAATAAGCCCCCCCAATATATATAGACATATTCGTTGGGTCTTATAATGAAAAACTGAAACACAGTCCAAAAGTTCCATAGTGAAGGGGATAGTAAATAAACTACGGAACAGAAATCCTATGGGATCATGCAAAACCATTTAAAATGTTCCACTGAACCATGCAGCAACGTGAAAAATACTTCTCGCATGCTGTTAAGTATGAAAGCTGAAAGTCAAATACATATCACAATCATGCATGTAGAACATAGGCGTATAAACCCATACACATATGGGATGCCACTTTAAAAAACATGAATATAGTTGGTTAACATAGGTGGTATAAATCTGATTCATTTTCTCCCTTGTTTTCCACTCTTCTCAGGTTATTTTTATGCAACTCACACGATACTAATTCTTGTAAGGCATTGTTACTCAACTCCTAACAAAGAGGTTTTCCTCCGCTCCATGCTACCTTTGATCTACTTGGAAGTTCTGGTTTCGCTCAAGTGAAGACCTTTGGTTGAATCCTCAAATTGGATATAAAATGTTTCACTGCACATGTTTCCATCTCTGCCTTCCTGGTGCAGGCTTCTTAAAAGGCTTGCACATAATTAAACAGCCCAGGACTTTTACACACTCCAAATCCTCAAGCAGCAGTGGGCCAGGACTGAGCCCAAGATGAAAGAGCCCTGGGCCTCTGCTGCCGGAGCACAGGATCTTTCATGTTACCCCATCACCATCACCACCTCCGCTCTCCTAAGCAGAAACCCAAAGGGGAAAACTCCTGCTCGATTTAAAGCCTCTTTAAAAGACTCAACTCAACTCTAGCAATAAAAATTTGCATTGTTTATACAAAGAAATTGCCTCAAAGACCTTGGGTACTTATGGCCCATGCAAAACTCCTACAGCTGTTTTGCCAACAGTATGGAAACAATTACACATGATCTGTACCAGCAAACAAGGCTTAAATCCTCCCCCATTCGAGAAAGGCCTGATTAGCGGAGATAATCATCTATAAAGTAATTCCTCTTCTAGAATTCCATGAAAAGATGCTGATTAACTAGCAAATACACAAGCACATCTGGTTGCTTTCCACTCCGTGGCCACTAAATGAAGCTCACATCTTTCTGAGTGTCTCTTGGAGCTACCTGACGATCATCCGTATATTTTGAAATTGATTGGAATTTTTTATCTTTCAGGGATGCAGATCCACAGGTTACAGCAAAAACGGGCCTATTTGTACAGCATTAGCGTACATGTTTGTTGGACTGAATTGAAATGCAGTCTGTCCCTGAGCTGTGCCCCTTGTTATTCAAGACTCATCACAAACAAGAGCTCTAACTCTCTGGAAGGAGGTAGTGTGGGGCTGAATTGCATAATTTTGCACAGGGGACGCGTAGAAGGCCTACTTCTGGGGGCACACGGAAAATCTTCTTAAAGCAAGGAACCCGTTTTTAACTTCTAAAGGGCACATAAGTCAAATGCAAAAAAAAAAGAAAAGAAACCAGATTAATGATCAAGGGAGGTGATTTCAAAGCTGGCATTTAAGGCTGCCAGCATTAAATATAAGAATTCCAGAGCTTTTATTTTTATCTAAATGTCACATTTACTCTCATCAGCCCTGACAGGAATATCTCAGTTGCCTTTAGGGCTGGGTGAGTGGGAGAGATACCCAGGATCCAGTGAAGGGAGCCAAGGAACCAGATGGGTGGAGCGTAGGGGTGGGTGGTTCCGAGGCCCAAGGGCACATGCTGCTCAGCTTGGTAGTCAGAGACGTTCCAGGATAGGGCCCAAGCCCTGATGAGCTGGTCAGTTGTGGAGGATCTGTGTACTTTCCTCCACATGTTCCTGCGGGGGAGGGGTGACCAGCTCTCCGCGTCCGCCCTGGCCTGAGGAGTTTCCCAGGAGGCAGAGCTTTCGAGCTAACCCTGGGACAGTCTGGGGCAAACCTCTCCCTGAGGCTTGCTGGTATTTTAAGCAACAGGATCTAAAGACAGAGAGGAGGAGACAGAAATGAATGCAGCTTTTAGCTACCCTTGTCTTCTCAGTAGGGATTGTAACAAAACAAGGCACAAGGGAAAGACTGGCTGGACAGAGCTGGTTTGCAGTGACGACACCAGGCAGCTCCCCCGAAACACCCAGTTTCCTCGCTTTCCTTCCTGGACAGCTGTGATGCCTCAGTTAAACTGCAAAGGGCACTCCCTTTAGAGAATTTTTTCTTTGACTACTTGGAGGTCTGACCGGTTAGCTCAGTGAAATTGATGGTTTTGCTTAGACGTGGAAAAATAACTTATTAAAAAATCAATGAAGACTGTGATTCCACTGTTTGTACTCTATAAATACAACATTTTCGAAAAGATGCTTCAAACTTGGGAAAAAACACATCAAAATACTAACAGTTAAGGCAGCTAAGAGGTGGATGGTTTTTTTTTTTTTTAAAGATTTTATTTATTTATTTGAGAGAGAGAGACAGTGAGAGAGAGCATGAGCGAGGAGAAGAAGAGAGAGAAGCAGACTCCCTGTGGAGCTAGGAGCCCGATGCAGGACTTGATCCCGGGACTCCAGGATCATGACCTGAGCCGAAGGCAGTGGTCCAACCCACTGAGCCACCCAGGAGTTCCTGGATGATTTGTTTTGACTTGACTATTTTCTAGGGGTTTTTTGGGGGGTGTAAATGTAATCAGGATGTGCTTATGAAGACAAAATAGTAAAATAATAACACTAAGATGTCGGGGACCTTGGTTGGCAAAAGGTGGGTCTTTATTGAGGAATAATTTGTATTAACTCAAATATTACCAGCTCTCAATTTTCATGACAGCTAGGTAAATAGCCTAACTAGTTTGCTTGTGGACGATCTTAAAAACCCATTCCAGAAATCAATAATTTATAAGAAATGGTAGGAGGTGACTGGATTATAAGCATTGTTTGTTTGTTTGGTCAAAAGGCAGAAATGAGAAGAGCATTTTTGTTATTTACTTTCTGAAGTACTTTTTTATACATATGGCTTTATTCTCTGACTGCTTCAGGACGCAGGGGACGAGAGGAATTACGTCTGCCTCTACTTAGCTGTTAAGGAAATTGTGACACAGCGAGGTGCCAGAATGTGTCTGAGATCCCACATTTCCAAACTCCTACCTAGAACTCCTTAAGAAAAGGGCTGAATTCCTTCAAACCAACAAGCATTTCCTGACTCCCCACAGCTAAACGTTTAGTGCTACCGAAAGCCTCAGGGAGCGGTGAGTTGGCGGACTGTGAGACACAGTTCACATCTCTAGTTCAGAAACAACCTCGGTCTGTTTGTCCAAGTCTGGTGACATCTCTCCGTCATTTCTCACTTGGGCTCTGTGATGTATACCAGGCCGTTATTCGGCTGGTGACAGATGTCTCACTTCTGTGGTAAGGAGTGCCACTGAGGAAGCAGCTGTCGCATGGCATTGGCTCCCTGAGAACGGGGCTCTCCTGACACGTGTTTGGCCTGCAGCCTTGAGCAGGGCCTGGCCTCCTGTGAAAAGTATTGACATTTACTGGGTAGAGTCAGTTGCACTCTGTGAGAAAGTTTTCTACAATGCTGTATGTTGATTGCCTATTGCTTTGGCCTGCCTAGTTCGACTCTCCCTTCCCCTGAAAACAGGACTCCCACACCCTCAATGGATCCAGCCCTAGTGGAGGTTGCCAATCTCATATCCTGCCTCCTCTGTGCAAGGGATGAGCGTCTGTCCTACACTAGGGCACTCAAATGCTCTTTTCATAAAATTTGAACTGTGGGCAAAATGACACAGGGTTTCCTGATGAGTCTGCCCATTTGCTTTCCTACCTGGATCCCCAGAATTGTCCTTGGTTCCAGTCTTTCCTCATCTATGTCTTCAATTTTTCCGCGAATTCTGTGACCTATCACATCTTCTGATCAATTCTTTTTATGCTTCGAGTAAGCAGGGTTGTTTCTGTTGCTGAAAGCATGAAATCCAAACTTCTACACCAATGAATGGACCTGTTGTCACCCAGGTCCCAGCATGCAGTAATTGGGAACCCCTGGACACGGGGCTTAGCCTCCATGGGCTGCATTCCCTTTTCTGGACATGAAAATGGGAAGACCTACATCTCACTGTAGTGAGAGTAAATGAGATACTGTGTTCAGAGTTCTTAGAATAGTGCCTGGCGCAAATCAGGAGTTCGGCACATGTCAGGTCCTCCTTCTCAAGTAGGCTGATAACTGGAGAGTGACTTTGAAGACTCAATAGAGCCCTTCTTCTAAAACAAGCCTTCAAAGTATGTAGATGGTACATTCCTGTCAAATACTTGGTTGCCAATCTCACTCTTCCAGGACAGGCCTGCACTGGAAGGAAATCCCACCAGGACAAACCTGAACTCCATTTATTCAAACACTTGAAATAACATGCCTTTCACTCTGATTTTACACACACACACTGGGCATGGTATCTCAGCAATCTTTTCTTGGTAGTCAGAGCCATGAGTTTATCAATTACTCTTGTAAAGAAACTTTTAGCTTTGAAGCATGAGATTCAAGATTGCAAGGAATTTCCCCATACTTAACTGATAGAAAAGTATGGTAAAAAGTATCGCTTTCAAAAAGGACATTTTTTGAGTAACAGAAGAATGCTCTCATTCTTCTTCTGCTGGAGGAACTGTACTAAGCATGGCGCATCCATGATTTCACAACATCCCTAAAAGGCTGGTGTTATTTAACCCATTTGAGGTTCGAATCCTAACTTTGCCACTTACTAGCAAGATGATCATAAGTTACTCAATCTGCTTAGAGCTCTAGTTCCTCATCTGTAAAATGGGTGGAAGAGAAGCATCTAGGACAGAGGACCCCTGGAGGGATGACATAACACCATGCTTGTGAACCTCTGCATTCTGGGCACACAGTGAATGCTAACACCTGTTATTATTATCAACACATTGGAAGAGCTCAACATAGCTATTCAAAGAGCTCCACAACCTCCAAGTCAGATGTTACTTGTGAATTACAATTGTGATACAGGACATAGTAAGTTACAATTCTAAACAACTGTAGGAGCTCATTGGTTTGACAAAACACATAGCAGGGGCTCATAAAAGTAGTATGATGTGTGCAGACAGAAGGCCTGAGCTCCAGCCCCAGCTCAGCCTCCTGAGGCCTGGGTTTCCTGAGTGATCTTGGGTATGTCACTGACTCACTCTGAGCCTCAGTCTTCTCCTCTGTAGAGTGGAACATTTATATCCTGGGATTGTAGGGAGGGCCAGATGGGATGGGAGATGCAGAAGTATCCTGTCATCTGAGGAGCAGGATTTTATTCCATGTTGTGGTTACTTTGGATAAAGAATGATCTGAGAAGTACGTTTTTGTAGTGGAACGTGGAGGTTTTAAATTGGCTGCTGGAGGCCTGTGTTCAGTTTGCAGGGATTTTTCCTGTAATCTACTCGCTGTCGCTGCTGCTTTTGCAATTAGATGCTGGCATTTAACTTCTGGGAGATCTGACCACGGTGGGCCTGGATTTCCACTCACCCACAATGAGCTGATTCCGGACAGTGGCTGCCCCCATCAGGCTGCCCCCGCCCCTTCACCGGTGTCCCCCCCCACAAGAGGTGCAAAGGCACCTGTCCTCTACTCGGGGCTCATGCTATTGTTTTTCTTAGAAGAGGGAAATATTTCTCTGTATCTATGTCTTTGTCATCGGTAAAAAGGAAAGATCAGTAGGTTTCAATCCAACTCTATTCCTTTCCTTTCCTTCCTGGATCCACAGGCAGCGGAATTTCACTTCCATTGAAAAATGGAAGGGAAGTGGCCTTTTGTCTGAGTTGGAGGCAAGAGTACATGCTCACTTATATATGGAGTGTGTTTTGTTTGCTTGCTTGTTTAATCTGCTTTTGCGAAATCCCTACTTATGAATAAATAAAGTAAATATTCATGCAAAGCCTGAGGACTAGACACCCAGGGAACACATATGAAAAGATGTGACCCCTATCCTCCTAACACTCCAGATTTTTTTTTTTTTTTTACTTTCCAAAGCAGTGAATAATTAGAAGAGGCATATTTACTCTTTGATCTCTAAGTTTTCCTAAAAGAGGGGTCAAAGAAAAAGTCAGTTCCATTTAAGTATTTCTAAAATCTAGTCATTGGAGGCCTGGGTGGCTCAATGGGTTAAACTTCTTCCTTCAGCTCAGGGGGTCCTGGGATCAAGCCCCGCATTGGGCTCCCCGCTCAGCTCCCTGCTTCTCCCTCTACCTCTCCCTGATGCTCTCTCTCTCTCTTTAATAGACATAAATAAAATCTTTAAAAAAAAATAAAATCTAGTCATTTTAACATCTTAAACCACAAGCTTTTCTGGATGCATATACAGCAGTTTGTTTGTTTTTTCATGGATTTAACTCTCTCAGCAAGAAAACCTCTCCCTAGTAAAGATCTGATGAACAGAATCAGATGATAATAACCTTATTTTACACAATACACACCTCGGAAGGGTAAATATTTTCCAGGCAGATATAAAGCAACAGACAGTTAGCCAAGCTACCCACAGATAAGTTTACCTGCAGACTCACCTGAAAACACCCTCAGCCCCCCACCCCGCCATCAGAGTCAAATTCTGACTTCAAGTAATTTAAGGGATCACATATGATACTCAAAGGGGAAAAAAGACATCTGTACTTTTTCATGGTGGCTATACAACTGAATACTTGAAAGAAGGGATTTGGGGCAGAAAGGTATATGAATGTGATTTTGATATATTTTCATTGTCACCAGTAGAAAAGCGGAAGACTGAGAATAAATCATGTGAGGGCCACTTACTGATCTAAATCTTAGCTTTTTTTTTTTTTTAAACCCAAACTGAAGCACACATGTTACTGACAGAGAACACACAAAGCTTTTCTCTCTGCTTTCCTGACTACTCCTCAACTTATTAGGAAAATTACTGAAATGCCGCCAAAGGGGGCTCTGGTCTCTCAGTACGACAGGAAAGCAAACTGGGCTTTTGTGAGAAGGCTGGATTTTTGTTGTTGCATTTTTAGACGAAAGATTTATGCTTATATTTTGGCCCATTTACAATCCATCATAATACTTTGCAGACAAAGTTATGCTCTTTTCCCAATGATCTAGTGACCTTAATCTCCAACATTTTGTGGTTTCCTGTTTGGGGAAATGATGGAATGGCAGCCTCCGCTATTCCAGGCTGCACGGCGGTCCCAGTTGGCCGCTATCTGTCTTAGTTTTGAATGTTCTCCTGCGCACTAAAAAAAACCCCAAAAAACAAAAAAACTTTTTTTTTTTTTTAAAGAAGCTTTCCCTACAGATGCTAAATCAATGAAACTCCTACAAAGCAGCCCTCCACACTTCCTCTTTTGGCTGCCTTACTTCTCATTCTTCTGTTATAAACCCCAATATAGCCGGGAGTTGTTTCTGCCTGAGGCAATTAGCATGACCCACCGGTGCCTTTCTCCTGAACAGAAGAGAATTAAGTTCACTAATATCCACTTCAACCTGGGGTAATTCCCGAGGGTTTCCCAAAAGCTCAACTGCAAAAGAAAAACTGAATTTCTGCCGTGGAAGATAATGTTCCAGAAATGTTCGTGACTGCAAGCAGAGCTGTTATCCTTTCACGGACAATGCCTCAGTCCCAGTGGCCCACTGCTTGCTCTTTTGGCCCTACTTCTTCCCGATGATTCTGCAGGGATACAGGGATGTAACGCAGGAAGCCAGAGTCCTCAGGGCCTGCCTAAAGGAGACTGGTGGGAAAATAACGCAACCATTGAATGAACAGTAGTCACTTCTGCAACCAAGCTGTTCTTCAAAAGGGACATATTCTGCTTCCAAGTTTGAGGAAAAAGGAAGACAAAGAAAGAGGAAAAATGAACTTAGAATAAACACCCCCATGTGCCTGCCATTACCCCACCAGCTGGTTATGCCAAGACGAAAGAAAAACGAAAGTGGAGAAACAAGTTAGAGTGAGCACCCAGCGATTATACAAATAATGTCTTTTGGCCAAAGAAAATTATTCCTGCTTTCTTGCAACTTAACTCTAAATAATTCAGTTGCTTTTAGAAGGGAACGAGAAGCAAAGCCAACTTGAAAAGGATCCAGCAAGCCATCACTGCAACCCAAGGCTCTTTGAAAGAAAATTTAACTACCTAGAATAGCACACTTAAAATTACTTCTAATAATGACCCAGAATAATTTATTTCCTCCCGTTGGAATAGAAAAGTCATGGGGGCCCATTCGAGGGGAGTCTTTGTTTGGCTTCTTGTTTCAGGGTCTGCTCTCACAGCCCTTTTCTGATTCCCTAACCTCTTAAGAGTCTCCTCTGACCCTCATCACAATAACTGGATTTAATGAACTGAAACTGCCCCAGGAGCAGCCTTGTCGGTTTCCCAGATGAGTCTCTCCAGAAAGGAACTTGTCCTTCCTGGTTGTCAGAATGCCAGCTTCAAGATCACACCAAAGGTCATCTCCAAAGACTGCTTTGTGCTTGCCAATGTTATTACTCTACTGACAGGTAGGCCAAGGAGCCAATTCTTTCCTTTCCCACATTATTAAATGAACTTCATTAATGAATATATACACTTGCACTCAACCCAGCCAACAAGAAACAGCCCCATGGAACAAGTAAAAAATACTATAATTTATAATAATTAAGGCTACAGGTAATGACCCGGACTAATCAATACAGTAGCTACCAGCCACATGGGGGGGCTAGTGGGCACTTGGAACATGGCTAGTCCAAACTGAGATGTGCTGTAAGTCTAAGATACGCACTGGTTCCTGATGACTTCCTACTGAGAAAAGAATGTACAGTATCTCAGTAATTTCTTAATATCGATGGCATGCAGATATACTGTTTTGGGTATACTAGGTTAATGAAAATGTTATCAAAATTAATTTCACCTGCTTCTTTATATATTTTTAATGTTCCTTGTGGAAAGTTTAAAACTACATACATGGCTTGCATTTTATTTCTACTGGACAGCAGCCATGTATACTTTGGGTTTGGTATATCCTGCAAAGAAAATCTGTCCCTTTGTCAACAGTTGCCAGAAGACAGACATAACTTCCAAGGACGGCCATTCTGAGACAAGGAATCTGCAGTTCACCCAGCTGGACTCAGGAAGCTGGAAAACAGTCCAGGTGCAGGAGTGGGAGTGGTTCCTCTGGCCTCAATTATTCAGGGAATAGAGAGGAGCTCCAGAAAACCCCTAGCCATCAAGTCCCCTGCCAGCTCCCTGCTCCTCGACATCACTGTCACTCAAGTTCAAAAATAAAGAGCACTGCTATAAATCTGAGTGGGTCCACCAAGGATTTTGAGACGGAAAAGAGGGAAGCAGAGTCCCAGACACTAAGCAATGTCGCTGGTGCCTGCTCTCCCTTCTACCAGGGAAGGGCAGGGAAATGACCTCCCTGCTGAAGCTATCTCAAGGACCAACAGAGAGCAGCGTGGTCTGCCACAGAAGAAATGCCCAGCAACCTCAACAGCATCAATTTAGAAGTGCTCAGAAGGGGCGCCTGGGTGGCTAACTGGGTTAAGCGTCTGCCTTTGGCTCAGGTTATGATCCCAGCGTCCTGAGATCAAGCCCTCATTGGGCTTCCTGCTCATCGAGGAGCCTGCTTCTCCCTCTCCTTCTGCCTGCCACTCCCTGGGCTTGTGCTTTCCCTCTCTCTCTTTCTCTGTCAAATAAATAAATAAAAATCTTAAAAAAAAAAAAAAAAAAAAAAGGAAGTGCTCATAAGGTCCCAAAGGAATACGAACAGTGGGAAGGGAGGCCTTCCACTGCCCTGTGAGGAGGGCACTCAGCAAGGTGCAGCCCATTCTGGATTCTGGCTGGCCTTCCTCATCTCCCATAACAAACTTCCCTTCCAGGTGAGAAAGTTCTAGTTCTCTGCAAATGAGGATTACTTTGCCTTTTATATCAGAAGACTAAGAGTAAACAGGGACTCACCCGAGGAACCAGAAAAGGCACTTCTAGAAGTCTAATTCGCCCACTTTCATCAGTCCCCAGGTGAGCAGCAAAATAAGTGAAAAGTTTCCAACCAGGCTGATGTCCCCATGAGAGAAGACACGTACCTGGTCGCACAGCTCCCTCTCCTTACCAAATTTAAAAGAAGAAGTCTCACTGATGCGCTATGGTCTCTCGGTTTTCACCTACACAGAAAAATCTGGTATCAGTCAGACACAAGGTTCTCTGCCCCATACTCTCAACAGTGATATTCCATCAAAGCCGCTCTAGGAGCTTGCAATTAGTTTTTTTGTTTCTTTGTTGTTGTTGTTTTTTTCTCCCCAAAACATAACTCCCCCTTGTTTGGTAAGTAAGGCACTTTCTGCCTATTTTTTCCAGAGAATAAGCTCAAAAGGATTGTGCAAAACACTGTAATAAATACAAGGACTGTGCGGAGGATGAAGAAACAGACTTGAATATTCAGAGCGAGCAGAGTCCAGGGAGACACAGGGGAGTCAAGACGCAAGAGGTCAGGGGCTCCTGCCTTGCTCTTTTTTCAAAAAGCCTGGTTGAAGTTTCCAGCTTTCATCCAATCACATGTCACTCAGCACAGGAACCCTGTGCCGTGGTGTAGACTATTACCCAGTGACAAGACGTGGGAGTTGCTCATAATCAAGCTGACAGCACAGACTGACCCATGGCCTGGCCAGGACTGGGCGACTTCTACAGAGCAGGACAGGCCACCCCAGCGACGCCACAGCTCTGGAAGGGCCCCCGGGGGCTGCGACTGTGGTTTGCTCAGGCAGCCGCAAGCGTGTGAATGCTGCCTCCCCTTCTAGACCGATAAACCAGGTCAACTGCCATTGGATTAAGTCACATTCAGATGGAAGAAGAGGAGACTCTAGTGGAAAAAGCGCTGAACCTGGAGCCAGATCCTGCGGCCATTGGGCTCAAATGATGGTGGCGAAGGTTAGAAAAACGAGAACACTGGCTTTCGGCATTTTGGTTCCATCACAGCTAAATATGTGACTCTCTAACATACAGACCAGATAAGCGCCTGGTCCCAATCCATCTATGAAACATTAGCAGAGCTTTTTTTTTTTTTTTAATTCCCCCCCCTTTTTTAAATTAAAAGAAAAATTAGGGGTGCCTGGGTGGCTCAGACGGTTAAGTGTCTGCCTTCTGCTTGGGTCATGATCCCGGGGTCCTGGGATTGAGTCCCACATCGGGCTCGCTGCACAGCAGGGACCTTGCTTCCCCCCTCCCCCCCTACTGCTCCCCCTGATTGTGCTCTTTCTCTCTCTCTCAAATAAAAAAAAAAAAAATTCTAAAAAAAAAAAAAAAGAAAAATTAAGTCTTTACTATTTCTTCCCACTCCCCAGAGGATGGTGGTGGGCACAGCCTGGTGTCCCACGGTCCAGTTTTACGACATTTGTGTCCACCTTTTGCACCTTCTCCTGTCATATGATGACGTGAGGATGAAAGATGGAGAAGCTACTACAGTGTAGCGAAGGTTACTGCACGAAAGACCCCCCCCTTACGGGATCTGGAAAGGACAACTCCCCCCACTCTCTCCTATTTTCAATGTAAAGTCAACTGATATAATCGCCTGTATTCATAGCAGTTGGCTTTCATAGCACCTGGAATTAAATAAGCATTTCTCAGTACATTGTTTTTGAGATCCGTGGAGCCTACCTGGCAGATGGTATCGCTATTATTATCTTTCTCCTCATACTGCCCTCCCCCTGCCATATTTGGGTGACTCCAGATGAAAGTTTACGTTTTCTGTTGCCATAAATCATAAGTGTACCTTCTAATGTTTTGAGCATCACATGACAACAAAATAAAGCCCTCACAAAATGATGACAGTGCTCCCCAGACAAAGCAACTGAAACCAATTCACACAGAATATATTTTCAAACAGCTTAAAGAAATAAGTAAGAGAAAATAGAAATATGTGTCGTTCTCATGTGAACATTTCGTCCCAACGTAAACTGAAAGGACAAACAAAAACAGGTGTCAGAAGCATGGCAGGTTTGGGTGAAATCAAAGTCTCTTTTATAATTTATGGGTATTCTCTTTACCCTTCTTCATCAAAATGCTTAAAAATTAAGAAGCCCAGGGGCGCCTGCGGGGGCTCAGTGAGTTAAGCCTCTGCCTTTGGCTCAGGTCATGATCCCAGGGTCCTGGGATGGAGCCCTGCATTGGGCTCTCTGCTCAGCGGGGAGCCTGCTTCCTCCTCTCTCTCTGCCTGCCTCTCTGCCTACTTACAATCTCTGTCAAATAAATAAATAAAGTCTTCAAAAAAAAAAAATTAAGAAGCCCAGTAGAAGTCAGTTCATAAAAAAATTAATGCTGCTCTTGCTTACACTTGGATTATAACTGAAATAGGTAAAATGAATTCATAAGGAAGTCTGCAGTATACACTGATTTTCCTATGTACACTATTTTTATTTGCTTATAAAGTGGCAGTTGCTTTTCTATAGGCTATGATTACATAAAACAAATGTCCCAGGATTAGCTTCCCTCTCTTTAGTTAGGCTTCACTGGGAGCTACTTCCTCCTCCCAGAAGTTTTTCATAGAATGGCTTCATTGTCTTCAAAGGGTTTTGGAAGAAAAGTGATCACGTCAGCTTAGAGTCAACAAAGCCAGACTTTTCCCATCATGCTTTGATAGAAGCTTAGAGTCCACCTAAAAGTTGAAGAATCAGACCTATTTAAGCATTTGGGCTTTCCTGTATGCAAGAAATTGTCATTTGTCAAATCTCGTTTCCTGGCCACAATTGCCATTTTACCATCAGATGATGGCATTAAGGAAAATGCCACAAGCAATTAGAGTGACCGCTAAAATGAGTTAGATCTACTTAGAAATATTTACCTTTCAAAATTCTATGTCACATTCATTAATCAAGAACTGCCCATTTGTAAATGAAAATCTTTTGATAGCCTGGGATAAGTAAAGAGAACTCAACAGCTGGGTGTTGGATTTTGCTCCAGTGGTAAAGCTGAAACACATTAAGATCCTGAGTTCTGAAGATGCAATTAGTTGAAACTTAATGAGCTGCAGGATGAGAAAGGACAGGGAAAGGCAACTTTAAATTTACAATTTCCTGACAAGATGAACTTTTAAACACAGCAAACTAAGCCCTACCCCAGGGCAATTCAACCTTTCAAAGCACAAGCACGCGGAGGTAGAAACTGGTATTTGGAGATGGTACCTCCTGAATTTGCAGTGGCCTTCCTAACAACCTAGCAACGGGAGCAACTTCAAATCCAAGGACAAGGTTTTGCTTTTGATCCAAATGGCCTTTAGGTATAGAGCTGTAGCTCCTGTTCGTTGAAATAATGGTTTCACACAGGACATACAACCACACACACACTCACTCACTTACACACTCACATTCTCGTTCTCATGAACATTTAGACTTTGAAAATATAGCTCATATGTTTTTGGGAAGGCAAGAACTATAGCCAGACAGAGAAAAGGAGTTAAAAACATATTCAAGTGCCCCTGAAACAAATAATACGTTATATGTTAATAAAAAACATTATTTACCAATATTGCCTATGAGTGAGCGGCTAAAGGTCAGCACATGTTCTTGGATGACAGCAGGGCAGGGAATCTGCTACATTGTGACAGTTTTGGTGAGGCACAGCATAACTACTCAGGGTAGTTGAGAGTGATGGTGAAAAAGAGACATAGAATCCACTGATTTAGGTGGTGAGAAAGTGATCATTGAGATTCGCATCTCACCAAGTTGCACAGTATTTTGCAAACTGTCAAGAGTGATTTGCAGCAGTTGCTTTAAACTAGCAGCCCAGCACAGGTGGGTCCAGAGTCATCACTTGCTGCAAACATCTCATGGTCTAAATAGGGAACTAAATTGAACAAAACTTAACTGGCGCTGTGATGTTTACAGAAAAATGTATTGGCTTAGGACAGACCTGAGTAAACATTCTTGAGATTTCTCAAATTAAAAAAAACAACAAAACAAAAAAAAATTCAAAAAAAATTTTTTTAAACAAGAATCATCATAAGAACAGCATACCGTCTGATTAAGCACAGAGCTCTAGCTCTTAGGGAGTATGGCCTGCATTTCCTAGATTTTAGAGAGACACTTCCCACCCCCTACCATATTTTTTTTTTAAAGATTTTATTTTTAAAATTTTTTTTTTCAGCATAACAGTATTCCTTGTTTTTGCACCACACCCAGTGCTCCATGCAATCCGTGCCCTCTCCAATACCCACCACCTGGTTCCCCCAGCCTCCCACCCCCCAGCTGCTTCATTTATTTGACAGAGATGACAAGTAGGCAGAGAGGCAGGTGGGGGTGGGGTGGGGAGCAGGCTCCCCACTGAGCAGAGAGCCAGCGGGGCTCAATCCCAGGACCCTGAGACCATGACCTGAGCCGAAGGCAGAGGCTTAACCCACTGAGCCACCCAGGCGCCCCTCACACTTTTTTTTTAAAGTCAAGATACATATTATAATCAGTGTATGAGAGCGTATTTGTTTTTGTTTTTTTTTAAAAATCCTGCTTAAAGAGAAGGGAACATAGTAACATAATCGATGGTAATCAGACTGGTGAATTATCTGCAGTTACTAAAATCAAATCTGAGTTTATTGTAAAGACAGCTATGGTATAAATGAACAAACCACCTGTTTTTTTTTTCTGTCATTCTGTCCTTTTCCTCCCTCCTTTCCTTCTAAGTTTATTCACACTACTATGTGTTAGGAACTTACCAGGCAATTAAATCAGAACATTTGGTGGAGTGGGCCATGATTTTAGGGTTTGGTTTTTTTTTTTGAGGCTCCCTAGGTGCTTCTAAAGCCAAGGGAGCAAGGCAAACGACAGCCAGAGTAGAAGTGCAGTTCCAGAATGGTAGGAGAAGGGCAAATTAAGGGAAGTAACATGTTCTTAGGCAGCACCTACTCTCTGTCAAGTCTTTTGACATTACTTCCTTTTTCTCATGACAATTGTTTCCTTTTTTTATTTTATATTTTATTTATTTATTTGACAGAGAGAGAACATGAGCCAGTACACATAATCAGTGGGAGGGGCAGAGGCAGAGGGAGAAGGAGGCTCCCCGCTGAGCAGGGAGCCCGATGCTGATGCTGGGACTTGAGCCCAGGACCCCGGGCTCATGACCTGAGCCAAAGGCAGACGCTTAACTAACTGAGCCACCCAGGTGTCCCTCCCCTGCCATGAGAATTCTTCCATCATTAAAGTTTATTGGGTGCCAGCTGCATGTCAGACACTGTGCTAGGTGCCCTACGTAGAGTGGTTACTAAGAAGGTAAGATGGCTGCCCTTATTATGCTTATTGTCTACGAGATAAGTAAGATTTTATAGACTAGGGAGTGAGAGGGAAAATTTAAATTCTAGGCAGCCTGACACCTGAAACTGCACACACCTTAACATGAGTATCAGGGAACTGGAAAAGAATATGATTTGCGAGGGAAATTTATTGCCCACTAACGGGCCTATGGAGTGAGGTAGAAAAAGATTATTTAAATATCTGTTTTGGATTATGTAATCAACATCTCCCTGTGAGGAAAACTGATGGAATTCTCGGTGAGAGATCAGTGTCTTTGTCTCCCCTATAATGCCTTGCAAACCTCTGTCCTGTGCTGAGTGAGTATAAAGGCGCAGCCACGCTAAGCAGTCCACTTGCTCAGAACATGGTCAATTACATCTGCACAACACACGTCACCGTCTGCCTCCTTCAAAACTGTGCACACTACAGACACATATATACTACATGTATATACTATACATACGTCCCAGAATGTATTACACTGTGTCTGTAGGTTAGGAAGCACACTACACACAGACATTCACAAATGCACTAGCCACCCTAAGAACGAGAGTGTGACCAGTACCAGCAAATCCACCCAGAATACTTCTCTCCTGTCCCAACCTTCTGCCCACCCCACCAAGAGAACCCCTACCCTGAGGTTTAGGTTTAGAATTTCCTAACTTTTGAAAAAAGTTTTACTACATACACATGTATCTCAAAATAATATATTATTTATTTTTGCCTGTTTTCCTGTTTTATTCTGTATGTATTCTTCTGCTCATCGCAGCATGATGCGTAAGAGGGAAAAAGTGGGCATAACTGATGAGTGGATGAAAAAAATGGGGCCTAGTCATACAGCGGAATATTATTTGGCAATAAGAAGGAACAAAGTCATGATACGTGCTGCATGGATACATGACCTAAAAACCCTGTGTTCAGTGAAAGACGCCAGTTACAAAAGGCCGCATATTGTAGGCTTCCCTTTATGTATAATGTCCAAAATAGGCAACTCCATGGAAACAGGAGAGTAGTCGTTGTCAGGGGCTGGAGGGGGGTGGGTTACTAATGAGGGAGTTACTGCTAAAGGATAAGGGATTTTTTGGGAGGTGACAAAAACGTTCTGAAGTTAAAGAGTGGTAATGGTTGCAAACATTTGTGAATATCTTAAACATCACAGACTTGAACATTTTAAATGGGTCAATTCTTCAGTTTGGGAACTGTATCCTCAATAAAGTTGTTGAAGAAATAGTACGAAGAATTCCTGGGTACCCTTCATGTAGCCTTCAAACTACTAACATCTCACATAACCACATGGAATCATTAAAACCAGAAAATTAACATTGATATAAACCATTTTCTGTTCTACAGATTTCATTCAAAATTTTCCATTTGTCCCCTTTCTTTGGTCCTAGGTGACACATTGTATATATTCAGGTTTCAAGTCTCCTTAATCCCTCAGGTTGGGTTTTTTCCCCCTTTTTTCTTTTTTTTTTTAATTTTACAAAATTAAAAAATTTTTTTTTTCTCTTTTTTTTCCCTTCTCCTCTCCCCTCCTCCTCTTTCTTTCTCTCCCTCTCTGTTTCCCTTCCTTTCCTTCCATCCTTTTTTCTTTCCTTCCTTCCCCTCCCCCTTCTCCCTTCCTTCTTTCTCTCCTCTTTCTTCTTCTTCCTCTTCTACTACCTTCTCCTCCCTCTTTTTCTTCTTCTTCTACTTTGGTCTTTTATGACCTTTTGATGAGTACTTGCAATTATTTTGTGAAATGTCCCCCAATTTGAGTTTGTCTGATGTTTCCTCATGATCAAATTCCTGTTAGACACTTCTTAGAAGAACATCACATCAACGTTATTGTGTCTTTAATTATATGCCTTCAGAGGCATATAATGTTGGTTTGTCCCATTAATGGTAATGTTAACTTAGATCATATATGCCAGGTTTCTCTACTGTAAAGTTATTATTTGGCAATAATAAATATCATAAATATTTTGAAGGGGAATACTTTGGGACTATGTTGATAGCGTTTCTCATCACAGTTTCACTCACCAAATTTAGCATCTATTGGTGATTCTTGCCTGAAACTACTATTACTGTACTATCTGTCATATCATGACTCCATTATTCCCTGTACAATTAGTAACTGGAATTTCCCCCATTCTTTTAAAATTTATTTGTTTATATCATAATGAACTCTGATTTTAAAGCAATGTGTGTTCTGTCTTATGAAACAGAAAGAATGCTTATTGTGGACTTTTGGTAGTTTTTTTTAAATCAAGTCAAGAAAGTCTCATACCGTATGCTGGGCTGAATAATACTGCCTCCCCAAGGATATCCAGTCCTAATCCCTGCAACCTGTGAATGTTACCTTCTGTAGCAAATAAAAAACAAACAAAGGAAGAAATGAAGGTACAAAGGAAGGAGGAAGACAGACTTTGCAGATGTGATTAGATTAAGCATTTTGAGATGGGGAGCTTTTTCTGGATTCTCCATGAGGTCCCTAAATGCAGTCGCATGTATCCTTATAAGGGGGTGGTAGAAGGATATTTGACCCTAAACCAAAAGAAGTCCATGTGACCACAGAGGCAGATTTTGGAATGATGTAGCCACAAACTAAAGAATGCCAACAGCCACCAAAAGCTGGAAGTGGCAAGGAATGGATTATCCCACAGTCTCCAGAGCGAGCGGAGCCATACTAACACCAGTGAAGGCGACATTAGATTTAAATATCCTTCAGGACTGTGAGGAAATAAATTTCTGTAGTTTATGCCATCAAATCTGCAGTAATGGTATTACAGCAGCCATAGGAAACCAATACCGTGGGGCACCTCAGTGGCTCAGTCAGTTAAGCAAGCAACTGCCTTTGGCTCAGGTTGTGATCCCGGAGTCCTGAGATCGAGTTCCACATCAGGCTCCCTGCTCATATGCTTCTCCCTCTCTTGCTGCCGTTCCCCCTGCTTGTGCTCGCTCTCGCTCTTTTTGTGTCAAATAAATAAATAAAATCTTAAAAAAGAAAAAGATACTATTCTTAGTTTGCTAAAATTTTTAGCATAAATGCGTTTTAATTTTATTACATCCACGTTTTTGCATCTATTTAGATGAAAAAGTTTTTCTCTTTTAACATTGCTATATATGTGGTTTTCATCCTTTTTTGAACTTTTTTGATATACATGTTAGATGGATTTGCATTTTTATTTGTATTTTTTGGATATTTTTATATATATTGTTATTATTGATTTCTAAATTCATACACAGTCAGAGAATACGGGCTGTATGATGCAAATTCTTGAAAATACTTGTGACTTGCTGATTACTATGTTTAGAGATCTATATACACTCATTAAATCAAGATGGCTAATTACGTCGTTCAAATCATCTTTGTCTTACTGTGTCTCATTTTGATTAATTTCTCCTAATCCATGAATTTTATTGGCAGCCATGTCTAATCTGTTCTTTATTCCCAAGCACTGGGTTTTAAATATACTGTATTTTTCATTTTTAACAGTTCTTATTGCTTTTCTTTCAAATTGGCCTAGCCATATTTGATGGCTGTCTACTGCTTATTTCTAAACTCCTTTTCTATGTGTTTAAAAATTTCATACGTAGTTATTTATATTCTATCCCACATATTTCCAGATCTGCAGTGCCTTGGACATCCACATCTTTTGTAGTTGGTTCTGCTTACCCTCAGCAATGGGAGCCCTGTTTAACAGCAGAGTGGACGATTGTTGATAACGAGCTCACTTTTGTGTTGAATTTAGCTAATAAAAATCTGGAAACCCCAAATACCTCTAGGTGTTGTGTATTTAGTTCTGTTGGTCACCAGAGTTCACTACCACCATGGGACCAATTAGCCCCTCCACGCGTCCCAGGCTTGGCACCAGGCTTTCAGCTCAGCAAACTCACCTTCCTTGGGCCCAAGGCCCCGTCACTAATTACAGAGCTGAGGACATTGGTCTTTACGGCCACCCTGTGCTACTGTTACTGCTCTGCAGAACTCAGTTCCCTGTCTTTGTATCTCTTTGTTTTGCTTTCTTTCTCTCACTTTGAGATCTTCTTTTGTCAAAAGTGTGGCAACTGTATTTGTTGCAATTTCATCTGAATTTCCTTCTGTTTCAGTGAAGGGGCCTTTCGGTCTCTATCACTGTGCCGGAAGTAGAAACTGAGTCTACCTTTTATCAACTATACTGGTACATATCTCTTTCACTAGGCAGACAATGAAGTCTTTTTTGTTTTTTAATTCTTGAACTTTACTTTTTAGGGCAGCTTAGCCACACAGCAAAGTTGAGCAGAAAATGAGACCGTTACATTCTGTCCCCTGACCCCACACATGCACAAACTGCCCCCCCACCACCTTTTCCCACCACAGTGGTACATTTGTTACAACATGGGATCCTACACTAATACACGGTTATTACTCAACATCCCTAGTTTACGTCAGGGCTCACTCGTGATGGTGTACAGACTATGGATTTTGACAAATGCATAGGAACACGGATCCACATTATAATGTCATACAGAATAGTTTTGCTGCCCTAAAGATCTATGCCCTGCCTATTCGCCTCACCTTCTTCACTAAGCCCTGGCAACAACTGAACCTTTGACTGTCTCCACAGTTTTGTCTTTCCCAGAATCTCACAGAATGGGAAACGTATAGTGTGTAGCTCTTTCATACTGACTTCTTTCACTTGTTTCCTCCATGTCTTTGCACAGCTCGCTAGCTCATTCTTTATAGCGTTGAGTAGTATTGTCCATTGTCTATGCTACAGTTTATCCACTCAGCTACCAAAGGACATCTTGTTGCTTCCAGGTTTTGGCAATTATGAATATGGCTGCTACAAACCCCTGCGTGAAGGATTTTGTGTGGACGTGAATTTTTAATTCATTTGGGTAAATACCAAGGCGTATGACGACTGGATTATCTGGTTAAAGTTGTTTGGTTGCATAAACAACAACAACAAGCAAACAACAAACTGCCAAATTGTCTTCCCAAGTGGCTATACTATTTTGCATTCCTACCAGCAATGAATGAGAGTTCCCTTTGCTCTATATCCTCCTAGCACCTGGTGTTGTCAGCATTCTGGATTTTGGCCATTCTCATAGGTGTATAATGGCATCTCGTGGTTTACATTTGCAATTCTCTGAAGACGTGATGTTGAACAACTCTGCAGAGGCTTGGATGCCATCCGTATATCTTCTTGAGTGAGGGGTTAAGGTCTTAAGACTTGGGTGTATTAAGGTCTTTGACCATTTTTTAATTGGATTGTTCATTTTCCTGTTGTAAAAACTTACAGTTTGGGTTTTTCTACCCCGGCACTGGTGACTATAGACGTTTCTGCTCAGATAAGTTGTGGTTCTCTGTATTTGCTCGCCTCTTTCCCATTTGTGGAGAAGGTGTTTGCCCTCTGGCCTCACTTCTCTCACAGATCTAGGAAGAGTTGTCGACTTTTCAGTTTAACTTTTAACTTGTTATTCAGATCAAGCGGTAACTTCTAAGCTCCTTAAATGCTGAACCGGAAACTGAGAGTTTTAAGTCTTTCTTATTTTTGTGTTTTCCAAGGTTTCTTACATAACTTCTGCATATAGCATGTGCTTAAGGACTTTTGTTAAAATTTATTGAACACCATTGGTCACAGCCTATATTTTCAAGCACTTTCTAACTGCTATTCATTATTCTAAGTGTTTTTACATATGTAATCCACTTAAACCTCCCAAGAACTCACCTATAAGTGCTATTATTATTCCCATTTTACAAATAAGAAAGCTGAAGAACAGAGAGGTTATAAATATCTTCCTCCAAAGGAACACAGCCAGTGAACGGTGAACCAGAATTCAAACTCAAAGTACTTGAGAACCCATACTCATAGCCATCATGCTCTATGACCCAGCTAACTCTAAAAATCCTGCAAGTATTGTGGTCTGACTTATCATGAGAATGCCAATAGTCCAACAGATTATTTCTTCTTCTACTGATTTTGGAAACTGCTAATGTATTTCTATTTACCGCCCAAACATCTGAAGTTAATGGAAGAGAATGACTTTTGAGTGCACGTTCCCGGCAAGAAAAGGATGATGTTTCTACGAAGCCCACACAGAAAATGATGGGCCACAGGAGTTCTCTGAGCTCCCGGAAGCTGATGAAGGTCTTCCTCAGCCCATCAGAGAAACTCCACTTTGCCTACAAAGAATCTGGTACTAGAAAAAGATGTCCATGTTCCTATAAATACAAACATGTGCACTATTTTCTCTGACAAATTAGCACTGACACTTGCATAAATACAATTTTGAGGGTACTAATGTTTTAAAACAACCTAGGTTGTTCTGATTCTATTGCTCATACACTGAGGTTCACCACCATTAACAGACAAGCCAAAGATAATCATTGCCCTGTAGGCAACCCCGGCTGTAGCAATGAATATGCAGTCTGTTTCTGCAGCAGCCACTTTTTGGTGGGCGCGCAGACTGACTGCATACTTTGTTCTTTCTTTATGGAAACACAGTCTATCTGTACCACCAATCTATCCTCTTTTTTTTTCTGACAACTAATTTGGACTTTAAAGAATATTCTGATTTCACTGGAATTCATGTTGGTAGGTTTAAGATACATGGGAAACAGGGACAGAGATGTTTACATATCGAAATACTGGATCATTTTTAATCAGTATATTCTTTACCAATCAAGGGGATACTCTATGGTCATTAACCAGTTATCAAGAGAGTTTATCATCAGGTGTGCTGCATGTTCCTTCCTATCCTCACTTGGCTGAGAAAAGAATCATAGTCTAGTGCAATTTAGACAATGAGAAAATGTATTTCCCAGGGGCACAAAAAAAATGTATGCAGAACTTCCTTATCTGCTCTCCTCTCAAAAAAAACCAAACAAACCCACTTCATATTCTTTAATGTTATATTATAGCCCATTGTTTATGTCTTGAAAACATAAGTGCTCAGCTCTTTCTGGCCTAATGAATTTGTAGATAATATCTAATGAATCATGGACACATTTATTAGATATATCTTTGATGTAGCACTAATTTATAGAATGGATTTTTCATTCATTCATTCATTTGTAATTGGCATCTGCTCCAGGCTGGTGTTGGAATGGACAGCCTACAATGATATTACAGGGTCCTAAGTGTGGCCACAGTGTAGAGACAACATGGTCTGAGAGCTCAGAGAAGAGGACAACCAGTTAAGTGCTTTAAAAATGTGTGCAGAGGGGCGTCTGGGTGTCTCAGTCACTTAGGTATCTACCTTTGGCTAAGGTCATGATCTCAGGGTCCCAGGATTAGGTTCTGTGTTGGGCTCCCTGCTCAATGGGGAGTCTGTTTCACCCTATACCCTTCCCTCTGCTCATGAACTCTCTCTGAAATAAATAAAATATCTTAAAAAAAAAAAAAGTGTGCAGAGAAGGCCCTGGGTAGGCAAGCACTCAGGACCCTGATGGAACCAAACACAAGGATGCTTGAAATTCTGACCTCATCTAGCTAGACCCTTTCTTTCTTAGAAAATATTTCATTAAGTTCTACAAATTTATAATGGGTTTATAGATTGCATGCCACTGACCATAGATTTTTTTTTCAATAAGGGTTGTATACGAGGGTCTCAAACTGTATACTAGAGACAGCACCAAAAGATGGGCCTTCAAGGTCTGGCATAGTTCAGAATGCAATCTAGTAAGGGCACCTTTGGCGATGGGCTCCTTGCACAGTAGTGACAACTGTACACTGAACAATCTCAAGACCTTATAGACATGTGTATTCCTCATGGCAGAAAATGGTAGTAAAGAGTTGGAATTAAGGCAATGTATTAGAATTTTTTGACCAATGGAACTAAAGTATCCTGAGGGGAGGTTGTCTTTTTTCTAATTCACAAAGATGTGTAGGCTACTGGCTGCCCTGGTTTTTGTTTATCTCAAACATTACTCCTGCCTCTACCAGGAACTAGAGAGGGCGTGGACCATCTCAGGTGGTGGTCCCCTCCATCGTGAGCACACTTACCCTGTGGAGGTGCCCCCACAGACCAGGCCGAGGACAGAGGATAACAACTCAGGAAGATCAGAAGAGGTGAGAACGGTGGTAGCAGGAAAGAAATTCAGAGGATGACTTTTCCCTACATCACTTGCTCTTGGTGTCCTTCTTTCATGGTGAGAATTCTAGGGTCCATGCCCCCTCTGCTTGCATTTTCAGGGCTTCATTCACACTTTTCCCTTTCCTTGGGTACCTCCAACCGCAAATCAGGCAGAGTATCTCAGATAACAAAGTGCTTGAATTTATACTCCTCAAAACAGGGAGCCTTTCTCATTCATTGTTTCAAGCTGACAGCCTAGCACTATTTTAGGCATAAAGCAGATACTGAAAAAAACTGTGACTGAGCAATAGGAATGAATACAATTACAAGGTTAAATGCACTTTTTGGAATAACCAGTTGATTTCATTTATCCCTGACTTCATTGGGATTAATATTATAAAGCAAGAAATAAGGCAAAATTGGCTTCCACAAGGCCAGTCATCTTGGCTCTGCTGTACCTCTTTTCTCAAGAAATGATGAGATGTGGCATGTGCCAAAGAGAATTTCATTTTAGGAAACTATCAAGGGATAGTAATTTAATTAGAGGGAAAACTACAAAATTCAAAGAAACCAAACAGTCTGGGGGTTGTTGTTTGTGTTTGTAAAATAACCCAAAAGTAAAAACAGAGTGGCAGAAGTTGAATTACAAACAAGAGAACATCACCTCCACTCTGGGTTATCTACAAAGTTCCTGAAATAGATAGTAACTAGAGTAACTCTCTTACCTTGTAATTGTTCATGAGTTCAGCTAACCAGAGCTTAACGGACTTTACTGTATCTTCTCGCATGTACTTTTCAACTTCGGATCCGTCACTAAAAGTCCGGTTTCCCACATGGATGGCTTGCCTCACTTCCGGGAGGGACAAAAATTTCCCATAGTAATTTTGGTCCTCAGGGTCCTGGCAGAAGGGGATATCAGAAAAACACTAGGAAACGTGACTGGGTGGCAGGAACAGCCTGTGGGGAAAGCTGCAAATTTCTGCTAATACAAACTACAATGAACAAGACGAGACATGACTATTAACTGGTCTCCGCCTTGAGATTTTTAATTTGAGGGGTTCTGAGGTAATTTAAATTTTATTGATAATAAACCTGGATGATCTGATACTTTCAGAGCCAATGCTCCATTTGCACTTAAATGCTTGATTTTTCTTTCTTGGTAACTCATCTTCTAGAATCTATGACTCCAATCAACAACACCATATGAGGGGTGTCTGGGTGGCTCAGTCGGTTAAGTATCTGCCTTTGACTCAGGTCATGATCCCAGGGTCCTGGGATTGAGCCTCATGTCAGGCTCTCTGCTCAGCGGGAAGCCTGCTTCTCCCTCTCCCTCTGCTGTTTCCCCTGCTTGTGCTCTCTCACTCTTTCTGTCAAATAAAATAAATAAAATCTTAAAAAAAAACACCAACATTTGAGGCAAAAGACAGGAAAAACGGAAGGGGTGAGATTATCAAAAACAATTTGCTCCTTGTCGGAGGCTCTATGGGACGAAAGTCAAATGGACCACAAAAGCCAGAGCAGTGGTCTGGTGGATTAAAAGGCAAGGCTTTCTCTTCCATGTTCTGCTGCTTATTAAAACCACACGTACAAAATAATCAGCTCACCATAATTGAAGGAGGGAAATATACCAAGTGTAAAAACAGATGACTTTATGAAGGACATGAGACAAAAGAAAAGTTGTCCATGAGCCTTATTAAAAAAAAAAAAATACTGCATAAAGTCTGTGATAGTGAAAAGTCTGTGATACTCATCATGCTAAAAGAAAAAAGGTATAAATGCTATTTTAAAAAATTACAAAGGGATAAAAAAATTTGAGATCAATAATTTTGTGCATCCTCCTTTTTTGCTAATCTTTCAAATACAATACTTTGTAAAGGAAAAAGAAATGTGATTACAAATCCTGTTTCTCTCTTGCCTACCATCTGTTTTTCTCTTGGTAGAATCTAAATCCAAAACCACAGGTTTGGCAGATTCTATTGAAACCAGCTTTATATTTTATTTACAAAATAGCTCATAAATAAGGCAATTTTTAAAACAAGATGTATTCTCATATACACTAGATAAAGATGATACAAATCCAAATACCCACTTTGGCTTCTTTTGTTTTATTTGATTAATCCTGCACAGAAGACATTGATTTTGGCCTACTTTTATGGAAGAAAACTACTTGAATATTTTGAGAAATATTCCAAAGAGCTTAAAGTGAGGGCCATACTAAGTGCAGAAACCACCTTAAGTCAAAAGTAAGACAAAGCAAATATTTTCCTAAAGGCTTTGGCAGTTTTGATTATCCAAGCCGTCTTAAGTACAGAGCAAATAATGTGGACATTTTCAAGAAACTCACTACAGGCTTGGCATTCTGGAACCTAATACCCAGGAGAGCAATCCTGGCCTCTATCTTTGACAAAAGAATTTCTATATAACAAGCTCTACTGGGGGGTGAGGGGGATTGTGTTAATCAGAGATTGTTTTGAGTTATATGGAATATCATTCTTGATGGTCAGATTATAACATATACAACGTCAGTGGGGCGGGGGGATCCTATAGATTAGTAGATCAAATAATGTCATACAGTTAGGACATATTTATCCAGTTTAAAGTCACCTACAGTATTTCTCAAATTGGAAGAAGTTTGGTTTTGCCAAAATTTTTAAGCCAACACTATCACAGTTTCAAAAATGTTGTCATTACCTTGCACTGCAATATGTTATAGTAACTAGGACATCCTGTGATATTCTGGAAGTAAGAAGGGTTGCTTGTTAAGTCACCATCTAGTAGTTTATCCAGTACCTAGGTCAGGAGAGAGAGAAGGAAAACATCAGGGTAGGTAAAAACACATGGGCACTTGTCATTGCACTGATTTAACAGTTTCCTTGTTCCAGCATCGTTTCATTCAACAACCATTTATTGCACATCTTCTCTGGGCTAGACACTACCCCGGGCATTGGGGACACAGCAGTGTGAACAAGAGAGCACAAGTCCTCCCCCTGGACCTAATATCCTTGAGGGGGACAAGAAGCAAGCATTCACAGGAAAAACATGCAGCATGGTAAGAGTGATAAGTGTTAAGGAGAAAACTAAAGAGGAGAAGGAGAGTAGGAAGTGTCATGGCATGTGTGGGCACATGTATATGCGTGAGTGCAAGGTGCACTGCAGAGAGGGGGAAACACAGACGGCATTTGAGTAAACACCTGTTGGAAGGAAGGAAGTGAGCCATGCAGACATCTAGGGAGAGAACATTCCAGGCAGAGGAGACAGTGAGCTCAAAGGTCCCGACCATGGGAATGAGCCTTGTAGGGAAGGATTGCCATAATATGGATCATTGACCATTCACCCAGGTGCTTGGAGCTAGTGGAAGTTCCCTTGGGACTTCTTACTTTAAAAACTGGTCAACATCGGAGGTGAGGGCAGTCAGCATGATTGCGTGCCCTTCTCTGGTCATGTGTAGTAGCACAGAGATAGACACGGGGTGTAAACAAGTGCTTTTAGCGTGGATGGTGGTTTGGCCAAAGGAGCTGGGCTGACCTTGAGTTTCAGCTGGGTGTTTAAAGCAACTAAGACTTGAAGGGGTTAAGGATCATGACTCGGTTGTAGGATCAATGGACTGGAAGACAATGGGGTTGCAGAACTGTTCTTTGAATTGGTATATTCGGAGAAGTGTGACAGTGCGATGAGAATCTGAGGTTGTAGAGTGATTGTCAGATTTTTTGTTTTGTTTTGGGACTGAGCAGCTAAGATAAGAGAAGAAGAAGACTGTCGAAAGACAGGAGACTTAGGACTGAGGGGCCGCGTATTGAAATGATCCTTCATGCAGACACTGTGATCATTAGAAATAATGACAAGCACAATGCCCTTGAGAGAGAGTGACAGTGAGGCATTCTCGGGATGAGAAGGAGAAAATTGGAGGCTGGTAGGTAACTACAAAGAGTGGTGGGTGAGATCATGTGAGGATGAGGCAGTCAGAGCTCAGTGCTTCTGGAAGGACAGAACATGATCTGAGGGCAGTAATGAGGAGCATGGAGGACACCCACTCTACCCAGGAGCCAAGTGGTACAAAGTAGGTAAGACAGAACACAATCCCTGCTTGAGAGGGGAAGGGACAGCAGCAGGGGAGAAGCAGGTTTTGGGTAGAGCACAAAGATGAAGGGAATACTTAGAAAAGAGACTGAGAACACTGGGATGCTTTTGGATGAGGATATTGAGTCCATAAGGGGCTCCTGTAAAAAGGATGAATTTGGTGCATTTTCAAAACCAACTATCAGGTATGATTTTAGGTTTTCTTACGTGGTAAGAATTCAGGACAATAGTATCCTAGTTTTACAGGTGAGAAAACTGAGGCACATGGAGGTTAAGTCACCAAAGATGCCTCGCTAATGTCAGAGGAGAGATTCAAGCCCAGGCCATGCTCTCCAGCCTACGTGCTCCACATCCTGCCACACACACACTAGCTCTCCAAGGGGCGGACTGCTGCTCTCTTAGTCTTCAATTCTTTCTGGCCATGCTTTTGGGCTTAATATAAAATTCCATTATTTTATTAGATTAGTTTTCTTTACCAAACATGAAGCAACTTAATTTATCCAAGTGACCATTGCCACAGGGCTAGGGACCAAGAATGAAAAGGATCATCATTGTGGAAAGGGGAGGGAGTAATAAGTATGCTCTAGCAACTCTACGGTCCCGCAGGCCCACTGCCTCTGGCTGTGCCCTGTGCGCTACGTGGGGGTGCCTGGCAGAGGGGCAGAGAGCCATCAAAGTTCTGCTTGCCGAGCTGGATAACCAGACTTGGGCTGCATTTGGAGAAAAAGCCCTCTCTATTCTCGTACAATGGTGGCCTCCACTTGTCAAGCTCTGAATCCACAGGACTATGTCTGCTCAGCGGAGGTGTCTTTTTCTAACTTGTCCACCCAGAGGCGACACCACAGGCTAGCAGTAGTTCTGAATACAAGCAGCATTTTGTTTATGCTTAGAAATTATCTTCAACACCAATGGGAATATAAATTCCACCCTTAAGAATGGATCTGATTTCAGAAAGAGTCAAACATCATTTGTTGTCAAGTAAGTGACGAGGGTGGTCAAGACCTGTGAAATCCAGTTTCTGGTCAAAACTGGTTTCACGGAAAGAACTCTGTGATCCAGAATATTGTCATGGTAAGGGGGACAATATGCGGCCAGAGATGGGCCATTGTGCATCTTGCAGAATGTCTAAATATCCCAGGATTTTTACATACTGAGTGGGAGTTACCACAGGAGAATACCACGGCAGGAATCGGGGAGGGGGGGATGATTCCAATCCTAGGACTGCCACAGTCTATTATGGGGCTTTTGGCCACTGAATGCAGTCCCTCCAGGCCTCAGCCCCCTCATCAGTGAAATGTGGATGCGTGCATGTGTGTACGGGCAGAAGATGGTCTCCGAAATTCCCTCCGGCTCCAAGTTCCTGCTTTTTGACTAACTACATCATGTTAAGGGATCAGGGCATCCAACAGGCTTTATCATTTAGGCTTGTGATTTTGACAGTACTCTCGTGGGTCTCAGGGTTTCTCTGAGCCTTCTACTGCCTACGCTGAAACCCATTTGACCACTGCTGGCTTACTTTCCCAAGTATCGGTTTATCTATTTCCCTTAAAATAAAACAAAAAGTATTAAGTGAATTCTTAAGATATTGGATCAATGGTCAAAGAGACACTGCATACCTTCCTAGGTTTGTTGTTGTGGTTTTTGTCCTTTTGTTTTGGGTTTTGGTGTCTTTTGCTTTGTTTTCTGATGAATCTAGTTTAGGAGAGCTCTGACCTCATGGGCCATCTTCTCATTACCTCTGAAAACACCAAATAACCTGAACTTGTCCCCCGTTTTGTTAATCCGGTGGGGGCTCGGGCTGCTGCAACATGCAAGGATGCAAGGACATCCTTCTGGTTTCCTTACCCCTTAGGGCCCATTGGATGTTCTTCCTCTTGACATCACTTCATCCCCGTATGCTTCTTCAAAAACACATCAAATCTCTCACTTGCCAACGGGTCTCCCATGATGTAACATTTGATATTAATTTAAAATTTTGGAGATTCAATCCTTTTACCCTTTCTGCCTACTACAACAGAACGCCTAAAACCAGACTCAAAAATAGTGTCACTGCATGTCGAAGAGGGATCCTACATGTCCCCGTGAGATCACTCTTCCTTTGCATTTACAATTGCACGGAAATTCTGAATCCGCACTCCCCAGCCACACCAGGTGTCCTGGTGCAGAGAAAGGAGAAGCTGTTGGCATCTGGAGGGATGGGTGGTTTCAGCTGCACATCTTGCTGCTGGGAGAATTGATGGTAAGGGCATTCACTGCTTCAGAGGTTTCAGGCAGGGCGAGGCATCCTGCTTGTGAAATGGAGGGTAACCTTGTTACGCCTTTCTCCCTGAGTTTGTATGGTCTCCTGTTTTGATCTGAACCAGCAGACCTGCAGTGCCTAGAAGACTATTCCTATCAGGCCTCAGGCTTTATAACAACAATGCCGTTAGGAAAACTGGTACAGGTACAGGATGGGCTCCCAAGAACAGGAAGACTGAAGTCCTCCAAATGCACTCCTCGTCTCATTTACTGATGAATGAAACACGATGGCTCTACGATTAAAGGTGGCAAACAGACAAACAAAACCTAAAAGAGATCATTGGTATACAATCGTTGCCTGCACGGGCAAAGCCAAACCAAACCAAAACCTCAAACTCCTGTACGCTAATGTTTAGTATAGTCTCAGATTTTAAATAATTCCCTCCATCCCAATAAAAAGGGCAACGAATAGAACCATATTATTGGATTCTTAAATTCAATTTTAGGGGAGCATTGTGACAATAGTTACAAATACCAATGGCTCTTTATAAAAGTTTCAGATGACTACACTTTCTCAGCTTTGTTCCCGACACACAGGAACACGTGACATTTGTTACACACTGAGGTCGTGTCTCCAGCTGGAATGCCGTGTGCGGATATCACCCTTCTGAAGGGTTTCGAGCAGATGCTGAAGCATATGTATCTACTTTCTGGGTTGCCTTTCTTCTGATTTCCTTGTGATAGGGCATGCCTTTAGGGCCTACGCAGCATTTAAAGAAATCAAAACAGTTAATGAGAGACACAGCTAGATAAACACTCCAGGGTGATCGCAGGTTTAGAAGACAGTCAAAGTAAATTCAAAGAGACCCGACGGCTCTTTCCTTCACTTTGAGCCCACACTCACCCGTCTCCTGATTGCGGACAGCGGACCAGCTATACCTTCTCTAACAACAACAACAACATACCCGAGTACCATGACACTTCTAGGACCCAGCTCACATGGTTCTCATTGCTCCACGGCCATGCAGTCCCCAGAACTCACTTCAAAGGCTTGAAGCCATCTCTTCTCCTTGATGTATTTCACACACTCATCACACTGCTTCTGGAAGTACTTTCTCTGCTTCTCATCCAACAAGCCAATGTGGTACAGGAATGTGGCATAGCCCCCTATGATCTGAGGAGAAAAGAGAAATGCAGACGCCATAGGGAGAGAAAGAGAGAAGTTAGGGGAGCCCACTTGCTTGGTGAAGTAACCCTCTGTCATTTGTCAGTCTCCTGCACACAAACACACACACAATGCACACATTCCACACAATGCACACACATACCCCAAACATACACATACCACACACATGCACAAAATACACAAACATGACACGCACACGCACGCGTGCCCCACGTTCACGCTCACATCCAACCGAGGCTGACGGAATAAGTTGACCCCTTAAAACATCTGGTAAAAATGAGAAGATTTTAAATCATTAGCGAGTCAACCGGGCAACATTATTTCCCTCCATCAACTCAGGTCCCGAAGGTCAGAGGAGCCTCCATTGGATCAAAGGGGATTTAATCTCCTTAAAGGACAGAATGGAAAGGACAAAGGAGACAGACACCTACTGATTCAGGATCAGAATATGCATCTCCGAGAGCGATTCCTTTCAGGTTGATCTTCATCTTCATCACAGGGTTGAGCACGTGGATATAGTGTGCAAGGGCTGGCACGTACTTCCCTGCGTACGACTGAGAAGGGTAGATGTGGAAATGAACCATCACAAATTGGGGCCATAACCGTTATGTATTTAAGCTAATTAAAGTAACAATAAAACAGCAGTATTTCCACATGAGATCCACCATATATTTTACCTTATGCTGTAAATCCCACAATAGCACAGAGCTCTGTCTCTCGCTTCCTCTGGCATCCCCAGACAGCGCCAGTGACATGCAAATCACCGGGGAGGTGCGCAAAAAAATGACAGGTGAACATGAAACAGGTGAACAGTCTAATTTCCTTCACAAATCTGCCACCCATGCGGCTTGTCTTACCAGAAGGCTCCGTTAAAAACTTTATTTGAAAAGGAAAAAGTCTCGAGGCCAAAATGAAGTTTTCAAAATCTGTATGATGATGCAGTTTGAAATCTACATGTATTAAAAAGGCGAGAGGAGAAGGAAAGTAACATTTATTGGCTACTGAAATTGCCACTTGACAATTATCTCTGTCTCCAACCTTTTCAAGTACAGGGTTCCTTTTCAGTTTCAAAATATTTTGCGGACACAAACATTATAATTCTACTTTTAGACTATGCTGAGGAAAGCTACTATTCAGAAATATTTTAAAAATACCTTTGTATTGGGGCGCCTGGGTGGCACAGTCCGTTGAGCATCTGACTCTTGGTCTCGGCTCAGTTCGAGATCTCAGGGTCAAGGGATCAAGTCCCACATGGGCTCTGCACGCAGCATGGCGTCTGCTTGAGACTTTCTCTCCCTTTCCCTCTGCCTCTCCACTGCCCCCTCCCTGCACTCTTTCTCAAATAAATAAATACATACATACATACATACATACAATCTTTAAGAAAATTAGTCTTGTATTGTTTACATTAAAAAGCCGTCTTTTTGACATCTCCCCTTGCATGTCTAATGTTAAACTTCGTATGTTCAGAATGAAGCTTGAATCCCCAAGCCTTCCTTTCAACCTCTCTATTAATGTTACCTGTTTTAACTAGAACATCATGGTGCCATTTCTTTTTCTTTTCTTTCCTTTCCTTTTTTTTTAATATTTTATTTATTTGACAGAGAGAGATCACAAGTAGACAGAGAGGCAGGCAGAGAGAGAGAGGGAAGCAGGCTCCCTGCTGAGCAGAGAGCCCAATGCGGGACTCGATCCCAGGACCCTGAGATCATGACCTGAGCCGAAGGCAGCGGCTTAACCCACTGAGCCACCCAGGCGCCCCTCTTTCTTTTCCTTTTTAAGTAGGCTCCACACCCAGCATGACCCTGAGATGGAGACCCAAGCTGAGATCAAGAGTCAGACACTTAACCAACTGAGCCAGCCAGGTGCCCCAGTGCCATCCCTTATCTCTTTCTCTCACACCCCAAAAAAGTCCATCAGTGAACCTTGTCAACTCTACCTATTCTGTCAAGATAGGTCCCGGATCCAGGGTCTTCGCACAGCACCCTCTTCATCGCCTTGCTCCAGGTTCTGTCATCTCTGGCTTGGATTATTGCAGTAGCCTAACCGCCCCCCTTGCTTTTGTCCTTCCCCTCATCCAGTCTATTTTCAAGATAGTGGTCTACTAAAATGTGAATCTGGTCTTGCCACTGCTATGCTCAAGCCCTCTGACAACTCCCCATCTCCCTCAGAGTAAAAGCAGAGTGCTTTTTCGGAGGCATAAGGATTGGCATGATATCGTACTTCGTTAACCCTATTCCCTGCTACCCCCTTGCTCATTCCTCTCCAGCCCGTCTTGGACCACAGTCATGCTGTACTCTTCTTTCCATCAGGGCCTTTGCATTTGCTGCTCCCTCCCCTGGAATGCTCTTCTCCCAGATGGCCATATACTTTACTCCCTTACTTCCTTCAGTGACACCTAGGGATGCTTTCCTTGGCCATCCCATCTAAAATTTTAACACCCCTCCTTTTTTTTTTTTTTAAACATTTTATATTTCCTTTCTCTCTTTTTTCATCAAATCCTTACCACGTTCCTACAAACTTTTACTTATTTTTCTTGGGTATTGTTAGTCTCCCACCCACACTAGAGTAGAATATCCATGAACACAGAGCTATCTGTTTTTAGGTTAGTATAACCACTGTGCCTGATGCTGTTTGTTAGCAATCAATACACAGCTGTTGAATGAATGAGTCTCGAATGAGCCTACATGCATTTGAAAAACACTAACGCATATATGTTCAAAGTAGACTAAAGGCATGGAGTGGGTACGTATGAGTCCGCAGACCCTTTGTAATATTTCCGAGACTCTGCAGGGGTCTGTAGTTCAAAGGCTGGGAGGCCCATGAGCCCTCATTTACTCCATACCCTAATCATACGCCGCACATATCATTACTCCAATATCAATACGAAGCCACTGAGGCTCAGAAAAATGGCAGAGTCAAAATCTAACCGGCTCTGACCTACTCCCAAACCTACACTCCTTCCAAGGTAACATAAAGTAATGTAATTTGCATAATTTATACAAGATCTCTGAGATCTCCCCATTGATGCAGCCCTCTTGTGCAACAGTAATTATTTAGGCAAAGTATTGACTCAAAACAGTGTATCCATCCACAACCATGAGCACATTTTAGCTTCAGTGAAGGGATATAAAGATGTGTTTGTTTATATGCCTGAAACATGGTTTGTTGCATAAACAGTGCTGTACTCTCTCATTAGGAACATTAAGAGAACATTTATCAAATATAATTTTGCTAAGATGAACCTCAAAACACAAATTTCCTTGAGTAATCATTTTACTGCTAAAGATATATTACATAGTTTTCATTTGGTGATGGTTTATTGGACAACTCTTCTGGCAAAAGCATTGCGGTAGATATTTGAGAAGACACAAAAATCAATAAAGAACAGAACTTGTGCTTGGAAAACTAATAATTTCTTCTGAAAAAATATTATGAAAACTTGACTGCTATGTGATAGGGTGAAGTTTGCCATTTTGTGGATTATTATTCTCACATTGTGTACCTTGCCCAGCACACAGTAGGAACATAAAAACACATCTGACAAAGGAGTGACTAATCTGACGTTACTGCTAAACATTTTTTTCTCTATTGGATGTTATCACTCAAGTTGCCTGGTTATAAGATCCAGCAATAAAACATCTCTTTAACTCTTACTGAGATGGAAGGGCATGTATTTTAAATGGCTCTAACGATGGTGATGATGAATTCAGGCTAAAACAGCCACATTTTTATGGTACCCTCCCCCTTGCAGCCACGATGCTTATCTGGGAGAGATCCAGGCAGGAAATTAAGATGGAACACCTACTCAATTTCTGAGCATCGACTACGAACAGGCTACCTCCCCCCTTTAAGCTGAACTAATTTAAGGTTAACATTATCTTCCCATATTTTAAAATGATGAAAACAAGGGTCTGTGCATTCCAATCACGTGCCTGGCTGGAATCCATCGAGACTCGGCTGCCTCCCCATCTACCATTTCTCATATCACACCACACTTGAGTCAACGGTCTTGGAGGCTATGAGTCTGTGGTCTCCCAAGCTAGGGCTCAGCCCTGGGTCCATCCGCCACCATGCTTACTAAGCTGACCATTTAAAGAAAACCAGACAGTGAGATGGGTAGTTCTATGACCATGTCCAAAACAGATTCCTCAATGCTCAGTCCACATCTGCTAACCTGATGATGTTTATCTCATTTTTGCTTTCTAATGACTATCACACACTTCCTCGCCCTGTGTCAGTGTGACAAATCCTTCACTGCTGTTTCCATTAATCATTCCGTTGGTTGAGTGGCTCAGCCTGTCACACAGTAGACAATTATAGGATTATTTTATGGAAAACAGACACTGAAACATGATAATGAAATTTCAATTATTTTTGCTCTCCTTGTTGAGACTTTTTTTTTTTTTCAAGATCAGACTAGTTTATTCTTCCTGGATCATTTATTTCTCAATTTAATGATTCTCTGACCACCATGAGCTCTTTAAAAGACAACCAGACAATAAATCAAGTGTTCTATTTGCCCAGTTTTCTCTTTTCTGGAGATATTTTAAATAGAATAGAAACCTCTGTTCTTGGGGGAGAACTGAGGTGTGGCTGGCTGATGGATCAGAAATGAACAATATGGCCCCTGAGGACTTACAATTGTAATCCTGTAATTTTATGAACTCTTGCTTCTTTTGTTCTGTCTATAACAACAACAAGAGTAGCAGCCACCACAACTCTCAGCCCTGTGGTCTCTCTGATCTCTCGCTGGTGCTCATCAATGTGGGCAGCAGCTGGCCAACGAAAACTCCTGAAGTCTATGAATTAGAACTAACCTTCTACCATCGGATCAGACCCTGGCCTCATAAAAGCTCAGAACAGCATCAAAGTGCTTATAAAAGGAAAGAGGAAAACTGTGGCCAGAAACGATCTGAACATGTATTATTTTAGAATTCAGCAGTGACCCTCAAATGAGGAACTCAGCCAGACAAATGTATTTATCTAACACAGTAATTCAAACTAGGTTAGCGACCAACACATCAGGATTTTCTTCTGCCCTTGTTACTTCTTTCTAGTATTTAAGGAGCTTCCAGCTGCAATTTCCAGCCCTGTTGTTGCATGGCTTATTTTCCCCATAGTGACCATATTTCGAGCTCACCTCTGACGAGAAGGCCCAGAGATATTAGGGTGTGTTTGTATATGCCTGCATTTGCTAGGGCTTACAGAAGCAATAAACCTCCATTTTTCCTCTTACATCACACGGATCTCAGAATTCAGCTCTCGGTCTTTTATTTCCCCCACAAGAGAAAAAGGTCTCCACATCACAGCTGAACAGTGGTTTCGAATCTCCGTCTGCGATCTTTCTGAGTTCTTAAATGATGTTTGGAACAGCCTAATGGAAATCACGTTAGGAGCATATTGTACTTGTAAAAATAGTCTAGAGAGAATGTAATGCTTGGTTAATTATCCAGATGTGTAAAAGCACAATGAACTTGGACTTAAAGAAACTTGTAATTGTGTATTCGGTCTGAAGCTCTCCTTTCTTACATGTTTCCGCAACATCCACAGCCGACTTACAGCACCCCTGCCACCCAGTTACTTTTAAAGGAGGACAAAAACTTTCATATCTAAAATCAAGTTTCAATCAGCTCCCCTAGAAAAAAAAATCATGTCAGAGAATAAGTCTTTAATGGAAACAATGTCTTCTTGCAGAAATTTCACATATGTTAGCTGTTACTATTGTTTAAACTACTCTACATTTCTCAGCTGCATTTCTTACTAAAGTTTAGTTAAAAAAAAAAAAAGAGAGATGCAGTGATATTCATTCTCTGCCTTGCTTTCCTAGGTGTACGCTTGTATGGTAAAACCCACAGAACCTCTCTTGGGGATAAGGAGCAATGGCCTCTGAAATGAGACACACCGGAACCTGGACACAGAGTGTCCCTACCTGCGGGCCCTAGCTCCCAAGCTCTGCCTGGAAGTGGAAGAGGCGGAATGGGCAACCTCAGGAATGGCACGTTGTGGATGATCTGGGATTATTCTGCGCCCTTTGCTCTGCTGTGGCCTCCTACCCACAGCCACTCCAGCTGGAATGAATGTCTCTAGAGAATTCACTTTGGGGCTGGTAGGGACTCCTTCAGGTCCCCTGAAGGAAACAAGGTGGGCTGCCCTTCTGGAGAAAGTCATACCCATGCCCTGTCCTCTCACGCTCCCCAACCACACAGGGTTGGTTGGGCCATCCCCACTCTTGGGGGCGATCAGAAGGGAATAAGGGGATATGCTCCAAAGAGAGTTTTAGATCCACATTGAAAAACCACAAAAATTGGTGAAAAGCCTAAAAGTAATAGATGACACAGCGGTCAAGAGAACAGGACTCAGAGTGACCCTGACTTCATCTTACTTCAGTGTCTTACTTCAGAAGTCTCTTACTTCAGTGGGCACCATTATTTTTTTCTGAGCAAAGAGGTGTATCCTTAAAATGGCCAGCTCAGAGAATTAATGATGGGGGAAAGCTGGAACTTCAGCACTGTGGTCATCTCTACAATTTCCTAGACATTTCTAGACTGTGTGTCATCTAATTTCTAGTCCACACCGCTGCAATTAAAAAAAAAAAAGACACGACTTCTAACGAGAGTATGACTTTATCTAAACATCTATTTTTCTTGAAAATGAGCTTAAAAGAAATGCAGAATCTCTAGGAAAAGACATAAGAAAAACATTTTGATCTGTATTTATTAGTCACATATTTATGCAAAGACACACACTGGCTTCCAAATGATATATTATTTTGTAATGAAAAGATGCTTCAAAAAAAAAAAAAAGCCTAATACAGCCAGTATGGGAAACAGTATAGAGGAGCCTCAAAAACTTAAAAATAGGACTACCATATTATCCAGAAGTTCTGCTATCTGGAAATATATCCAAAGGAAACGACAACACTGACTTGAAAAGATAGCTGCCCTCCTCCCATTTTTATAGCAGTGTTATTTACAACAGCCAAGATGCAGAAACAACCTAAGTGTCCACTGATGGATACGAGAGTAAAGAAGTTGTGGTATATACATACAACGGAATATTATCCAGCCATTAAAAACTGAGGATATCCTACCATTTGTGACAACACAGATGGACCTTGAAGGCATTACACTAAGTGAAATAAGTCAGAGAAAGACAAATAGTGTATTATCTTACTTACATGTGGAATCTAAAAAACACACACAAAAAGCAAACAAAAAGAGATCAGACTTGTGGTTACCAGAAGCAGAGGCTGGGGGGAGGGGGAACAGGGGGAAGGTGGTCAAAAGATACAAACTCCTAGTTCCTAAGTCACAAATTCATTTTCAAGTCTAAAAGGAAAAACGGGAAGGTCAGATGAACATAACTGAAAATAGACATTTGTCATGAGCTCAAGAATTAAAGCAGCTTGAATGTCATCTAATAAAATTCAGAAAGTTTCAAGCTTTAAGAAATAACCGCATTCCACGGGCTTCAAGCCTTTATGTCACTCGAAACTTCTATTTACTCCATAAAACTTTATGATCAAAGCTTAATCTTTATGATTAAAACTCAGTTTTCACCAGAAAAACAGCAACATCCAAAAAGACAGGGAACTTCTCTTGTTTGTATAAAGTTGCTAACTCTCAGGGATTCTGCATGAAATATGGAAGGGATGTTGACTCCCTTCTACAGACAGTGCACCTGCTCTATGGGAAGAGGCAGGTCTTGGAGACAGAGGTTTCAAGGACAGAGCACCCCGTTTCTAGATAGTACCTACAGAAGCAGGGTTCCGATCCTTAGCCAGTCTCTTGTCTGTAGTCTTTGGGCTCTGGAATCCAGCTGCTTCCTTGGTAAGGGCGACCTAAGTCATCGCAGCTGTATCATGGGGATAATAATAACAGGGCAAGCTTCAGAAGGTAGCCATGACATGGCTAGCACCATGCCTGCCATACAGTCCACTTTCAGTATTTTCAGATAAGAGCTACAAACAGAACAGAGAAACTATAGATTCTTGAAGGCCCCCTTCTGGCTACCAAATTCAAGCCAGGACTAAAAGGATAATGGTGTAGGCCTGCAGAGAAGTTCTCCTCTCTCCTGCTTAAACATCAGTGCTGGAAATGCCCCTATTACAACTATCTTTTTATGGCTTGGGCTCTGTTCTCCATTCAAATACAAGCATGTTGGGAGTGAATTTAACGTAGTAGATCCTTTCTAATGGACAGTGTGCTGATAAGTCAGAAAGGGGGAGAGAAATAGAACAATCATGAAGGAGACAGAGCAAGCCTAGAGAAACAGGACCCGAGCACCAGAAAGCCAAAGAAAGAAAGGAAGGCTGAGAGTCGGGGGCATGGGGGGGGGTAGGTAATAAGGAAGTAGAAGGGACAGTCCCCAGGGCACGGGACACAGCACAGAGAGAGAAGAGAGATGAAAAGAGGTTAGAGAGAAATATCACCAATATTTTTATTTTATCTAGCAACAACCGTGCACAAAGCTGCTCTATGTCAATAAATACTGTGCTTGGTATCGTATGAAACAAATGACACAAGCATGGCTCTCACCTACTGGGAGCCTGCAACCCAGACCCAGTGGACCATGATGATTTCAATAAAGGTTGTCAGACTCCGTGATCCCAGCAGGACTTCACACATGCAGATGAAGATAAAGTATCCTATTAAGCTCACTAATTTTTAACTAGCTTCAAAGTTTTGCCTTTATTCGGCCCTCAAGTTAACCATGGTTGCAAAACTGCTGCTGAGGGTAGCCCCCTCCTGCTATCCGAGAAGAGAGGCCCAGTGTTAACCATGTGTTCCGCCATTTTGAATGAGCTCTCCATACGGCTACTGCCAGAGCCACCCATAGGCATGGAATCTTTCCTGGGAGTGGACACAGAGCCACGTGCTTAGAGAACAATGGGCAGTGCCCCTTCTCCCCACCACCTCCCTGCCTCCCAGTGAGGGCTGTTTTAGTGTAACTTCTAGCTGGGCCCATGTACACTTGAGAGGATTCTGAAGTGTGTCTGCACCTCGAGAACAAGGGCAATCTCACTAATAGTTACTGGCTCGGAAAGGATAACACTTATAAAGAAAGTTAATTATGTGAATTAAATGCAGCTTTTTTCTCTTTTTGAAGTACATTTTTTTCATGCCTGGAGGAGGGTGATTTACAGACACATTTGTCTCTCTTTAGAGAAAATTAATTCCAGTTGGTGTTCTGGGTAGAAATGGAGAGAAGGGAAGGAGACAAGCGGTTCTTCCTTCGGCATCGTGCTGCCTGCGAATCCCACAGTATGCCTGGTTGTGGGCTCATGCAGCAGTGGCGAGAAGCCTGGGTCAGTCCCCACATGTTTTGCTACCATCCGGAACTTTAAATATCAACTTCTAAGCTCCATCATCATTTCTTAGACAAAGAAAGTTATTTTTTTTTAAAGATTTTATTTATTCATTTGACAGATCACAAGTAGGCAGAAAGGCAGGCAGAGAGAGAGAGGAGGACGCAGGCTCTCCACGGAGTAGAGAGCCCGATGTGAGGCTCGATCCCAGGACTCTGGGATCATGACCTGAGCCGAAGGCAGAGGCTTAACCCACTGAGCCATCCAGGCACTCCAGAAAGCTATTTTTTTTTTTAAAAGATAATTTCAGGGATGTCTGGATGGCTCAGTTGGTTAAGCATTGGACTTCTGCTCAGGTCAGGCCCCGGGAGTCCTGGGATTAAGCCCCGGGGGTGGTCTCCCTGGTTGGCAGGAAGTCTGCTTCTTCCTCTCCCTCTGCCCCTCCCCCTGCTCATGCTCTCTATCTCATGTTCTCTCTCTCTCTCTCTCTCTCTGTCAAATAAATAAATAAAATTTTTTAAAAATTAAAGAATTAATAGAAATCATTAAAAAAATAACAGGAGAGACAAAGCCACATCAACAAGTGAGCAGAACTTTTTAAATATCTCAGCCCCTGTCCATGTGCATTTAGGCCATATGCTTTGGAGCAGAAATATATTAATGCAGCTTTTCACCATGAATGGTAATAATAGTCATCATGTGTTGGGTACTCACCACAGCCATCACTCCATTAAATATTTGAGGAGGATTATCTAATTAGATGCTCAAAACAGTCCTATGCAGTAGGTATTGTTATTACTTCCAGATTCCCTTGCACCAAAGTCAGGGAGCTGAAGAGCTGCTCCAGACCCTTCAAGCATCGCGCTAACCCTCATTTGTGGTGCGCAAATGGGAAGGATATTTAGGTCCCGTACATTTGCATCAAAAAGCAGAAAACCATTTCTGAGTTTACCATTTATTTTTCAAGGACGATTTTACTACTTCAGTGCCACTATTTGGTCGGCCTCCATAAGAGTGTGCAGAAATTAATAGTAACAAAGAGAAAGGATTTCCCTTTCTGGAAAAACCTCTCATAACCTTTTTTTTTTTTTTTTTTTTTTTTTTTGGTAGAGAGGATCGGAGGTATTGCATTAAAATTGCAATTGTGTACAGATGCTTTACAAATACCTCTAGGTAACTATGCTTGAACATCTAGGAAAGCAAAATATCCCTGGAAGTGATCTAATCTAAAAACCAAGCCCTCTGACTGTAAGATGAAAAGCAGAGGCCAAGAGAAGTTAAGGAACTTGTATGGGATTATCCAGAGATGCAAAGCCAGCAATGAATCTCAGGTCTCCTGATCATTAACCCAGAGGTCCTTCCATTTTTCCATTCTGCCCCCTAGCCTTAAAACAAAAGACTGGATGGGACAAACTGGGCTGGAAAAACATAGCATTGTTCTAATAAAACAATCCAGCAGGGCATTATTATTTAGCGTTCTTCCTTCTAGAACGAGAGGTGTCCCCATATTGAATGTATCCTGTATAGTTCGTATGAAGATGACGCTGCCTGGCAACAGCATCTCTATCCCATGTCCTGCCTGCCCTCGTTCACATCTTCCTCCATCACTTGGAAGGCATAGGTTTTTTTAAAAGTATTCATCATGGCAGCAAAGAATGTAAAAAGAGAACTGTCCTTTTCCACACATGTTTGGAAATTACATGCATGAAACCACCAGGCAGACATGAAATAGACACATTTTTCATCCAGAATTTGGCAGCTTTGCTGAAAGCCCAACATCATGGTTAACGACATCACCATGTTATTTGCGAGGCAGGAATTACACAGTAAGCTGATCACTCTTCTGTTGGAAGTGGAGACTGCGCATTTTCCAGGGTTGTTTCCAAAATGATGGGATTGTTGCTTCCTGCCCCTTTACCCAACCTGCCTCTGAAATGGGCTGAAAGTCAAGGAACAGCAGGGAAATACTGGTCTTAAATTATCCTGACCAAATAATTGGCTTAAAAAAAGACATAAGTGTGATATGCCAAACTGTCAGAATGTCCTTCCAAACAGAAAGAAAAGAAAGCAGGTAGGCGAGAAGGAAATTCCTAGTTCTATTAACTCGCCATTCCCTTGGAAAAACTGAGATTATTTTTTCCCCTTACTCCCTTTCAGAAAACGTCTGTGCTTTGAGCTTGCCCAGTACCCTTCCAGCCCTTCCTCTGGTGTCATCACCAGCATCTTCCCTATTCTTTACTCATCTCCCTCTCCCAGGCCTTTGATTCAGAAGGTGAGGTTCCCCTGTGATCTTCCCCCTCCCAGAGCATTGGGGTGGGCTTCAGGCACCATTATTACCAACCTATTTGTCCATGCCATTGATCCCTTACTAGTTCTAGAACAGGCATGGGATTCAAATGGATCACACGAGATTCAGGAATATGGGTGGACTATATGGGGAAAAAAAAAGTTGAGCTGATAGGCTATATTGGAGCTCTGGGGTAGGGTGGAGGGGCAAGGGCGCCGGTAGAAAAAACGTAGCTTAGAGTGAAACCAGTAACGTGCAAAGCCAAGTGAACAGATCAAGAAAGAATGAGACAAATTCCTGGTGACAATGTTTGAGCACCCAGACCCAGCCATGAATCAACTGATCTCCTGTTTTACTCAAGCCATTCTGAACAGGGTTTATGTCACTTTTAAGCAAAACAGCCTTGACCAACACATCCTTCCTCTTAATTCAAAATCCAGTTTAATGGTCACCCCTCTTCTGTTTGGCCTTTCCTGAGGATCCCACATTGAGAGGTAGCTGTGTGCACTCTCCTTGGGCTATTTGTCTTTATAGCTACTTCTCTGATTGTACTTTTCATTCAGTATTGCGTTTCTGGCCAGGCTTTCAGATTTAAGATAGAGTTAATATCTTATTAATCACTGAATTTCTAATACTTGTCCAATGCCTCAGATAGGGTAGTCACTCAAAACATGTGTGTTGAATTGAATTGGATCCTAACTACTATTTCAGTGAACATAGCAGCCTTCAACAAGTTCCCATTACACTTAGAATAAAGTCCACAGTCCATCATGGGCCTACATGATCTGCCTGCCTCTCCTTATCTCACATCCTTCAACAGTGGCTCCATGCTTTTCCATGAGCACCCCAAGTCTGTCCCCAATTCAGAGTCTTTGCATTTGCTATTCCTCTTCCCAAGAAGGCTCTTCTCCAAGATAATTGTAGCTATAGCTCTACTACATGCTGCATGGGCTGTACCCAATTGTTTCCATATCAGAGAACCTTTCTCTGACAATCTTATCCACAATAGCACCTCCACACTCTATAACCCTTTCACCTGCTTTATCTTTTTTCATGCCCCTTATCAATGCCTGATGTGTCGTACATTTTTATTCCCCACTTATCACTGTCCTCACCTCTACAATATACAAAGGCAGGAAATCACTTTGTTTTGTTCACGATTGTATATACCTAGCGCCTAGGGATTCTGTGTCCTCAAAACAGTGGTCGTTATACATTTTGAAAATAAGCTTACATTCAAATGGATGGAAAAAGAAAAGCAAACCCTAAAACTGAAGCCAACCTATGCAAGTGAACCTAAATGTATATTAAATTATAATGTAATCATCCTAGGGGGAAAAAATAGAATTAATGCTTGTAACTTTTAAACATGGTACTTTTAAACCTATAGAGAAATGCAGTCTGAAGATAAAAGTAATTATAGCAAAACATATTGAAAGGAACTTGGGAGTTTTCCTTGTTGGTAGTGGGTCTGATGTAGTAATTAAAAATCACTGTGCACGTATTGTAGGATTCAGCCAAGAGGTAAATACAGTGATGCTGTTGGGAAACATGGTCCAAAATGTGGGAGAAGGGGTACACAAACACAGAATGGAGAAAGGAAAAAAGAAACTTGTGATGTTGAATTAGAATTATGGGTATCAGTATGATGTCATTCTCTTCCCCAATTCTGCCTACAGAAAAAGTCGAAAGGAAATGGCATCCCAATAGCAACGGGCACACTTAGTGTTCAGATCTTGGTTTTTAAATACCATGCCCCATTAAAAGGAGCCAGGGTTCCTTGAAGAAATGACTGATTTCAGGGCGAGGGCAGGGAAAGTAGAAGACAATTCTAGAGCATAGATTTGTGCCAAAAATCAAGGAAATTCTGAAAGACTAGGTGGGCCCTGTCAAAAAAGACAAGAGCCAGCCTGAAGGGGTTCCCTCTGACCAAATATGGGACATACGAAAATCAGAAATCATAATAATGGCAAAATATTTTTAACACATCAAACAGAAATAACCAACCAAGGGTCCACATTGAGATTTTTAGAAGTAAATAATACAGAAGAGGAGGGAAAGATCTTCACTATAGAAGAATACCAGATGATATCTGTAGAATGATAGATTCCCCCAAATCATCATTTTATAACCCCCAGTGGAAGAACTGATTCCGACAGGAGTCATCAATGAATGCTGAAACTACTGGGTGAAAGATATGGGGGGGGGCAGATTTGCACATGGTCTCACATTATTTATTAATTTCAAAAGGAAAAAGGTAACTTTCCAGTGCAGAGGTAAGTGACCAAGTTTATCACTGGACCAAGTAATCAAGTTTATCATTGCCAATGATGAGACAAACAGATTTTATGTGCCTCCTGATATGATACAACAGAAGGACACAACATCATCGATGTAATGCTCTTGCCAAAATCTTCTCACTGAATCTAAGCACTGAGTAAAGGATCAAACTCAGAAAATGGGATATTCTACAGGGCACCTGGCCTAGGCTCTTCAAAATCATCAATCTGAATGACAACTACAACAAAAAAGGCGGGGAACAGGGACATCTGGATGGCTCAGTCGGTTAAGGATCAGCCTTCGGCTCAGGTCATGATCCCAGGATCTTGGGAGTGAGTCCACGTCAGGTTTCCTGCTCAGCGGGGAGCCTGCTTCTCCCTCTGTGCCCCGCCAAACACCCCATCCTGTGCTCTCTCTCTTTCTCAAACAAATAAAATCTTTAGTAAAACGCAGGGGACTGACACCTAACAACCCACTGTGATACACAAAACTTTAGGGAATCCTGGATTTATAATAAAAAAATGTTATGGAAAACATTTTGGGACTAAACAGAAATTTTTTAATATGGTATGAATTAATATTAATGTGTGTGTGTGTGTGTGTGTGTGTGTGTGTGTGTGTATTTACAGACAGAATGCATGAATCACAATGTCATGACGTATTTCAGTCCTGCTGATGTTGGAAGCATACAAGAAAACATGACTTCCACTTACCTCCCCAGTGGCATAAAAGTCATTGTTTTTATATTCAGGAAACAACAGGAAAAATTGAACTAATGCACTGCAAAAGAACAAAAATTTAAAAAAAATCACATGGCATCAGAAGAGCTTAGTGCTATGCTAGCAGATCTAACCCTTTGACAATAGGTTTCTCATCTGAACTAAGATGCTATTAGGCTGTGAGGTCCAGTAGGCACTGTATTCAAAGTGTCATGTATGTGACATTCCACACTGTGGATGGTTAGGAAATAACTGTGAGCTTACTTTACCCATAAAAGTGAGTCAACACCCTGGGCAGGTTTCCAAATCTCTGGGTTACCAACCTGGACCATTTAGCTGTTGAGGGGACCCGTGAGCAAAGCGATATGGACTTTCATCTATTATTATAGCACTTCTTGGAGGAAGTTCCACAAACCTTATGACCCTGTTAACCCGGGTTTGTGGCGAACTAATGAGAACCTTACTGGCTTACCAACCTCTTCCTATGGGGGAACCCTGAGCATTTCTAATGCGGTTCCCCAAATTTCAGCATTTTAATAACCCAAGAACAAAAAAGCTATAAAAAGGCCATAGTCTACAAGAAAACCACCAAATGGCCAGATTTGGAAGTAACGGTACAGTGGCATCTACGCTCAAAAAAACCACACTTCTTAAAGAATGCCAATCACCACTTCAATGAGTTATACAGAAATAGATTCAAAAACTCAAGAAACGATTTCATAACAAGCAAGAAAAGGGTAGATTAGTGAATGACTTTCTACTTGACCAAAATCTTTCAAAAAGGAAACAAAACCTGTGAAACTTGGATGCTCTATGAGTGTGCTGACCCAGATCGCGTTGTCTGAGAAGCTAGGCAGTGCCTTTGTTCCAGCTTCCTGCTGAGGGACTAAAAGCCACGAACTATCCAGCAAAGATGAAAGGCAAGAAGGCCCCGCAAAACCAGGAGGAGGAGAGGGTTCAAGGGTTATAGGGAGGCAAAACTGGGTCATCATAGTCGCCGTGATCCTGGCTGTACTTAATTTTCAAAGGCTCCATAAACATCCACCATTAAAAACCACTGTAGAGCTGTGGTGTGTTTCTGTATTTATTATTTATAGTAACTAAAGTCTTTGTAGCAACTAAATCTGGGAAGCTGTACTATATAGCTTCCATGTTTGTGCTGGCAATATGCTGGCTTCAGCGTGGAGATAAAAATAGGACTTTATTTTTCACCCTTCCCTCGCCAGCCTTCAGGCTAAAAACTACTTCTCTCTCTTCCTGCTAGTTGGAATGGCAATAGACAATTTAATATAGTAAATCTCAATTAAGCCTTATGCTTTAGCTTAAAGCTTGTTTCCTTGGAGAATCTGTTAAAGTTGTCAACGTTGCCAGCCTTAGCAAATAAAAATACAGGACAATTTAATATAGTAAATCTCAATTAAGCCTTATGCTTTAGCTTAAAGCTTGTTTCCTTGGAGAAACTGTTAAAGTTGTCAAGGTTGCCAGCCTTAGCAAATAAAAATACAGGACATCCAATTAAACTTGAATTTCAGATCCACAACAAATAATGCTTTAGTGTAACTATGACGCAAATATTGCATGGCACACACTTAGAGTAAAAACATTATTCATTATTTATCTGAATTGAACATTTAGCTGGGCATTCTGCATTTCATCTGGCAATTTTAGTTCAAGGAGCTAACCTCTCGGTTGCTTCTAGGTCGAAAATGCCAGGATTTTCTAGCTGACGTTACCAAGGCAAGGCCCTCCCTTGAGGAAGTTAAAGTTTTAATTTCACAAGAACATCAGAACAAACATTTGGCTAATCCTAGGAAGCTCTTGGTAGGCCTTTCTTAAATGGGAGTGAAGAATGAAAAAAAGTAAATTTAGCAAGTTGGATATACATGTGCCATTTGCTTGTTTAACTGTGTTTTACTCCACTGTGTGTAATCCTTATTCCATGGTGAGGGTTTGCTTAAAAATAAAATCTAGAATAAGGTCTACATAAAGTTTCAAATTTTGGAAGGAGAGCTGCTCAAATCTGTAATACATAATGTACGTGTGTGTGCACGTGTGTATGTGTGTGTGCACGCCACGTATTTTTTCGGGCACAAGAGCTAGATGTCCAGGGAGGAGGCCTCTGCCAGATGATTGTATTTGCTGACCTTGCTAGCACTGTGCCAAGGGCCTTGTCTAATAAGTTGAATGTTAGTCAAAGGCCACCTGGTGGCAAAAAGTTACATTAAAGGACAACAGGAAGAAACTGAGCTTGCAAAGGATGATGACTAGGAAGAAATTCTTCCTCAGATAAATTTTGTTAAGAAGGGAAGTTGGTGGGTTCGGGGCACGGAAGGTAGATGGAAATGATACTGCACTAGAGAATCCGGTGGGTTCTAATGGAGTCGGAGGCACAATAAATACAAGACGTTCCAAAGAATTGAGGTTAAGACAACCGAAACAAAAGTTCCATACCAACAAGAGCTAAGCAAGGGGTAGCTTTAGTCACTAACAGTTCAGCTGAAATACACACGGTGACAAGAAGTGTGGCCGTTTTGTTCTGTGGCAGCCTCCAGGTGGCCATCCTCCCATTCATTCCGTACCTAGTATGGCTGGGCCCTGATCTGCTCTGCCCGCGCCACTCACCGTGTTCTCATTTAATATACGAAATCTGTATCATTGTCATTGTTAGGAAGCTTTGTTTAGCAACTGACACTATTTCCTATACAAACCAATAGGTGTAACTGAACGATACTACCATTTCCTTCCGCTGCTAAGAAACTAATTTCAGGCATGCCACGCGATGGTAAGCACCAGCACGAGGACCACGGGGTTGGCTGACCACGCTGTCACCCACAGCAGGAACAGTGTCTCGCACAGAGCAGGCAATCGATAAACAGTGGCAGAAGGAGAATGGCCCCAGATAGTACACTCCAAATCAGTTACTAAATTCAGTATTCTTTAGTACATTTATTTATTTATTACCTAAACCAGAGGGGTATTGTGGCCCAACAACATGTTCCAAATACCAAAATAATTGAATATTTAAACATGTTGTTAGTAAAAAATAAAAATAAGCTTTACTTCCAAACACAAAGAAAAGCAGCCTTAGTGTGAATGTCAAATGCCTCTTTAGTAGGAATCTACTCCTTACAGCCTTGGACTATTAATATGCAAAAGGAATGGAATTTTCAGGGGGAAGAAAAAAAAAAAAGAAAGATGGTTTTCAAAGGGAGAAAAAGAAGGTCCTCTCTTTAAACCTGTAGTAACCCGTTTATAAGTTTCAAAGCGACCTTCTTATTCCAAACACCCATCTGGAGAGCTGGAGAGAAGAATGTAGTCACAAAGGGAAACAAATAGTGTAAACTATAAAGGAAACAGCTGAAATCAGTTTTCTGCACTGCCCTTGATTAGCTATTTTCCAGTTCTAAGGGCCCGAAGCAAAAAGAACTGAAATGGCTATAAACAATGGATGCTTTGAAATAGGTTCTCTTTACATGTCATGCAAGAAGAGATGTACCACATGTCAGCAGTAAATATCCACACGGAGGGTCAACGGGAAGTTGGGACCATCTCTGGGGGAGGGGAAGGAGAGACAGAAAAGGAAGGGCAGGGTTGTCGGCTCTGGCTTGGAGGGGACTGATGCATTTCTTCCCCACAGAACCTCCGCCCTCTGGGTGTTTGCTAGTTAAACAACTGAGCTTGTTTAGATTTAAACCTAAAGAGGGTCTGAGGGGGCAGGGAGGAATTGGGAGGGGGGGGCGCGGCAAGAAGTAGGTTTCCTATCTGTAAAATGAGAGCACACAGTCACGGCTCATGGTGCTTGAGTAAACTCGTTAAGGACAGTCATCAAGATCATGTCTCTCTAAGGCAACAGGAGGTGCCTCAGCGAGGGGGACAGGAGGAGGAGCCCATGTGGAAATATGGCTAATCTGCTCCCAGACCCACTGCACCTGGAAGCAAAAGTGTGGGGTCCTAGCCCTTCCCCTGGAAACTGAGTGGAAGTGTTAAAATAAGAAGACATAGGACAAACGAAAGTGTATAAAGAAGCCACCATATTGTTTTCTGGGTCAGTAAGGAAGAGAGAGAGAACTATCTCCGGAAGAAAGACCAAGGTCCCCTTTCCACTGTTCCCCAGCCATCTGCCTTAGGGAGAAAGAAAAATAAAACAGAAAACTTTTGTCAGAGTTCAAAAAACCCTGACTTCTATTAGATTCACTTTCACTTTAGGGATTTGTTGGGTTTGCTCACTATGGTGGTGATCTGAAAGAATTCAGGACTTGATCTCTAGTAATAATTTACAGACTTGGAAAAATGTGACCAACTGAGAACAGTCACTTAGTTAAAAAAAAAAAAAGTACTAAAAATAGCTGTAATGAATGTGAGTAAGAAAAAGAAGAAACTATATGGACTTTGACCATTGTTTTTTACAACTTTGTTTTCCTTCCATTTTTTTCTTCTTTTTAGTAGAAGAATAATTTTATTAAGATGAAGGAAAAAAGTAAGAGACTAGCTAGGAAGTTGAACTTTCAGCCTGGGAGTCATGAAGGAGAAGCAAGCAAGGGGAAAACTGCATTTGAAGGCCTCAGAGAGAAACAAAAGAAGCAAGCAAGCATCTGAGAAGATGTTTCCAGGCAAATGCGAAGTTAAAATGCAAGACGAAAAGCAAGCAAAAATCCTCTTGGGCATCTGGCTGAAAGGTCTGAAAATAATCTTTGAAGAATTCTGCTCTGTTTCTATTGTTTCTTAAAGGCGATTTTTACAAAATTACAATCATGCCTTAGGATTCCAGCCTTCCTTGTCATCTTCTCTGCTGGCCATGTGCATAATTATCAGTGATAAGTTAACAAAGTGGAAAATAGACCGTGGGTGTGCGTGCCTGTGAGTAGGTATGAACTTCTCCCGTGAAGGTATTCTTAAAATGCCTTGAAGAATTAGACCACAAGGACCAATCAGTAATACTTACCCTATTGGATGGATTTCCCTATTAAAATAGAAAAATTTTTGGTCTTAAGAAGGTCAAGAGGGAACCAGGTCTCCTTTTACCTGTATAAATTCTGGGCGACATCATCCTCATTGACTGCATATCCCTGGGGGTCGTCAGTAAAACTGAAGCCTGTGCCCACCTGAAGGTGAAATGAATACGCAGGTGTGACACAGAAGCACAAGCCTCGGAGCCCTTCGGGAGACACCCCACTGGAAGGGAATCAACCTTATTCCAAGCGCCAAGCCTCTGACCTTGGATTTTTGCCTCTAGCCCGTGTGCCTTTAGCCACCTTCACAGAAGGATGCTGCATTTCACCTTTTCCCCTTCCCCTCCTCCAAGCCCAAATGAAATCTCAGCATGGGGAGCCTGGGTGGCTCAGTCGGTTGAGCGTCCAACTCTTGGTTTCAGCTCAGGTTGTGATCGTGGGGTCATGAGATCGAGACCCATTGTCAGGCTCTGTGCTCAGTGCAGAGTCTGCTTAGGAGGCTCTCTCTCCCTCTCCCTCTGCCCCTCTACCACCCTCTCTATCCTACTCCCTCTCTCTCTCTCTCTTAAAAAAAAAAAAAGGTACAAAACTCTACCCTGGGGTCAGTGGCTGAGCTGTCCTGTTTCCACCATGGGGACCCTGCCAGATGTTGATTTAAGGGGGAAGAATTCACTGTTCCTGGCCCCCATCACAGTATCAAAAGGACCAAAGTTGTCTCCTCTCTGAAACCCGGAGAGTGCTTTGCTTTGTCCTAACAAGAAGGAACTCTCTAGGCTAGAGATAAAAGAGAGAGAGAGAGAGTGTGTGTGTCTGTGTGTGTGTGTGTTTTGATTTTTCATTGGTGAGAACCATGGCCACTAAGTCCCTTCACTTTCAGTTGGTAGGTTTTAAAATAAAGATTAGTTTTAAACTAGTATTTTCTTATACCTAGAAATTCCTAGACAACTAAGCTGTAAAATTCAGAAGAAACTACCACTGATTTTGTGTCAATAGTTTGTATAAGGGATGTATAAGTATTTTTGTTTTTGTTTTCCTAAAATGCACAAGGCAAAAGGACACTTCATGCAACTTGTGAAATATAAACATGCAGTTATAGACTAGGAAAGAGGCGGTCAAACTTGGTGCGAAAGGTGGGTAAATGGCTACGTTGGACTCCTTTTTCTCCCTATTTATCTGTTTTCTCTTTGAACCATGTGGGAAGTGAGAGAAATCAGAGAAATTAGGGGGTAAAGATACACCTGCAGCAGAAGCTGACCCTAAAGTTACTCTCCTATTTTGATGTTTATTGGAGTCAACTTCCGAAGAACTTCCGAGAATTCCACTTTTGTTCGGAGATGAGGCTCACTGTGCTAAACGAGTGAGTTTTTGACTTTTTAAATCTAGAACTCTGTTGGAAAGATTAAGAATTCTAATACTATATATAATACTATATAATGACCCACAATATGGGAAAGACATAGCATCAGTGGAAAGAAATTAATCCCTTATCGTGGATGGTAGAAAGCACTGAACAGGACATTTCGTAAGATTAAAAATGAGACGAGAGAAGGTAGCAAACAAAATTCCCAAACTCAGATTTAAGCATACATGTTAGAAAAACTAAATCCCAAAGATGTGTTTTAATAGATTAAATTCTATTTTAAAAAGCAAAAACAAAAAAACAAAAAAAAACCTAAATCTCCATCCCCCCACCCATTTCTTAAATGTATTTTATAAAAAGAAAAAAGACAGAAGAGGCCCACATTGACATTTCATAAGGCCATCAGATACTCACTGGATTGTCAATGTAAAGCATGGAAAGTGTGGTGGTCCAAGGAAAGTCTCTGGGACGCACTAGCAAAACAGAGAAGAGGTTTGAAACTGGGTCTTCAACAAGGCACCCCACCTAGGGCCCAGCTTTGCTCAGGAGCCAAACAAGCCCACCTGTCCCCATCCTATCAATGAACTCCCGGTGTCCCTCTGACATTGCTTCCTACTCTCACAGTGGGGAACAGACACCGGTACCTTTTCCTTCTCCTCTCCTCTTCTTTACTTTTCCTGAACCCAGAGAGTTTCTACATCTTTTTCTATGATGAAGTTTGGAAACAAGACCCTGTGCAACTGGTTCTGTGGAAAAACTCAACAACAATATATAATATAAACCCATCTGTCTGATCCTATCAACCCTTCTTAACATCTAATCCTTCTGAATCCTCTTCCTCCTGGCCAATGCCAAAGAGAACAACTCCAAAAGAACTGGCAGACATGCCTTTTATACCTGAATCACAGGATGGGTCACCCTCCAAATTCTGACCCAGGAAAAGTAAACGTTCTCCCCCATCCCCCCAATAAATGAGATAGAGGTAAACTGGGGATGACAGCCAGATGTGGCTCCTCTGCTCCTTCCTCTGGCCCCACCCCCACCCACAGCATCTTGCTTCCAGGATAGCTGATCATTTATGTGACTGAACCCTACAGTGTTCAGTCTGTGTGAGTAATTAGGGATATAATTCTACCCATTGGTCTCATGCAAAAGAGCTCGCCCAAAGAGTACTAGAAACCAACTGTTTTCACAAGCCCCAATTGCTTGAGCCGGCAGCAGACTGCAGGAAAATAGCTTAGAACTTATCACCCAAATTTCAAGGGAGAAAGCAGCCCAGCCAGGACGCTCACCCTGGTGGCTCCTACTTCTTAGACAGCCATCTCCAGAGAGCTATGCTTCTGTCATCTAAAACTATTATGCTCTTCCTTGTGGTTCCAAGTACACCTGAATTTTTTTCTGGAGCAGATATAAGGTTCAGGTGAAAAACTCTCCATAGGAAAACAGAGTCCAGGCAATACTTACAGGTCAGGTTGCTTGTGACAAAATAAGGTCCGTGTTCCACAAAGAGTCCAAACATGGATGAACCCCCGGGCCCTCCCTGCAGCCAGAGGACCACTGGAGCAACCTCAGGGTATACCTAAAGGGGACAAAGAAGCCAGTGACCACAGAGAGTCCTAAGCAAAAGAATATACTCAGGCAAACTTAACCGGATCCCGCATCGTTCGCTGCCTCACCTGGATCTCCCAAAGCCTTCCCAGACCCCAGACTGCTCTCCGTCACAAGCAAAGTGCTGCTCATCTCTTGCCTTGAGTTAGTATTTGCCGCATAATGCCAGTATCTATCTGGCTCAGTTCAGTCTTTCCCTGCTAAGAGCCAGGAAACCCACCGAATATAGAAGCTTCGCTTTTGTATGCCCCTTTGTGTACAGCCTAGGGCATGCTTGTATTTTTTTTAGCTGTTTCCACTTGCATTGGATCGACATATTCCCACAGAGGCACAGCAAAGAATCCTTCCTCCTCAGTGACAGTCTACTCGTTTCACTGGGAGCCCAGATGGCCTTTCTGATTTGATTCACTAAAAGGATATACACAAGGACAGCAGCCATTTCCTTCAACACGAGGGACCCAAGAAGAAGTGGACAGGCCCGGAGCAGTTTAGCCAATGCAAACAGCTTCAACAAAACCCCAGGCAAGGTGCAAACTGATTGAGGGGACAGGAAAGAAGTAAGTAAGAAAAGGTCATTGGCAGGGTTGGGATGACAAAAATGAGCTTTTGGCAGCAGAGTCAATACCATCAACCTCCGTGCCAGAAGGTTCTTTGCTTTTTTCTTATTTCTTTACATATTTATTGAGCACCTCGTATGGGTCGAACAGCATGCTGGAAGCAGCTACATAGCAGGGCAGTGAGTGAAACAAACAAATAAAACCCCACTTGATCTCTTCCAGCTTACATTTTCATGGGAAATATAGATCATAAGTAAAGGAAGAAACCCGATGATTAAGGGTTGTAGAAAGGAAATAAAGGTGATGTTAAGGGAGTGGGTGAGGGGGTGCCTGGGTGGCTCAGTGAGTTGAGTGTCTGCCTTTAGCTCAGGTCATGATCTCAGTCAAGGGTCCTGGGATGAAGCCCCACAACAGGCTCCTTGCTCAATGGGGAGCCTGCTTCCCCTTCTGCCTGCTGCTCCCCCTGCTTGTGCTCTCTCTCTCTCTTACAAATAAATAAAATACTTTAAAAGAGAGAGAGAGAGGGCAGAAAAGAATAGTGCTTCCTGGAAACACAAGTAATCATGGAAGGACTCAGTGAGATCCTGAGCTGAATGAGACCTGAGTTCTAGAACCACCCAGCCGTGAGAGGAGCCAGGGAATGACGCCACAGGCAGAGGGACACGGGAGGGGAAAATCCTCACAACAGAAGAGAGCTGGGTGTGAGAGCGGTGAACGACAGGTCACCTGGTCCTCAGGGAGTCCTCCAGGGCCATCTGGAAGGAGCTCAAAGTGGCTACAGAGAGGCTCACAGTTGGATGTGACAGCGAGCGCTCACTGGGTGTCGTGGCTCATTGGATGTTCAGTCAGCCGCGCTCAGCAAGCAAGGATCTCACTGCTTCAGCTCAGAAGGAAATGCTGCAACCCCCTGCTTAGCCAAGCCACACAGACACCAACCGGTGTTTCATCCAAAGGTCTGAGTGGCCTGGCTGCGTCCACGTGGACAATGTGAGAAGGTGTCGGCAGAGGCAGACGGACTCAAGGGGAGGCGATCTGGGACACCATTGCCAAGCACCTCGGAGAAGAGCCGAGCACAGGGTGCTATCCATGAGAACAGATGGGGAGAAGGATTTCTCTTCTCCAGTCACCAGAAGTCTGATATAGTCCTTTAGCAGCTTCAGAAAGGGGACAAGGGGGCCTTGTATTAAGAGGGGTGGTGGTAAGAAGAGCTGTAAGCTGGACAGGAGCCTCTCTATGGGGGGGCTACCTTGGGGTCCATTCTCTAGTATCAAGGAATTAAATGAGATAAAATTTGTAAAGCCCTTGGAACAATGCCTAATGTCTGATAAAGGAACAATAATTGTTAGCAATTATTACAATTAAATAAACAGGTAGAAAAGGTAGGAGCCCAGAGTCAGACTGGGAACTCAGATAGGAACTCTTAAGAGTTAGCCTGGTATAATGGATAAGTGTGTGAGCCCTTTGCCCCAAACTGGATTCAAATCCGGGCTTTATTGTCCACCAGCTCTGTGGCTATAAGCAAGTTGCATAAGCTCTCTGAACCTCAGTTTCCTCATCTGTAAAACAGGGGTCAATAACAGTACTTATGAAAAAAAATAATGGTACTTAAGCCATTTGGTTGATGGGAGGACTCAAATCTACTCTTCAAAGTGTAGTGAGTGGCACAGAGAACGTGTTCTGCACACGTTAGCTATTTCTGTAATAAACACTATGAATTTATAGATGCTTTTAATGTAAACGATCTACAAATGAGAGAAGAGGAAAAATGGGTTGTTGGGTGTTTTTCCTTGCTCCTTTGGCTGATACCTTCCCTGGTTGGTTTTTCACTAGTTAGAACCCTTGCCACAAGGGTCGCAAATGTCCATCAAGAATTCAAGAGAACTGGGGCGCCTGGGTGGCTCAGTGGGTTAAAGCCTCTGCCTTCGGCTCAGGTCATGATCTCAGGGTCCTGGGATCGAGTTCCACATTGGGCTCTCTGCTCGGCAGGGAGCCTGCTTCCCCCCTCTCTCTGCCTGATGCTCTGCCTACTTGTGATGCTGCTCTGTCTCTCTCTGTCAAATAAAAAAATAAAATCTTTAAAAAAAAAAAAAAGAATTCAAGAGAACTAGGGACTTGTCGTATAATTTGAAGCAGGAAATACCATGATCACAGGCAGCCTTCTAAGGCTGCTGCGGGGGAGGAAGGGTTTGCCCCGGATTTTTAGCCACACAGATTCTGGTTCTACTTGGCCACAAAACAGCCGTGTGATCCCGGCCCTCCGATTCTTCCAGTCCAGTTTCCTTATCCATCAAATGACAACAAGGCCCACCTCACAGGCCTGAGGAAACGTATCATGAAAAGATACTGCAGACTCTGCTGGGCTAAATAAATAGAACCAGCTCCACCCTAACCTGCCTGACCCCAACTGTGGGGGCTTTGTTCAAATCAGTGATTTTTAGCTCCCCTCAGACCCTCCAACTCGCTCTTCAATACCACGCACTAGGACCAACTTCCACTTGTATCCCCTCAGCAGGGGAGCATGTTAGAGGTAGAGAAGCAACGGATCTCAACGAGAGCCATTCCAGCCTCCCCAGGGACGTGAGATACGGGAGTCCACCCAGTCCACCCAGCCTCCATTTCCTTCCCAATGCGCACAGGAGCTTCTAGAAGCCACGGTGTGGTACATGTGAGCCAGTGGTTCTCAATCTTGGCCAGCCATTAAAGTAGCTTTGTAAAAAAACTGCTGCCTACGCCCAAATCCTAGTGATTCGAAATCAACTGGCCTGGGGTGGGGCAGGTATGGACGTTTTTGAAAGCTCCCCATGTGGTTCTGAGGTGGAAGCAGGGATGAGAATCTGTGAGGGCAAAGGAAGTTTGTCCTCCCCAGTGCCCGGGGCCCTCTGGTCTCTGCCCTATCTCCCCCTCACTTTTCATGTCCCTTCCTGTGACCTGGCACAATGATGGGACCTCTGGGCTCTCAGAAAAATAGTCTGACCCTGAGAGGCCACACTACAAAGTGAAGTCAAATGCGACGGTGCCAAACATCTTTATTATGCAACTTTGAAGTACCCGACACTGCATTCTTGGAATGCTTCAATAATAAGGGATCAGCACACACACCTTCAACCTCAGCTGACCTTGCTCCTCAAATGTACTTTCCTCAAGGAGGTGAATGAGCTCAACAACTCCTGAAGAAGCCCATTTTTCAAGAAAATGCCATGCACACATCTTTCTACTTTGATACACCCACTAACCTGTGAACGAATACTGCCCTTATTTGGAATGAAATGCAAAAGTCAGATGCTGGAAAATACAGGTTTACATATTCAGTGCTAAAATCCCAAGAGTTAGTTTTACCACAGAACATAGACTTCTGTCATATGATATGACATCCTGTTGTCATACATAAAATAATAATTACATCAGTAGTAATGGCATAAAGTTATTATGCGCTAATTCACAGGGTGATCTCTTTAGCTCTCAATTGTGAGAATGCAGCCCTCTCTCACTCTCCACCCCCAAGTTAGGAAAGAATAGAAGTAAATGAAGACATCCTGAACAAAACCACATTGCAAAACTTCAGCTCAAATGAAGTAAGAAACAATTGCTCTAATTCATTTACAGATTTACAAAGGCCAGGGCTTTCGAAGTATTTATTATTTTGAAGCTATAATGCAAGAGTGTATGGAACAAGAGAAAAAGGGCATTTATTTTTGCCAAAAGTTTTAGAAATTTTCCTTAAAACTTGTCATGTTATTAAAAAAAAAAACGCTTATTCTTAACTAACAGTTTTTTTTTTAAGATTTTATTTATTTATTTGACAGAGATCACAAGTAGGCAGAGAGGCAGGCAGAGAGACAGAGGGAAGCAGACTCCCCGCTGAGCAGAGAGCCCCATGTGGGGCTCGATCCCAGGACCCCAGGATCATGACCTGAGCTGAAGGCAGAGGCTCAACCCACTGAGCCACCCAGGTGCCCCATTAACTAATAGTTTTTTAAAGGAGGTATTAAAAAAATCCCCATTACTCCACTGATCATGGTCCCTAGAAATGATCATGGAGAGGCTTAATCTTCCAGATTTTTCTCTAACAATCCCCCAACACATACATATATAAATATTTTGTAGATGTCATATATGCCGTGTGTGTAAATACCTTTTTTTTCCCCTCAAAATAGGAACAGGCCATATGTAATATCCTACACTTGCTAGAGTCACTTGGCTTGTTATGAAAATCTTTTCATAACAGTACATATGATCATTTTATAAAAGAGTGTGGCATTCTGAATTTACCACAACCTATTAACACATACAACCTACAACACTGAAAGGCACTGTTCTGAGGCTGGGGATGCCGACCAGCTCCCACTCATAGACAGGTAGGATACTCAATGGTGAAGAGCATGGATTCGGGCACCAGACCGCCAAGGTTTGAATTCCAACTACCTTAATTTACAGCTGTGTGTCCTTGGGAAATTTGCTTAACTTCTCTGCATCTCAGTGTCCTCTGTTTGAAAATAATAATGCGTATGTTATACATTTGTGGTACAGTTTCGAAGAGTTAATATATGCACAGCACTTAGAACAGTGCCTGGTACATCTATGTAAATGTTAGCTCCGATTATTTCTCTAGTGAGGTTGGAAGATGGGCAATAAGTAAGTAATTAAATAAGCGGGTGATGTGAGAGAGCAAGGGAAAGTCATTAGACTGAACACTTAAAGGCGGCGTCTGGTGAGGCGTCTGGCGAGGGGCTAACATTTGAGCTAAGACCTGAAAGATGAGTGATCCCCTACTGATAAGCATTTATACATTTAACTAAAAAGAAAACAAAATGTTAATGTTCCTATAGGTCCGAGCAGTGTAGCACGACCTGAGGATGAAGAAGGGACAAAGAGGGGCGCCTGGGTGGCTCAGTGGGTTAAAGCCTCTGTCTTTGGCTCGGGTCATGATCTCAGGGTCCTGGGATCGAGCCCCGCATCGCATAGGGCTCTCTGCTCGGCACGGGGCCTGCTTCCCCCTCCCCCTCTGCCTCGCCCTCTACCTACTTGTGATGTCTGTAAAAAAAAAAAAAAAAAAAAAAGGGACAAAGAAATTCTAAATATAAGAGAAAGGCCACGGAGAGTCATACATATTTAAGTGAGAAGTCTCTCTACCAACAGAAGAGTGCGGGCATACAGGTCCCACAAACCTGCACCTTTTGTTGATGAGCAAGAAATCAGGATTTTGCCTCAGAAGCCCTTGAAATTCTCCTGGTGACCCCTGGTGGCCAATTCATGAACTTGGACACTCTTTCCTCAGGGTCTGTTCCAGAATGTGAAGTCCCAAAGGAAGCAGGTTATTTATTTATTTTTTCAGAATCCCTACAGATGGAAGTTTCACAATGTCTCACATTAGCGTGTTCCAGTTTTTATTCATAATGATGGTGAACATATCTACACTATGTCTTAATCGATTCTCAGTCCAAATAAGTCAAACTCATTCATTTGGTTTGGCATTCTCTACGTAAAAGGAGTCTTAGAAACACCCAGTTTCGTCCCCCCGGGTGGCTCAGTCATCAAGCGTCTGTCTTTGGCTCAGATCAGAACCCCAGGGTCCTGGGATTGAGCCCCACATCGGTGGGGAGCCTGTTTCTCCCTCTGCCACTCTCCCTGCTTATGTTCCCTCTCACACTCTCTCTGTCAAATAAATAAATAAAATCTTAAAAAAAACAAAAAAAGAAACACCCAGTTTCTTCTTTCCTCCTTGCTTCTAAGTGAGCACAAAGGAATCTATGTGAACACTAATGAAAGCAAACTGTCCTGCCCTATTTCTCCCCATGCAGACATGCTCTCCATGGATGGTGTCCCATCGTGCTGGGTCCTCCTTTTCACCCTGCCCCTCATCAAACCATACCCACCTTCCATTCTGTCCTCCCAAGCCCTCTCCTGTATTTCCTGGTAGAGATAACCTTCAACTCAAGCTTTACACATATCCCTGAAAGCAGTGAGTTCCTGGAAGTGGCACTAAAGGCTTGGCAATTTTGGTAATCTGCAGTAACGTGATTGCATTTTATACAGAGGACAAACTGGAGTGACCCTAAGGCATCAGGTATCTCAGCAAGTATTAGGGCAACATTGCCTGCCAACACCCAGGGCCGGGTACATATTCTAGCCACCCCTATCCTCCCCCTGACCCACCCCATACTTTGTAAGAGAAAACAGCAACTGAACCACTAACAGATCCAAATCAATGGTACTGCTTAAGATGAGAAGTGCAATTAGTAAATTAATTAAAGCTCCCTTCACACTTCTATATGCAGAGGCTGATCATTTGCTTGGTTTAAGTAATGTGTTCTGTCCTAATTGAAGTCATTAGTAGCCCAAGTAAATGTCTTGAAATTCCCCCAAGTAGGTTTGAATGGACTCCCATTTTGCCACACAGATCCCAGGTCAGCTGATACTTCAGTGCTATGCTAATGGTTTAATCAGAGCAGGGTTTTGTTATTTAAAGCAACTAGTTTTGTGACTAGAATTGTTAACTAGCTAACTCATAACATTTAAGTTCTACACACACACACAACTTGCTTAAGACTAATGTGTTTTTTGAGCTTTACTTACAGTGGTTGGTGTTGACTTCTTGCTAAATCTTCCTTTACTATGATTGTTGCCCCTGCACCATCACACGGAAAACGAACTTTCCCAAACACTTTTTCTGTTCTGAGTCCTTTTATCACTACCAAGACTCTCCTTGAGCTTGGAATCATCTCACCAGTCTGAGCCAACTTACACTCCACCAGGATCTTCTCTACCTTTCTCCTTCCTAACCTTTGTCCTTGGCTCCCATTCCTTCATGAAGTAGTTATGGCTTCTCTATTGGTGCCTCCTGCCAGAAAGGTGGGATTTAGAATGAATTGGGGTGTGGGGTGGTTATTAGATAAAGGCAGGCCTGACTTGCCCATTCTTGATGCAAACAAAGAAGTGGCTGGAGAAGTTAGACACTCTCTTCTCCATGTGAAATTAGGCACATAAAAGTTTCTCCAGTTCGAATACTTCTATGGATGGAACGATCCATAATTTATCATTTTTAGCTGCTTTCTTCTTGTTTGGTCTCACCAACCTTCTATTCTTCCAGCTCTCTGATGCCATAAGTACAATAATAGTAAAGAGAAGATAAACAGTGCAAGTCCGAAGACACATGCCTGTGACCTCCAAATCGTTGCTGTACGACTAATGGGTCTGCAGACTTCTGAGCAGACATATTTTAAGAGATCCGTTCAGACCACACCCCTTCTCTAAGAATGGACTTTCTGTTTCCCATTACCCATGTTTATATCACATGAAACTGCACTCTCAGCTTTTAGCTGGTTAGACCAAGAAAGAACACCTGACCCCAAGTGGGGCAGTCACATCTGTCCCGAGCAGAAGTGCTATTTGATGTCTGTTGATTGCAAGGTTCAAGGACAGATAAAGGGAGAAACTGTAGGGTAGCCATCTTCCACCAGATACTTGGAGAAACAAAGCACATTAATCTGCCAAGACAGCAGAATGAAGCAGAGATGAGCGATCCTGGGGTCTTGGACAGAATAAGGCAGAGACAGAAAGACTGGCTGCTGGGGCTCCTGATGCCTTTCCAGTTGACCCCATTTTCTGCCCTTGGTGTCTCTGGGCGGGAGAGAAGGATTTAGAATGGCTTGGCTAGGGATGCCTGGGTGGCTCAGTTGGTTGAGCATCTAACTCTTTATTTCAACTCAAGTCATGATCTCAGGGTCATGAGATCAAGCCCATGCCCTGCATGGAGCTTGCTTGAGATTCTCTCTCTCCCTCTCCTCGCCCCCACTCCCTACCACACACACATACTCACTCTAAATAAATAAATAATTAATTAATTAAAATAAAGAATGGGTTGGCTATATTAATTGGGATCCAATCAGAAGACAGAAGCCACATATAATTTTAATTTTAAAAATTTCCCATCTTTAAATTACTGGTATTTTTTTTTACATGATATCTTTGACCTTTAATTGTGTTACAAGTTCCAGTCTGGGTCCTGGTCCCCATCCACCATGGGCATCCCATCCACTCACTGCTGGGCAAAAGTGGGGATGTAATGCCAGAGGCGGCTTAGGGTACTTAGGGAACCAGCTCACTGGAAAGTATGGGATGTACTGGGATATATGGCGTCCATGTTGAGGGAGCTGCAGCCGGGTGGTCACTGGGACAGAACCAGGATTGTAAGCTTGCTGAGGGTCTTCGTGGTCTGGGAGCCCAGCCAGAGCAGGGCACTCGTGGATGTCCCTCTACATGCACTGCTGATAGACTGGACAGCAGGGCCAAGAGAAAGCACAAGGCAGGACAAGGGAACAGGAAGAGAAGCCAACGTCCTCCTGCAGTGTCCCTCCAGCACCCTCTACTGACAAAGCTTAATATCATGCTTGCTATGCAGAAAAAATATCTGTAGCTCTGTTACCTTGGAGCAAGTAAAAGGATAGAATTTGGAGCTAGTTCCAGTGGTCAGAAGATGTCATAGTCACAGCCCAGAAGTACGTAGAAGAGGCTCTAGTAGTTATTTAATGCTATATAGCATGTGGCTTAAGACAATAGGAATCAATCATTCTCCCGTGCTTTCTGTGGGTCAGGAATTTGGGGATGTCTGGCTGGATGGTTCTGCCTCAGGGTGTCTCATGAAATTACAGTTAAGATATCAGCCAGGACCGTAGTCCTCTGACTGGGCTGGATGAACATCGTCCAATGTTGGTGCTGTCTGGTGGGAGAGGACTTTCTCTCCATAGGGATATGCCCACACGGTTGCGTCAGTGTCCTCCCAATGGCCTCTGGCTTCTCTCAGCGTGAGTGATCCAAGAGACCAAGGCAGAAGTACTCTGCCCTTGAGAGTAGCCTTGGAAGTCACCCACCATTGCTTCTTCTATAGTGCATTGCTCACAAGGGCCAGCCTTGATTCAATATGGCAGGAGCCCGTCTAGAAACCAAGGTCACTCTTGGAGTCTGCCTACCTCACCCTGTCCCAGCCTTGCTGACTCCTCAATATGATATTGATCTTCCTCAGTCACCAGATACTCAGATTCCAGGAATCCTAGCCACTCTCTCGGCCAGAGGAGCAGGATGGGGCCCTTAGCAAAGGGCCAAAGGCCTAACTCTTAAGGTCTCTGGTTTAGGTTCCATAATACTTGAGGCAGACTATCCAACAAATCATCTATATTCCCATATCTACGAGACAAATTCAAATACAGGGTATCTTTCTCCAGAGGGAAGAATTCTAATTGTAAAAAGAATAATCTCTACACCTTTCTATCTTCTTAAATTGGAAAACCCCAATGTCACTTTGTAATGTCTTTACCCAGTAGCAATGAATCCACACGCTTCGCCGGCATTCAGCGACTTCCAATTTGGAATGGCCTCCTGGTCTCTGCCTTCTTTAATCTCCCACATCATGACTGGTTTAGTTCTGCTCAGTATTTGTATTAATAACAGGAAAACTAATAATGATAAACACGATGATAATGAGATAATAGCAATAGAAGTTCTACTTACTACGTGTCAGGTGCCAATCTGAGGCTTTCCCACGTTCTCTCATTTGTCTCAAAACTGTTGTCAAGTAGGCTCACATTTGTCACACGGAAGCCAAGGATTTAGGCAAACTTGACTAACTCAAGAGCTATAATGTTAATGATGCAGTCTAGCACCTTTTATGGCCAGTTTTCTCAGGATCAACGTACAATGATCAAGAACAAAGATTTCTCCATCGGAGGCCTAGTTTTAAATCCAGGTTCTACCAATTTCTAGTTGGGCCATTGGGGCCTAATTATTTAATCTCTGTAGTCCTCTTCATCTATTAAACAAGGATAATAATTTCTTCTTCATGTGGTTATTGTAAGGATTAAATAAGAAAATGCACAGTGCTTAGCACATAGTCAATATTCAATTAACAATAGTCATTAAAATTGTGACATTTTTATTGGCTTCATTATACTTCTTCCCCCATGAAATAAAATGCCTGTTATTTCTCTTGCATACCGTGTCCCCACTGCACACCAATTTCCAGCTCTAGAATCCATTACACACTGATCTGTATACAATAACAGGGGAGTCTTGCAGAAATAACAGGAAGACAAAACTAATTTGAGAAACAGCATCCCCCCCAAAATATTCAGAGGATATGACAAGGTGGCATCCTTCCTGGATCTCTTATTTTCTCTACCTTCAATTTTTGTAAAGGGTCATTTCTCTCCTGATGATAATCTCAGCTGCTTCCCCGTGGCAGGAAAGGAACTAATCTTTCTGCCAAATGAAAGAACTCTTCCCCTGTCTGGGTGATCTGATCACCGCTTCTTTTTCTCATTTGCTTTCTCTACTTCCTCTCAAATGGCCTGTTTCATTATTTACAGCCCTGGGCTGGGCAAGAATGGTTGCTCTGGGGCCCCAGATGCCAGTGCTGCTTGGGGGCTCCCCGGGTAAGGAGGGCTCAGAACCGTCTATCCTGGCTGTCCCATGCTGACAGTTGTCAGGGTACCATCTTTTCAGCCTGTCTGTTTCTCCCCTGAAGCTGAGCCTGTCACTTCCAATAGAACACACTGTCCTCGAGCATCTTCTTTCCTGATGCCACAGCCTTGAGTTTATGTCTTCTGGGATCATCTTAGAGCATGTTTCGGGCTATAGTCCTGGGCCCCAAAGAGCATCACCTGGCTAGGGGATGCAGAGGTATGTCTTCAGTTAATTAAGGGGGGGGGGAGACCCCAGCAGCCCAGTCACTGTTTAATGCAGTGAGGGCTCAGATGTCAGTCTGGCAACCAGAAGAGTCTAAGCCCATTTCCCTGACTGGCTTTCCAGTCCTGCTGCACCACCCACGTTCTAGAGGAAACCATACCCCTGTTCAGAGGCAAGAGAAAAAAATGATTTGAGTCTTTGCTTTGTTTTCATTTGACCACTTCCCTCACCATTAATTCCTGTTTTCATAAATCTGGGTTATTACTATTGGAGTTTCAACATGCAGAAGACAATGGGGAACTTCCTGGTATCAGAAACAGCCACCGAAGCAGAAGAGAAAGTAGGAAATGGGATTTCTCGGGGCTCAGGGAGTCAGAGAGCTCTGGGGACACGGAGCCCCAGCAGGCCTTAGAGGAACATTGAGCAGGATGAGGAAAGCTGACCCCATAGGCCACATTAGGTCCATGTTCCAGTCCTCGCTCAGATGGGTGCATGGGACAGTACACCACCCACATGTGTACCAGTTTATCTGCAGGAGGTGTTTTTCTCTGGATAAAGGGGTGTGGATCACTTTGGGTCCAGGAGCACTAAAAACAGGACAGTGGCCTGTAGGCTGGAACCAGGGCTTCTCAGGTATAGTCCACCTGGTAATTCTATCACTTGCTGGCCTCTCCCACTTTACAAGTCAGAGTCTCTGGGGGAAATCTGGAGATAATTCTTATACACAATAAACTGTGAGACTCACTGAGAGAGAATATACCAAGAATCACAAATCTAGACAAATTCTTCAAGTATCCATTTGGCACAGAATCAGGGCCCTCCCTCCAAAGGGGTCCACGTCCAAATCCCCAGATTCTGTGAATAGATTAAGCCACATGGTGACTGGGAATTAAGGTAGCTGGCAAGATTTGGGGTCACTAGTCAACTGACCTTACGATATGGAGATTACCCTGGGTTATCCAGTGGGCCCAATGCTATCACAAGGGTCCTTAAATGTAAAAGAGGGCAGCAGAGGACAAGAGCCAGAGAAGGTCACATGAACACGCCATCGGCCAGGGTGACGCAATGTGAGAAGGAGTGAGCCTGCTTGCCAGTGCAGGCTGTGAAGATGGAGGAAGGAGCCATGAGGCGAGGAGCGTGAGCAGCCTCTAGAAAATGCAAAAGGCAAGGAAAGAGATCTTCCCTGAGAGCCTCCAGCAGGACCATAAATCTGTCAACACCTTAATTTGAGCTCAGTGAGGCCTATGTCAGACTTCTGACCTGCAGAACTGTGAAATAATAAGTTTGCAACGTTTAAACCACCAAGTTTGTGGTAATCTGTACAGCAGCAATAGAGAACTAATACAAAGGAGTTCGTGACAAATGCCTGTATTCAATGATATGATATTAAAAGGTGTAACATCAAAAATGCACATGCATAGTATGGTTTATGAAAGGCATAAAGTTAAGAGATTCCAAGAACACACACACGAAAAATTTCTACCTGTTAGAATGTGCTCATATTGCTAGGCTTCCTTTATATCAATTCTGTTTAAGACAGTTGTCCTGGATATTTGTATGTTTCCATCACTGCTTCTGAAGATCCGTTCTTTCCTCTGCTCTGTGCCCTGGTAGACCGAGCTCCAAGAACTGGACTCTCTCTCCCTCTGGTTTCCAGTTGGGTTCCACCAGGGGGAAGCAGGAGCAGGAGTCTGGAGGGCACTTGGGTCCCAACATGGTACCCATACAACCCTGAGTGTGAGTTCTCTCCTTTAACTTTGTGCTCTACGCACCCGCACTGGGTGACAGCCTGAAGACTACTATGAGGCCAACCAAAAAGCATCTGGAATTCTTGACCAGTTCTTATGTGCTTCCTCCCATCCACAACTACATGGTCCACTTCAGCAGAGGCCATGGTTAAGAAAGCAGAAATGAGAAGTCAAGAAAATACAACCCAATCGCACTAATAAAAGCCATTTAATTTGCTTTAAACTAGAGTAAACAATCTTATAAATGCAATGCTGCTCTATGCAAATCAGATGCAAATATAAATACTACCCTCCCTAGGGATAGCTTTTTCTTTGTTTCCCCTGGTTTCTAAACCAAATCCAATTTGGAAAATAAAAATAGAAAATGATCCTGTGGTGTGATAAATTTATTTATGCATCTCAGCACCTCTACCAATCTTCACAAGCCCCTCCCTACCAAACAGTACCCATTGGCCTAAAGTGATTTGTTCGTGCTGAAGAGTTGTGTGTCATCACCAAGCACTAAGCAAGACTTGTGAAGTCTAAGAACATACCCAGCTGTGTATGTATATGGGCCTGAGAAAGTGAGTCATCTGTGCTCTAGAGTTCCATCCTAGATCTGCAGTCCTCCCCACCTGTCCCTGCCAAGTCTGCCAGAATAAGTTCAATTCTCTCTCTTCTGTGTTCCCACAGAACACTACTCAGTGGGTGCAGGATGCATGAAGGGGTGAGTACAAAAATAAGAACTGGTACTGCAAAGTCTGTGGACAGCGGAGCCATGGAAATCCACCATCAATTAACTTAGACGGGCATTACCTGTGCATTTTGCGAATCTCCCCATTCCTTATCATCCATTGGCTCCCGACTGCCCATTCTCGCCCAAGGTATTTTTAGAACAAAATGACAACAGAATGATTTAAGAAGACCATGGCAGGAAGAAGGCGGTAATGTGACTGTTCTGCACAAGGCTGCAAGGAATTTAAAAGTTGGACCTTCCCTGCAAACATTTGTTTCCTGCACATAAACAGGAACACCACACAGAGTCACTGGCACTTATTTTTAGAAAAAAATCTAAAAGATGCAAAAAAAAAAAATTTAAAAAGTACATTGTTTGTAGGCTAACTTGTCTGCCCTGGGGCAGCAACCCCAGCCCCTGAGGATTAGTGTCCTATGAGGGGGCTCTTGCCCGCCTACCTGAGCCGGGAAGAACCAGAAGAAAAGGTTGCTGTTGTAGGTCTTATTCACGGTGAGGTAGCCAGCATAACTCTTCACATTCAAACCTGGGAAAGGAGGGACCAAACTCTTTCTTTTTCCTAGTGGAAGAACAAATTTACCCAAGGATTAAAGAAATGATACAATGTTAGCCAGCTCCCTCTCAGCCCATCTTCTCCCTCCCAGGGGCCAGGGCTGGGATGGAGTGAAGAGAAAGGCTATCAGGAGACTGGCACAAAGCTGCTTACTGTAGCAAATTCCAGCCCACCCTGGTCCATTCCACATATTTGACATTCACAACCTAGCCAAGGACAACTGACATTTTTAACCTTTTTTTTTTTTGGTCCCCAAATATAGTTTATGAGCTATAATAAGATATATATATAGATAGATATATATAGATAGATATATATATCTATATTTATTTATTTATTTAAGCTCCACTCTAAAAAGTAAATCATGGTATTCACATTTGAGCCACTGGGAATGCCAGGGCAGAAGTCACCCAATCCCAAAACATGAGGCAGTTGAAAGAGAAACAACACAGCTATGTAGCTCAGCCTCCGGAAGGCCTATATTCTCCACACTCTCCTTATCATGAAAGCAAAAGGCCTGCCACTTCCATTAAGGGAAATGGGCTGACGCATGTGGGCAGCGGGGAAGGCTGGGGAAGGTAGGGTGGGGCAGCCAGTGAGACTAAGGCTGACCTCGTGGCTACTCGGAGGAAGCCAAAGAGTACAACAGGATGATTGTAGAGGGCAGAGGTTGTGGCTTTTTTATGGCACCAAAGGGACAGAGACAGGGAGGGGGAAAGAGGGACTGCTCAGATAGCTTGAGGACACCCAGAAGTATACAAAACTAATAATTAAAATCTTTTTTAAGATTTTATTTGTTGGAGAGAGAGAAAGAGAGAGAGAGAGAGAGAGAGAGAGAAGCAGACTCCTTGCTGAGCACAGAGCCCCACAGGTCCAGGGCTCAATCTCAGGACCCTGAGATCAGGACCTGAACCCAAACCAAGAGTCAGATGCTCAACTTCCTGAGCCACCCAGGCGCCCATAGAAGAGCTAACACTTTAAAGGCAACAGTACTGAGGGCTTTATGTTATGCAATAGGTGTAATTATTGTTCCCCACTTTACAGATGAGCTGAAGCTCAGAGAGGGTAAGTAACTTGCCAGAGATCACACAGCTAGTAAAGGAGAGCTGGGAGGCAAACCTAGCAGTCAGGCTTCAGAGTCTGCTCCTTCTCTCACCCTGCTATGCTGCTTCTTGACCACAGAGTTAGTCAGAAAGTATGGGTGGCAGGGGAGCAGAAACAGGAACAGTGATCAGGAACAGAATGGAGAAGAAACAAGAAAGAGACGGCAGCGTGTGGGGGGAACTGAAAGAGGGGTCTGGGTGAAGAGAGCTTCCTTAGTGGAAACAAAGCAGTAAAAATTACTGATTCAAGAAAAGCTATTTATATCTGACACATATTAAGGTTGGCAGAGAGGAAAACGTCAGGAAGCTTGGTCCTGATTCACCCATGACACCAACTAAGCTGTGAAATGCACCTGCTCATCAGGAGCAAGGAACACCTGGGAGCAGAGGCGATAGTAGGACAAAGGCAGGGTCTCAACAGCAGTTTCCAGACGGTCCTGCTAAGCTAGCAGAACAGGAAGAACAGGGGTTTCTCAATCGGGCAGACCTAGGTCTGTAATTTTAGCCAGACTATCTGATAAGTTGCTTTATCTCTCCGAGTCTCTCTTTCCTCTTGTGCAAAGTGTGGATACTGATTTCCTCCCCCACCCCCACCCTGGGCTTTCCGCAAGGATCAAATGAAGAAAGCTGCACGTAAAATGAGGGTTCAGGGGGCTCCTGGGTGGCTCAGTTGGTTAAGCGACCACCTTCGGCTCGGGTTGTGATCCCTAAGTCCTGGGATCGAGTTCCGCATCAGGCTCCCAGCTCCATGAGGAGTCTGCTTCTCTCTCTGACCTCCCCTCTCATTCTCTCTCATTCTCTCTCTCTCAAATAAATAAATAAATAAATAAATAAATAATTTTTTAAAAATGAAGGCACAGGCGAGGGAAGAGAATATCATCACTAGCCCATGGGCCACCCCACCTGCAGTCTGGAAGACTGCTTTTTTCTGGCTTAGTCCGGTTTCCCTAGGGAAGACTGCGTAACTCAATCCAGCTTCTCTAGCTCTTCCCAAGCTCTTCCCAAAGAGATTTAGCCTTCTCTGCCAGAAAAAGGCAAAGAAAAAAGAAAGGGAGAGGAGCATTTTAAGAAAAGGAAAAGGGAAATGTTTGGGGAACGTGGTATGTGCCTGCCTTCCTCCCAGGCTACAGCCCTCCCCCCCAGCAGCCCTGCTTCCCTCCCACCCTTCCTTGCTTCCGCTCTCAATTAGACCAAAGAAGGATCACCCTCTAGGGCTGGGCAGACTTTCAAAACTTCTTTTCTTTTTTCTTTTTTTTTTTCGTTTCTTTCTTTCTTTCTTTCTTTCTTTTTTTTCCCATTTAAAAATTGAGATATAATGGATGTGTAACATTATATTAGTTTCAGATGTACAACCTAACCATTCGATATTTGTATATATTATGAAATGGTCACCAAAATGTCTTAGTAAACACCCCTCCCCATACAGTTACATTTTTTTTTCTTATAATGAGAACTATATTTAAGATCTATTCTCTTATCAGCTTTCAAATATGCAATATGGTATTGTTAACTATGTCTACTAATAACTATTACTAACTACTACTAACTACTAACTAATATGTCACTATGCTGTACATTATCATATCCCCAAGGACTTAATTTCTTTTCTAACTGGAATTTTGTACCTGAAACACTTTTGACATATTTTCCCTCGAACTATTAATATTCTCCAATCAGAGAACCTCAAAAAGAAGGAGAGAGAACTGGAGATGGAGGGGCTGAGAATAAGTTAAGATGTGAATCACAGAGAGGTAAGTGAGCGGGAGAGGATTCGAGAAAGAAGACAAAGAAAAATGAGGAAGGTCGAAGTAGAATGAGAAAAAGGAAATATGTAATAGAAAGGAGCTGAAGGGAATGGAAGATGGGAGAGAAATGATTGAATCAATGTATCTCTCTGAGGCCAGCCCAGCACAAGGTCCACTGGCCTGCTCTGAAAATGACTTCAGTGCTCCCCTGGCCGTCCTTTACTGAGGCTTCCAAAGATGTATGTCTGCTCCCTTTTACTTACTCAGGTGCATTTCCTGCTTTCCTTCTAGATCAGGGACTACTGGAAAGCAGGGAAATTGCCTTGTTTATCTTTGTATCCACAGGGATGCTGACTTAAGAACTTAAAGATATTCAATACACACTTTTTAATGAATTTAGTGAATGGATGAATGAATTGATAAACTAAAACCCGGCAAACTGACAACACAGTAAGATGAACATTTTTCTACAAAAATCTGCTAAAGAAGGGAGCCTTATGACAATCTTAAGAATTTAGAAGAACTTTTCCCTGGCCCACAAAAATGTGTTTCACCCTGTTTCAATTTTTAAATCTCCTTTAACAAAATCATGGTAAAATAATTGAAAGTTCTTTCAACTAAAATGATATTTCATATTTTCAAATGTTCGGTTTATCCTTCCAAAGCCTACTGATGAAACGTGGAAAATAAACTCCCAAGATTTTAGGAGTTTCTTACTTCCTGCAACCATGACTCACAATACAAATGTTCAAAACAGTTAAAAAGAGGAAAAGGTTTTCTTTGAAGTGATTTCACTTCCTCCATATTATTTACAGCAGTTACCAATGTTTGTGATATTAACACTTTGAAAATGATTGGAGTGTGACCAAAGACGGACTTGAACTAGCCAATCAGGATGTACCTCACATATACAAAGACTCCAGTACAAGACAAGACACTGCCAGACTGTAAGTAATAATAAAGACCTAATTAAAAAAAAATAGTCTTTAAAGTTTGTGAGAAGGCAGTATCTGTATATATTTTAAAATTTGCCTCCTTTATTCATTTTGTTTTAAGGGTTTCCTCTAGCTGCAGAGAAAGTAAATGTGCAATTACAATTATACAAAACTAAACCAGCTAATTGGGAGATTAAAAAAACAAAAAATTCCCTTGTCTTTTTGTGAATTACTATCTATCTCAAGAATGTTCCATTGTGATACTAAGACTCACGTTCCTAAGGTTTTGACGGACTCAATAAACAAAAGGGATTTGGGGGAATGAGCTGACCATCTGTCCAGAGTTTCCTGAACTTTCAGTAAAGCGGATGAATAAAATTATCTTTAATTATGTTATCAGGACTGCATTTGAATACCCAGATGTACCAGATTTTGGATTAGCTACTTAAAATTCCATTCAAAAATTCTGACTGTGTAACAGAACTTTAGAAAGTGACATTACATCAGATTTACTATTTTAGATGTTGTTGCTCATCCGATGGTGAGGCATCAGACTTGGCACAGAAGGACAGAGGATGAAAACTACCCCCACCCCCAGGGGCTTTCTCTGGTACTGCTCATGACCACAACGGTGAAATGCTTCTAGGCAACAAATACAGGAATGGGGGGATGTGGACGGTTTCTCAGATGGGCTTCCCCATATTCTTTTGACTTGGTTCTTCCAGATGTGATACAGACACACCACCACGGTCACTTTCACCAAATGCCTCGATTGGAACTGCTTTCCTTAGTACATGCATGTCCTTCTATATCTGCCCAAATCTCACCTAGCACCTTCAAGTCTGGATCTAGTCACACAGTGCAGAGGCTCATACCTCGGGTTCTGGAGTCAGCAGAGATGGATAGCTTTTAATTCTACCTCTGTCACTTATTATCTTTAAACAACCCTGACCAAGATACCTAATTTTCTGGGCCTCAGTTTTCTCATCTGTGAAATGGGAACAATACTTATACCTTCTTCACTAGGGTTGCTCTGAGGATTAAATAAACTAAGGTGTGGGTAACACCCATGTTTGGCACATATTCGGGTCTAAAACTTAAATTGTACAAATATTTATCTAGTGCCTATTACATATAGAAACTGTGCTGGGGGGATGCCTGGATGGCTCAGTTGGTTAAGGATCTGCCATCAGCTCAGGTCGTGATCCCAGAGTCCTGGGATCAAGCCCCATGTTGGGCTCGCTGTTTAGCAGAGACACTGCTTTTCCTTCTGCATGCTGCTCCTCCTGCTTGTGTTCTTTCTCTTTTTGTCAAATGGATGGATAAAATCCTTAAAAAAAAAAAAAAAGAAGAAGAAAAGAAACTATGCTAGGTCCTGGGCATATAATTATTAAATATTAGTCATTTGTTATTTTGACTACTATACTATTACTGTTTTCTGTACTATACCAACCAATAGGATAGCCTTCTTCTCAAAATTTCCATTATGCCTACCTTGAATGTAATAATTTAGTGGTTTAGTACTCACTGCTTTATTCCTTAATTGTTTCATGTGTGTGCATCTGGTCACATCAGAAAAGCACAAGTGTCTTGGGGCACCTGGGTGGCTCAATGGTTTAATTGTCTGCTTTCAGCTCAGGTCATGATCCCGGGGTCCTGAGATCAAGTCCCGCACCAGCCTCCCTGCTCAGCTCTCTCTCCCTCTGCCTTCCCCACCCCTCGTGTGCTCTCTTTCTCTCTTAAATAAATAAAATCTTTAAAAAAAAGGAGGAGAGCACAAAAGTCTTAAATAAAGGAAAATAAATTGTAGCAGGCATATCACAGAGAAGAAGTCAGAAAATTTGAGCCCTAAACACATCTCTGGTACTCTTATCTGCATTTCCTTGGGCAGTTCATGTAAGGTATTAAAATCTCAAATTCCTCATCTGTGGATTGGTAGGGTTGGTTATGAGTATTCAACTTTTGTTCAGCTCTAAACTAAATTATTTGCTTTGATTTCCTGTTAATGAACATAATCTAAGTCATCACTCTCCACTTATTAAAGAATCCAACATGAATGCATGTGATTCATTTTGGTGGATTTGGATATTTATTCGCCTCTTCATATTTGTCTCATGATATGAGCCTGAACTATTTTCCACATCAAGTAAAAATGAGTCTTTTTTTTTTAAAAAGGACTGACTACATTCTCTGACTACATCATCAAATATACACTAATGTACACTGACCACATTATCAAAGTTTTTCACCTTTTCTTAGAAAAAAGATAAGGAGACATGGAGTCAGTATGTATGTCAGAAAAAGACATGTCACCAGGATTCAAATGCAACCCTTAAGATACAAGAATGTGTTGGTTTTAAAGGAAACAAAACAAACAAAGCAAAACAAAAATGATGATATCCTATTAGCTATGAGAAAATTTCAAATGAAGAGAAGTTGCTTTATTTTAAAATTTCTTAACAGAGTCCACATGCTTATTTTGGTCTTTAAAATGATTATTTCCCTAAAATATCCAGTATCACTTCCACACATTCTCCTGCTGTCACTCAACCTACCAGCCTCACAGCCATTAATTCAGTGTTCCCTCCTGTGATGAGAGATAAACTTTAGTCCTTCAAACCAAACACCTCCATCTATGGGCCAGCTGCCATGTTTCTCATCTACTTAAAGAAATTACTCCTGGGGCACCTGGGTTGCTCAGTCAGTTAAGCATCTGACTCTTGATTTCAGGTCAGGTCATGCATGATCTCAGGGTTGTGGGATTGACCCGTGTAAGACTCTGCCCCGTAGACCCGTGTAGAGTCTGCCTGTCCCCCTCCCTCTGCTCCTCCACCTGCTCTCTCTCTAATAAGTAAATAAATACAATCTTAAAAAAAAAAAAAAAAGGTAAGTACTCCTGAAATAGTTGCCCCATCCTCTCCTGGGTCATTTCTATCATTAAACACATGGTCTCTTCTCTCTTAAAGACCCTTCCTGACCCCATAGCACCCTCCAGCCACCACCCCATTTCTCTGATTCCTTATACAAATAGCACCTCAGGCTAGCTGCCTATATACTATTTTATAGTTCAGGAGCCTACTGATGTCCAGAAAGATTAAGTAATTTGTCTACACAGTGATTTACTTAAATATAAAGAAGCATTAAGAGCAGAGACATACCATAAATTTCAGTCTCTGATGATACCAAATAACACCTCTTTCCTATTAATAGTAACAGAAAAACCCTCAATGTCGAAATAAAAACAACTTGCAAACACTAATATTTAGGAGAAAATTTACAGATTACAAAGAGCCCTCGTGTGCATTTTCTCCTCTGATTCTTAACATCCCTGCAACGTGACTAAGTGATTATTTGTCCATCTAGTTAAGGAAGGAACTGAGGCCTAGGAGGTTTGGGGAACTTGCCGGGCCAAGGGGCCCAATATGATGCCTGTGATCATAGAGAAGAGTGAGGTTGTTTGGGTGTGAATCCTGAATCTACCAGCTGGTGTCCAGCTGACTCTGGCAAGTAACTGAATCTCTTCCTGCTTTAGTGTTTTTGTGTGTCAAATGGGTACAGCTCCGTGGGCTGTGGAGATGCTTACATGAGTTTATGTAGAATCCTTTGAACCAGTAACTGACATATATCAAGTTCTAAGGTTAATATTCACTTCATTAGGGATGCCTGGGTGGCTCAGTGGGTTAAGCCTCTGCCTTCGGGTCAGGTCATGATCTCAGGGTCCTGGGATTGAGCCCCGCCTGGGGCACTCTACTCAGCAGGGAGCCTGCTTCCCTCTCTCCCTCTGCCTGCCTCTCTGCCTACTTGTGATCTCTCTCTGTCAAATAAATAAATAAAATCTTTTTAAAAAAATAGTCACTTCATTAAGTGTCCAGCTGTGGACAGGCACTATGCTATTTTTTTTTTTTATAAATAGAAACTGTTGGGCCTCCAGCACTAGATAATCTGTCCCTGACAAACTCTCATTTTAGCTCAAAATTCTGATAACATAGGACATCAAACCATTAATATTTGAAATAAAACAACTGAGTATAAAACCCAGAAGGTATTTTGAATCCTGTAAGATGACTGCTTTAAAAAAATAAAAAACCTGTTGAAAATTTACCAGTGGTTTTCTGATTTTATGAAACTTACCTTCTGTGAGTTTTCCAGCTTCAATGTAGGAAGTAAGAAATAATGGCTCTCCTACGTGTCCCTCACGTGGTACAGAAACCCGAGCTTTTTTGTATATGGAATGAAAAAGTCCATCACCACCAGGGCTGAACATGAACATGGTCACCAAAATAGTCACCTTCCACATGGCACCAACCATTCCCTCTAGTCCTAGGAGGAAAACGACAAATGATTCTGAAGAGTAAATATTGACCCAGGCCTTTTATATATAAGACTTTCATTTATTTCATTCAAAAAATAGGTATATTGAAAAAAAGAAAAGTATATTGTGTGTGTTAAGCACCTTGGATACAACCTGAATAAAACAGATCCAATCCCTGCTTACCCCAAAGTGGGCAGTCTAAGGGAGAAGGAGGCACCATCCAGGTTTATATTTGTATTTCTAAATATAGAGAGACAATTTCTATTTCTAAAACCGTGGTCTGAAAAGTAAATTCAATGCAGGATTAGCTAAAACTTCAAGACGACAGGACTCTGTTACTGATCACCAGATGAGTGGTAGAGACAGTTACCTACCACAGGAAGGGAGAGGATTGAGAAGACTGAAAGAACCCAGGAAGGCCTTACCAAGGTCGCAGATGTGCGTAAAAGGCGGGTGGAGCCCAAATGGGCAGGAGAAATGGGGAAGGCATCACTGATGGGTGGAACAGCTTGAGCAAAAGGGAGATATGAGTTGTCCGTGGCAGAGAAATTTTAAAAATTTAAAACAAACAAAACAGATTTCCGTTTACCTCTTCTCTCTCTACAAATCGTAAACTTTGCATCCGAGAACAAAAAAAGAAAGAAGGAAGAAGAAGGAGGTCCTAGGACTATCTATAGGTCCCTGTCCCTATAGCTACCTGATAAGTAAACTCAAGAGCTATGCCTCAAACTTTATGAACACAGCTTTTTAATGGTCTTCGAATCTGATGTTTATCTAGAGTATTCATCTCAGCTGATAATAATAATAATGGCTTAAAATTATATGATTTCCCTAAACTTGTACATAAACATATAATTTGAATTTACAATGGGCTTTCCCACGTGTTTCCAGCTGATCTGAATATCTTAATAACCCGACCAGGAAATCAAAAGTGATTATCACCAATTTTAGATAAGGAAAATTTGACTCAAAGGAATGCCTCATCCTAGGACATGCGGAACCCAGTCAAGGCCAAGATCAGGTTAAGGTGAGTCAGGTGAACAGGCAGGGCTGGACTGCAACTTTTTCTAAAATTTTGATGTTTTGTTTATCATGTATTTTTTTCTTGCATTAATTTTGATTTCTCCCCCAAATATTGCATTAAAATACTCTGTATCATGATTACTGAGTTTTTTGGCATGCTCTTAAATTTTACCCTGGGCAAAGGCCACACCTGATTCACCTTAATCCTTAATGCTAAGAATTATGATCCTACATCAGTACTATTATTACTCTGCCTTACTACTATTTAAGCATGATCCAAATTCTTAGCTCTAAAGTCTAAGTAAAGTACACGAAACAAATAAATACTTTACTCACTCAGGTTTCTGGATGTAAAAAGAAATATACAATTATGTGAACATAATGCCTGCTTTGGACTGTTAAAATGGTGCTTTAAAATACCATGCCATTAAAACATCTTAAAAACACAAAATATATAAAAATCTATTACCACGTGCTTATCATAACCCAAACTGGCATAACATGAAAATACTGGTTATAACAAATTTTAGACACATTTCCCCAGTAAGATAGACATTTACCATTATAATTTGATCAAATATACAATGCTTGTCAAATCTTTCATGATTGACTTAATAGAATTCCCCATACTTCATGTAAACAAGCCCAATCAAATACAATCCGTAGCTAAAAAATGGTTTTGCCTATAATAAGGAACAAAATGAATTTAAAACCTGAAATTAGTCCCAAGAATCCCAAGAGTAGTGACCACTATGGAGCTGATAAAACATTTTTTAAAATTATGTGAACTTGTTACACTGATGTTTTAATAACATAACTACTTTCAAGGAATACTTAAAATCAACAATCCTACTCTCTAACTGGTTCAGGAAAAAAAAAATCTGTGGAAGCAAAAAAATAGGAGAAGAAGCTCTTCCAGTAAGAGTTTTTGTTTTTTTTTTTTTTTCCTGGTGGCAAGAAACTAATCAGGCCATCTAATTTCTCCCGCTTCCTGTTGCAAACCTCCAGCTCCCTTTAATGGAAGTCATTAATATTTAAATAACCAGGGCAGTAACAACACTTCCCTTGTAAGCAGATGTTGACTCAAAGATGTTAAAGGAAGAAAGAGGTAAAACTCATCTTGTTTTAATTGACATACATCTAATACATAAAAGTAAGAGTTGGGTCAATTTAGTAGATCTCATTAACATTTAATCAAATAACTATTAGAGTCATGGTTTCTCATGCCAGTGAATTAAAGCAACAACATACTTCATTTCATAATTCTCATTTAACCATCAGAATTCCTGAACTGTGCTTGGCTGTCCTCTTTCTTTGTGAAAATGAGAGCTATTATCATGAATGGAGAAGTGTTTTCTTTTTTTTCTTAAATTCTTCTCAAATGTTTTCGTTTACCCTAAATTAGCTCAAATCTTGTAATGTATTGAACATTTGTTGAGTACTTTCTAAACAAAACACCCTATACTAGAAACTATTGCCCAAAGAAAGTGAAACAAAATTATTAACCATACAATTTACCATGTCTATATGAAATAATATGAAAACATTGATGCTATTTCCAGTTCAAATATATCATATTGAAGGATTCAGGCAAACTGTTCCTTCTAATGTTTAGAAACATAAAATCTAAGCAAATACAAAGCAATATTGGCAGAATTAAATAAGCTAAAGGTCAAAAGCATATGATTTATTGAAATTATCTTACTAAACCTTAAAGATTACAGTTGGGAAACCTTATGTCCAAAGTACAATGTTTTTCTACAAACACAGCTATTTAACACAGTGATCCTTAGAATAATAAAAACTGTCAACAATGTAAACAATTTAAGAAAAGTAAGTTGTTGTACACCAAAAAGATGGAATTATACGCAGCAATTAAAATGATAAGAATGTTTTGGAAAATATACTAAAATATTAGGTAAAGAAGAGCAGGCTATTATATTGGATATATGGTAGTTTCTCTAATTAATACTTTTTAAAAATTTCTAAAGTGTCTACAATAATGACTCATAATTAGAAAAAAAAAGTTTTCGGTTTTGCTTTTTGTTAAGATAAATGAAGCAACTGATAGACATGGCAAAAAAATGCTTGTTCCTTATTCCTTGTTACTACCTGGTTATGACCTCTTGCGTTTCCTAGGAATAGGGTTCTGTTTGTTCTTTTAGAATACATTCTTCTTTCTCTAACATTCTATGAGGATGTGTCTTAATCTCCTAGAGCCATAGAACATCAAGACTCAAAGTACACTTTCTCTTTGGCAAATGAGAAAGCACTGCATAAATGTGAGATGCTGTTATAATAATAATTCTTATAATTATATTGTATTTAATTCTGCCTGGAATCGAGTCCGTGACAAATGTGCACATAGTTGGTATTGGCAAATATCTGTTGAACTGATGTGTCTAAATAATGAATCATATTTTATACAGATATGAGATATTAGAGATTCATGTGGCTTAATTCTTTCATCTTGGAGACTAAAATTGGAGCCAGAGAAGTACGTAAGTGACTTAAGATTACAACGCTGGTGAGTAGCAGGGCCAAGACTCAAAGCCAGGATCTATTTATGGCTCTACATCAAATCTGATTTCCACACTCCATCCTTGGTTACAATTATATTCAGATATTCTGTTATTATCTCAATAGATAATTAACAGCCTGTAACAGTCTGAAACCCCTTTCAGAGATCATTAGAACATGCAATAAAAAGTGACAAATGAATAAGCAGAAATATTAATAAGTCAATCTTCCTAGAGAAATTTGGTTTTTAGAAACAGACACTAATCCAGTTTCTGCCAGCTCATTCATTGATACTTCAGTGAGATGGTGACTTCTCTGGGTCCCAGTCAATGTGTTAAAACCAGTGGTTACCTTTCCAGGAGATCTGAGAGCTCAATGTTCAACAAAGCCATTGTTAAAAATTAAATTTGCCATTTAATAAGCCCTCTTTAAAAACCGAAGTAATAAATACTCAAAACTCATCATTTCATAACTATTTACTACATTTTACCATGACTCCAGGGCTATGGTTTTTGTATGTGATGGACAAATTCCATAATGGTTTGCTACAGTGCATTTCTTTCCAACTCTGTGTTGGGGAACATCTTGCTGGTATCTTGAAATCAGCCCTGGTGGGAGTATTTACACCACAGAAATCAGCAAAGATTCCCACCCCCAGAGAACTGCTTTCTAAAGATTTACCTACACACGGTGGTCTCGTATTCCTAATTTTCAAAAATGAGCTGGAAACTACTTTCCATCACACTCCAATTCCAATTGAAATAATCAGCAGAAGAGACAAAGGGGAAAACCCTGCCAAGTTGTCCTAGTGTTTGAAAGCAACCATTAACAGGTCAGATATGCAAGCCTTCTGGAAAAGAAACCTGAAAAAGCCACTTTTCGGAAACTGTGTGTTCTACCGATGAAGAAAGAATCAAAAACAAAAACTCCAGAATGAGGACAAGGAAACAAAGCATCCAGCCACTCTCTGTTCTCTCCTTCCCACTTGCCTATTTTATATGATAATTATTCCAACCAACAGATAGGAATTGCTCACATAATAAATGTTGTACCTGCAATAAAATAGCTATTTGGATTCCCCTGTCCATATTTAACTGGTGTTAGTAGCTCCCAATGTAAAAAAAAAAAAAAAAAAAAAAAATCCCCAAAACAAAACAAACAAAACAGGCCAATTAGTAACAGACATTTCCATGAAATCTGCAATAAAAGAAAGGTACGAGAAGGTGGTTCCTCTACTCTACAAAGATGTAAGTACATCTCGAGATTATTCAAGCGTATCCCAAGCACCCGAATCCTGTAACAGAGCTATTATGCAACCTTCCACTAAATACCAATTCTAGCTGTTTTGCTAAAAGATTTCCATGCAAACCAGTGTTTTATTTGTTCATTTGGATAAACAAACCTTCAACCAAATAAGCCTTTATTCTGAGGAATCCACTACTCATTTTCCTTAAGACATCATTTTCTCAAATTGATGTTTGAAGCGCTCTTTCCCCAGGAAAGACAGAATGCCAGACACACCAGGTGAGAGGTGATAGGCAATCTTCTGCTGAGGGGGCACTGAGAACATGCTCATCTCCTTCTCCCAGACCACCCCTCTGGCATCAGACAGGGGCATCTAATCTTGCTAATGACTCAGTCATTCCCATCTCTGCCATCGTATTTTTGGACTCATAGGAAAGGGAGATATGTGGCAGGTAACGATGAAAAGAATCAAGAAGAGGAGGAATAATATCATCTGACTTTACCTCAAAGTCTCACTCCAGCGAAAAGGAAAATTTGAATGGGGGTGGGAAGTTAGAGTAGACATGTCCCAAAATGTTAGTAACGGCTTTGAAACAGAAAGACATCCTTATGAGGCCTCATCAGTAATAGCTACCAATCACTGAACATTCTCTATATTCAAGGAAATGTGTTAATTGCTTTATATTTTTATTTCTGACCTTTCTGGGGCAGATAGTATTATCATCCCACTTTAGGGATTTGAAGCTGATCCTCAGAGAATTTATTATATATATATATTATATATATATTATATATATATAATATATATTATATATATTAATATATATTATATTATTGGCCCAAGTCCTTATATATATTATATTATTGGCCCAAGTCCACACCACTAATAAGTGGTAAAGCAAGGAGTTAACGCCAATTCTAAGACTATTCTATAGGCCCAATACCAGCATCTCCCAAAATGTGGACCAGAGTCCCTCCTCCCTATTCAGGTAAATTTGGAAATATATTATATCCCTACAGAATTAAATTATTATGTTGCTAAGAAGTTCTGCTCTTAATCAACCTGTTAAAACTTTAGCCCAGTATTTCTTAAACCAACAATTTTTCTTAAAGATTTTTTTTTTTTTGAGAGTGAGAGAGTGAGTGAGAAAGAAAGCACAGTGGGGGGAGAGGCAGAGAAGAAACAGGCTCCCCAGCACCCTGGGATCATGACCTGAGCTGAAAGCAGACACAGAATTGACTGAGCCACACAGGCGCCGTCCCAAACCAACAGGTTTTGATCAGGAAATGCTTCTTATTATTGTGTAATATCTAAAAATTTTATGTCATGCACTCTGTGGCCTTTATTTATTCAACAAAACATGGTGGAGGAACATGTATATCCTGAGCCCTTCCTGCTGGGCTAACAGTTCATGTAGGGTCTGGAAACATCTCTGGGTAGAGCCCTCCTTGAGGAAACAATGCAAAGGCCCTGAGGTGCAACTAAGTTTTATTTGTTGTTGGTTGATGGGGGCACAGTGACTGAGGAAGGAAGTGGCAGGCACATGATGAATTCAGAGGGTGGTCAGGGACAAAATAGGTAGAGTTTTAGCTCTATTCATATTCATTAGCATTAGGGAATAATACAGTCTACTCAGAATTGTGAAACGGGAAATGATCACTCCGGCTGCCATCTAACAAGTGGACTATGGGAGAATAAGGATGGAACCAGGAGGCCAATTAGGAGGAGGATGTAATATTCTGGGAGAGATGGTAGAGGCTGGAGGGAGGGGGTATCGGGGGAGTGGTGAGACGTGTGAGCTACGTTTTGTAGGCAAGCCTACTGGTATTTATTAAGACTAGCTATAATGGCTGAGGGAAGGAAAAGAAGTAAGGATGACTCCTAAGGTTTGTTTGTTTTTTGTCCAGAGCAACTTCATGGATTGTTATGCATTGAATTGTGTACCCCCAAAAGAAATGTTAAAGCGCTAACCCCCAGTACCTCAGACTGCTACCTTATTTGGAAATAATGTCTTTTTTTTTTTTTTTAAAGATTTTATTTATTGATTTGACAGAGAGAGATCACAAGTAGACAGAGAGGCAGGCAGAGAGAGAGAGAGAGGGAAGCAGGCTCCCTGCCGAGCAGAGAGCCCGATGCGGGACTCGATCCCAGGACCCTGAGATCATGACCTGAGCCGAAGGCAGCGGCTTAACCCACTGAGCCACCCAGGCGCCCGGAAATAATGTCTTTGTAGATGTCATCAACGGATGAGGTTGAGACTTTAAGACAATGTAATTGGTGTTTAGCAAAGAAACATATAAAGGAGAGTACCATGCAAAGCCAGAGAAGACGATCATGTGACACTGGGGGGCAGAGACTGGAGTGGTGCATCTAACCGCCAGGAATCCCCAAGGATTATGGGAAACACCAGAAACAAGAAGAGTCTGCTTCCTCTCCCCTCCTATAGGTTTCAGAGGGAACATGGCCCTGCCAACACACTGATTTTGGATCTCTATCTGAGATAATAAATTCTGATGTTTTAAGCCCTTCCCCACCACCCCGTTTGTGGTCCTTTTTATAGTAGCCCTAGGACTAAGACATGGATAGTGTGACCAATATCCAACTGGAGGTTGGGAAAACTCTGGGAGGAGTCAGGATGGAGGGGGTAAAATTTGAACCATCAACAATCAAATGAGAAAGAGAAGCTAAATTGATTTCTTATCGAGGTATGTTTGGCATTATTATAAGCCAGGATCTCTCACAGGACCCTTTGTGAAATATTAGCTCAGTAAGATATTAATGGATTGTTAAAAAGATTATTTATTTATTTATTTGACACAGAGAGAAAGATCACAAGTAGACAGAGCAGCAGGCAGAGAGAGAGGGGGAAGCAGGCTCCCTGCTGAGCAGAGATACCAGGACCCTGAGATCATGACCTGAGCTAAAGGCAGAGGCTTTAGCCCACTGAGCCACCCACGTGCCCCGATATTAATGGATTTTAACGGGACAAAAGTTTGGAAAAATTTGGGTTAAACAAACTTAAACGGGCTTCCTGGTTCCAGAACATCTCAGAGCCTTTCATTTATTAATGGGCAACATGTGTTTATCTGACTGTGACACTATTCTTAGAGAGAACCTGAATCCAGAGGTTTACATAAGACATACCCAGATGAGGACACTAAGTCCCAGGTTGAACAATTTCTCTAGTCCTGGGTTAATTTTCTCAAGCCCCCACTTAACTACTATAAACAGTAAAGCTGGAATTTGAAGCCAGATCTAGATGATTCTGAAGTCCATGTATTTTACAATATATCACTGTGTAAATGACATAACATAAGAAAATATGCCTCCATCTAACTTTTGACAAAAGCAGAATTCTGGGTAAACTAGGTTATCTTGGCATTTGCAAAACCTACAGGTGCTAAAATTGCAAGTGATTTAAGGGTGTGTTTATCTACAACGCAGTGAAAATCACATGCCCAGAGAATGCTTCATAATGGATTTCTAGTATACGTCCTTCAGTTTTGAAAATGATTTTTTAGGGGTGCCTATACATATATACCAGATATATCTTTAGGGACGTAAGAGATTATATTACATTCATTTAACCACAGAATACTTCATTCTTTTTTTTTTATTTTTAAATATTTTATTTGTTTATTTGACAGAGAGAGTGATCACAAGTGGGCAGAGAGGCAGACAGAGAGGGGGGAAGCAGGCTCCCTGCCTAGCAGAGAGCCCGATGCGGGGCTTGATCCCAGGAACCTGAGCTCAGGACTGTGGCCGAAGGCAGAGGCTTAACCCCTGAGCCACTCAGGTGCCCCCAGAATACTTCATTCTTAAAAGAGAATGAAGGACAAGAACTTGTTCCTGAAAACTAAAAATAAGGTGGGAGCAATCTCAAGATTTTGATAAAAGAGTGGGACAACAAAGACACACAAATCTCCTAGAAAATATAACTAAAAGAAAAAAGGGCTTAAAAATAGACAGAAAAAAGATAAGATAATTAAGAGATTGCGTCCGGAAGACCAACATCCAACTAATGGGGGTTCTAGAAAGAGAAGAGAGGTACAATGCAAGGGAGAAAATTATCAAAGCGATAATACAAAAACATTTAGCAGAGGTATAGACGTAACTCCCAGATTTAAAGGGACCACCAAGTTCCCGGATCAAGGAATGAAATGACGCAGAAGAGTTTCCAGAAATAAAGAGACTGTCATTAACTTTCCAGAGAGAGAAAGAGAGATACCACAAAAGAGTATCAAGAACCAAGATGACATTAAACTTTTCAATAGCAGCTAAGAGATACTGGGAAAACACGCCTTCAAAATACTAAGAGGAAAATAATTTTCAAATTAGAATTATATGCTCTGCCGAACTTTCAAATAAGTGTGAGGATAAATTAAGGGAACCTTGTAAGGATTCTAACAAACTAATTCTTACACTACACGACTCAGGAAGCTACTGGTAGATATTTTCCACCAAAACAATGATGAAAACCAAGAAAGGGAAAGACAGAAATTTCATGACTAGGGGAACTAATGCAGAAGAGAAATCCAAGATGACAGCTGTGCCTGGAGAGCCACCAGTGTGGGTCGGAGCAGTAAGACAGAGCAAAGATCCTCGAGAAAATAAAAAATATGCCTACCACACAGGTTTTCATAAAAAATCATATCTGTAAGGATACTATAGTTCTGTCCATAGCTTTGGAAGAAGTCCTGATAATGTCACAGAAAACTAAGCAATCCAAAAAGAGGAAGCTATTCTCTCGATGGAGAATATAAAACTGTACAGGAAGGCAATGCAGAGTATACTACTCGGCTCAGCAGTGAGTCATACTTGCATAATAAAGTAAGCATCAGACACTGATTTAGCAACAACCAGATATTCCATAGCCATTTGAACAGGATGGGGGGCAGGCAAGTTGGGACATCAGGTAAGAGTGTTAAATTCGAACCTTGATTCATAGGAAGTCCATAGGAAATATCTCAAATTGAGAAAAACACACAACTCTTAAACCAGTAAGTCAAGAAACAGACTATGCAGATTACTTAGAAATTTGGAGTTAGATAACAGAAGAAACAGACAAGATCAGAGAAAACCTTACAGATAAGGGAAGGGTGGGGAGTGATGGTGAAGACGACTAAAACTTTTTATGGTGAGAAGTGTAATAGGATTTGGATTTTTCACCTACATATGTGAATTATGTTGACAAAAATCAAAAGTAATCAAGAAGAACCCAAACACCCAACTTAGTATCTTCTTCCCTAAACATGTTCCTACTTCTCTATTTTCTGTCTTTGTTAGAAATATTCTCAAATATTCTCAATTCTCAAATTGCCTATATTTTAACCATATCTCTCAGTTAAGCTGAGAGTCTGAACAAAGGTGGGAATTTGGGGCACCTGGGTGGCTCAGTGGGTTAAAGCCTCTGCCTTCGGCTCGGGTCATGATCTCAGGGTCCTGGGATTGAGCCCTACATTGGGTTCTCTGCTCGGCGGGGAGCCTGCTTCCTCCTCTCTCTCTGCCTGCCTCTCTGCCTACTTGTGGTCTCTATCTGCCAAATAAACAAATAAAAATCTTAAAAAAAAAAAAAAGGGTGGGAATTTTAAAAAAGAAAACCACAGGCCGAAAATGACATCACTTAGGCCAAGTCCCCAAACTAGGGCTTAATGCATAGTCTAACTGCAGATTCAACCTTTCCCAGAAATACAGTCTTCATTAGTCAGTCAAGAATTTTCTGATGGGTACCAATGAGTCTGCCACAGGGGTCCTCTCCACCCTCCCCCTGGGAAGATGAGGTCATCTGCATGATAAGACCCTTTGCTTTTCCCCCTAAGAGAAAGATGAACAATCATTTTCTTTTACTAATAACTTTCTTGCTCCACCCTCCTATAAAAACCTTTTTTTTTTTTTTAATGGAGCCTCAGAGATTCCCCTCTACTTGCTAGATGGAACGCTGATCCAATTCAGAAATCACTTGATAGTCACCAGCTAGATCTTTAAAAGTTAAAAAAAAATTTTAAGTGGGAAAGAAAAGGAAAAGAAAGGAAAGGAGAAATAGTCTCAAAACACTGAAACTAGAAACCCTCGATACTTTCTTGATTTATCTCTCTCCTTGCAGCCATCCCGCAGCCAATCAATCACCAACTGAATCTCTTAGTTGTCTTTCAAATTTGCCCTCTCCTCCTTAGCACTACTTCCATGTCCTAATCCAGGTCCTTATCAAGACTGGCTTGGACCACTGCAAATCTCTAAGCCATTCATGACCCTGACCTTAACTCCTAGTTAGATGAATTTCCCCACACTCTTCATTTGCTGTTGCCTTTCCTATTTTCTTGGGCCAGGGTTTTAGACCTTTTCAAACTCTGTTGCATGGCAACAGATAACCAAGACACAGGCAAGATATCAGCATAAAGTAGGAAGTGGATAAAAGGCAGGATGGAGCGGGAGAAGTCAATAGATGGCAGACTGCAGAGAGCCTGGAAGCTGTTCAGAACCTTTATCCTCTAGTGAAGAAACTACTGAGGGCTCTGTATCTTGTAAAGAATATTATGGCCATAGTGTGAGGATGGATTTAAATGAGAAGAGAGAAGGCACAGACACCAGTTAATGAAGTTTATAGTAACACAGAACTAAGACGAGGGAGCCTAAATCAGGTAAAGGCAATAGTAAAAGTGTGGACAGGGCAGACTTCAAAAATAATTTGAAGGTAAAATTAGCGGGACCTTGTGAATGATGGAGATATTATATGCTGAAATAGAACAGAACATAGGATGATTCCCAGATCTGACTTACATGGCTGCGGCAGATAGTGGTATCATTAACTAAGAACTCCCACTGATGTAGGAAAGATGTTAGGGTTTGAAGCCGACAGCCAAGGAAGAATTCTTGAGACATCTTTGGTGCAAAAGGTGATTTTATTAAAGCACAGGTACAGGACATGTGGGCAGAAAGAGCTGCCCTGGGGTCATGAGGAGTGACCCATTATATACTTTCAAGTTGGGAGGGGGTTAGGGATAATAAAAATCTCTAACGAATTTTGGAAGCAAGGTTTCCAGGACCTTGGAGAGACTAGCTATTGTTCGGGAAAGGTCATTTATCATTGTCTAATAAAACCTGAGTCATGAGACCCTTCACATGTGTATTGGTGGGTCATATGCTTGGAGGATGACTGCCAACATGTACTTTGGGGCAGGGATTGGGGGGGCGATGGGATTGTAGAAATAAAGTAAGTTCCCAAAGGAATTTTTGTATGTTAAAGTAGACTTACAGGATCCTGGGGGACTAAGATTGCCTTTTGCCCTTAGCAAAGTATTAACTCCAAGGCAGCTGAGTCCCTAGGGGAATGTCACTTTGCCTGTTTCAAGGACGTGTCAATAGACTATAGGTGACAAGCAAATTTAATAATTTTTCTTCTGCCTTTGTTTCCCACATCACCACTACTCGATTTCACCATGCCTTCAACTAGAACGAGTGCACTAATGGGTGTGCATGTGTGTATGTATGGGCACGCGCATGCACTCGAGCATATGAAGGGAGGAGTAAAGAAATCTGAGAAAATGAAAATCAGCCCTTCTGGTAATCACATAGCAATGTTCCCAACAGAACAGTGACAACATTTCTACATGCCCAAGGCCACACTGCAGCTGCCAAATGACTGACAATCCTTTGTTCTGGGCAGTTCCTGCTTTCTGAGCGATGTGTCCCCAGTCCTACTTTGTTGCTCCCACCTCCTGAACCAAGACTGCTGTGATAGTTGCTGAACTGCCTTGAACACCACATCCCCCCACCCCCACTTCCCTGATCCCTCCTTTGCCTCACTCAGCACAAGGCCAAACCTTTCAGAGGTCTTGTCCTATGTCCCCAGTCCCTTGAGTATACGTCCTCCTTTGCTGCAGGTAAGCGAATAAAATTAATTTTGCATCATTATAAATAAAGAGAAGTTAGAGAGACCACAAAATTGAGAGAGAAGAGAAAATAAAGGTAAACTTAGAGGGTAGCTGAGGGCTCTATATATTATTCTGTGACAAGAATGCAAGACTCTGCCACAATTTCTGAAGGTACAACATTGATTATGAAAATTTTCAAATTTGTCAGAAAAGGTGAAACAATTTTACGGTGTATACCCATACTGGAATTCTATTATCATTCAACTGGTATTGATTTAGCGCCTACTTTCTGCCTGCAGCTATGCCTACCTGTAAAGATATAAAAGGCAGAGTGGATTTAGGGAACAAGGAAGAGTTTGATTTGGCTGGAGCACTGTTCTTGAGGGGGTCATGTGACTTTGATCTATGCAGTTATGTTGGAATCACATGGAGGACATTGCAATTCATGGAAGGAAGTTTATACTTTGGAGGGGGCAAGATGGCGTAAGAGTAGGGACTCAATTTCAACTGCTCCCCTGAATTGAGCTGGAGATCTACCAAAGCACTCTGAACACCCATGAAATCTGCCTGAGATACAAGATTATACATGTCTGGATCTCTACGGGGGCAGAGGATCATCAGCTAAGAGGTACAAAAAACGGAAGTGGGAGTGTGAAGACAGGGAGGATAAACAGAAGGGGGTTTGGGAGCCACCAGATGCCAGCCATTGGAAAGTAATACCCCAATGTGAAAGTGCTCTGCACCTGGACACCAGCAATAGCTTGGAGACTGGTGGCTGTGAGACGGGAAGGGACCGATAACAGCACTCAAATAGAACAAGGGGCTTAAGGGACAATTGCTGGGACCAGGCGGCTGCAGGCACAGACCTAAGCCCATGGTCCTGGAACTGGCTGAAGCCAATGGTCCCCTGTGCCTGAGAGGACCAGGCTTGCACTGGTGCCCACGGTCCTGGGAACGGCAGCCACTGGGGTCAGGCATGCCTGGACCTGTATTGCTTGGGGTTTTGGTGGCACAAAGGTACAGAAACAAGTGAGGGCCTCAGCCGGCCACTGAGAGGGTCACTGGGGTCACACACAGCCTGTGGGAGGCTGTGCTGTTCAACGGAGCTTGAAGGGGGGAGTCTGTGTTCTGGAAGATTCAGAGATGAGTGGTCTATGGCTTCTCTCTGAGGCAGAGGTCTGGGTGCAGACAGTTTACTTTGCTCTGACCCTCCAAAGAGGGGAGAAAAGCTGCCAGAGAACAAAAGCCTCCGGAGAACAAAAGCCCAAAAACCAGTTTCCACAGAGCCCAGCCCCTTGATAGAAGGCAGGCAACTCCGCCCAAGCAGGATCGACTGAAAAACAACGTGGCAGGCCCCTTCCCCAGAAGACAAGCCAAAAGAACAGAGGACAACAACCCCAGGGTCCCCATAAAACTGCAAAACCCCAACACCAAGGGGAAAACAGTATATTAAGCTCCTGGTGTTGCCTCACAGCCTGTATATTTCTTGGATATTTTTTTCTCTCTCTTTTTTAAAGTTCTTTCTCATGATTCTTGGTTCTTTTTTTTCTTTTTAACCTACTTATCATTTCAACCAGATATTTAACACAACACATTCCATAGTAACTTTTTCATACATACACTTTTTTTTCCTTTTCTTTATATATATAGATATAAGCTTCAATGTAGTCCTTTTCCCCCTACTCAATACTACCTTTGTATATATACCAGTTTTAATTTCCCTTTATCTCTGGAAAGTTGAGTTTTCAAACAAAGATAACAAGATACACCCAGGAAGGACTGAAATACCCTTCCTCACCCCCACGGAGAGACTATAACCACCTTCCCACCACCTCCTCACCCCACTTTTTTATTGTATTTATTTTTTTCTTTTTTTGTTGGTGTTTTGTTTTTGTACTTTATAAATTTTACTCTTGGGGCTCATTTTGGCTGGGTTTTTTGTTTTTTTGTTTTTTGTTTTTTTTCCTTTTTGCTGGTGACTGCTGATTGCTCTGAAACTTCCCAGGGTGCACCTTGCCTGAATAGTGGTTACTATTTTTAGCTGTACATTCCCTCAACCACAACTTAACAGAATGACAAGGAGGAGGAATTCCCAACAAAGAAAAGACCCAGAGACAATGGCCTCTCCAGCAGTTCTGATGGATATGGATATAAGCAAGATGTCAGAAATAGACTTCAGAGTAGCAGTTATGAAGACAATAGTCAGGCTGGGGAAAACGATTAATGGCAACATAGATTTGTTAAGGGCAGAAGTGAAAGCAGATTTGGCAGAACCTAAAAATGCTATCAATGAGACACAATCTAATCTAGATACTCTAACAGTTAGGGGAAATGAGTCAGAAGAATGATTGTCGGTCTTGAAGAAAAACTGATAGAAAAGAAGAAGCAAGGGGAGGCCTGGAACAAATAGCTTAAAATCCATGAAAACAGAATTAGAGAGAGAAATGATGCCATGAAACATTCCGATGTCAGAATTACTGGGATCCCTGAGGAGGTGGGGAGATAGAGAGAGAGGACTAGAAGATATGTTTGACCAAATCGTAGCCAAGAACTTCCCCAATCTGGGGAATGAAACAAGCAATTGTGTCCTAAAGGCAGAGAGGACACCCTCCATGATCAATGAGGGCAGATCAATGCCCAGACATGTAATAGTAAAACTCGCAAATCTTAGAACCAAGGAAACCATTTTAAGGGCAGTTTGGGGGAAGAGATTCCTTACGTACAGAGAAAGGACCATCAGAATAACGTCAGAATTGTCCACAGAGATGTGGCAAGACAGAAAGGGCTGGCAAGACATATTAAGGGCACTAAATAAGAAGAATATGCAGCCAAGAATTCTTTATCAAGCAAGCCTGTCATTCAGAATAGATGGAGAGGTGAGAAGCTTCCAGGACCGGCAGAGACATAATCTTTTAGAATATGTGACCAGTAGGCCGGCGCTGCAAGAAATATTAAGGGGGGGTTTCCTATAAAAGAAGACCCCAAGAGTGATCCAGAACAGAGATGTACAGAGATAATCCATAGAAACAAAGACTTCACAGGCAACATGATGACAATAAAATCTTATCTATCAATAATCACTCTCAATGTGAACAGCCTAAATGCTCCCATAAAATGGCACAGGGTTGCAAACTGGATAAAAAGACAGGACCCACCAAATGCTGTCTACAAGAAACTCATTTTGAACCTAAAGATACATCCAGACTGGAAATGAAGGGATGGAGAACAATCTTTCCTGCCAACGGACCTCAAAAGAAAGCTGGGGCAGGAATTCTCATATCAGATAAATTAGATATTAAGCTAAAGACTGTAGTCAGGTACAGAAGGACACTATATCATTCTTAAAGGGTCTATCCAACAAGAAGATCTAAGAGTTATAAATATCTATGCTCCCAACATGGGAGCAGCCAACTATAAAAACCAACCATTGATCAAAATAAAGAGACATATTGATAATAATACATTAATTGTAGGAGACCTTAATACTCCACTCTCAGCAATAAACAGATCAACTAAGCAGAAAATCAACAAAGAAACAAGAGCTTTGAATAACACACTGGACTAGATGGACCTCATAGATATATACAGAACATTCCACCCTAAAACAACAGAATACACATTCTTCTCAAGTGTGCATGGAAACTTTCTCCAGAATAGACCACATACTGGGTCACAAATCAAGTCTCAACTGATACCAAAAGACTGAGATTATTCCCTGCATATTCTCTGACCACAATGCTTTGAAACTGGAACTCAATCACAAGAAAAAGTTTAGAAGAAATGCAAACATTTGGAAGCTAAAGACCATCCCACTCAAGAATGTTTGGGTCAATCAGGAAATCAAAGAAGAACTTAGTTAATTCATGGAAACCAGTAAGAATGAAGACGTATCGATCCCAAACCTAAGGGATATGGCAAAGGCAGTCCTAAGAGGGAAATACATAGCCATCCATGCCTCACTCAAAAAAAAAAAAAAAAAAAAAGAAAAAAAGAAAAAGAAAAGAAAAGAAAAGAAAATCCCAAATACACAAACTGTCTTTACACCTTAAAGATCTGGAGAATCAACAATGAATTAAGCCTAACCCATGCATGAGAAGGGAAATAATTAATATTAGAGCAGAGATCAATTAATTAGAAACCAGAAATACAGCAGAACACATTAACAAAACTAGAAACTGGTTCTTTGAAAGAATAAGATCAATAAACCACGGCCAGACTTATCCAAAAGAAAAGAGAAAGGACCCAAATTAATCAAATTATGAATGCAAGGGGAGAGATGATGACTACCACCAAGGAAATAAATACAATTATCAGAAATTATTATCAACAGCTATATGACAATAAATTAAGCAATCTGGAAGAAACAGATGCATTCTTGGAAACCTATAAACTTCCAAGACTGAAACAGGAAGAAATTGACAACCTGAATAACAAGATTGAAGCAATGATCAAGAACCTCCCAAAAAACAAGAGTCCAGGGCCTGATGGATTCCCTGGGGAATTCTACCAAACATTCAGAGAAGAAATAATACCCATTCTCCCGAAGCTGTTTCAAAAAATAGAAACAAAAGAAAAACTTCCAGACTCTTTCTATGAGGCCAGCATTACCTTGATCCCAAAACCAGGCAAAGAACCCATCAAAAAGGAGAATTTCAGACCAATATTCCTGATCGACACAGATGTCAAAATTCTCAACAAGATTCTAGTAACAGGATCCAACAGTTCATTAAAAGGATTATACATCAGGACCAGGTGGGATTTATCCCTGGGATGCAAGGGTGATTCAACATTTGCAAATCAATCAATGTGATAGAACACATAAATAAGAGAAGAGACAAGAACCACATGGTCCTCTCAACTGATGCAGAAAAAGCATTTACAAAATACAGCATCTTTTTCTGATTAAACCTCTTCAGAGTATAGGGATAGAAGGAACATTTCTCAACTTCATAAAATCCATCTATGAAAAACCCACAGCAGATATCATTCTCAATGGAGAAAAGCTGAGAGCCTTCCCACTGACATCAGGAACAGGACAAGGATTTCCACTCTCACCACTACTGTTCAACATAGTACTAGAAGTCCTAGCAATAGCAATCAGACAGCAAAAAGAAATAAAATGTATTCAAATTGGCAAAGAAGAGGTCAAACTCACTCTGTTTGCAGGTGACATGCTCATCCAAGTCTCCATCCCCAAATTACTAGAACTCATACAGCAATTCAGTAATGTGGCAGGATAAAAAAATCAATGCACAGAATCAGTTGCTTTCTTATACACTAACAATGAAACTGTGGAAAGAGAAATTAAAGAATTGATTCCATTTACAATAGCACCAAAAACCATAAGATACCTGGGAATAAACCCAACCAAAGAGGTAAAGGATCTGTATGTCAGGAACTACAAAACACTCATGAAAGAAATTGAAGAAGACACAAAAAGATGGAAAAACATTCCATGCCCATGGTTTGGAAGAATAAACATTGTTAAAATGTCTATACTGCCCAGAGCAATCTATACTTTCAATGCCATCCCAGTCAAATTACCGATGGCATTTTTCAAAATGCTGGAACAAACAATCTTAAAATTTGTATGAACCAGAAAAGACCCTGAATCACCAAAGATATGTTGAAAAAGAAAAACAAATCTGGGGGCATCACGTTGCTTGATTTCAAGGTATATTACAAAGCTATGCTCACCGAGACAGTATGCTACTGGCACAAAAACGGACACATAGACCAATGAGACAAAATAGAGAGCCCAGATATGGACCCTCAACTCTATGGTCAACTAATCTTCGACAAAGCAGGAAAAAATATCCAATGGAAAACAGACAGTCTCTGCAATGAATGGTGCTGGGAAAATTGGACAGCTATGTACAGAAGAATGAAACTGAACCATTCTCTTACACCATACACAAAGATAAACTCTAAATGGATAAAAGAACACAATGTAAGATAGGAATCCATAAAAATCCTAGAGGAGAACATAGGCAATAACCTCTTTGACATCGGCCACAGCAACTTCTTTCAAGACATGTCTCCAAAGGCAAGGGAAACAAAAGTGAAAATGAACTTTTGGGACTTTATCAACATAAAAAGCTTCTGCTCAGCAAAGGAAACAGTCAACAAAACAAAGAGGCAATCCACGGAATGGGAGAAGAGATTCACAAATGACACCACAAAAAAGGGTTGATATCTAAGATCTATAAAGAACTTCTCAAACACACCACCCAAAAAAAACAGATAAACAAGTCAAAAATTGGGTAGAAGACGTGAGCAGACACTTCTCCAAAAAAGACATACAAATGACTAACAGACACATGAAAAAGCGTTCATCATCAAGAGCCATCAGGGAGATTCAAATCAAAACCACATTGAGATACCACCTTACACCAGTTAGAATGACAAAAATGGACAAGGCAAGAAACAAAATATGTTGGAGAAATTGTGGAGAAAGGGGAACACTCTTACCCTATTGATGGGAATGCAAATTGGTGCAACCACTTTGGAAAACTGTGGAGGTTCCTCAAAAAATTAAAAATAGAGCTACCCTGTGACCCAGCAATTTCACTCCTGGATATTTACCCCAAAGATACAGATGTAATGAAAAGAAGGGCCATATGCATTCCAATGTTCACAGCAGCAATGACCACAATAGCCAAACTGTAGTAAGAGCTGAGATACCCTTTAACAGACAAATGGATAAAGAAGATATGGTCCACATACACGATAGAATATTACTCAGCCATCAGAAAGGATGAATACCCAACTTTTGCATCAAATGGACGGGACTGGAGGAGATTATGCTGAGTGAAGTAAGTCAAACAGAGAAAGTCAATTATCATATGGTTTCACTTATTTGTGGAACATAAGTAATAGCATAAAGGACATTAGGAGAAGGAAGGGAAAAATGAAGTGGGGGAAATTGGAGTGGGAGACGAACCATGAGAGACTATGGACTCCATGAAACAAACTGAGTGTTTTAGAAGGGAGAGGGGTGGGGGGGATCAGTGAGCCATCAGTAATGGATATTAAGGAGGGCACGTATTGGATGGAACACTGGGTATTATATGGTAACAATGAATCATGGAACACTACATCAAAAACTAATGCTGTACTGTACGGTGACTAACATAAGACAATAAAAAAAATAAAGAAAAAGAAACAGAATCCAGGCCAAAAAAAAAAAGGAAGTTTATACTGGTTTCAGTCAGGAGGCACTGAAGGCAAATTTTAAGGAGGGAAGTGTCTTGTGCTTTAGAAAGCTCATTCCAGCATCAGTGTTAGGCTAGAGTGGAGAGGATCTGACATCTGAGAGCTAAGTTGGGAGATTTTGCAAATGATCTGGGACAAAGTAAAGGTTGAACTGTGAACAGAACAGATTGCAGAGAAAGAAAAAGGAGAATTGATCTCTTGGGAGCTGGGTTACCTACTCCCCCAAAGAACCATATAGTTACACCAAGATATGTCTAGTGGTCTTTCTGAAAAATAAGTAATGGGATATGGAGTCCCAAACGAGAAAGGAGGAAGGGCTAGCCCTGGATGCCTACATAAATATTTCGACCTGTAAATAACTCCAACAGTTTAAAATGAACCACTAATTAGAATCAGAATATGTAGAAAAGGCTAAGTAAGTCCCAAGGATTTGGAAAGATAAGATGCTAAGAATTTGCTCTATCAGGCCAACTGATCAAAGGACCTAAAGTTATCCCCTCCCCTCCCCATCTAACTTCCCAGGTTCTGGTTTAAAGCAATAAAAGAAAAACATACGGTTTCATGTACAAGGCTATTCCTGTAATATCTCCGAGGGAGAGAAATGTCAATACTGTAGTTTCAGTTCATTTATGCTTAGTAGTTGGGTTTTATGATGAAAGTACCTGATCACTGTGCTGTGAACTGAGTCCATTGCTGCTTAAATCTTTGAACTTGCAAATATCAGAAAAAGTTTAAACTCTGTTCCTATTTTTGGCCAAGGTGCAGTTCTTAGCATTCTGTCCAGCTTACCCTCTCCCAAATCTATGTAGATATTCATGAGCATTCTTCAAAAGGTACCTTTCAAATTATGAGAAACTTACCTATTTCCATTCTTTTAAATGTTCTTAGTTCAGCCCATGAAAATCCCACAGTATTAAACCCCTGGGAATGCTAACCTGAAATAATCACATTTCCTTTTAAAATGAACTATACTCCTTATTAATGGGTCATTACCTATTTACCTCGGGAATTTCAGAGCTAATAAACGGGAATCTGATGTTATCTGAGGCTGTAATTAAGCTCTTCTCATCTTACTTCATGCATACCAATATTGTAGTCAATACTCAGTCTTTCCTCTGACACATCATATGCTTTCTAAAACAAAAACAAAGTCTTCAACAAAATATGGTCATGCCATTTGCTTCTTGTTTTTATTTTCTCAAGGGGTGTGAATTGGCAAGTCCTGTGGACTTGCTTAACACTCTTCTAAGTTACTTAAATCACCTGTCAGTCAAAACCCACTTATTTCTCAGGCTCTAAAATCAGTCTAGAAGAACCCCATTATAAATTTGTTTATAAGCTAGAGTCATATATTTTCTGATACCACTTATGCCCTTCCAAAAAACCCAACTCCCTCCCCCCACCAAAAAAAAAGAATGAAACAGCTTCTTGCTAAGAACACTTGCATTACATTATAAAGAGTTACCATTGGACTTAGAGTGGCCTGGAGCACAAATCTAGAAATCCCAATCGTCCTAAGGATCTTGACAACTGTACAGACTCTTATACACCAACAAAGCCAGTGTGATCTACTTTTTACAAAAATGTAAAAATTCCTATTTTGAACAACTTTCTTAAAAGCTACAGTTCAAGTTAGCAAAATTTATCCTAGTTGATTTTTTTTTCTTCCTTCCATCTCTGTTTTTACTCATCTCACATCAAAAATAGTAAAAAGTTAGTTGTCCATTTAAGAGGAGGAGAAAAAAATAACTGTCTTTAAAATAGGGAGACTGGGGCTTAGCAAACCTAAAAAGATTTGCTCACAGTCACCAATTAGCAAAATGCATTGCTGGGATTTGAATCCATAAATACTCTAAAGCCTATTATTTCCCGTGAGACCAAGCTGTCCTAAAAGGTACTGGGTGCTTCCATTTGTCTCTAAGGGTCCCACTGGCTCCTAGGAACTTCCCTGTAAGGGCTGAATCTGCTTGGCAGGGAGCTGCTTCCAGCTGTTTCCCCCTAGTCCTATATTCCAGGTCTCTCTTCTGTGCTTGCTTTCTCTCTATCAGGACAATTCTTCCTCTGTGGGGTGCTCAATTCGAAGGCATTTCCCGCTTCCCCTCTTCCACAGCACCCACAAAATCAAAACATCCCAAAGACGTGTTGAGGGAGGCAGGGGATGTGTCCCCACCTTGCATCAAGAGTAACGGGGTACCCCAAGGCTTCGCGCACCCCGGGGAAAACCCTGAACCGAGAGGTTTCCTGGCGTGCAATAAGCCCCGGTGCGACTGCCTCGTATTGTGCCAGGAGCCTTCGGGAACGTTCCCCGGGCCGGGAGCACCTAGAGCCTAGCGCCAAGCCTCCCCGGTTCCCAACCTGGAAACTCCGAGCCGGCCAAGCTCTAGCTCCCGCCTTGCGCACACTGCGGCTCCGCAGACACCCACCGGGCGCTCCCGGCGTCCCGGGACAACCGCGAGGCAGGACCCTGCGCGCCGCGTCGCACTCACCCGAGCCCGCAGGTCCGCGCAGCCGTGGCGCAGGCGGCGAGAAGTGCGGCCCCTCGCGACTAGCCAGCCCGACGCCGGCTTCTTAGCGCGCCTCTCCGCGGCCCACGTGACCTAGACCTTTGGAGCCAGAGGTGGGTCCCCACCTCCCGTCCCCGCGACCCCGCCGCACGCAGCAGCCTCCAACCTGGAAGAAGCAGGCACCCCGGAGGGGAATATTGAAAAGTAAAGGGAGAAAGGTCGGCTGCGGGCGCAGCTCTGGTGGGTTTGTTCCTTTGCGTGTTTTGATTTTCGCTCCCTCTTTTTTAAAGCTGCTCTCAGAATTTAAACATTGTATTTAAAAATATCCGCCCCCCCGCCCCCAGCGGGTGCTTGCAATCCTGGTGCTCGCAACCTGGGTGTTTGCATCTGGAAACCCAGTGGTGTTTTTCCTGCCACTGTTTAGAAAGCCCACTTGTATTCATTCCAAGTGCCCATTCCAGTCTACTGATCCTGAGAGCTCACCAAGGGCCAGCCCTGAGCCAGGTGCTTTCTCTGCAGGAGGGCCTGGGAACCTTATGGCAACCTGATAGGTTCTGTGCTAAGATTATCCCCTTCTGCAGGCGGGTAACTGAGACTTAGGTTAAGTGTCACATCTCTTGTAAGTGATAGGTATTTTGAGCTGCCCTCAGGTACTGGCACTGAGCCAGACACCGGGGATGGGGGGCGGCGGGCGCAGGGGCTAGAAAGGTAAGGAGATTACAAGCGCAAAGTAAGACAAAATACAGGAATGTAGTCGTTCCCACATCGGAATGTCCCCAAATGTCCTGTGATTCGGAGATGGTTACTTAGAGCACCCCGGGCAGGCCACCTGGCTTAGAATTCTGGCTGTGCTACTTGGCTACTAGTTCTGATCCATTATTTTTAAAGATGATCAAACAAGACCACCCTGCTCCTTTGTCGGGTGACTTGGCTGCTCTTCCCATCAAGAGGTAGAGTCTGTTTTCCGTGGTCCCATTAACTCAGAGCTGGCTTTCTGACTGGTTTTGGCTGTTAGAATGTGGGCAAGTGCTGGTTGCATCCAGCATCAAAATGCCTTGCAGAAATCAAAACACCTTGCAGCTTCTGTTTTGAGGCTACTGCCTTGTAACCACCATGGGAGAAGACAGCATGGCTCCTGGACAGTAAGAGGTCGCACACAGGAGGCAGAACATTCCAGAGACAGCAGCACCCCTGAGAGACCAGTAAGAGAAGTCAGAGAGGGTTGCAGCTCAGCCTCTCCACTAGCCTAGTGGATGAGTGAGCCCTGGCAGAAATTAGCAGCAGAATGGCCCGGCCAGTCCACTGTGCAGAAGAAAAAACCAATTTATTGTTATTTTAAGCCATTTACATTTTGGGTGGTTTGTTATGCAACTTAAGCTAACTATAGCACTAATTTTGTAAGCTGGAACAAATTACTTAATGTCACTGAGTCTCAGTTTTCTGGAAAAGCAATCTGGGGAATCCTGGACACTCAGAACAAGATTTGGGGAAGGATAGATTTGCTGCAGGGGGCACGCAATGGACTTAGTCCCATGGATGCCTCATTCTGTGTGGAGGACAGCCAGTGGAAGGCCAAAAGGGGCCCTCTAAATTTTGGACCTTAGGACAAGGACAGCTACTGGCCAAGGAATACCTTTGCCCAACATGGAGCCACTTACGTGAAAACCAAACTGAATTTTATAGTAAATAGAAGATGAATCATACTTGAGCATATGTCTTCAAAAACAGGGTGTCGCCAAAGTTTTATTGCAGTTTTAATAACTTCAGAGGTATAAATGCTGCAGCTTTCAAAGCCATCACTTGAAAGTTTAACTACCACACTTACTCAGTTTTGTGAATTTTGAGTAACACATTTTTCAGTTTTAATTTTTGTTTCATTTCCCCTGAGTGAAAAATGGGACATGTTAATTAAAAGAAAAAAAATTACATCTATTAAAATAATTAAAACTTAGAGTCAAAAGAAGTAAACTTCCAAATGACAATTTTATAAGTTTGTGGCATTTATACTTCTGAGGTTATTATAACTAAAATTGCACTAACATATTTGAATCACCCTATATTTGAGTTTGTGGTATATCAGGTTTGACATTAGGTACTGAAGCTTAGATTTAAAAAAAAAAAAAAAAAGGAAGAAAGAAGAAAGAAGTGGTCTTCTTTAGAAACTTGAAGTTAGTTGGAGAGAGGAGCCACTTAACTTGATCCCATAATGCAGTATGATAAGAGCTAACTGGGGCCTATACAAATTACTGTCCATACAGAGAACAGGGACCAAGTGACTCTGGCTAAGGAGCCAGGTGACCTGAGGTGACATGAAGCCGAGCATTAAAAATTAATAGATATTGCAGAGAAAGTGGGTAACACAAGCAAAGAACATAACCACATGTGAATTGATTCTGTGTTCTGGGAATGATTGACTGTTCGGGACTCCTGGATGTACTCAGGATGGGTTAGCAGCTGGCTAAAATGGAGATACAGAAATCAGAGTGGGGAAAGCTCGAATGTCAAGTTACAAAGACTGATGTCATTCCATTAGTAGATTGAGAAATCAGCTATTTTAATGAAATAAGATAGAACAGAATAGAACGGGTATCTTAGTTTCCTAGGACTATAGCAGAGTACTAATAACTGGGTGGTTATAAACAGTAGAAATTTATTGTTTCATGGTTCTGGAGGCTGGAAATCTGAATTAAGGTGTCTGCAGGGCCATGTTCCCTCTGAAACCTGTAAGGGAAGGATTCTTCTTCCCTCCTCCAGCTTCTAATAGCCCCAGGGGCTCCATGGTTTATGGCAACATAATTCCCATCTGTGCTTCTGTCTTCAAGGATGTCCCCATGTTTCTTCATATTATCTTCCTTCTGCATGTGTCTGTGTCCCTATTTCCCCCTTTTATGAGAACACCAGTATTGGATTAGGACCCCCCCCCCACCAATGACCTCATTTTAACTTCATTACCTCTGTGAAGACCCTCTTTCCAAATAAGGCCATATTCTGAGGTACCCAGAGTGGGGAGTGAGGACTTCAATGTATCTTTTTTGGAGGACACGAATCATTCCATGAAAATAGGAGAGAAAATGTCAGAGAAAGTCATGCTTTGTGACACTTTCTGTTTGTGTGTGTGTGTGTGTGTGTGTGTGTGTGTGGTAGGTCATTGTATCAGTTTCCTATAGATAGCATAACAAATTCCCATGGAATTCATGCCTGAAAGGAACACATTTATTCTCTTATGGTTCTGAAGTCAGGAGTCTAAAAACCAAGGTGTTAGCAGACTGCATTCCTTCTTGAGGCTTTTGGGAAGAGTCTGATTCCCCGTCTTTTTCATCTTCTAGAAGCTGCCCACATTCTTTGTCTCCTGGCTGCTTCCTTACATCATTCCAACCTCTTGCTGCCATCTTCATATCTGCTCCTCCTCATCCTGATCTTCCTGGCTCTCTTAGAAGGATTGTTGTAACCACATTTGTCCCACCAGATAGTCCAGGATAATCTTGTCATCTTAAAGTCCTTAATTTAGTCACACCTGTGAAGTTCCTTTTGCCTCGTGAAGTAACATAGTAACATTCATAGGTTCTGGTGGTGAGGAGGTGAACATCTTTGGGGGGTGGGCATTAGTCAAGCTACAATAGTCATAATGTATGCCGTATTTATTACTAAGAGATATGGTGAAAATAGCTTGAAAGCCACTGTACTGGAAGTTTGAATTTTTTTGATCAAGGTATATATTGCTTATTTTCTTAGTATGAGCAGAATACACGATCATTAGAGAAATATGAGGATATACAAAAAGATCAGATAAAATTTTTCATGTGACTCCTCAGAGATAACCATACAATGTAATTTTATCTAATCTTTTATCTATACAAATATGTTATACACAAAAAATGGAATCATATTGTATGGAGTTATTTATCCTGCTTTTAGCAGTGAGCATTATATCCCAATTATTTTCACATGTTAATTCAAGAACATAATATTATTGGCTACATAATGTTCAATCATATGAATCTACCATAATTTATTCAACCATTTCCAACATTTGGTCATTTGAGTGGCTTCCAATTTTTCCATATTATTAATTCACTAAGAAATATTCTCCTATGAATAATTATGTATATCCAATTATTTCCTTAGGAGAAAAATCTGGAAGTCAGAATTACTGATTCAGAGGGTCTTTGGAAGCTTATCCAAGTTCAAAGACGAGAACTCTGTTGGAAAAGTAAAGTACATGGGGCAGGGGTGTGGATAGAGGTGACAGCCATGGGTGGAGACATATAGTACAAATAGGAGAGTATAGTACAAAGTACAAAGAATCACTACAAAAAGATGATGAGCTCTTGGGCCCAACTCTGTGTGGTAGTCCCTGTATGAGTTTCCTAGACCTTCCATAACAAATTGTCATAAACTAGGTGGCTTAAGACACCACACATGTATTCTTTCACAGGTCTGGAGAAGTCTAAAATCAAGCTGTTGGCAGGGCTGTTCTCCTTCCATGGGCTCTGGAGGAGAACTTTTTGCCTCTTCCAGTTCCTGGGAATCCTCGATGCTCCTTGCCTTGTAGCTGCATCTCTCCAATGCCTGTCTCCGTCTTTATGTGGCTTTTTTCTCTGTGTTTTCTATGTCATCTCTTTTCTTTTCCTTTTTTAATTTTAAGATTTATTTATTTATTTTAGAGAGAGAGAGAGAGAGAGAGAGGGGAGAGGGGCAGAGGGAGAGGGAGAAAGAGTCTTAGGGTTTGATCATGAGATCAAATCAAATCTCATGACCCTGAGATTGACATGACGTGAGCCAAAACCAAGAGTCCAATGCTTGACCAACTGAGCCCCCAGGTGCCCTGTCCTTTCCTTTCCTTCTAAGGATGGCAGTCATTAGATTTAGGGCTCATCCTAATCAGTAGGACCACATTGTAACTAGTTACAGCTACAAAGACTCTCTTCCCAATACAGTGACAGTCTGAGGTCCTGAGTGGGGATGAATTTTGAAGGGGACATCATTCAACCCACTAGAATCCCCATGGAAAGGTGGGTACAGCTGTGAGAGGTATTTAGATGCACTGAGAGGTTATGGGGATAGCTAAACATAGGATGGGCAAAAATGATGAGTCTATATAATTTCATTAAATAATTCTTACCCTGTTTTTCTTAACATCCATTCTTGAGTGGACTTTGCTGTCTGAAAAGACCCATCTGGTGAACGTGTGTACAAGTTCTGTTTGGAAGGCACCCTGCAAGAGAGATCACCCTTGCTTCCAGCCAGACTGTGCACGTGCAATTGTCAGCAGCGCGGGCCAAAGATTTTAGTTAATATGTGTCTTTCCTGAGAGACAAATGTATCCCTTCTCTTTACTGCTCACTAGCTGATCTTGGCATAGTTGGCTGAATGTTTCTAATACTTTGAATAATTTTACATTTCTCCCCAAATGAACGTGATTGTCATCAACTTAACAGAAGAGTCAACATATAGAACTTGCAGAGGAGAATCAAACTGCTGAAAATAATATTTTTAGCCTCTTTCTTGTATTGAGTACTCAATAGTGGACAAAAGAATGGCCTTGCAAAGAAATGGGTTAAACCTTCTTCTCTGATTGACTTTTCTGAAAACAGAGTTTTAACATTGTCAGATTGGGCAGGTGAATGAATAAAGAAGATGTGGTATATATATACAATGGAATATCACTCAGCCATCAGAAAATAAAATCTTGCCATTTGCAATGATGCAGATAGAACTAGAAGGTATTATGCTAAGTGAAATAAGTCAACCAGAGAAAGACAATTATACAATTTCACTTGGAAGTGGAATTAAGAAACAAAACAGAGGAACATAGGGAAAAGGAAGGAAAAAATAAAACAAAATCAAAGAGGGAGACAAACCATAAGAGACTCTTAATCATAGGAAACAAACTGAGGGTTGCTGGAGGGGAACGGGTGGGGGGATGGGGTAACTGGGTGATGGACACTAAGGAGGGCACATGATGTAATGAGAACTGTATGCAACTGATGAATTAGTGAATTCTACTCCTGAAGCTAATAATACACTATATATTAACTAAATTAAATTTAACCCACTGAGCCACCCAGATGCCCCAATGCTAACTAAATTGAATTTAAATAAAAATTAAAAAAAAATTAGGGCGCCTGGGTGGCTCAGTGGGTTAAAGCTTCTGCCTTCAGCTCAGGTCATGGTCACAGGGTCCTGGGATCGAGGCCCGCATCGGGCTCTCTGCTCAGCAGGGAGCCTGCTTCCTCCTCTCTCTCTGACTGCCTCTCTGCCTACTTGTGATTTCTCTCTCTGTCAAATAAATAAATACAATCTTAAAAAAAAATTAAAAAAAATATTAGTTGCCTTATGACCACTTTGCCCAAGCATGATATAATGAGCACTGGGTGTTATAGATGACTGATGAATTGAAAAAAAAAAAAAAAAAGAAGACTAATGAATCACTGACCTCTACCTTTGAAACTAATATACTATATGTTAATTAATTGAATTTAAATAAATATATATGTATATATTAAAAAACAAACAAATGAACAAAAAGTTGTCAAGTTGGGGTGCCTGGCTGGTTCAGTTGGTAGAGCCTATCACTCTTGATCTTGGGGTTGTGAAGTCAAGCCCCACGCTGGGTGTAAAGATTACTTAAAAATACAATCTTTAAAAAAAAATAATAAAATGTGTTCACTCTGAACTTAAAATAATTTCTTAAAAAAGAAAAAATACTGCCAGGTCGATCAGTCTTGGTGATTCCAGGGTTCTCTCAAGCCCTTGTGTTCTCTGTACCCACATATTCTGGGGAGACTCTTGGTTTGTTAAGCCCTAAGGTTATAGAATATGAGTCTGACCCGGGTTCAAATCTAGAACCTGCCATCTTGTGACCTCAAGCAAGTGACTTCACCTCAGTCTTCTTGTCCATACATGGCAAAAATAGTATTAGCTCCTTCACAGTATTATTAAGAGGGTGAAATGAGATAGGGCACAAACAGTGCCTTTCAAACAGAATGGACTCAGTAAAAGGTAGCTGTAACAGTAATAATGATGATTACGCAAGCTATGGCTGTCATTCTTTTCAACTGCCTCACGCAAGATACTGAATTGTATTGTCTCCCCCCCTGTTTTTCAGTGTGTCTGGACACCACGGAAAAGCATCCCCCTCCCTGACTTATGGCCGGGGCTCCGCAGTGTGCCTTACATTCCAATTAAGAAGACAGAGGAGCCCCTTTACGTCTCCAGCAGGTACATACAATTCCAATTGTCTAGCGTCAGAGCTTTGATTTCACATTTGTAGCTGCTGCCACCAAGATAAATGTGGACCTGTAACAAAAACAAGGGGAATTGATTAATCTTGTAGACAACCATGCCTCTCTTGGAAGTGTCTGTGTCTCTCCCTGCACTTGTCAAGGCTTCTGCCATTGTTCCTTTTAAGTGTTGTTACCTATCTTCCACAGGCACCTCACGGGTCTGAAAACACAGCTCAGAGGCGCACCAGAAAGAGGCACGTCACAGCCTGCACAGTGTGTTAACTTGTTCCATAAACCATAAACCACACTGCTTAAGAAAAGAAGCTAGATATGTCACATTCACAAACTCGCAAAGGAAGTCATTGTGCTTTTAAAAGGGAGAGGAGAGGAGATGCACCTGATGGGACCCACAGCTGTTCTGCACCTTGGCCATGGCCATGAGAAGTAGACCCAGATGGTGAGGATCCCGCTGTAGACCCAGATACACGCCCTGAAAACTTAGGGAAGCACTTCAGTCTCCTTACGCTTAGTAAGGAAGGGCCACCTCCTAAGACTAGCTACAGGCTACAGACTCAGGGAAGTTGTGGCTAATTACATGGTAATTATTTATAATAAGTGCTTCTGCTCCCAGCATGATTATCCTTCCCCGGGGTTGCTTGCCTCCTTGTGTCTGGTTTATGTAGAGAAACAACGTCCAAATTAATCCAAGTCTTTTGTAAGTGAATCAGTCTCTTCTCTGATGATCCAGCAGGTGTTAAGCCTTTTTAACAAAAGACATATTTTCCGTTTCCCTCTGGCTATGCTGAAAGCCAGGCAAACGAGACTTGGGTGGATTAAGGATGAATTATGGGGTTAATATAGACTTGGCCGCTAAGGACAGTACAGCTAGCCTTGTGTAAAGCCATGAGAAATAATCACAGCGAAACTTCGCATGACTTCATGGTTTGCCTAGCCCCCCCGCCTTTTTTCTATATATCATATCTTTAATTTGCACAGCAGTCCTGAAGAGTATATATTGATATTATGATGAACCTGCCCCTGTGCTCAGTACAGTATCTGATTAAGGGCACAACAAGGCTTTAGGAGTAGCCTGGTAGGGATTTGTATTCCTGCTTCCCCACTCATTAGCTCTGTGACCTTCACCATGTTAATTAACCTCTCTAAAGCCTTAGCCTTTTCATATATGGAAAGAAGACAGCCCTACAGGGCTGGTCTGAGGATTTAATGAAATTACATGTAGAGCTCTTGGCCCAATGCGTGGCCCATAGCAAGCAGGCCATTCATTGGTTGAAGGCAAAAAATTTGCAAATGTTAAACAGAAATCAAATGAACTAAGGGGAAATGGCATGTGGCATCTCTTCTTTTTTCTTTTATTCATATTTTATTTTGTTTTCCTCTAATGCAAAGAGTGGTTAGTCCAGGTGCTCTACTCACTAATAAAATATTGTGCTGATGATTCAAAGCAGAGTTGACCTAGAAAAGTGACTTTTCTGGTTGTATCTATATAGTTCTGGAGTCTGTCAGGAACTTCAAGAACTAAGTAATCTCACCAAATAAAGGAATACAGATAACATAGGTGAAGGATAGTCCTTGGTAGGAACACTTAAGCAATTACCTAAAACCATATGTTGTCTTTTACTCGTGGTGGCTCAGGCTAAACTCTTCCTGCTTGGCTGACTTGTATGGATTTAAAGGGCTCGCCCCTGACTTTGAGATGGAGGACTAGTTCCCATCTCTCATCCTTTTCTAGTCTCTGTCCCTGGCTATAGCCTTTCTCTCAACCTTGGCTTCCTTATCAGAAAATGGAGGCTGTGACATCTCTACTTCATCCACCCCAACCACCCTTCTCACCCCAGACGCTGGTGACCCCTAGACGAGTTGAGGGGTGTCAGTGCACGTGGTCAACGATGCAGTGCATGTCCTGTGTGGCACAGTGGTCACCAATGTGATGTAAATTGCCTGTGCTTGCTTCATTTGTTCCCCTCCAGCGTACCCAGAGATCTCTCAGTAAAAAGAGTAGAAAAGGAATGATTCCTTCCCTTTCTTAGAAGAACTCAACACTGGATTCTTCAAGTCTGGGCTTCTTTGCACCAGGGGTGCTTGGAAGAATTATAACCCCACCTTTCCTCTTTCTGTGCACCCCTTTGTTCATTTCTCTTGGGGAAATTTGATAAAAAATGAGTAAACAAAACAAAATGTACTCCATCCTCGTTGTTTGTGGATACCGTATATGCAAATTTGCTTCCATGGTTTGGATAACTGGGCCCTCAGAATTCCTCATGCACATGTCTACAAGCCTGCTTCTAACCCTGCATAGATTCGTTCTTCACCAGGTTGGGGGGAGGGGAGGCAAGAGGCATACTTACGGAGCATGGATGTGCAGGCTAAGCTGTGCTGGGGCGGGACAGGCTAAAAGGCTGTCTAGCTGAATATAGCTGTGTCCCAGCAGAGAACTTCAAGGAGTCTCAAAATCCTAAATTCACATCTGGTTTCCCAGATTGCTATAGTGACATATTTTTCAAGGTAAGAGGGTAGAATGTATTTCATTGAATAGTTTGTTACCTTGGTTTATAACTTTTAAATATTTAGACATATGGCAGGTAGGCCTCCCTTTGTACTCTTATCCCAGGCCTCCTAAGAAAAAAACAGTCTTGGAAAGAAATATGCTTTTGTTGATTTAAGCTGCTAATATTCAGGGCCTGTTTGTCGCCACATCATAACCTAGCTTATACTGCCTTTCGGGGTGGAGGTGGTGGTTTTTTCAGTTTCAGAAGCCCTCAAGCCACATGTTCTGGTGGAGGGACACCAGCATGGATGCAAGGAGGGACTCAATCCAACGAGCAGTCTGGGGAGGCTGAGAGCTTTCCTGTGGTCTGTGGTGCACACTGAGGGAGGGATTGCTGGGGGCAGGATGTCAGCGGATAAATGAGGAGCATCAGTCAGCTGCACTGAGTAAGTGAAGGAAAATAAGGGCAAGGGAAATCATGAATCTTAAGGATCAGGCCCTTTCCCATTTATATGGGAGGAATCAGACTCTAGCATAGATGTCAGGTCTAAATGAAAAAGGGGGTATTTTCTACCCCTCCTCCCTACCCTCTAACTAATTGATTTTGGACTTCTTGCCAAACTCAGCAAATGTGAGCTCAAATTGGATTCTTTTTCAGAAATATAAAAAATTCTACTCCAAGTATCACAAAATAGCATACACCTGACCAATATATAAGGTGCTATTGCTATTACCTAAACTCAGTTTACACCATTTCAGAGAAAACAAATACATTCTAATAGCCTAAGAGAAAAAGGGATTATCAAAAAAGTGAATCTCTTCCCAAAGCTAGAAGGAAAAATAAGGACAAGAGAAGAGAAAGAAATAAGAAAGATATTGAGCCTTTACTATGGGCCAAAAGCCATGCTGAGTATATTACATGTCTGATCTGGTTTAGACCTCACCATAATCCTAAACAGTTGTCATTACATTCTCCATTCTAGAGTAGAAGTAACTGAAAAAACAGAGATGTTCCAAATTTGTCTACGGTCAGAGAGCTACTAAGTTTTAGAATCTAGATTCAAGCACACCTGTCTGTTATCAAAAGCCCTTATTCTTTTCAAAAGGTTCAGATTAAAAATTCGATTGTTGCCATTACCACTCTGCTTCTCTCTTTCCAAACCTTGTCCCTTTGGCAAGGTCAGCAATGGGCTGGAGGGGACCAGTTGACAAATCTCATCTTTGTGGTGGCTTTCTTATAAGGTGCAGGGCAACTGAAGAGGACAATCCTCTTCAGTTGCCTCTATGTACAGACAGTATTGGGGCACCCTGTCAAGGCTTGGTGATGAGCCCTGAACTAAGGGGTCCAGAGGAAGCCATGTGCTCCTACAGAGCACACTACAAGCACTTACCCTATGGCTCTTGGTTAGAAGAGTTATTTTTACACTCTTGTCTTTCTCCCCTTAAATCTAAGGAGGCTCAAGGGATAGAACAGCAATGAGATGATGAGATGGAGAAAAGTTTAGATAATGTGTATAAGATGATTCCTAGACCTCAGAGGGGGCCAACTGGAAAATCATGTATTTACCTTGAGTTTTTCTGACTTCAAGATCTTTTCTATCTTCCCTTCCCCCACTGGACTCCTCTCTGTTTTCCTCAGTTTGCAAATCCCCATGCAGCCCATCACCTTCCTTGCAGATCTGTGGCAAAGTAATCACATCTCAGTGTTAGGTTCCATGTTCTCAAAATGTCAAAACAAATCTCAATGATTAAATGCCATGAATTAAGCTTGTTACTTCTCTAAAATTGATATGAAGGATACATTTTAATTAGAAAATTATAAATCTAAGCCTTCTTACCACCAAGCCACCTCCAAAATCTGTATGAAGTTCTAACACACACACACACACACACACACACACACACACAAAGTCAAATCCTATCTAAAGACAATGATCTTGTTAAAAATCAGCTTCATCTCATCTTATTTCATTTGGGTTGAAATTTTGCCCTGAGCCATGTGAGGCTTAGGTATCTCTTATAAAGTTCATCTATGAGAAAACCTTTGAATTTTTTCTCTTTAGATGTCTATGAACTCTAATTCAATATGCATTTGTTGGTGTGATTTTTGACCAGGGAGCTTTTCATTAGTATGGAAGTGACTCTTACTCTCCCACATAGCTTATACAGAGCATTGCACTAAATGTTCAGATCTTTCTGTTGGGTGTAGCTAAAGACCAAGTCCAAGAAGTCATCATTCTTTATCAAGACTGGCGATCGTTGTATGCATCTGGGGATCTGTCCAGAGAGCCCTGCTGTAGGTTTTCAACTTTAAAATCCTGTGGCTGCCACTAGCCCCATACGTTTAATTTGAACACAAGAAAGGATGTAGAGCAAACATCAAAACAAAAGCTACCCTTCAAGCTTAATTTTCTTTTTCACACCTCTGGCCACCATACCTCCCCCGTCTTGGTGTCAGCAGTTCATAATCTCACCTGTGGAAAGGAAGCCAGCCCCCAACTGTGCTGACAAATTGTAGGGAAGTGAAAGGCTTAAAGATCGCTGAGTTTTATCCCTTTTTGTTTCCAAAAGAAGAATAATGAAGAGCTTTGTTTGCTCCCACTTAACATCCTAATCACCCATATCTTCAGTTTACACTGCAGCTACCCAGGCTTCTGCAGGGGAAGAAAAAAAAAGAGAGATGCGACCCCTCCCCCACCCTGCCACACCCACTGGAACCTGTCTATTGCTATCGCTATCGCATCCTTAATCAATCCCCCAAATTGCTTTGGGACTCTAAGGTCCTCCCCCGTTCAGTGCCCAGCCCCTGCTGGTGTAGGGAACTGCACAGCTTGTGGTAAACTGCTCTCCATTATTCCTCTATATTTAGAACTTCCCTAGAGGAATGGCATTATCTCAGTCACGAAGCTGAAAGCTACTTAAAGTTAGTTTTGCACGGTTGTTTATCCACAGTCTGCTTCATGTACTGTTTGTTCACCTTGCCTAAGAAACAATTCAGATCGATGCCCCGCTCCAGAAACCCAAACTATTGAAATATCACCTCGTAGAAAATTGACTATGATTTGCATTTTGCTAATGTTGGTGTAGGTCAGAATGTTATTTCCCTCTCTCCTCCATGATGTTTCATTGAAGGTAAATTCTACCCCCTTCTTCCAGTGAAAAGCCGCTCAATGACCTGAATAAGATCTGGTGATAGAAAACATATTTTCAGTGATACTGAAGTCATTTTTCTGCCAGAACAAATTAGTCAGTAGCTATTGAGTATGTCACAGAGGTTTTCAAGAGGCACTTAGGAGGATGCTAAAAAAAAAAAAAAATACTCTTCTATGTAGATTATTAGAAATGTCACGGTGCTAATGCAAAAACGCCGTGATAATCTTCCTGTTTCACTCTTCCCTGTGAAAGGACCCTCTCTTGCTTGTAATTCTGCTCCTAAAAGGGAAAATATCATTTGAAAATGGTTGCAAAGAGAACGAGAAAGAAAATTTTATAATTTAAGCTGGAAAAGAAAAGATGGAGGGGAAATCAGATCACGGAGGCAAAGACACGTTTGAGCTATTTTTCCAGAGTTTCCATCCACACCGAGAACTGAATAAAAAAAGGGGGGGACTTGGGCTGGATTTCTAGGAAGCTTTCCTGAGAAGGAAGTGTGTCAAAAACAGAATTAGTTCCTAAATGAACGGATGTATAAATGAGTGGATGAATGGAAGGCTGTGATCAGGGACTGTCTTCCTTCAATGCTCTTTGGCATTTGAAGAGAAAGCAGTTTACAGCACACACATAACATCTTGGGACCTCAACGTCTACCATTATAAAACAGAACAGACAACTGCTACTTTTCTGGGCTGTTGAGAGGACTAAATAAGATAATGTGAAGAAAGCATCTAAAGTGATGTCTCGTCCATAATCACAGAAAACCAGGGTCATGTGTCAGGCTCTGCGGCATGTGTGTGGGGGAGGGGTAGCTACATCCTGAAAATTCAGGCAGAAAGGCTGACTTTCTTTTATTGTGTAGCCTGGTCTTTATGTGACAGCATTCCTATCGAAGATTGTCAGAGAGGAAAAAGGGACTCCTCAATTATCCCTTATGTGATCCATCCATTTTCTCATTCATAGAATTGACTGGGTGCTTGGATGGATGATTTAGGCATTTCTCTGAACTCTGCTATACTTTGATGTTAGACATGACCAAAAAGTTAACAGTTTAATATCAAAGTATTCTCTGGAATTTTGCTACTTCCTTCTGGTTTCTACTCAAACCTAAAAGAGATTATCAGTAGTATTCTTGTGGTCTCACCATTTTAAATATTTATAGATGCTTAACTCTTAGTGAGAGACTTTGACATTCTAACAGATTTAAACTCCAAGTATAAAACATTCCTTTGGGGGACTTTTATTTTGCTCTGGTAGTAAAAAACTTCCAAAGAATGTGACTTAAATCTGATTTCCAAATGAGATATCCTCCAGCAATCAGCAGTCAAAAGATCCTGCGTGTTTATTATCCCTCTGGAAAGTAGGCTTTACCCTCAGGTGTGTGCTTTAAGTGAAAATTAAAACCTAGCCATCTTTGTGAAAGCCCACTAAGTCATTTGGTGGCTCTTCAGTCGTTGTGAGCTTTGTTCTCCAATGGGGCTTCAGGGCACACAGAGCCCTCCCAGAGCTGATTGGGAAGGTTCTCCCACAGCCTCCTGTAAGTGGATCTCTTTCTCCAGGAATCACAGAGTTGAGACCTGCACTGGACCTTGGGCATCGTTCTCTTTGGTTTCCTCAATCCACAGGAGAGAAAACTGGTACAGAGCTTTAATGATCTTTCTAAGATCCACAGCTGGTTAAGAAAGAGAGTTACCGCCCAAATCCCTACAACATTCTGAAACTGCAGGGCCTACCTGGTCTTGAAGGGGGGAGGAATTATTACAGACAGATGTGCTTTGGTTGATGGAATTAGAAAACCATACCTGTTGGGGCACCTGGGTGGCTTAGTGGGTTAAAGCCTCTGCCTTCGGCTCGGGTCATGATCTCAGGGTCCTGGGGTCGAGCCCCTCATCACGCTCTCTGCTCAGCGGGGAGCCTGCTTCCTCCCTCTCTCTCTGCCTGCCTCTCTGCCTACTTGTGATCTCTGTCTGTCAAATAAATAAATAAATAAAATCTAAACCAAAAAAAAAAAAAAAAAAAAAAAAAAAAAAAAAAACCATACCTGTTGATGGTTGCTTTGGATGTAATAAAAACCTTTAAAAAAAATAGAATATTTGAAATACATTTTACTTTGTAACATATAATGTACTGTCGTTGATCCTGGGTTCCACTGGGATGTGATGTTCATTATTAAAAAAAAACAAAACTACCAGTGATCACTGTCTTAAGACCAACAGTTTGGAGAACAAAGGAATTCAAACTTATTAATTCAACTCTTTTGCAAATGTAATTTGGGCCATGGTTAATGTCTCCTTCAAAGAAGCAGGAAGTGGAATCTGCATGGCTTGATGAAACTGTTGAGACACAGGGTCTTAGAGTCAATCTGTCACTCTCTCAATCACTAAAGCCAATCTCAGGCAATCCAGCCCTCTAGAGAAAAGAAAGCTTAGGCCTACTGAGCTTACCAAAGTCACACAAACCAATCAATGGCCCAACATGGATGTATAGACTGTTGTCCTTTCCTATTTATTTGAAAAGTCTCACTTAGAGCAGGGTAGAATCATGACTTCATAAGTATTTTCTGAATTTTTATAGAATTTATAACTTAAATCTTAAATATAATGCATTGGTTCGGCTAACTTGTCAAGGACTGATCATTCCCCTGGCATTGTCCTGATTATAGTTCTTACAGATAAACATTAACTAGAAAAGACATATTAATGTGATAATAACCAGCAATAGTAAAATTGAAGACCTTCATCCTTAATTATTCAAATAAAAGTGCTACATTTTGGTGTCAAATGTGAAATGGCAGTGAGATATGAAATTCATACCAGTGGGAACATTGGAAATAGGCATACAGAGGTCCCCAACTTTGTTTCTAAGAGAAGCAATGGTTCACTTCTATGCAATATAGAGATATCTCAGGGAAGGGGTGGGAGACCCATGTTTCTAGAGAGCTAGAAGCAGGGAAGGTACCAATAATAAAGTCCTCTGTAGAATGGAAAGTGCAGTGTCTAATATTAGGCAAACTTTTTTTTTTCTTTTTAAAAGGTTTTATTTATTTATTTGATAGATAGCACAGGCAGGCAGATTGTCAGGCAGAGGGAGAGAGAGAAGCAGACTCCCCCACCGAACAAGGTGCCTGATGCAGGACTTGATCCCAGGACCCTGGGATCATGACCTGAGCCAACGGCAGCTGCTTAACCGCTGAACCACCCAGGCGCCCCTAGGCAAACACGTCCCACAAGTATTCCCAAGGGTCTCCTTCTCCCTCTTCAAGATTTTGCTCAGTCGTTACCTTCTCAGTGAGAAGTCTCTGACCACCCTATTTACCTAGTCCATGGCACCCAACCTAAGAGCTACTGATTCTGATTCCTTTAACCCTGATCTGTTTATTTTCCCTAGTACTTATCACCTGCTCATTTGTATGTAAATTATTCATTATTATGCTAGAACATAAGCTCATGGCCAAAGGAAATTTTTGTTATTTCTGTTCACTAATGTAACAGAGGTGTCCAGAACAGTGCCTGACATATAATAGGTTCTCAAGTATTTGTGGAAGGAGGTAATAAATTGTCCCCAATGACATTCTTTGGACTGTCAGAAGTACTACCCTTTTTCTTCTTCTGATTAGTGGTTACCCTCTTCTCACAGGACATGCCCTGTGTGTCAGGGTAAGGGGTCTACACAGTAAGGGTAGACAACCAGCCTTCATTATTATCTACTTTACTGAGAGATGAACATCGTTTCTCTTTGGCTTTCTTAATATCAGTGTGGTATCTCAGCCCTCATAAATATTTCCACATGCGTGAATCCTACTCAGTTTGCCACCTTCTATATTCAGTTTTTCTAAAATGTGTACTGAGCTCTCACCGTGTGCAGAGTCGGTGCCACACGTTAGTGGTGAGAGGCAGGCTTGAGGGGTACATTGCGGAATTTAGACTAGCGTTGCATAAAGCTTCCCTGATTTTCTCATATTGCCCCTCTTGATTCTTTTGTACTTCTCTGTGGCAGACAAGGTTACTACATGCTTATTTTAGTCATTCTTCCTGTTTGCTATCTCAGTTTAATTTGGGCAGCAATGTGCCCAGGCGTTGAATCATGCTTGGCCTTAGTCAGTCACGGCATCCACTTTCCTTTTCACCAACGATTATTCTACAAGTGAGTATATAACCCAGTCCTGGTCAGTGATATGGAATGAGAATTCTACTGGAGGACTTGGGAAAGATCTCTCTCCTCCTCCTCCTGTGCCTCCTCCTCCTTCTCCTCCTTTTTTTTTTTTTTAATATTTTATTAATTTACTTATTCGAAAGAGAGACAGAGGGGAGAGGAGCAGAGGAAAAGGGACAAGCAGATGCTCACCGAGTGCAGCGCCTAATGCGGGGCTTGATCTCACGACCATGAGATCATGACCTGAGCAAGAGTCAGATACTTAATTGACTGAGCCACCCAGGCGCCCCAAGATTTTTCTCTTTATAGACTAATTGTCAACAAAATGTTCGTGAGAAGGTCAGTGAGAAATTGTGATACAGATCCAGTAATGTGGTCTTCCATGGTGTACACTGGAAGAAAGAATACATTTTTATAGGCAACAGGACTCAGAAATCTCTGGTGAGGTGATAGTTGAAACTTGTAAGGCAGACTTAACATCAATATTAAAAACAAAAAACAAAACTAAACAAAACAAAACGAAACACATCTTGCTGATGTGTTTGAGGGGTTATTTGGGCTTTGTAGAGTTGTGGTAACCCCAGATCAGGGCAAAACACAAGTAGACATTTGCGATTCTCCAGGCTAGTAAAATCAGCAGGAGTGACTGGGAATTCTGAGTAGTCTTTGGAATTTCCTGTTGTCAAGGAAAATCCCAAGGCTGCCTGAGCTGGAGGTGTGATTGGTGTTTTGATTGTGCTATAACTACTTAAGCAAATTAAAGATTGCAGCTAGAAGAAGCTCGGGGGCGGGGTTGGTGGTGTGGGTGGCGTGTGATCCTGTTCTTGGTGTATGGACTATCTCAGGTTGGTTTTATTTTGCTTTTTCGGGCTTGCTTAAGGAGACTGACCATCATTCAACATTTTGTTCACCACTTTTTAGTCTTTCATAAATTGCCCATTATAGGGGCACCTGGGTGGCTCAGTCACTGGGCAGCTGCCTTCGGCTCAGGTCATGATCCCAGGGTCCTGGGATCAAGCCCCTCATCGAGTTCCCTGCTCAATGGGGAGTCTGCTTCTCCCTCTCCCACTCCCCCTGCTTGTGTTCCCTCTCTCGCTGTCTCTCTCTGTCAAATAAATGAATAAAATCTTTAAAAAAAAATTAAAAAATGAATCGCCCATTGTAGCTTTTATCTATTTTTCAATTGTTTTCTTTGTCTTTCATATATCAATTTATAGGAGTTCTTCAAACATTTTGGATTCTCATCTTTGGACAATTTCATTTCAAATTTCTTTCCCTAATTCATGGTTCTTCTTGTAATCCTATTGCTCTTAAAAAGAACTTTCTATTTTAGAATATTTCAACCATATATAAAAATAGAGAGACTAGTATAATGGACCCCCATGTAGCCATAACCCAGTTCCCACAAATTATTGACTCATAGCCAATCTTGTTCACTTGTAATCCCCCACTCATTCCCCTTACCTGTGGATGATTTTGAAGAAAATGCCAGACATCATGTAATTTCCTCTACATGTCTCTGAAGATAAGAACTCTTTGTTATTTGGAGATTCAGCTTTGTGTTCCAATCTAGTCGATAAAAATCAAACTCCTGGTGATAGTTAGGCCATCCTGAGGGAAATTAACTCAAATTGTGACTTGACTTTCGCAGGGAATTCTATTGGTTATAAGAAGAAATGTATCTCATAGGGAATAAAATGCGAGCTTTTTCCTATTCAAGTCATTTCAGTTTTTTTTTTTTTTTGTTACATACCTATTTGTTACATACCTTTGCCTTCGGCTCAGCTCACGTCCCTGGGATCAAACCCCATATCGGGCTCTCTGCTCCGCAGGGAGCCTGCTTCCTCCTCTCTCTCTCTCTCTGCCTACTTGTGATCTCTGTCTGTCAAATAAATAAATAAAATCTTTAAAAAAAAAAAAGACACTTAACTCAAAATACATGGTGATACTATGGATAAAGTCACTACACTCGTGTTACAATTATAGAAGAATCTGGAAAGAACATCCCATCATTCAGTCCCTTCAAATGTATCATCTTACCAAATTACCTCTTGTAAATTATTCATATACAGTGTACTGTGTCTCTTAGAGTTTAACAACTTCATTTGCATACCTCTCTAAAATGGTGTTTTTAATTGTTATTTTAAGCAACACTTCATTAGCGATTTCTGTCTGTTTTTATTAAAATGTCTAAATACAATGATTTTCTGTTAATTAAAAAAAATAAATGCAACTGCTTTACTGTTATATTATCTTCCATTCACAAAGAAGAAAAAGAAGATTAAGTAGCTGACAGTATATGAGAGAGGAACTGAAAAAGACCAACACAGGATCACTGGCTTTCTCTGCCTTTTCTCCTTTGGTTTCATATCCTTGGAAGGCTGTGATTGTTTGCAGCTCTGTCTCTTTTCCTCAGGGCCTGCTTGACACATTGGATTCTGAAAATCTCTTCCCTTCCCTCTGACGCTGCTTGCACACTTGCTATGCCTAGACCTCTCCTTGCCCTTCTTTCACGGTTATCTGGCAGGACTAAGAATTGTGTCCTTTTGATCCTTGTGTTTTACCTTCTTGATTAATCTGGCACTCCCAGACTTCCAGCTGAGCCCATTCTCTGGATTTGTACAGCTGCAAGGAATCTTATGGAGTAGAAGGGCTTCTCGGAACTCTCGAACCTTGGCCAGTCGGTACTTTCTTGGCCACTCTCTGTTCAGCAGTTGACCACTGCTGATCTAATGAAACTCTTCTTTTGTTTTCATACCCGACATATTTCTTTCCAGTCTTCATTACCAAAGCAACTCTAGGGAATGGAGAATCTTCAAGATTTTAATAGGCATTCTGTGTAAGTCAGGATTCTTCGGAGAAACAAAACCGATAGGATCTATGTGTAGATTTGTTTGAGGAATTGGCTTATGCAATTAAGGAGGCTGAGAAGTCCCAGGATCTGCTGTCTATAGGTTGGACATCCGGGAAAGCTGGTCGTGTAATCCAGTCTGAGTCAGAAGCCCGAAAGCCAGGAGAGCTGATGGTGTAAATCCCAGTCCAAGGGTAGAAGAAGATAAGATGGGATTTATCAGTTCAGCAATGAGGCAGGTAAAAAGGGGACAGATTTCTTCTTCTTCCCCCTCTTGTTCTGTCCAGGCCCTCAGTCGACTGGATAATGCCCCATCACACTGGGGAGGATAGTCTTCTTTACAGAATCCACTAGTTTATTTTTATTTTTTAAAGATTTTATTTATTCATTTGAGATAGAGAGCATGAGCGGGGAGGGACAGACAGAGAAGGAGAAGCAGACTCCTACTGATCAGGGAGCCTGACGCAGGGCTCAATCCCAGGACACTGAGATCAGGACCTGAACCGAAGGCAGACACTTAACCGATGGAGCCACCTCCCAGAATCCACCATTTTAAATGCTAATCTCGTTGGAATCACCCTCATGGAAACACCCAGGAACAGTGTTTAATCTGGGCACCCTAGAGCCCATTCAAATTGACACAGGAAATTAATCATCACTCCTCCCTTCATGCCAATGTTCCTTTTATCTGTATGCTTGATAAAACATTTGTTCTGTTTGATCCCAGAGATCTGTCTTTCCTTTCATTAATTTTGGCTGTTGTAAATATTAGTCCCCCTCCCATCATGTATTGTTCATATTTCCTCCAGTTATTCACCCATGGCTCATTTAAGCCACCTGTACCTATCCCCATTTTATAATGGCTTTGGCCCATTTAGTGACCATTTTGAGAAAAGACTGCCATTCATGGCAAATATGTGTCTCCCAGTGCCTTTGTTCGCGGGCTCTGTGGAATGCTTCCGAGTGACTTTCTGTAATATCTAATCTCAGGCCAAACCAGCTTACACTGCAATGTGACTCAGCTGGTCCATTTCTCTAATGGATACAAACCCACATTTCTCTTTTCGCAAATGACTGTTCATGAGGCCTGTCAATCAAGATGAAGGGTGCTTCATAATGAGCTGTCGGTTTGGTTCCCACTTCTGAGTCTTGGTTGTGTAGCCCTGCTACTATTATACATGCATTGCTTCTTCACATCAAATAACGAACTGACACCACCTCACAGGCTCCCCACTACATTCTTTCTGCCACACTCCTGGCAACTAAAAAGCCCTTAGGAGCACCCAGGGGATCTGACAGATCTGTGAGAAGAACAACCTGTTAATTGAGCTTGGTTATTCTATGGGGAGATCATCGAACATAATGCATGCATAATGGACTAACGTACAGCATTAGCCAGCTCCGAGCCCTCGGGCTGCACCATGTCATGAATAAGCAAAGAGGATGGGAAATCCCAGAGGGAGTGGAATTTGCCCGGAATCCTCCTGCATTCAGCCCTGAGGTTTTTATCAAGGGTCTTTTGTGTACAGAATGTAAGGTCAGAGACTTTTAATATTTCTTTCACTTGTGGGCAGGGAAGACAAGTTCTAAGACCTTATGGGATGCCATTTAATCAAATTCCACAGACTAAACATTTACCAGGAGACAAACAATTCATAGAAATTGTTGCAGCCAAATCCAGGCATGAGACATAATTAAGAAAATGACCAGTATATCTCCAAATAACGCTATTTAATTTTTCCATACACAAGCATGTCAGAAAGGACTAGGCCAATAGCAAGTTCGAATGCCAACATTGCTGTTTTAAAGATGGCCATCCTCTGATCTGGAAAATATAAATATGGTCCTTTCTCTCCCATGGCCATCATCTCCAGTGTATGTCTTATGACAAATAGTGTGACAGAAAAACAAAGAGGATCTGCAAACAGTGCAGAATAACAAAATGGTGTCAATCTTTTTCCAGTCAGAACTATAAGGTCATCGGATTTTTTTAAAGTATAGTTATATGATCAGGACCCAGTCTTCTAAATGAATGGAACGATGATTTTCTGAAATATAATTTAAGGGGTACTTATAAAAGGACATTCAGTCCAAAATGTTTTCTCCATATTTTATATCACAGTACCTAAAATTCACTACACACTCTTAGGAGCTAGAGGATCTCGCAAGTTTCAGTCCCTAATAGTTTTAATGAGAAAGGTAATTCATGAACACATTAATCCACATTATCGTGCCATGTAAGGCTTTCCATGGAGACATGCTTTCTTTTAGGATCCTCAGAGTATGAGATCAAAGACAGGAGAGAGGAGGAGTCACCTAGAGCATGAAGTTTTCTTTGGGAAGGACCAAAAGATGAAACTGGTATTTGAGGTCTAATATGTTCCAGGCCTTTTGCCTGTGGCCATCATGATCAGTGCAACAAGTATCCATCAATATTTTCTCAGCCATCCCTCCTGCAGTGACAAGGAAAGAAAACCAAACTGAAACAAAGGGTTGTCTTTGTTTTTGTTTTTTAAGGTAGATAACTCAAAAGTCTAGAGGTTATTTGTTTCATATCTACCTAGATCTAGGTGCTTGAATGTGCCCTTAGAATCTCTTTGCTTTTTTCTTTTTCTTCTGAAGTATCGTTATTCTCAAGCAGGTTCTTTCCTACACAGGTCTTCCGGTTTACATGTCCTGTCTTTTGGTTTGTCATCTCAAGTTGAGAAACATACTCTTTCAACATCCCTCTCAATCCCAAATGGGACTTCTAAGGGACTTGGATGGGTCCAGCTTAGCCCCTAGTTCATCTCTGTGGTGGGGCTTCCTGGACCAGTAGAAGAACCCAGAAGGCACCAGAATACCTGAGTGGAGCCAATACTGAGTAAAGCATAAGGTGGGCAATGAGAGACAGGAAAACAGAAAGATATGTGAGTTTCCCAGTACCACGGTAACAAATGATCATAAACCTAATGTTAAGCAACACAGATTATTCTGTGGATAAGTCTGATATGGTTCTGACCAGACTGAAATCAGGGTGTCTACAGGGATATATTCTTTCTCAAGGATCCACAGAAGAATCTGTTTCCTTGTTCATGTAGGGGTTGGCCAAATTCAGTTCCATGTGGCAATAGGATCAAAGTCCTCATCTCCTTGCTGGATATTGGTCCTGGTCACTCTCAGCTTCTCGAGGCCTCTGCATTTGCCTTCTTGTGGCCTCTTTCATCTTCAAAGTCCGCAACAGTGGATCAAGTACCTGTCTTGTTTTGAATTTCTCCTGCTGCTTCTTCCAGTGGATTTCTCTCACCACAGCTGGGAAAGGTTCTTCATTTTCAAATATTCATCTGATTAGATTGGACACACTCAGATAATCTAGGATAATCTTCCCATCTCAAGATCTGTAACTTTAATCACATCCACAAAGTCCCTTTTGCCTTGTAAACTAACATATTCATCGGTTTTAGGGGTGAGGATGAGGACGTCTTTGGGAGGTCCTTATTTGGCCTGCCAGAAAGGGGTAGAAAAATACCAAAAATAAACTCCCAAATCTATCATTTTTAAGAAGGAAGTAGCTGTAACTGAAGCTTTCAAGCATGCCTTCACCTATAGTTCCTACAAATGGAATTTAGTAGGAAGCCCCCAACTCCTGTGTCCCTAATGGTAACGTATGATGAGTTCTATCTGAAAAGGTTGTCCTCCTCAACTGAGTACTTGCTGTGCAGAAGGGAAAAACCTATGGAATGATAATGAAAGAGGAAGGAGAGGGCCACCTCGCTCAGCCAGACCAGCCCAGTCAGATGTAGAGTCAGCTGGATCATGTTAACATACTTGGATAATATTGCCACCTAAATGGAACTCAGAAGTACATAGCATTTTGGGGGAGGGGGCATGGATTCCTGCAATGATTCAGCCCTTCAATGAAGCATCTTAATGTAACTCATTAAAACTTAGCATCATCTTCTCTCCAAGACCCAGTCTCAGTGCAGTTTTAGTAGTATGGTTGCTCTAGGCACTTGGCTGGTTTCTCTTATTTCATTGGTTACACCTAGTTGATCAGCTTTCTGGCTCAACAATCCTCTGACCTCTAAACTCAGACTCACCTTGGGTTATGATAAGATCAGTGTCTAAAGTTTACATTAGTATACTATAACAACAATCTATTTATCAATCTATCCATCTGTATATCCATCATCCTGTAACCATCCATTCATTGCTTGTCAAAAAATTTTGTTAAAAATAAGCTTTTGGATTCAGCAAAACCCTCAAAATCAATTTTATTTCTCTTGCAGTTGGAAAATGGATTTTAAATTATTCATGTTAACACCCTCCAGATAAATTGAACTTTTAGAGTATTTAAGAGTATTTAAGAAAAGCTTAGTAAAGTCAATCTTTTACATTAATGGATTCCATTTTTAAAATATTAATTTCACCTTAACCATTGCTTTTTTACTTCTGCAGCCATATCATCAACAATCTCAAGAATCATCAATGTTAATAAGTAAAAAAGTAAGTTATTAAAATTTTAACATTATAAAACACTTTTTCAACTTTTGTTCCTGGCTCTATGACTCACTAGCTGTCTGGAAGAGCCTTTCTGTTACAAATCACCTAAAAAATGCTGGGTAAGATAGCTTTTTTAAGAAAAAAAAAAAAAACTCATATTTTTAAATGCATGCTTGAGCTTACAGGAAAATAAGGGAAATCCTCTTGGGCCAGCAATATAAGACAGGAGGAACCTAGAGAGGCCATGAGCCTTGCAGCGGGCATTCCCCTGAAGGCGTCTTCCAGGTTTTGAGCTCCTGCCCTGTCCTTGGTGGCCATGTAACTTATCCCATAAACCAGAGGGTTTGCAAAGTGAGAAGTGATGCTACTCTTAATAACACCAGGAATCCCGTTTCTTGCTAAGGATACAGAAAGTTGCAGGACAATGTCACTCCCATCTTAATAAGAAAATGCTGAACACCATGCAAAACTCTAACTTCCCTGAACTCATCAAAGAGCTGAGGCCACAAGGCAACTAGGAAACTGAATTGCAAAGGGGGAAAAAGCACCCCCATTCCTAACCCTGAAAAGAGTCAGGATACATGAATTGTTTAAATTGTTTTGCATCTGACAGTGCTCAGGAGGAAGAGGCAGCTGCCATAGAGTGGGGGAGAAGATATTTAAAAAAAAAAACAAAACGAATTGCTCAAGGTTGAATATGTACCAGTGTATCAGTTTAGAGTAAGTGGGGGCTTCAGACACCCAGATACAAGGGGAGTTTTACCCACTCCCAAGCTCCCTTGGGTGCTCTTGAGAAAGATTGGGATTGGCCAAAAGGCTGGAGAAGACCCCCTTTTGGTGGCACAGATGCGGGAGGAGGTTGCTGTTGGGGAAGAAGCAGCAAGGCTTCTGGTCGTCAGTGCTGCTAAGAGAGAACAAGCAAATTCACGTGCCTCTGGAGGAAGGACAGCAAACCCTTTCCCCCATATCAGTATTCAGACCAAGATTTACTACTCCCAGGGAAAGAATAGAAGCAGAAGCCATCTGCCCTTTGGGAGAAGCAATGAATTCTTGCACAAGAGTAAGCAAAGGTCTGCTAAGACTCAGGGAGAAGCAGGAACCTCTCCGGACAAGGGACCCCATTCGTGTAGTCCAGCTCTTGACCTATCAGGACACAAAGCACGGAGGACGGGGAAGAGTGGATTTAGAAGGGGCAGAGAGAAAATTCTCAGCATAACGATTAAAAACTGTGGGAGAGAATCAAAAAGTATGTTTAAGGAACACGACATTGTGAAAAACAGCCCAAGAGACTTGAAAAAAAAAAAAAAAAGAAATCCTAAAAATAAAAAATTAAAGAATTGAAATTATATGTTCAACTCAGTTGATAATCAGCAGATTAGGTAAATTGATCTTTAGTTGATGGATAACCAGCAGAAGAGAAAAGCAATGAAGGGGAAGATAAATCACCCGCAAGAGGGCACAGGGAAACAGATGAAAAATGTGAAAGGCAAGTTAAGAAACCTTGAGTGGGAAGGTTTAACGTATGCCTAAATCACTGAGGTTTTTGAGTAGGTAATAGTCAAAGAGTTAACAGCTATTTTTCAGAAATGAAAAAAAACATGGTTCCTCAGATTCATGAGGCCAATGAATCCTGAATGGGATAATGTCCCACCTAGACACAACACAGTGTAGGAAAATTTCACAACCACTGAACAGAGATGGAAAAAAAACTTTTAAAAGCAACAAAGACGAGAATATAGCCAAAAAAGGAATAATAATAAGTAGATTAATAGTAGACTCCTTTTTGGGGAGAAAACAAGTGAAAACATAATGAAATGTGTTCAAAGAGCTGAACGAAATTAATGGTCAGCTTGTATTCTATACAGCCTAAATTTTTACTCAAAAGAAAAGACAAAATGAAGACATTTACAGACGAAAATTGAGAGGGATTACTGCTAAGAATTCTTCATGAAGAAAATTTAAAAGCATATGCTTTAGGAAGAAGAAAAAAGAATACTGGAGCAAAGTCCAAGGTACAAGAAAGAGTCATGAGCAAAGAAAATCAGATGCTTCTGTTTAAATCTAAATAGTAACAGTGTGAGACAACAACAATAATGTCTAATTTCCTGTGTTGAAAAAAAACAAGATCGAGCTAAAATACTAGAAGGAAGAGCAAAACATAGGAGGTAGGTAACTAGACTTAAAGCAGATTCATGCCATGCTATTGATGGTTTGTATAGTTGAAGATGTTGGTTAACACTGGACGTTGTTAACTCAAATGTGTATCTATAAATGTCTGTGGCAATTTTTAAACAAATAGCAATAGTTTATAACTTCCAAATGAATAGGGAGAAAAATGGAATGAGAAAAATTCAATTAATGTAGAAGAAACCACCAGGAAATTAAAATGCATAGAAAGAAGAGGTAAATATAAAAAGTTATCTCCTTAAGGCAAATTGTGTTTAGCTTAGTGTACATTGCTTCAAGCACAGAGACACTAAGAAAATGTATTCACTGGAAAACTTAGCTCCTCTCTCATCTTTGGGTTGCTTAAAGATATTCATACCATTGGGGGGCCTGGGGTGGCTCAGTTGGTTAAGCGGCTGGCTTTTTTTTTTTTTTTTTAAGATTTTATTTATTTATTTGAGAGAGAGAGGCCACAAGTGGGGAGAGGGACAGAAAGAGAGGGAGAAGCAGACTCCCTGCTGATCAGGGAGCCCCGCGTGGGGCTCAGTCCCAGGACCCTGGGATCATAACCTGAGCTGAAGGCAAATGCTTAACCCACAGAGCCACCCAGGTGCCCTGAATGGCTGACTCTTGATTTCAGCTCAGGTCATGATCTTGGGATCCTGGGATCAAGCACAACGTCAAGCCGGGTGTCAGGCCCCATGTGGGGGTCCATGCTCAGCAGGGAATGTGTCTCAGGATTCTCTCTTTCCCTCTGCCCCTCCCTCCATTCGCTCCTTCTCTCAAATGAATAACTAAATTTAAAAAAAAGTTATTCAGACCATTTAGGAGACCATATTCTTTTTCTGATTTACTTGCTTTTTCTCTCATTTCCTGTCTCACTGTCTTCATTTGTCTGTCTTCCATCATCCATACAGTTTTCTCTTAATGCCCCCATCCCTCTTTCCTGTAACCATGCACCCACCTCTCTATCCATCCATTTCTTCATCTATGCATCTTTATAACCCAAATCTATTTCCAAGCCAAGCAATGCTACTTGGCATCTCCTTTGAATTTTAACAGGCACCTTAAACTTCACATACCCAAAATGCAACCCCTGATTTCACTCTCCCACCAAGTTCATCCCTCCTTCAGCCTTCACCGTTTCAGCAAATGGTACCGCCAACCACTCAACTGCTCAGCCAAAAACCTGGGAGCCATCTTGATGATTCTTTCCCTCACCCTTCATATCCCATTCATCACCGGGTGGTGTCAGCTCCACCTTCAAAATATATCTTAGGTCTGCCAGGGTCTCACCATCTCCACTGCTACATCCTCTATCTACACCAGCAGTCTCTTTCTTCTAAACCATTGGAATAGCCTTCAAACCACTTCTCCTCTTGTTTTTCTTTCTATCCTATATCCACAGTGGCCAGAGTGATCTTGTCAAAGGGTCAAGCAGACCATGTCACCCTCTTCTTAAAAGCCTCTGTGGGTTTCTGGTCCCATTGGGTCCAGAAATAAACAGAAAATCTCTATGACTTTTATGGCTATTAGGATCTGGCGCCTGCTCAGCCTTTTGGCCTGATTTTCTTGGGTTCTGCATTTCATTCATTTTGCCCCAGCCCCACTGACCTTCTTCCTGCTCCTCCAATATGCCGAGCTTATATCTGATTCAGGACTGTGGATCTAATGCTTCCTTTACCAGACTTGTTAAAGATCAGGTCTCCCCTGAAATGTCACATCCTCAGACAGATGTTGCTTGAGGCAATTTATGTCCATCTGAACATTCATTCCCAATATTTTCACTATTTGGAGTTTTTTTTTAACATATTGAAGTTATCTTTTTAAAGTTAATCACGTCTCCTACTTAAAGCATGAACTTTCTGAGGGTGGGGACCTTGTCCACTATTATGTCCTCAGGGTCTATAATTATGCCTGGCACATAGTAGGGGCTCTGTTATTATTCAGTAAATGAGTACTTGACGTTTATTAATTCCACAACTGGGGGTAAAGGGTGGTTACATTATTTTCTTTTTAATAATCGAGTAATATTTCTGGAACCCCTTTAGCAGAGCTAACGAGGATTTCCACGCTCTCGGTCATAGTTTAGTGGTACCCTGATTCCTTAGGGCTGCAGAGAACACAGGGGTTTCTCATGTGGTCAGGAAGTAGGAGACCATCCTCCAATCTGGTGCTGATACACGGAGAGTCCTTGGGGTCCTGTTGAAAGTTGCACGTCCATTTTCTTTTTCCAGGTCTGGGCATGAGTCCTCTTTGTGTTAGCTCACACTGATCTGAGAAGATCCTTCAGGAAGTTTTGTCCCCTCAAAGAGCACTGCATGGCAGTGGACATGGGTTGCCATCCTTAAGAAGCACCACCCCTGCCCCAAGTCGTGAGAAAGTTTGGTCTCTTCACTCCCTGGTAAGACTAGTTGTGCCTTCCCCCTACCTAGCATCAGCCTCTCAGTCAGCCTTGTTGGAGACAGAACTCTTGAATGCTCTGCTAGGAAACTTTGGGCGGAAATCTTGACATACAAGATTTGTTTGACTATACTTGGACATTTGGGCACCCAGGAACCCAGACTCAACATAAAGATGTCATGGGGTAGGAAGAAAAAATTCTCACACTTACCCTAGTCTCCTTCAGCAACAAGAACAAAGCAGACATTAATATCTCAGTAGTTTTCTTGTTTTTTAAAGATTTTATTTATTTATTTGACAGACCGTGATCACAAGTAGGCAGAGAGGCAGGCAGAGAAAGGAGGAAGCAGGCTCCCTGCTGAGCAGAGCGCCCCATGCGGGGCTCGATCCCGACGCTGGGATCATGACCTGAGCAGAAGGCAGAGGCTTTAACCCACTGAGCCACCCAAGCACCCCTCAGTAGTTTTTTACATATATATTCTTTGCCAAGTAAAATTATTCTGACATATGTAAATAAATCCTTTTCTAAAGAAAAGGACCAGAAATAATTACTATGCATTCATTTCTTTAATTACAACATACAAATTGCAGTTAAGAACTGGAATTGGTAGGGGTTTTGTGCTCATTAGGTTTATTTTTTCTTCTACTTTATAAGACTTTAAGGAGTTAGTGCACATGAGAAATTATTTACTATTTCTAGCCAATTAACTTAGGAATTGCAAACTTAATATAATCACCATCTTATTTTGCAAATATTAAAATAATTTATGTTGTTAAGCATTTGATTGATCTTCTGTTACTTAGTCTTACATTTTCAGTTTATTGTTTTTCCCTGCAGACAGTGGAAACACCATTGAAGATTAAGATGTCCCTTCATTAAGAATGATGTAATTTGTTTAATTTCCAAATATTTACATATGATGGTTACATGTGTTCTATTCTTAATTCTCTGAAGTTGGTCTTTAATAGTTTTTTTTTTAATTAGAAAGGAAAATATCATTTCACACTAAGCATTTTAATAATACTGTGATTCAAATTTTAAACATTTAAAAAATATGACAGAGAGCTCAAATCATTAATATTACAAAGAGGTCATGCAAGTTAATATGAAGACTTAAATCTATAGTACATCATGTTAGGGCAAGTAATAAACTAAGAAAAATACCTGTGTCACAAATTTGACCAAAGTTTATTGTAATTACTATATAAAGAGTCATGACAAATCAATAAGAACATTGGCATACAAATGAAAGAGCACTATAATCCAGTGATAAAGAGCTCAGGCTCTGGAGATAGAGCTGTGTTCAAATCCAAGTCCTATCAATTGTTGTGAGATCCTGGGCAAGACGCAAAACTTCCAGTGACCTCTTAGAGTTCTAATTTATAATACAGAGATACTTAAAAGTGATTGTTGCAGTGTACTTGGGGAAAATAAGTAAAATCACACACCTACAACTCTTGGTGCTGTCATTGGGATTCAGTACTTATGGTTATTTTGGCAAAAGATGTGAATAGGCAATTTGCAAAAGAAGAAATAGAAATGATTAAGAGGGGTGTGTGGGTGGCTCAGTCATTAAGCATCTGTCTTCGTCCAGGTCATGATCTGGGGGTCCTGGGATTGAGCCCCACCTCGGGATCTCTGCTCGGCAGTAAGTCTGCTTCTTCCGCTCCCTCTGTGATTTCTCTTGCTTTCACTCGCTCTCAAATAAATGAATAAAATCTTTAACAAGAATGATTAACACATATGCAAAAATCTAAATCTCATTATTAATCAGACAGATAGAAATGAAAACAGCAATAAGATATCATTTTTTCTCACAAATTTAAATTTAAAAATATTTCTAATTCTCAATTTTGATACATGTGGGGTGAGTCCTGAGAATGAGTATAAATTGAGACAATTTTTTCAGAAGGCAATTTGGCAACTTTTATCAAGGCCTTTAAATATTTTCATAGCCTTTGACCATATCTAGTCATTGCTCTACTCACGCAGACACCATTTACACTGTGCTTTGAATTTGCAACTTTTATGTAGAATACACTGGTGCTTTCTAGGGTTGTACAGCTGGTGGCCCTACCATAGCTGTGTTCAACATATAGCAGTCAAGCCTAAGAAAATAAACAGAAAGGCACCCATGGATGTATGTGCAAGAATTTTTATCCCAGTATGAACCACAAAAAGGAAAATCTGTGGAGCAATTTAAATTTCAATCAATAGAGGAATAATGAATTAAATTATTATAGATTCATACAATGGAATTTCAGATAGCCATTAAACATCACATTAAGACTATATAATGATATGGAGAAATTTTAATACTTCCTTCCAAAATGAAGGTAGCTTTCTTATTGTCTCCAATGATAAAAGTAAAATGTAATCATTTAAAAAATTATACAATATAGAAAAACCGAAGTAGTTATAATAATCTCAATATACAAAGATAGGCGCTTTTGATATAGGTCCTAACAAGGTTTTCTCCACATGTATGTTCATATTCCTACATAACATAAAATGCAGAAAGCAGACTATGAAACTGCTAATCCCCCCCAGGGAGAAAATTAACAGCAACAGTATTAATGTATTTATGCATGCTGGTGGGAATATGGGTGATTTTTATATTTACTTATCTCTCTTTTACGTCTAGCATACCTACAGTTAGCATGAGTATGTACTGTTACAAGAAAAACATTTTAAATAACATATAGACAGTAAGTGATTTGATATTAAGCTAACATAGGACTATTTCTTTTGGTGCTTTGAATATAAAATACAGACCTATTCCTTCTGCGAAATGAGAAATAACACTCATTAATCACATCGCTGTCTTCCTCTTAATGAAGACATGCAAATGCATATGCAAACAAGCTGAACTTCTATTATGAAGCTATGACAGGAAGCTCTGAAAAAGAGAAGGTAATGATACAGTTTGAAAAGTAGGAGGGCAGAAGAAGTTTAGCAGCAGCAAAAGATTTCTACTCTGAATTCCTTAAAAGAACTGTATGAACCTGATAGTGTTCTAACAATAATAAAATAAGATCGCAAACATCATTAAGAAACGAAATCTAGTCATTATGGTATGGCACACTGTGTGTAACGGAATGGGGATGTGAAGACTCAAATCAGAATGAAAATGTAGAAAGTTATAATATTGCTCAGACTTTTTCCTAAGTCTTGTGAGATCATCATAGTCAATTACTTGTCAAATTCAGTCAATATTACCCATGTATAATTCTGGGATATTTTTATCCAATATCATACATTTGGATCAGAACTGAAAAAGCCATTTCAACATTAAAACATTTTGTCTACACCATTCCATGTTCTCACATGTCAGGAAATACAAATTGAGCAAACTCAGTGTCCCCCAAGATCATTAACGTTCAGTAGGAAAGGCCTTAATGTCACAAGAGGGTAGGAAGCGTTAAGGTTCTCATTACAACTGTCCCAAAGAGAATTGGAGTTAGGCTTATAGAAAATTAAATTCCTTGGACAGGGCAGAAGACAATATCTAACAGCATTCTATTGTGTTAACTCTGCTTCTGCCCTTTTGTGCAGAAAATCAGGACAGCCTGCCACCTTCAGATGGCTTGGGAAACCAGAACAAAGATAAACACTCACTTGGATTTTACAGACATATTTTAAGTTCTGTTATAGGAAAGATTCTTGGGTTAGGGAAGGGAAATGCAAAAATGGCAAAACACCCTTGCTGCCCTCCAGAATCTTCTCATCTCATGAGAAAGCTGGATGGAAAGACAACTGCAAAACACAGCAGAATTTTTTTTTTTTTAAGGCTGAATTGGGGGTGTGTAAACACAATACGAGATTAAAAGACAGTCCCTTAGAAAGGGGCTGTGATCTTCCTTACAATGATCACAGACCTTACCACTCAAAGCAGGATTCTTGGAGTAGCATCACCCGAGGGCTAGGGAGAGACGAAGACACTTCTCTCCCAGCCCTGGACCTCCTGAATCAGAATCTCTGAGAGTGGGGCCCAGTCTTAACAGATCTCCAGGTAATGTTTATAGGTTCTGAATTTTGAAAAGCAGCATTGATCTGAAATAGAGATGCTTGTGATGTAAGAGGACACGAGCTTTACTGTTGCTTAATAATGCATTGTTTAAAAATCAATGATTATATTTGCTCATTATAGAAAAATTAGAAAATCTGGAGGGGTACAAAAGGTGAAAAAAATTACCTTATGAATTATTAGGCTTCTTCAAAGAAATAGAACCAATAGAATATGTGTGTTTAGATAGACATAAATATATGCATACGTGTGTGTGTGTGTGTGTGTATGTATGTATATATATTCATGCCAATATATATTGGCTCATGTTAATTCCTGTATATATGGAGGCACATGCTTATAGAGGCTGATAAGTCCCAGATCTGCAATGTGAGTCAGCAAGCTAGAGACGTAGAAGAGCTGATGGCTTATTTACAATCTAAAAGCCAATAGACAGGAGCCCCAAGAAGAGCCAGTGTTTCAGTTCAAGTTCAGAATCAACAGAAGAGCTGATGTAGTCTGAAAGCCGTCAGAAAGAGTTCTGTCTTAACTCAAAGGAGGGTCAGCCTTTTAGTTCTAGTCAGATCTTCAACTGATCGGATGGGGCCCACCCATCTTAGGGAAGGCAATCTGCTTTACTCAGTCTACTGATTTAAATTTTAACCTCATTAAAAAACAAACAAACAAACAAACAAACAAACAAAAAACCCTTACAGAAACACCCAGAATAATTTTGTATCAATTACCTGGACACTGGAGTCCCTGGGTAGCTCTGGTTAAGCATCTGCCTTTGGCTCTGGTCATGATCCCAGGGTAGTGAGATCGTGCCCCACATGGGGCTCCCTGCTGGGTGAGGAGTCTGCTTCTCCCTCTCCTTCTGCCCCTCGCACTGCTTGTTCTCGGCTCTCTCTCTCTCTCTCTTTCAAGTAAATAAATAACATCTTAAAAAAAATAGCCAGCTGCTCAGCTGGGAGCATGCTTCTCCCTCTCCTCCCCACCCGTGCTTTCTCTCTCACTATCTCTGTCACTATTTCTGTTGCTGTCTCTGTCTCTGTCTCAAATAAATAAATACAATCTTAAAGAAAAAATACCTGGGCACCCTCTAGCCCAATCATGTTGACACATCAAATTAATCTTCATAACTGAATTAACTGCTCTAACCATTTTGATTTGTTTGACTCACCACCCTCTTGGTTTCAACCCTGAGGGATGGGAGTGGATGTGGATGAGAATAAATTCTCTGGATATAAAGACTCAGCTAAAAGACTTTTTGTCTCTGTGCAGCAAACACCACTGGAATCAGAAGGCAGCTGAATTCACCTGTGATACCACCGCCTCCTATCCAAGCTGAGAGTTTCATTTTCATATATTCATAACACATAAGAAGTTGAGGGTCTTTTTTTCCCCAAAGTAATTTTTTTTAGCTGTGGCATGAAGTATTTCTCTGGCATAAATATCACCCTTCAACCCCACCTGAGCTGAAAATCCCATTTCTAATCTTCTTTCTGATTGAGAAATGATAGAGTGGATTTGCCGGCAAACATCTCCCTCACTGACAGCTGGCTGCTCTGGAGGGAGTGGCCCTAAAGTAAGTGCATGCCTTTTGTGCTTACTCGTTGAGAAATATCTTTTTAAAATCGTAATGTGGGCAAAATTTGAAGACAAATTGCGCCACACTGATTAAGAAATTTTTGTGCAAATGTTAACTTCTACTCTGTTTCCTCATATCACTATAACTGTAGTCACATGATCTTATGAAAGGTCTTGACGAGAATTTGATTCTCTCTCCTTCCTTTATGACCAGAGACAGTCCTGGCAAAATCCTGGAGCAACATTAGCCTTTGCCATTCCCCAATGACCTCCTTGTCATTATAATCTCTTCTCTCCATCCCATCTTTCCTGCCAGTGGTTCTAAACCTTACCAGTACATTGGAATCATCTAGAATTTTTAAAAAAATACAGGTGTTTGTTTCCACCCATAGGGATTCTGATTTGTTTGTTTTGGGGTGTTGCAATCTGGGCATTGGGATTTCAGAAAGCCTTCTGGGTGGTTTTGATGCGCAGCCAGAGTTGTGAACCATTCTTCTAGGACCCTTGTTGCTCAAGTGTGGTGATGCACCATTGGCATCCGGTGGAAACTTGTTAGAAGTACAGGGTTTGGGACTTGCCCCACATCTGCTGAATCAGAGTCTGTGTTTTAAGATGACCCCTAGGTATTCTGTAGAAGTATTTAAGGTTGCATACCCCTGTCCTGTGTGTGGGTGTTAAAATCAGCTTTTGGGATAAGGAAACTTACTCAGGTGAAAATAGTTATTCGGTTTAATGTCTTAGGTCCCCCCAAAGTGATTGATTATAACATGTGTTCACAGCACTGTTTAAGTCAAAGAAGTGAAAGTTCTAATTTTGGAACTTCCAGTATCTGAAAGCTGGATAGGACAGAGTTTTTGATCAGGGAGCATTCTTGGCTCCCCGCAATCACCTCACTTGAGCAAATACCTTCTTTTTCTCCCAAATACTATGCCTCTTGCTCCTCAGGCCCTTTGGGTCAGAACACAAGCCCTGCAAAGTCTCCAGAGCCTGGCCTGCCCCATGATTTGTGCTTTAGACAAGGAAGGACAGTACCCTTCCATGTTCAAATAGAAAAACATGCGTGTTTAAAGCAAAGAAGATATATGTTAAAGATTTCATTTCTTTCCTGAGTAAATGCTCAAGCAGGAAAATATTTACCAAAAAAGCAAAAAGAAACTTCCACTAAAGAGTGATTTCCTTCCTTCCTTCCTCTCTTTCTTTAGCACACTCTGAAAAGAATCAGCCAAAGCTGGGTTCCAATTAATGCCTAGAACCTTGGTAAATTATTTACCCTCTCATTTTAGTTTCCTTAAATAAAGTGGGGATGAGGGACGCCTGGGTGGCCCAGTTGGTTAAGCAGCTGCCTTCAGCTCAGGTCATGATCCCAGCGTCCTGGGATGGAGTCTCGCATTGGGCTCCTTGCTTAGCGGGGAGCCTGCTTCTCCCTCTTCCTCTGCCTGCCACTCTGCCTGTGCTTGCTCTTGCTCCTCTCTCTCTCTGACAAATAAATAAAATCTTAAAAAAAAATCAAATAAAATAAAGTGGGGATGATACTACTTACCACCAGCATTGTCATGCATTTTGATTAAGATGTAACACAGTGGGGCGCCTGGGTGGCTCAGTGGGTTGGGCCTCTGCCTTCGGCTCAGGTCATGATCTCAGGGTCCTGGGATCCAGCCCCGCATCAGGCTCTCTGCTCAGCAGGGATCCTGCTTCCCCTCCTCTCTCTCTCTCTCTGACTGCCTCTTTGCCTACTTGTGATCTCTCTCTCTGTCAAACAAATAAATAAAATATTTAAAAAAATATGTAACACAGGGTTTTTGGCCTCAGTTTCCCTAAAGGGAAAATGGAGATCATGATCCTCCTTTCAGGCTGGTTGTGAATATATGAGAAGGTAGACGGAGTCCTGAGCCTGGTCCTGGCACATGGTAAATGGTTATTATGTGGCAGGTGATTTTTCTGTATTGCTGAGTGGCAGTGCTGAGATGGATAATTAAAGTAATGGCAGCAGGTGCCTGGGTGGCTCAATCAATTAAGTGTCCGACTTTGGCTCAGGTCATGATCTGAGGGTCCTGGGATCAAGCTCTGCATTGGGTTCTCCCTTCAGCGGGAGTCTGCTTCTCCCTCTTCCTCTTCTCTTGCCCCTCCCCCTCCCATGTGCACTCATGCTCACTCTCTCTATCAAATAAATTATATATATATATATATATTTTTTTTTAAAGTAATGGCAGTAGTAGCAAGTCATCAAATGTTGGTTTTCTTCCATTTATCTTCTAGGGGCCAGATTTGGCGGAGAGATTAAGTAACCTGCCTATCCTCTGTCATTGTACTATATTTTCACATTCTACCAGGATTCTTACCCAAAGAGGCTGGTGGGGAAATGTTGTCCTGTGAGATATTACCATTTGGTGTGGGGTGTGTGTATGTGATTGTGTGTGTGTGTGTGTGTGTGTGTGTGAAAGTGAGAGAGAGATTGAGGAAGGATCTGAGTGTACTTTCCTTTTTTATATTCCACACACTACTCCCTGCAGATTCTGAAGCTCTCTCCGCTAGCAACATCCACTCCTTCCCCAGGAACTGTTATAGGTAAAAAGTGTTTGTTGTACGTTAATATTATTTAGCACCCTCCTACATTGTTTTTTTTTTTAATATAAATATGAGGCATTATTATCACCATTTTAACAGGTAAATACACTAAGAAAGAGGAAAAACAAAGTTCCTTGTCCAAGGTCACCAGGCGGTATGCAGCAGAATCAGGATTTGAACTGGATTTATCTCCATAAGCTCAGGTGTCTCAGGGCACCTGGTGGCTCAGTCTGTTAGGTGTCTGCCTTCGGCTGAGGTCAGTCCCAGGATCAAACCCCCTATCCGGCTCCCTGCTCAGCAGGGAGTCTGCTTCTCCCTCTGACCCTCACTCCGCTCATGTTCTCTCTCTCTCTCTCTCAATCCCTCTGTTTCTCTCCCAAGTAAATAAATAAAATCTTAAAAAACAAAACAAAACAAAAAACAGAACAACAACAACAACAAAAAACCTATGAGGCCCAGGCCTCTCTCATATGTTTTGATGTACTCTTATACAAGTGATGTAACACAAGAAGGGTAGGTGGAGATGAAAATTACTTTTCCATCAGACCATTGTTCTCCCAGCCTGCTCTGGGAAAGTAGGTGTAAGCACACCATGCTTGACTCTAGGGCAGGGACACCCAGAACTCCTCACTGGGCTTCTATGTGGCAGACACAGTACTGATCTATTATTTTATTTGGTCCTCCCAAATTCTGTGAACTAGGTATTATTGCTCCATTTTAAAGACCAGGAAACTAGCATTAAGTAAATTGCTCAAGGTCACAGAGCTAATAAATGAGGAACCAGGATGGAATGGTGACTGTCTGACTCCACAGATACACATTGAGCTTTTCCAAAATCACTTCTTCATGCCTCATTTTACAAACGAATCCAGAATAGTTGCCACAGGCTAAAATATGTTTCCCTATACCAGAAGATTGATCCAGATATTGTGTCTCTTAGCTTTCCTCCAGTGCCCACTTACTCTCCCTCCTTAAAAAAAAATTAAAAAGATTTTTCTGTTTTGTTATCAAATCTATAACTGCCACAGGGAAAGAAACGAAAATATTGATTCAGAACTTTTTCTGAGGGCTGAAGGCACAGCACATTCTGAGTATCTGCTTGGTTCTCTGAGCTGACAAGCTAAAACTGTGGATGAAAAAAAATGCCATTTATCTAGAAACAGACTTTGAGACTTGGTTTTAGAGGTTTTATTTTTTTTTTAATCTGCTGAAAAGAAAGTTGTTACCAGAATGGATAATAACTGTGCTTCCTAATTAGAGATCATTTCTATAGCTTGAAACCCTGTTCCAGCAGAGATGTAAATGTCCAGAAAGAGGCGATGGAGATCATCTTGTTGAATACCCCAGGGCAAGGATGTAGTTTTCCTGTATCTTTCTTCCTTGGGTCCACTATACTCAGACACATACTGAGTGCTCACTAAACGTGACTGAATCAATTACTGAGTGCATAAATGCATGGATAGTTAGCAGAGAATAAATGCTTTGAATACCTTTATGAAAGCAAATGTTGACATAGGTAGCCCCCAGATGACATGAGCAACAAACGCGTTACACACCTTTGCACAGAGGAGACTTAAAGCACTCTTCACTTTAGTTTATCCTAGATTTCTCTTATGACATGGAAGGCAGAAAAGAAGTTTGTAATCTAAAATGTTTGGGAACAAAGCCAAGAGTTGCAGTATGCAGAAGAAAACATACTTCATGAGTTTCTGCACTCTATCATGAGTTTCTAAAGTTTTTTTTTCCCATCAGAAAGAAAGAAAAGCTCTCTCTTCTTTTTCTGCCTCTCTCCCCCTTTCTCTGCATCTTTTTTTTTTTTTTAAGATTTTATTTATTTATTTGACAGAGAAATCGCAAGTAGGCAGAGAGGCAGGCAGGGAGAGAGGGGAAGCAGGCTCCCTGCTGAGCAGAGAGCCCAATGTGGGGCTTGATCCCAGGACCCTGAGATGATGACCTGAGCCAAAGGCAGAGGCTTAACCCACTGAGACACCCAGGTGCCCTTTCTCTGCATCCTTCAAGTCCAAGAGGTTGTAGCCGATGGTGTGATATGTGTATATACGTGTATGTGTGTGCGCGTGCGCATGTGTGCCTGTCTAATCACTCCACCCCCAAGTTAAGTGGTTAAGTAGGAAACTCAGGGAGATACTTCAGGACCCCTCTGCACTTCAGTGAGGAAATTCAGAACACCTGTACTTGTGGCGTGTGTGTCGCCACTAGGGGTCCCCAAGCAGCAAGTGATGGGAATTGGGAATTGGGTAGCAGAGGCAGTCTCTCTTTGTCTGCACCCCAGGTGCGGACTCCTTTTGTTCAGAGGCTGGGTTGCTACCTGCAGCGTCGGAGCTGTCTGCTGGCTAAGCTCCCCCCTGGGCTGCCTGCACACCTCTTCTGAGGAAATGATGGTTTTCTCAGCTTCTGCTTCTAGTTACGCCTGATGTTACCCCTGAAGAGCCAATGTTTTCTCTTTAACAGGACCAGGAGTCTTTGTATTAGAAATACAGCTTAAACTATAAAGGGAAATGTTTCTTCCTACAACAAAGAGTATATCGATGTTGAGAAATTGATGGCAAAAAGACCAATTTCCAGGGTACAATAGAGTATTTGCCATAAAATATTTAAAGCTAGTTGACAAATAGTCCCACCATTCTTCCTTGAATGCCGGCCACTGGATTAATCTTGAAAGTAAGGAATATTTCATTCTGTGTTTAGCACAGAGGAAAGGAATGACCTTCACAAAGAAACACCCCAGAGTGCCTGAAACATGAGAGCCCAGCTCCAGCCACAAAAGCTACTTCTCCCTGTGGTGTTTTCTTGGCTGCTTTTAAACTTCAAAGGAAAAGTAGAGCAAAAATAAACAAATTATAGCAACATAAGAGCTACTCTGTAAACAATAAATTGTATCAGTTGGAACAGCTGGTGATGAGGGTGGGGGAGGTAGGTGGGGTAGGTGGGGATTACAAACACTTGCTCCATCAAAATTGTATTCTTATATTTTCACCATTTTGGGTTTTCTTACTCATAGTAAAATAGTGTTATTACATGTCCATCAACTTCTTTTTGTACTACAGATATGTTACTCATCATCTTGTTGGTAGTCCGAGCTACTGATGGGAAAAGTCATTGGCAAACATGAAAAACATTTATGGATTTATTAGTTCCTTAGTTTACTCACTTATTCCACAAATATCTATGGATATTTACACACTTATCGTGTGTAAAGCCTGGTAGAGAATACAAAGGCTGGCCAGACAGCAATCCTGCCCCCAGGAAGCTTTTAATAGAGTAGGGAGATAAAATACATGTTCCAAAATTACCATCAAAACAAAACCAGAGCATCTGCCAATAGAGCGATACAGGGGAAAGACTAGAGGAATTCAATAGAAGGAAAGCTGGTTTCTGGCTTTGGGACCAGGGGAGATTTTCCAAGAAGGGGCATTCTACCTACCCCTTCACAGTGTAAGATGCTCAGCAAGGAGAGCACGGGAAAAGGCCAGTGCTGCCAGCCCTCAGTGGTACTGGACGCAGTGAGAAGGGGTCACGTGTGTGAAGGCGAGAACAGGAAATATATTTGGAGAGGGAAGGTGGGAAGCCTTTAGATGCTAAAGTAACTTTCATGCTAACAAAATGGTAATTGTTAATCCTCAGTAGACCAAATTATTAACAAAACTCCTTTCGTCCCATGAGGGTTTTAATATTTGAAGAAAAAAGGTAGACATATCTTTAAAAAAAATCCTACTTTTCAAAGAGGCCTAAGATTTTTGCAGCACCAGTGTTCGCTTTTCCACTGACAAATAGGCATTAGCTGGAGTTAATGCCCATGAATGAATGAGTGAATGAATGAGTGAAATATATGAATGAATATCCTTATTGTTTCATTTGGAGAACTGCTTTGGCAGGTCCACAAGCAGGTGCATGAGCCTGCTGGGGAGGGGTTAGCTTCTTATTTCAGGCACCTCCTGCTAATTTACTGATATCATAAACATTTTTGTGAGGAACAGCCAGCCTTTAGGGCTCTGAAGCTAAGAAAAATGATAGTGAGCGATCATGCCTGCTGAGTTTTCTCCATTCGTTGTGGCTTTAACAATCTAAATTATTGATCAACTTTCAGATTTTAGTTCTGAACCCGGAGCTCTCCATTTGTTCTTCAAAATAATAGGCCTTGGAGTTATGGTTCATCTCCTACCAACAAGCTAAGCTTCCCCAGTCATCTTGTTTTTATTCAGTAAGCATGTTTGTTGACCTTGTATCCTTCTTCTGGGCTCTGAACCCAGTGGAAAAAAGTTAGTCTCTGTTTCATTTCACTTTTATATAGCACAGAGTGGCTGTGGGGTAGTACCTTCACAGCAAGTTTCCCTTTGTCCCTTCCCTTTATATTATCTCAAGTCCATCTGAGATAATAAAAGTAATCAACTTCACAAGGCCTGTTTTACCTTCCCTAACTAATGACCGCAAAGTTCTGGGAAGGTAAATATTATCATCTGACTACAGAAATAGAATTTGACATCCTTTTGCAAGACTTCAGAGATGAATAATGAAACCTGTTGTGTATTACTCAATTTGGGACAAGAAAGATATAAACGTTGGGCCAAAGATTAGATATTTCCCCTGGTGGAACAAGTAAATGCTGATTAGTTATCTCCAGATGTAGTGGAAAAAGCAGAAGTTGGTCAAATCATAGATTTGGCCTTTCCGGTGCACAGTTTATAATCACAGCACAAACTATATGCCAGGTACACTGAGGCTTTATACACATGATTTCATTTAATCTTCATAACACCCTATAGTATCAGGATTTGGGTTGCAGGTGGAGAAACTGAGACTCATTGAGTGTAGGTGATTTGCTCATGGTCACGTAACTAGTGAGTGGTGGAACCAGAGTATGAATTCCTGTGTTGTCTTTCGTCTTCAAAGCCCAGAGGGTGTCAGCCCTACTAGGTGACATAGGCAAGTCAGTCCACCATCTAAAGATCTGGAGGGATACATAGGTTACTAGTTAATGAAGTAGATGTGCCTTTGATCAGAAGAACTTTGGGAGAACAGGAAGTCAGTTCTGATGGAGAGATTAGTGTTGTGACGGGCCATATATCCCTGAAGGACTCCAGGTTAGGCTGCATCAAGGCTGCATTGCACAAAAGGAGAGAAAAAGGAGTATGTGTTGAGGGGAAGGGGGTTGGTGCTCAGGTCTCCCTATACCAGGCAGGAATGTTCCAGGTTCCATATAGATGAGGGTCAGGAAGACTCAATGTGGCTGAGGCGGGCTCATGAGCCCTCAACTATTCAGAAAACTGTATTTTTTGAAAAAAAAAAAAAAAAGATACTCATTGGGAAGATGTGCTAGGATGGCATCCCGAAGGGAATTAGAAAAAAAAAAAGTTTAAATCAACTAGAAAATGTGACATGAGTGCATATTACGATTATTCAACATTTATCAGTCACTGTACCTTGGGTGCATGGTTGATGTGGACCCCTAGGACTATCTGCTGTTGCTGTGTCACTCCTGATAATTCTTAAATTGACTCTGTCCTTTTAACCATGTTTTTAAAAATTGAACTACCCCAATGTGAACACTTTCCACTTTGCTACATAATGAGAGTACTTTCACTCCTTTAATGTTTGCGTTTTCCTCTGATCTAACAATTTCTGTTCAAATTTCACAGTTTTCTGTTGCTTCAGGATTGAAAGAACCGATTACCCTGCTGGGAGCGTGAAATAGATTAAAAAAAAAAATCCGTATGATATTTCCTCCCAGTGAAATTAATTTAGGTTTAAATACAGGGGGAAGGTACACACCTTGTGCTCCAGTCTCTTTCTCTCATACACCTAAGCAATCCCTTTTCCTGAAAGGGCACAGTTGGACCTACTGCCAAGTCTTTTGTGAGGATCCTTTACCAGACGAAGTCAGACAACCTCCTTCTCTTGACACCCTGCTTTGTGAGGGCCTGATGACATATTTGGAACATCTCTATTTCTTTGAAGGGCAACCTCAAAAGCCCAGTGGACCCGTTAATCACTGTCGGTGGCTGGGGGTACTTAAATGCGGCTGGATGGGGCTTGCTAGGTGTTTTGAAGGTGTTTTAGAAAACACACCTTCTTGCAGGGTTAGGGACCATCAGCTCCAGAGTAACAAAGAACAATTTGGAGGGGAGTGGAAGAAGCTCTCCAGAGCCTTTCTGGCATCCCAGATCCCCTTTTAGCTAGCATCGTGTCCTTAGTGACCTCGCCTTCGCCCTCTGGATCCCCCAGCCCGGCTGTCTTCGCCGCTCCTTAGCCTGGCCACCCGCAGCGAGACCCACCACCTTCTCCCCACTCCCCACCCCGGGTTGCCTCCAAACCGTGGGGCAGCGCTGCGCCCGCCCCGCAGCCGCGCTTGCCCCACGCCCCCCGGCGACCTCCCCAGCACCTCGGGGTCCCGCGTCCCGGTCCAGCGTCCCCCCGCACCCCAACGCCCTGCAGTCCTCAGCCTCCTCTTCCAGCCCCAGTCGCAGAAGCTGTCAAGCAGCTGAACCAGCCCCCCGAGCTCCCGCGTCTCCTCTCCTTCCTTTGTGTGCGCGCGAGCGGAGTTGGGGCGGAGGGAGAAGGGGGAGGTCGCTCTGTCTGTCTGGCTCCCCCGCCGCCTCTGCCCGGGCTGCTCGAAGTGCCGCTGGGGAGGCAGGAGCCCAGGGGAGGGTGCAGGAGCTGGCGGGGCGCCTCCGGGCCGCCCGGGCGCTGTGGTCCCACCCGCGCGCGGGGGAGCGCGGACCACAGCTGGGGCTCGACTGGAGGCACGGTTAGTCCGCTCCCGCCGCCCCTCGGCCTCCCTCGGCTCCTACCTAGCCCCCGACACGCGGAGAAGAGCGTGCAAAGGCGCCGAGAGGGACGGAAACCACAAATAAATAGCGGCGGCAGCAGCGCGTCATCTGGTGGAGCAGGAAGTGCAGGCAGAGTCCGGAGGCTGGTGCTTTGCTGCGCGTCCCCAGGACTTTGCCATGGGCTGGGGGCCGCTAAGGCTGCGAGCGGTCGCGCTAGGGCAGCGGCGGCGTCCGCTCCGGGGCTGAGCCAGCAGCGACGCGCGGGGCGCGCGGAGATGGCAGCGTCCAGCAACTCCAGCCTGTCCGGCTCCTCGGTGTCCTCCGGTGAGTTTCAGCCCGTCGGGCGCAGGCTGCCGCGCTGGCTCTCTCGCCCCTGCCCTCGCCCCGCGCCCCGGGATGGGTAGAGCCTACCTGTGGCCGTCCTGCCCCCTCTCTCGGAGTGAGGGCAGGCGCCCGGTGGGACACTGGTTCGGTTTGCCAGCACCCGGGGCGCCCACGGCACCTCCGCGCCTGACATCTGACAGCGCAGAGGTGGGAGAGCGGTGGCGCCCTTAGTGTGCGAACGCGAGGGTTCTGGAGACTTGGGGAGCAGCAGCGGGCGAGAAGCGAAAGGAGCAGGGCGGGCTCGCACTTTCTGGCGCAGCGGGAACCTGGGCTAGCGGGGCGCGGAAGGTTAGGGTGCCGCTGGGCGCCCGGACTGGCTTGCGGTGCGGCTCCCGCCGGGCTGGATGCCCAAATCCAAGGAAGAGAGGAGAAAACCCCCGCTCCTCGCAGACTTGATTTTCTTTGTTTGTTTCAGAAATTAGCTCCGTGGAGACACAAGCTTGGGGCATGGTGTGAGATAGAAGTAATGAAGGGTTTCTGTGTTTCTGGTCCTGATTGAAGCGAGTTAGAGGAAGGAAGGTCGAGCCCCAACCTCTGACAATTTGCCGGTTTACAAGTGTGTGTGTGCGTGTGTGTGTGTGTGTGTGATTTTTTTTTTCCTATGTGGCCTCTTGGACATTTTCTTATAATACTCTCTAATTTTACTTTCCGGGCATACATTTTGTTTTCAAGTGTGGCTGAGCAAGGGGAGGGCTTCTTTCAGCATTTTTAATGGTTGATCGGCAGGTCTGATGAAGAGAAAAAACTGCTAATGAGCCTGAAGGAATAGGAATCAATAGAAACAGACCCTCTGGTTTCTGAGTATGACAGGTTTCTAATCAGAATGATGCATTAGGTAGAATTCTTCTACCTCCCTGGTCCCCGAAAACTTTAATGACAAACCCTAAAGGCGTAGCTGATAAGACATTTAGTGTAGTATACAGTCTTCCGGGGTCAAGAGGGTCTTGAAATCCTCAGGAAAATACTCAATATGTTAATATTGTATTAATTCCTATTGTGTGTGTGTGTGTGTGTGTGTGTGTGTGTGTTTTATTACAATCACCCAGACATTAAACTCTGAGAACAATCACCTGGTTGGGACCATTGGACAGAAAACCTGTCATAAATAAGCCATATCTATAGATGTGTAACTAATTTAATCATAAATGCAAGGTGAGTTTGACTAAGGTACGATTGTGATGTGGCACAAGGTGATCCCTTGAAAGCCATCTGTTATCTTTTTTGGCAGTTTCAGTTCCTGGGAAATGGCACCTCCTTTCTTGATCACTGCCAACTAATCAAAAGCACAGTGTTGTTAGGCATATGATAGAGTTCAAGTTGCTGGTAGTAGCAGCCAATGGGGCAGAACAGTCATATCTTATTAAGAGCAGCAACAAGTTGACTGCCTGTGGTTTTAATTCTGAGAACTCAGCAAATGTTACAGGGTATTTTTAGTACCCCCAAACCACTGTTGCCGCTTTTCAATTCATTTTGGTTGACTAACATTGAATTTAAAATACAGTGATGTTGGCTTACGATTAGCATATGGTTAGCCCTCTCGGAAAGCTGCCCACTAGAAAAGGGACTGGTGGGTGGAGAGGTGGCCACAGGAAAGAAGAATGGAAAAAAGACAAGAAGGCCGTATTCTCATGTGATTTACTGATGGCATAAATTATAGATGGTGTGGCATCTGAACATTCAGATCTTGGTATAGCTTAAGGAACCTGATAGAAAAATTGAATTCGGGCTTCAGAAAAATACATGGGTTTGAAGTCATGCAGTACGAGCTTTAGATGTTGGTAACTGCTTTGCAGATAGGATGGAGATGCTTATGATGGGTCTCCTTCTTGCTTGAGTTACCACTGTTTTAAATCCTAATGGGAACTGGGAAATTATGTGAACACCAAAATTCAAAAAAGTGGGCATGGGTATACTATTTGATGTGGATCAGACTGGCCTATGAGCTTATATTGCTTAATACACCAATTAATCAGGTGCTTTGTCTTGAAAAATGCAAGAAGCTGTAGTTCTCTTTTTACGCACACTTACCATCGTGTGGATCATGAATAATTCAGACAACACAAGCAATTCACACCTGTGAGAGGTGTTGGGCATTAAAGAATAGAGCCTGTTTGTTGTGGCAGCTGCGTTCTCCCAGGCAAAGGCCAGATTATATGAGAAAATAGGGCACTCTATCAACGTATTAATCACCTTTTTCCGCATAGGGCCAATTATGTGCCCCGAAGTAAGTTTCTAAACGTCAGTTTCAAGGAGGCTGATTGAGGAACATATTTTTAGGATCCCTTCTAGTTCCGAAGTTCTGGGATTTTTGTTCTTGTGTTCTGGCTGCCCCCATTTACCAGTTGGGTAATTTGGAGTGAGTTAGTTGCTCAACTCTCCAAGCCTCAATGTCCTCATCTGTAGATAAGGCTAATGTTAATAACGGGACTTACTCATAGGAATGCTATGTGGTTTAAATGAGATAGAGTGTGTAGAGCAGTTAGCCCAGGGTGTGGCACTTAGTCAGTGTTTGGTGTTAATAAATTTTGCTCCTTTGAGGAATGACATAGAAGGCACTTCATGGCTCAGACTTTAGGTACAGAAATAAGACCAACACACATAAAATTTGCCCCTTACATTGCATGTTAAATTTGATCTTGAGGTCTGAGGTCCATTAAATAAGCAGTCATTAAGTATATTTTAGGTTTCGGGCACTGTCCCAAGAGTTTGGAATAGAAAGATGAATTAGGATCCTTTCCCTCACTGTCCAGCCACAGAGACGGACGACAAATAGTAATCTATATTCCAGTTGGGTAAAATGACTTATGTGGAGGAGAGTGCAAGGAAGAGAGTGATTCCTTCAGTAGGCAGGAGTCAGTGGAGGTGGCCTATCAGTTGGGGCTTAAAGGATGAGTGAGATTTTTTTCCCAGATAGCAGGAAAGGCGTTTCAGGAAGAGGAAGAGCATTTCAGGAAGACCTCCAAGGGCCTAGAGGTGGGGAAGTCTATGGCCCAATTCTCAACTTCCTTTCTTAGATCTGCTGTTGATCCATTTTGAAGGTGCTATCTCTTCTCTGGACGGTTATACCTAGAGACCCATTAGCAGCATGGTGCAGAGAGGAGCTAGGTCACTTACGAGTGCTGCTGATGTAGGGAGGAGGTTTTCTTTCCATTTGGGTAGCAGTGGGTTTGATGGAACAGCTCCCTGGAAGCCTTAGGACATACTTGGGCAATTGAGCAGGAAAGAAGGAACTGTTGATTCTGTAGTGAGTAGCATATGGAGAGGTGAACTCGAATAATATGGGTTAAACCTCTCTTAGAGGAATAGATGTGGAAGATTTAGGTTTGGTTGTGTTTGCACAGAGAGTAAAGATCTGATAATTCACTCAGTAGTAAACTCAAAGTTATCTGATTTTCCTGAGAATATGTTCTCACTTGCTGTTGTTGAACCACAACACCCAAGTGTGTCATTTATTCTGCATTACCAACTGAGACATAACAAATGAAATAATCAGGTTAAAATTAATTTTTAAATACATTTTCCAAGAACTGTTCAGAAATTTTCTTCTGGAATATTCAATTATGTATGGAAGAAATTGCTTTGGCTTTGTTTTAATGATAACTGCTAGTAATTAAATTTCACAATCACCTAGATTGGCAGGAAGGTTTGATTACGTTTATTATTTTAAATGGAAAAAAAAAAAAGATTGCTATCCTTAAGCTTTTACTCTAGCCTGTGGTACTTGATTGTATTCTGAAATAAAGAGTGGTTGATTTGCAAAATAGTTTTGCTAATAATCATGGGCAATACTGGCTTTTATAATTGAAAGAAGAACTTCTTGCATTTTAGTGATGTGATTGCCAAATGGGTAATTTCACAGAGTAAAAAAAAAGAAAGAAAGAAAAGAAATCAACTCAAGTAAAGTAATAAATAAAAAAGCTATGAGATGTTTTCCAGTAACTGAACAAGGTAAAAATTAAATATTAAAGGGACACCCAGGATAAGAAGTTGTTAAGATTTTGAGAACATTAAACGCACTGTATTATAGAAATCAAATCAACATAGACGTTAAATTACAATGCAAATGAAAAAAGGTAAAAATCAGTATTTATGTGTAGAGTCATCAAAACCTTAATTAGGAAAAGAATATTCCTAAATGAATTGAGGGATTTATTTCCCCAAATTTTATACAATAATAATGTGGGCCAAATAAATAATGCTATTTTCTGCTGTCATACCGGTTTGATCCTAGAAGTGATATATAGAAATTTTCATTACTCATTATTGGATGGTCAGAATCAGTGACATTTACAAATCTTTCATACCCCTAGATGCAGAAGGTTAAAACTGAACTATGATAATGCTGCCAGTGTGTAATTAGAAACTCCATGGATCTAATATTACAAAACAGAATAACTTTGTTGAAACAGTCATTCAGAGAAGTCTACTTTTGGACCCCCGAATTATTCAGGAATATTCAATTTTGTGTAAAGTAAAGGTCTTTACCTTTGTTTTAGTGATAACTACTGGTAATTTAATTTCATAATCTCCTAGAGGGTCAGAATGATTTGATTACTTTTGTTATTTTAAAGCACCAAAAAAATTGTGATTTCCAAAAAATTGCAAATTAAAAAAAAAAATCGCAAAGCTGAAATTAATGTCCTGAAAGAAATCATTCACTCAGATGAAGAGTGTTGTTCTTTGCTGTTATTCTGGTGACCTTCCCACATCTCATTTTAACTTACTAGATTTTTTCACTGCTCCTTTGTGGGAACCCAGATGAATCCAGTGATACAGAATCTGAGAGGACAGACTTTTCTTAAGCATGACTACCTGCTTGTCGGGTTTGACAAGGGCCCACTGATAGGTGTACTCTTGCTAAAATGCCAACCCCCCCACCTTTCCAACAACCCTGTGAAGTGTTTTCAAAGACACTGCCATTTGTTCAACTTTTGGGGTACGCAAACACCGGGTATTTTTTGAGGCCAGTCCATGTGGGATTCAGCTGGACAGTGTGTTCTCTGAGCTGCAACCTGGGGCTTGGCGCGGGTGTCAGCCTGCTGAAGGCCGTCTGCTGCTCTGCGGGAACTCCTGTTTTTGTGCAATGGTGAAAATAATCGGACACTGGGTTTGGAAAACCTATGCATGAGCAGTGTCACATTGGTATGTTTTGGAAAAGAGTTTTCTGCCAAGAGATCAAGATTCTTGCCAAGATAGTTAGAAGCAGAGAAAGAGAAAGGGACCTAGTGATAGACCTATGATTAATAGAGTCCATCTATCACCCACCCATCATTTATCTTTTATGAATGTATTCACATTTCATGACTCCTGATGTGTATCATTTAATTTTCAAAATGAATGACTTTCCTTCCTTCCTTCCTTTCTTCTTCTCTTCTTTTTACTTTTCTCACATGTTATTATGTTGGTCAGATTTCTATTTAGAATTTTTTTTTCATCAACCCTGTATTTGGTCTTACTTGACTATTAGTTTCCAAATCCTCTAAGCAGCTTCCTGCTTCTCTCTCCATTTGTTGAGTGGGAATGGAAGCTGGTTTTCTGTTGCTTGCATGGATTCTGGTCAGGGGATCAGGATGGATACCCTTATCTCTAATGCATGCTGGTTGGTGTGACAGAAAAAACTCATGTGTCTCAAAGTTACTAACAGAAGCAGAGGTTTATTTAAAGTCTCCATCACTAGAGGGAAATCCAGTTAGGAATGTGCTGGTCCCACAGGCAGTCTGGTCTGCAACCAGACCCATGTGTCTGTTCACTGGGATCTGAGGCTGAAGACTTGGCATGAGTGCACTGCCAAGTGACGATAAAACTTTGCGGCTCTGTACCCAGGGAGAGCCATCCACCAGCTGCTCGTGCAAATAGCCTGCGTTTCTCCTCATTTATTATTAATCGAACACCTTTGTGGGGTCCAATCTTTGAACAGTCTTTACAGCATGGTCTAATTACAGCTTTGCCTTGCTTCAGTAGCTTGGCCTGTCCAAGTCACCCAACCTCAGCCATAAAAAGAGTTATTTCAAATCATCCGATGCCCGAGTTCCCATAGACATTCTCTAATAAAGGTGTTCAGTGAATAGCCTTATTTAAAATATAATCACCCAAGGCCAGAGGTTACGTTGATTAAGATTCCTGGAATTGAGACACCGTCTATGTATTTTGTGTGGGCTGCCAACCACCACTTGCCTTGGTGGACCTGCTGGGGAGAACACTTTTTCAAGAAAGGCTACATGCCACTTGCCTGGCAGAATCCACTAGATGTAGAGAAGCAGTCTACATCCTTGAGCTGGCAAGAAACCTCATGTTCCAAAATGTGTCTTCGTTACATGTTGTAGGAAGAGCCCTAACCTCAGAGTCAGAAGATCTGGACACTGAAACCTTTGACCAAAGCATTGACCAGGGCACCTAAACCCTTAACTAGGCTCTTAAAGAGGCTTTAAGCCCTAACTATGACCCTTAAACCATTAACCAAGACTCTTGAACCCTTAGCGGAAGTTCCTAAATGATTAATGTAGGCATTTAAACCAGATACTTACTTAACTAAGCCCTTCAACTAGCTAACGATGTGACCTTTGGTGAAATCAGCCTTTCTGAGCTTTAAAACCTGATGGCAAACGGCAGATATAACAACCTGTTTCCCAGAATTGACGTGAGCATTAACAGGGGTGATGGAAGGATGGCCTCCTGTAGGCCTGGCTGTCCTATCTGCTCAGTAGATGCCAATACCTCCTCCTGCCCTGAACATCTTTGAGCTTCCATTCCCTTGCTGCTTTTTTTTGTTTTGTTTTGTTTTTAAGATTTTATTTATTTATTTGACAGAGAGAGTGAGAGCGAGCACAGGCAGAGGGAGCAGCAGAGGGGGAGGGAGAAGCAGGCTCCCCCGCTGAGCAGGGAACCTGTCAAAGGGCTCCATCCGGACTTGAGATTGTGACCTGAGCCAAAGACAGATGCTTAACTGACAGAGCCACCCAGGCACCCCTCTCTTGTCTTTAAACCAAATTTCTGGTGAATTTATCCCACACTGTTGTCATTCCTGAAGTATACTATTTGGGAAAAGGCTTAGTAAACTGGAAAAGCAGCTAGCAATCCTGAATGGTTTTTATGTCTCACTCTGTTTACATGGAATCCTCAGGGTATTTCTCTGAGGTAGACCACGAGTCCCCTTTGCAAACAAAGGCATCGGTTCAGAGGGGGCACAGAGATTGGATTCCCGGTGCTAGGATTGGAGCAATGTCTCCTTCATTTCAAAGAGTAGGATTTTTCGTCTTGAAACCTAAAGAGTTCATTTTTTATTCTATCTCATTTTTAAAGTGTCTGACATAAAATTTAAGGCTGAAATGCATGCTTATTGTTAACAGAGAAAATACAGTAATACAGTTGTGCTTTATTTTGTTGCCCTTGGTGGTTATCCAGACCCACCTCCGATCTGACTAAAGTTTATTCTCACTAGCGTTAGGGACTGGGAGGTGTTATCAAGGGAGTGGTCTGTAGCGAGATCCCGTAGGGGATTGGGCTTCTGGATATCAGTACTTAAGAACAGTCTCATGAGGTGACGGGTATAAAGTGTTCATCATATTAGTCTTGCAACTTTTCTAAGGTTTGAAAATTTTCCAAATAAAAGAAAAAAGATCGAGGGGGAGAAAAAAAGAATAGTTGTTACTTTGCATTCAATTGACTGTCTTCACCGGAGTCTTAAAAGCATTCCATTTTGTGTGTGCTCATCAAATCTTGTGATCCCCTTGTGAAACTCTCAGGTTCTGAATCCTCAGCCTGAAGACTATATATTTGTTAGCTTCTATCTTAAGTGAAAAGTACAGGAACTGAAATTACAGAAGGCGTTCTGGTAGACCATATGCAACACTTCTTACCTGAGAATGTTTTTTTTTTTTCCTCCTGATCTGCTTTGACTTTACATTTCGTTACAGGTTTCAAGGGAGGAGGGGACTTGTAGGTTGTTCTAGCAGATTCCAGAATTATATAAGTAAGAGAATCAGGTTCAGAGGAGCTCCAAGAACTGCCCAGAGCCGTTCAGCTAGTTGATTGTGGAGCTAGATCTGGAACGGACCTCTAGGACCCACGTTTCTAGAATATTCATCCTCCATCCCCTTTTCTGGCTCATCCTAAGGAGTAGCATTATCCTTAGAGAATTTCTTACAGCTGGTTTCCCCCCCCCCCCTTGTCTGGCTTCATGGAAGCTGTTCTATTTAATTATTTAATATTTTCAAAAAAGGAGTCATAAAGTGCTTTGTGTTTTATGTGAGCCTTGGATCTCAAGGCTGATGTGCCAAGAGTGGCATAAAGATTTAAGTGACCTAGCCCCTGCCCTAACTATAGATAGTTGCGCTATCCAATACGGTAACCACTAGCCACATGTAGCTGTTTAAATTTCAAGTTTAAATTTAAATTTAAATAAATTCAGTTCCTTAGTTGCATGAGGCACATTTCAATGCTCAATAACACCTGTGCTTGCTGGCTACCATATTAGACCATGCACAAATAGAACATTTCCATCATCCTGTGGAAAATTCTATTGGGCAGCCCTGGTAGACAGGGAAGGTGGTTCTAAGAGAGGGACATTACTCATGTAAAATTAATAAGCTATGGATAGCAACTTTGATAGAATGTTCTCCCATTCCTATATTTGTTATGCTGCTTAGGTTATATTTCACTAATTTTGCAAATTGACTTTTTTTTAAAGTAATTTTTTTTCATAACTTTGAGGGGGACTGTGGAATGACAGCTGGAGGATGATGTTGGGGAGAGTAATTAAATGTTTATAAACTCTTCTAGTCTTCAAATTGGATTCAAGCTTTTTAAAAAATGGTCTGTAGTTTTCCTAATGATAACTCCCATTTCTTTTTTTAAAAAAAGTTCTACAGTGAGTTATAATTTCACCCTCAAAGAGGAAGAAAAACGCCCATGTCCAGAAGTAGTTTGGACCTTATAATTGTATCTCTTCCAAAACATCATAAAGAAAATAAGAAAATTGTGAATGTGTGGACTGAGGTTGCTAGTGGCATATCCAAGCTGTGCTATTTAAAGGAGATTTTCTACCAACTTGGCCATCAGCAAACCATTTGCCTAGAAGTATTTTACTACTGCAAAAGACCCACATATGGGGCAAAGCAAATCCATCGGTTTTTAGAATATAAGTCAGTTTTGGGAATCTTCAGCACATTTAATTGGAAGAAAATGCATGCAAATAAGTTGCAGGAACATAACAGTTCCTAAGAAAAGGAAGCTGCCCTCCTCCTTGAACTTCTGTTACCATCTTCAAGTGCAACAAGCAAATGGAAAGGTAGATGGTATCTTTAAAGGGTCAAACAACTGTCAAGACAAAGGTGGAGGGGCTCCTGGGTGGCTCAGTTGTTAAATGTCTGCCTTTGGCTCGGGTCATGATCCCAGGGTCCTGGGATCGAGACCCATATCAGGCTCTCAGCTCAGAGAGCCTGCTTCTCCCTTTCCTTCTGCCTGCTGCTCCCCCTACTGTGCTCTCTCTCCTCTCTGTCAAATAAATAAATAAAAAAAAAAAAAAAAAAGAGGTGGATATTGAGGCCACTGGATTCAGATGTAATAGCCAGAGGTCCATGGCATGTATGGCTTAGTCCTTTTTGACATAACTCAGATCATACGTTTAGGGCAGTGTGAATCACAGAATCACTTGGGTGGGTGATCACCATCTATAATTCTTTTCTCATCAGAGACCGTGTACCTCAACTTCCTCTTGTCCTCTGTACCCTCAGGACTGTCTGAGCACTGAGTTCTTTAAGGAAACAAAGCCTGCATTCCTTATTTATTTGACATATTGCACACAAACAAAATAAAGTGCTTTTTCTTTTTCTTTTTATTACCATGTTGTTTATTCCAGGCTGGATTCATTAGTAGTCAGAGAGGCAGGCAGAGAGAGAGGAGGAAGCAGGCTCCCCGAGGAGCAGAGAGCCTGATGCGGGGCTCGATCCCAGGACCCTGGGATCATGACCTGAGCCAAAGGCAGACGCTTTAACCCACTCAGCTACCCAGGCGCCCCTGCTTTTTCTTTTTTTAATGATTTATTTATTTGAGAGAGAGAGCGAGCATGAGTAGGAGGAGGGACAGCTAGAGAAGGAGAGAGAATCCTCAAGCAGACTCCCCACTGAGCTTGGAGGCCATCATGGGGCTCAGTCTCACGACCTAGAAATCATGAGCTGAGCCAGAATCAAGAGCCAGCCACTCAACCGAGTGAGCTACCCAGCTGCCCCTAAAGTGCTTTATCTTAAATAATTTTGCTTCTAAGGAATACACCAAGAGATCAATGTTTGGGACAACAAGGAAACAGGGAAAAGGGAGTACGGTTTGAAGGGTCAGTTTTCTGCAGCAGGTACTAGAGTGTGTGCCTGCAACACTGGCCTCCAACAGTCAGACCTATAAGAGTTTCAAGACTAAGCCCTGTACTGCCTTATCTGGTAGCCACGTGGGCTGTTCAGCTCTTGAAATGCTCCCAGTGTGACTGGAGATGCACTGCCAGGGTTTGAAGACTTAGTACAAAACAAAAAGAACATAAAATATCTCATAAATAACCTTGTTATATGTTATACATTGAGATGATAACATCCTTCGGATATTAGGTTAAAGAAAAGATACTGTAAAAATCAATCTCACCTGTTTACTTAAAAATATTTAATGTGGTGGCATGCCTGGGTGGCTCAGTCAGTTAGGCGTCCGACTCTTGATTTCAGTTCAGGTCGTGACCTCAGGGTCGTGAAATCAAGCCTGTGTCAGGCTTCGCACTGAGCGAAGTCTCTGCTTAGGTTTCTCTCTCCCCTTCTCCCTCTTCCCCTCTCCCTGCTCATGCTCTCTCTCCCTCTCTGAAATAAATAAATAAATAAATAAATAAATAAATAAATAAAACCTTAAAAAAATTTAACGTGGCTACTAGAATATTTAAGATTAGAGATGTGGCTCACATCATACTTGTATTGGACAGCCACCAGTCTGGGAGTCCCTAGTGAGGATGTTTTAGCCTTTCTCACAGAATTCATCACACAAATCCTGCTGATTCACTGCTCCATGGCTCCCGTCATTGCAGCCCTGCACACTTTCTCAGCCTGAAACACACCCTCCCTTCAGCGTGGCCTGGTTCAGCCTCCACTCGCAGGTCTGTGTTGTCTTACTGCCGGACATGGAGAGATGTCCTTCAATTTTGCTGGGTGTGTACAGAGATTTTGACATGAGGTAAAATAAAGACGGACAGGTTGGAACTTCATCAGATTCTTGTTGATACAGGTTTTGTGCTTTGTTTTAAGGCTTTACTGTCATTCTAGACTTTACATATTTGCTTGTTAGATTTATGGGCACTCCTCCTCCAAAGAAAGCCCGTAATGCTAGGAAGTTGGGTAGAAAAATTGACAGAACAAGGGACACAGTTTTCTCCTGACCTGAGTAGGAAATTCTTATCTGATAATGCTTGTACCAAGGCTTTTGCCACAAATATGCATATGTGTATAAAACATGTCTATGTGTGATATATGTCTGTGTTGCACACATATATGTCTGTATTTATGTGTATATGTATACACAGAAAGCAGAAGTGGATTAGGTTTCAAACAAAAGTTATTTCTGGACCAAATACAGAATATATAAGCTAATATCAAGGGAATAGCAAAGTCAAGCCTAGCATTACTTTTAGTAATGAAAAAATTCACTTGGGATTATGCTAATGATGTGTAGATATTAATACACATAATTTGGCTGCCTAATATTGATTTAAGTTGCTCATTCAAATTCACTTTATTATAGAAAAATTAGCCATTTTATTTTATAGTGTTTGTCCCTACAGACAGCGAAACCGTTAAGCCATGTTTATTAGGTAAATAACACTATTTTGCTGACTTTCATATGCAAAGAGAACATTACTGTGTCTCCCACAGGAAGTGCCCTATGAGTTATTACTCTCTGGCTGATTAGTTCAAGCCAGGTGTCCTCTCTGTTATCTCCCTCATGATCATTGTCCAAGGTTGAAGGTACTGTCCATGGCCAGGGCACGGAAGTTTTTTCTCCTATGTGATGTTAATATGTCCAAGGCTTGAACTTGATCCACGTGAAAGCCCTATGTTTGTTTTAAGGACCGAAATTAACCCACATGCCTTTTTTCCCAAATATGAATTCTTCCTCAGAGAAAAAAGCAATTGACAGAGGCTTTCCAACTCTCTTGAAATAATACCAGATTAAGATTAGGAACATAACCACAGCAAATCCTAGGCAATTACCAACAGAAGACACGATTTGGAATTAGACAATGTAATTTGTCATAAGAATGTAATAATTGCCAGAGTACTTACTTAGTTCAGCGTTCTAACCCCGGTAATAGCACTAAGGGGTATTTTGTAAAAACGCTCAGCAGCCTTTCAAGGAAGAGATGCCCTGCAGACATTTTACTTTTCATAAATAGCTGATGTAAATCTGTCGTTCAGGAATTCATGTAGACATGTTTCTGAGAGCATATGTAGTTTCAGCTTGTGGTCCTCCTCATAGCAATGAGTTCCTTCCATTTTCCACCCCTAGAGTGGACTGGTATTTCTTTTTATTGCTTTATGTTTCACTCTCCAAAACTTATTTCTAACATCCATTCTTGGGTTTTGTAAATTAATGTGGGTTCATTGGAACCCTGGACTTCAATAGGGGTGTTGTGTGTCAAGTGTGGGAAGCTGGCCCAAATACCAGCACCAACTGGCTAGGTAATTTGGTCCCCTCTGAATTTTCTGGTCCATAAAATGGGCTAATACCTGTGAAAGAAACTTGACAATTGAAAACTTGTGAACAAAACTTTGGTCTACTAAGTTTCATTCTTCAGTAGATGCTCTATTGGTCCCTTTTTTGGGTGATAAACGATCACTCAGAGTTCATGATTGTCTAATATAACTTGAAAAATCTCCTCTGAATATATTACCTTGCTCTTCACCAGCCTTTCAAAACCTTGATGTGTAAGTCCATCAGTTTAGAATTTCTCCATTTAGTGTAAGATTCCTCTGTGCAACCCACTTTCCCATAAACATTTTAAATTAGCCCAGACGAATCTCTCCTCCAAAGAGACACCATTCTTTATACTTTCTGGTCCAGAGGAGTGGCTCTTTTTTAAATTAAATTTGATGTAATAGCCAACCTATGCAAGTAAATCTTTGCAACAGACATTGAAGTTAGAAAGCACAGCAACAGAACTCTCATAAGGGAGTCGCTTAGTCTGGGAACATCACTTATCCTTGCCTCTTCTCCCTTCTCCCTTCCCTCCCCTGTCTTCTTTCACTCCCTTCCTCCAAAAGTAACCACTATGAATGTCCTGTTTACTATTACCTTGGTTTTCCTTCTTTAAACGATTTAAAGAAATAATCCAAAACCCATGCTTCACAAAGACAGATGTTTCTGTGTGTTTTGCTCACTGCCAATCTCCAGTACCTAGAACAGTATCTCGCATGCAGGAGGAAGTCAGTAATTGTTTAGTGAATGAATTTGTCTATATCCCAAACAATCTATCATAAGAATGCTGCTACAGCCCCTCCTTTATCTCTTACATGTAAATTAGTTCTGTAAGGGCATCATCACCGGTTCACATTAGACATACACCTTCAAAGATTTTTAGAAAATTAGGGTGTTGTTTTTTTTTTAATTCATAATACAGATTGTTTGCACTTAGGTGCAATAGGAGACTCCCAACAAAATCCCATGGACTTCTCTGGACCAGGACCACTTCTTAAACTTGATTTGTAGTTCTCAAGTACTTTTTAGGAGTGGATAACCACTCAAGGAGCATAAGTAGTGAAGCTAGAGCTGAGCAGGGAGAGCTGCAGAAAAGATTTTAGAAAGCGATACGGTGCATGTGCTGCAACAGGGGTGAGCCTTGAAAAGGTTGTGTGAAGGAAGCCAATTACAACAGATCAATAAGTATATGATTCCACCCATATGAAATATCCAGAATAGGCAAATCATAGAGGCAGAAAGCAGATAAGTGATTTCCTAAGGCAGGGAGGACCGGAGGGAACCTGGAGTGACTGCTAATGAGTATAGGTTTCCTTTTGCTGGTGATGAAATTGTCAGAAACTGACTGTGGTAATGGTTGCACAACTCTGTAATATACTAAAATTCATCGAACTGTACACTTTTAAGCAGGTGAATTGTAGGGTATGTAAATTCTGTCTCAGTAAAGCTGTTATTTACAAGAGACAAAAAAAGATGGATAGAATAAGGCTGAAAAGGGGAAAAGGTTGTAAAGTGAGCAGACTTGATCCATACATCAAGTTTTCCCTGATGGGTACTCATAATTAGGAGACATTCATTACATAGTCATTGAGAACACATGGGGTACACCCTCCTCTTCCCGTTTTTATTTCCACAGTTGTCTTTCTACTGATAGCCCCCAACCCCCTCAGAAGGCTCCACAGAAACGTGTCCTCTGTGATTGGCTCCCATGGTCAGCTCAACAATGCCTCCTTCCCCAGTGACCCCAAAGGCTGGTGTCCTCCCTCTGGCTGAAGAATGAGGGCCAGCAGCAGGTCTTCTCTGCTGATGCTGGACAAAGCAATTAGTGCATTTCTCATGACTAGTTAATTAGATTTTTGCACAGCTTTTCAAACCCTGGGCACAACTCTTACACGCCGTCAGTATAGAACGTGAGTCATCCAGGAACCCAGTTTCCTACCATGTAACCTGGGTACTGCAGAGTTTAATAGTACAGTGGTGCCTCTGTGGCTGCCTCCAGACGCCCCCACTGGGTGGATGCACGTGCAGACATTTCCAGGGGCATCACCTGCTGGCTCTTTTGTTGTTTCTAATCAAAGAATGGGCACCTTTTGATCAGGTCAGATCACAGCACTGTACTCTTAGTACTGTAAATACTTCGTTAGAAAGATGACACAGGTGCCATTGTCTCAGATGTTCTGATAGTGCTTACTTTAACCGTGAACAAGTAAAGAAACATGTGTTTGATTAAATATGATTTAAAATATGAGTATTTCAAATATGAAGTTTTCCAGAACCACATAGAGTTCAGGATAATGAATCCAATCAATAAGCATTTGGAAAAGTAGCTGCTGGCTTTGGAGGGCCAGGTGTGGGAGAAATCCCTCTCCTCTCCCTGCTAGTGTAGTGACTCCCAGAATAAGATACTTTCTGCTGGTTGGAGGAAGATCTGGCTCTGGCGGGGAGCTTGTGGAGATAAAAATCGGCATTTTGGGGGAATAGAGTCCCTGTGTGGCCACTTCCATGGGCAGCCTTCAATCTTCAATGGTGTGTAGGAGTTTATAGCAAGGCTGGCTCCCCTTCGAACTGTTCATGTCTTGTCCTTCTTACTCCTCATGGGACAGCAAACATAGGCACCCCCACAAAGTACAAACAGATGCCTATACATGGGAGTGCGAAGGCAAGGCAAGTACTGAAACATCTTCTTCCCTGAAGTCTCATTCCTAGTCTTTTCCTGGCACCCAGGACAGGAAGTGGGTATGCACTACAGTGAATTTGTTGTTCCGTGTCCTCCCTCGGGGGAAACTCTGGCTGCCTTGTGTTCCCTACGACAGCAGCACACGGCGGCCAAGGTATTGTGCCAGGTGTTGGCCTCTGCACCTGCTCTTACCTATCACTGGGGGGGATGGATTTCATTCCCGGCCCCTCCCACAGCAGTCCCGCTTTATCCGCGGTTTGGCTTAGCGGTCATCCACCGCGCTCAGGAAGCGGCTTGTCTGTCCTCTTTCTGATGAATCAGCGGGAGGTTGGTGGTACCCTAACTCTGCCCCGCCGTGCTTAAGTCATCTCATCCCGTGAGCATGTCTTCACCTCTTACCATCCCGGAAAGAAGAAGGGTGAGTACAGTGCAATAATTTTTGGAGAGCGACATCACGTTGACATAGCTTTTATTACAGTATATTGTTATAATTTTTTCTTTCATTAATTGGTACTGTTTTTAATCTCTTACCGGGCCTCATTTATAAATCGAACTTTATCGTAGGTTTGTATATATGGGAAAAAAGCAGTATGGTTTATTACTCTGCGGATTTAGGCACCCACTGAGGGTCTTGGAAGGTATCCCCCACAACCGTTGGGTAAGGGTGGGGGGGCGCTGTACTTTCGAATGCCACAGACCAAGCTTTCCCTAACAAGAGGTGCTGTCATGCAGCTTTTCTCATGTTAACACTAACATGCATAACACATTCATGCCTCACCACTTCCGCCGTAGAACGTTCCAGGGTGCAATTATTGTATGGGTTAGGATGTTTCTGCTGCAAATACAGAGAGCCCTGAAAAGAAGTGGGAGGTAGGATAACCAAACACTATGGCGTCTGACTCTGTCGGCTTCTCTGCAATTCTCTTGGCTCTCTCTTCTTGGTGGAGGGCCTTTGTCCTTAGTTTCCCTCTCCTTTTGGTGTTAAGATGAGAGAAGCACTACCTGGCATCATAGTTAGAAAGAGTAAAGGAGTACAGATTCCCCTGCTGTCAGAGAGTAGATGTCCTATGAAATTTTTTGTAAGCCACAATGATATAAAGCGAAAAAGCATTTACCATTAATTTATATGGGAAGATTTGTGAGCATTCCCAGACTCAAGAAATAAACCTCTCTTTGACTTTTTTGATACCTTAGAACACATCTTGCTCACGGATATACAAAATAAATCAAGATAAAACACAGAGGCTCACAGACACCATTCAAAGCTATCTGGCTAGATGCTGAGTATAGTTTTTGGGGACGGAACTTGGTGGGACCACACTCGCTGCTGGAGTTCCACACTGCCTTTATAACTGCTCACTGCAAAACCTATGCTGAATGCTATCTGTGCTTTTCACGTCTTTTTTTTTTTTTCTTTTTTGCAACAGCTAAAATCCTTTTTGGGTTTCTTTTGGCTAGTGAAAATGTAGGTTAATAGGTCTTTTGTAAAAGAGAAGTGGTGTAAGGCAAACTTTTGAACAACAGGGGATACCTGTAATCTCTTTCTCCTGACTGTGTGAAAAGTGAGAAAACCTTTCTCAGAAGCTCCCCTTCTCATAGCCAACTTCCCCTTGCTTCCTGGGTCACAGTTTGGTCACATGCTTATATGCAAGGCAGTCCCTGGCAAGGAGACTAGGATTTCCCTGATACTGTCTGTCTAGTCTTGACCTCCTTCCTAGAATGGGCATGGGACTAGACTCTTCCAAAGGGGTGAGGACACCTGAACAAAACAGGGTTCCGTGAAGGAGGACAGAGGATTCAAGAGTGTCTGGCAAAGTAATGTCACAAATGTCCTTAGCCTTTGGAATCTCTAAGGCCACCACAGAAATACTGAGAGTTTTAAGAAACCTGGCCTCTCCCACTCAAAGGACTTACTATAGTCTAGTTGAGAACAAAACAACTGGTGAATGTATTTAGTCTGTAGTAATATTCACTTCGTGACCAAAATGTTTCTGCTTCCCTTCCAAATTAAAGTGACCAGCTTTTACCGATGCCTTGCTTTCTTTGGTTAGTGCCTTATGAATTGAAGCACTTTGTTTTATGGTTATGGAAAAATACAGAATGATTCTAGATAGATTCCTTAGCTCTGATGAAAAGTTGGACAGTGAGGATTGAAGGTTTTGATTCTTTTTTTTTTTTTTTTTAGATTTTATTTATTTGACAGAGATCACAAGTAGAGAGAGGGGCAGAGACAGGCTCCCTGCTGAGCAGAGAGCCCGATGCGGGCTCGATCCCAGGACCCTGAGATCATGACCTGAGCCGAAGGCAGAGGCTTAACCCACTGAGCCACCCAGGTGTCCTGAAGGTTTTGATTCTTGACTGAATTTACCATCCCTGGGCCTGGTGTAAGTTGGACTGGTTTTATTAGAAATTCAGGGAATAATAGTAGATAATTCAACTGCTCCTGGTTGCTATGGCAAGGAATTCTTCAAGCTTTCATTTATGAGAAATAGTGATCATTAGGAGCTCTTTGTTTTAAAACAGAGAGCCCTGCAAATTGTCAAGGCTTGAGTGGAACAAATAGATGATTGGCACCTAATTGGAGAAAGAATCTCAGGTTATTTCTGAAGAAACAAGACCAGGCAGATGGCTTTTGGAGAGCAGATTCCCGTTTGTCATTTTTATGGCAGGCCAGAGTGTGTAAAGATCACTGGACAAGGAGCCATATGACCCCGGTCTATGGTGGTTCTGGCTCAGCATTTGCTTTTCATACAGCCTGGGGCAAATTACATTATCAATTTGTAACTTTTTGATGCTCGACTGTAGAATTATTAGGTTGAACCAGATTATCTTGAGGGTCTTGAAAATTTTATGATTTTCTGACTCTGCCTATTTCTTCTTGCTGATTTATAGTGCATTGGTGGGATCCCCAAGGGAATAAGCCTCCCCCCCCACCCCAATACACATTGTTCACATAGCAATTCCCACTGACACCATTTGTAGTAGGCACCCCAGTGTAAGACATCACAACTACTGGGGGTCTGTGCTGCACTCACATTTCAGCCCTCTGTCTCCTAGTAAGCCCGGAGATTTTCCAAGGGTGCTCCAGGTTAATATTAGACAAGCCTTTTGGAATGCGACTCACACTAAGAAATACATTTTATATCACAGGCCAGCATACACACATACCATGCATGGACACACACAATTCAGCATATATTTATTGAGTGTTTTTACTTGTCCTAAGTGTTAGAGAGATTATTACAGTGAACAAAAGAGACCAAAAAAATCCTGCTTCTTGTGAAGTTTCTCAGTACAGAGAGATGATAAGCAAAAGAAACTATAGATTACATATAGTTATAGAGTACGTGTAATCTGTCCAATATGTGCATCATAATTTTATGTAATAATGATATAGAAAATTCACAGTTTGTATAATATGTTTGACGGTGATAGATTCTGTGGAGAAAAACAAAGAAGGAAGGGAAATAGGAAATACTGGGGTGGGCGTGGAACCTGAATGTACATTGTGTGGTCAGGGAAGGTCTTACTGAAAAGCTGACATTTGATGGTGAGGCACTCAGCTGGCAGATCTCTGGAGGAAGAGCATTCCAGACAGAGGGCAATTCCAGATGTCCGGCTGTGGGAGTGTGCCTGGTGTGTTCCAGGAACAGAAATAAGGTCAATAAGGCTGGGGTGAATAAGAGGTCAACAGAACTGGGCAGCAATGGGTGACAGATCATGGTGGGTCTTGTAGGCCACGGTAAGGACTTTGGATTTTGCACTGAGTGAGCTAAGCTGTCCCTGTAGGGTTCGAGAAGAGTGACATGATTTGACTTGGGTTTTAACACAACCACTCTGGCTACTACAGTGAGAGCTGACTAAATGCAAACATGCAGAGACACAAGCCCAGCAAACAGGGCATCTCCCTTCCCATGTGATGTGCTCTGATCTTTTCTTTTCTATTGCATTTGAATTTATTCATCTAAAGACTGATCAGGGCCCATGAATTGATTTCAGAGTCCGCTAAAGGGTAGCAACTGGCTATTTGAGAAGCAGATTATAAATTGGCCTAGAACCCCTAGATGTAGTAGATTGTGTTTCCTTGCTCAAGGCATGGTTATGGCGTACCCGGCACCCAATGGAGGCCTCATCTTCATATTTAATCACAGTTTTCAAGGGGCTTTTGTTATTTATTTATTTTTTTTAGCTTACACCAAATAGCACTATTTTATTGAATGATCATTTAAAAGTTTCATCTTTTCCTACAATACATATCTTAAATAACCTTTCCTAGAGAACATTTCAAATGTATTTAACATAAAGAGAAAAGTATAATGAGCATCCCATTAACCAACTTCAACAATTATCAGTTTCCATCAGGCCTGGTGTCCTCTAAACTTCACCTGCATCATTTGGATTATCTTGAAGCAAATCTCAGGTCCAATATAACTTCATCTATAAATATTTCCATTGGTATCTTAAAAGACAGGGAAGCTTTCTTAAAAAAAAAATGTGTCATGTTACTATTAGTCTAACCTTGCATGCGCGCACGCGCACACACAAACACACACACACATGCACATGCTCGCGCCATATACTTACACTTATTTCCCTCCTCAGAAGAGTGAACACAGGCACTACTGATCAAACTAAACTCTCCCTTTTAGTTTGATCAGCAGTGCCTGTGTTCACTCTTCTGAGGAGGGAAGTACAAGTAGTTTTAATGAAAGGAAGCTGTGGTCATACTTTTTGGCTCCCGATTCTGTAGATGGTGTTTCTAGATACCCCCAAAGCCTCTATTTAAGAAATATTTTCTTACTTTCAAAAACGAGTCATTTTCATCCTGTTCCCCTTTTGTACTTTCATTTCTACTTAAATATGGGCTCCTTTTCTGTGGCTCTTGAGTAATCAATGGCAAGCAGCTTAAGAGAAGGTCCTGGGTCTCACCATCTTTGTACCGCCCAGTGGCTTGACATGGTTCCTGGCACACAACAGCCCTCACATTTGTGTTAATGTTTTATTTCCTTTCTAAATGAAGGATTGGAATAACCTCCTCTCAGCCCTCTGGCCCATCACTCCTTTGGTCATATGTTGCAAAACCTGACTTTTCCAGGAAATCTCTACCAGGATGGAAAGCTTTCTGGATCAGAAAGTCTTGTTGACAGAAGCCTTCAGGTTAATGTCAATGCTTACAGAGCACTTTTTGTCTCTTCTATTCCCTGCGTTTGTTATCCTCAATCAATAGGGTGTGGTGTTTGTCTTCCTTTGGTATCTACCCTAATCTCCACCAATTTATTGACCAGAGACCAATTTGATATGAGCTACATTACTAAAAAATGATCATTTCTGAATATATGTAATAGTCATAACTTCAAATGGAGGTAAATAAATATTTCTATGTTTGATATACAGTATGTACTAATGCTGTGTTGAGTATCCCTTATTTACCTAATTAGTTAACCAAATATTCTATCTATAAAATTGGTAAGGTAAGCGGCAGCATTCTGAGTCTTAGTCTTCTCATCCTTGCTTTCTCCTTCCTTTTTCCATTCTCTTTTCCATAAAAATTGAGTGCATATTTGATGCGGGCCACCATGCATGGCTCTGGTGTCATAATGGAATAGGAAGAAGCCTCCTTGTATTTCTTGCTTAGAGTGTGTCCTTGGTGCATTGTCACTCCATAAAGGCAGGGACCCTCAGATCACCAGCGACTAGCAGAAGTTCTGCCACTTTGCAGCTTCTTAAAAGCATTTTTTTTTTTTATGAAGAACTATATGAGTAGAGTCATAGGCCTCATCAAAAGGTATTTACAGTCCAAGGTGTGGTCGTAAATGTGGACTTTGTGGCACTTTGCAGAACTTGTAAAGTCATTCTCAGTTACAAACATTTATAATTAGAAACACTTCCCTTAAGTTGCTACCCCTCCTGGCCACTGTCTTCTGAGTGTCTTGTACCCTCTTAAAGATGCCAGAAGTTCTGCATGGGGATCCTTCAAATGCGGGTACTGGTCTGGCCTCTAACCTGAAAACAGGACGGAAATGGGAGGCTGCCCATTGCACTCACTATCTCTCCTGCATACACAGTCTGCTAGTTGGTGCACTTCCAGGTTCTCATTCTCCCTGCTTCTGAAATGTCATGGTCTCAGGAGGCCTATTGGATGTCCTGATTGAGGTTCTTGTTTAGCCTGGAGGCAGGCCTGTAGTTTAACTTCTTACCATGAGGAAAGCATTTTTTAAAACCAGCACACGAGTCATTCTGTTTCCCAAAGCTTTTTCTTCTGAGTTACAGTTTTATGGGTATGCTGTGCCAGGAGACATTTACTACTGGTTAAGCAGGAATTAAAAATACTTGTTGCTATGTCATTCCAAGGATTTGTTGTGGTGAAAAGTAATGTCTTCAGTGTGTGTGTGTGTCTGTGTGTCTGTGTGTGTGTGAATATCTGTGTTTAGGCACATGCCTGGGTGGGTCGGCAAGTTGCTGTGTGCATGCACAAGTGTGTGTCTGTGTCTGTCTAGGGCTGTGTGTGTCAGCATATGTGTGCGTCTTTGTGGGATGTGGGACATGTGGGTGTATGTGTTTGTGTCATAAGGCAGATTCAATTTTCAAGGGAATGAACACATTCAGAGGACCATAACCCTATGGGACAAGGTTTTAACTACTATCTTCTCTTCCAGTTTTAAATTATTTACTCTTTTTCCTTAAGTGACTGATGTTGAATCTGAAAGAGTTCTTTTAGAGGTTGGAAATGATATCATTTAACATTTTAATGGTTATGTATAATTAATCTTACTATGTAAACCAATTATTTTTAATCCCCAGGTGAAGTTTGTAGCTGAGCCTACATGTAATTCTCCAGGTATGATGAGTGACAAGATGTAGAATCAAAATTTCAGAGAAGCAGCTCTTTTGGGGGGCGGGAACATCTTTTTTTTAAAAAGACATTTTAGTTGCTTGGAAGAGTCCTTGTAGATTTCCCTCAAAATTAAAAAAGCAAGAGGAAGAGGAAATTACAATTAATAGTCTTCAAATTCCAATTAATCTCTCAAATAGTGATTAATTTCCAGAGACACGGAAACTCTGCAGTATATCTGAGAGGAAGGAAAAGACAATTAGGGCTGGGGAAATTGGTAGAGGACACTCGGGTAGGTGGAGGTCCCATCAGGATTCAAGACTGCACTAGCATTGAGATAATTGACAAGGTTGGAAGCCTGCCAAAGCCGTATCTCATGTTGGCTCTTCTTAATGGGACAAATGTGCCCATTTTGAAACCCACTGGCCATGTTTCCTAAAATTGTCTATTGTTTTTTTATGGAAATACTCAAATAAGATCTGGTATCAAATAAGAGTGCTTTCTTTTTCACCTTTTAGCTAATCATTTGGATGAGATTTTGCCCTCTTCCCTTGTTCATGCTTAGGGCATACTTGGGGCTCTGCTCTCCCTAACACTCTATCTCAGGAAACTGGCTCAGGTTTCTGTTGGTTTATGATAGTGGGTGCTTTAAATTTCTGAGACCTCTGACGTAGCCTGGAAAGCACAAGGACCCGTCGATGCATCAGCTTTTTCCTCTATAAAGGAAAAACTGCAAATTTTTTGGTGCAAATTATTGAGGACAGGATAAATTGGAACAAAGGGATAATTAGCATGTTCTCATAGAGCTGTCTGTACTTAGAAAAATAATACTGATTTTAACATGCAGATGCTAAGTTCGAATTAGTGAGTGGATTTAGTTTTAAACCCTTTGGAAGCTATTGGTATATACCTGAAGGTTTAATTACATGGTAATGAAGATGATGTTAAGTTTTTATAGTAGCATGGCTTTTGATCTGCTCTTTCTCCCCAGTTGACTAACAGTCCTCATTAGGGGGAGAAACTCTTCAGAGAATGAGGAATATATATCACAGTCCCTTGAACTTCTAAACATATGCAGCACTTTACAGAAATAATGGGAGTAAACTAACCATTTGTGGTCAGCTGGAAAACTTAACTTTCAGAGAGATATGACCAGCTATACTGACCTAGAAAACTAAATAAGCAGTTTGGAAAATCTGGTTTGTACGTATAATTATTTTCATATTATATCAGGCTGCGCCTTGCAAAGAGCAAACCGCAGTAGTTATCTGACCTATTGCTCTACCCTTGCCTTTTCTCCAACACAGTAATTATGTAAGACTCAGCATGTTTTTCACTAAGTATATGTATACGGAACATTCCTTAACTCCAGGAGCCCTCTATCTGGAGGTCACTCAAGTGCTCTGTACCAGTCCTCAGTCTGAATGGAAAAGAAACCTTAAATCAGGACCAATGGTAACATTTATGGATGGGGAGGACCACTGGGAAAATAAAAGTATTTGGCATCATTAGCTGAAATGTCTCAAAAGTTGTGATGAATCAGATATTTTTAATTAAAATGGAAAATTAATCTTCAACATGAAAGAGTCTTAACAATGCTTTTCATTTGAATATAAATATTTAGTTGGGATATAGGTAACAGGATGTCTGTAAGGCCCTACAGTCCTTTGGGTTTACTGTTTTTAATTCTGGTTCTTCCTCTAGGAGCTTGGAGCAAATAAGAATGATTTCCTTTAGACCGTATGCATGCTTCTAAGGATATCTGAATAAAAGATACATTTCTGATAATTTACCATCTCAGCCTCATCCCTTGGGCAGCAGGCTGAAATGCCATAACTTAACCTGAATGTGAATTAATGCACACATGCAAGGAGGTATGTGTCTCTTCCTGGATTTGAAGGCACTGGCAGAAAAGCAGTTTCATCAGTAGACCCTGGATAGCTTATCATCCTGACTAGCTAGCATAGCAATTAGAAGACATTTACCTTTTGTTTAAAACATGAAAGTGACGGTGGAGTTCAAATATTCATAAAAAGAGGCCTAGCCCATAGCTTTAGCTCTCTTAATCTTCATATAAAAAGAAGACAGTTCAAGTGAAACAATGAATTGGAAGTAATTATAAAGCTATGAAGGGTCCTGAGCCATTTTAATCTTATGTGGGATTGTGACATCCCCTTCTCCCCAACCCCCCCCAACCTTCACCCCACACAATAGCACCTCTGTTCTCAGCTCCTGATTTGGCCCCCTTTTTTTCCTTTAGGTTTGTGCTGCAATCATAAGTGCTAGATAGTGTAAATTACGCTTAGTGAAGGTAGGCACGGGGATGGGTGGAATCACATAATATCTGTGTTAAAAGGTCATGTTCTAAAAAACCTTTAAAGGATCACAGACTGATCTGGTGGTTCTTCATCCTGATTCACCAGAGATGGTTTTTGGAAAAAACAGTGGCCTAGACTACATTCAAGACCTAAGGCATTAGAATCTCCCAGAGGTAAGCCTGAGTGATACCTGTAGGCTCTCAAGGTAATGAAACACCCAGTGTTTCCCCAGCATAGTGAATGATGAGTTACCTAGAGCCTGTGACAAAGGATGGTTCCTGATGCCTGTACCACCTGGAAGTTTGTTGGAATTGCAGAATCTCAGGCCCACCCCACACCTACTGAATCTGAATCATTGTTTTAATAAGATCCCCAAATATTTTTAATGTACTTTAAGTTTAGGAAGCATTTACTAAAAGCCATTAAATAAATGAGAGGGAAATAGGATAACACAAGTGATTAGGACCATGATTAAGTGAAGAAAAATATATCCCTGCAATAAAATTTGGCTAACTTATATGAAGTTTGGGAAGAGTTTTTGATGACTTAGGAAATGCTTATACTAGAAACTTAACTGAAAAATAAAGGATTGTATAAACAGTATTACATTATCTATACACAAACATGAAAGAATTTCCACTTTTAAAGTCCTGGGAATGTGGTCTAAGTGGCACTGGACTTAGCCTTCTGTTACAAAAAACTGTAAAAGCTGGATATAAACAACTCTTTCAGGCATTGGATAAAAACCAATACACAGGGGCGCTGGGTGGCTCAGTGGGTTAAGCCTCTGCTTTCAGCTCAGGTCATGATCTCAGGGTCCTAGGATTGAGCCCCACATCGGGATCTCTGCTCAGCAGAACCTGCTTCCCCCTCTCTCTCTGCCTGCATCTCTGCCTACTTGTGATCTCTGTCTGTCAAATAAATAAATAAAGAAATCTTAAAAAAAAAAAAAAAAACAATACAGAAATACGATCATGGAGTGAGAGGTAGGAGAATTCTCTCAGAGATCCCACATGCACACGGGCTTTCTCTCTGAGAGCATTTTTCAAACAAAGGTCCAGGAAAATAGAAACCAAATAGGACTTTGGTCTCTCTAGGCAGAGGAAACAAAGATCAGGCATCACGGATTTGAGGGTCAGAGTCCCAGAGAGGAAGAAGCTGTAGAGGATAAGCCCTAAATCTATATAAACATTTCTTTAGGCTCTTTGGCCACCCCATAAAACTGTGCATGTTGTGGGGTGAAAGCAGGAAGGTCTAGCAGAGAGAAGGCTGGTGAAAAGGCTGGAGATTCCAAAGGCTGTGGGTCCTGGAGAGATGTGGGAGTTTGGGCTCCTTGAGAATGGCCAGACCTGGATGAGTACTCTCAGCATTCATTTGAGGCTTTGGAAAGCTAGGAAGTCCTAGGGAATAAGGATTCACTCATGCCTTGATAGGATCAAGGTGACCCACAGGTTATTTAACATCTGAACAAAACAAAACTCAGCCTTCCATAAAGAAAAATGACATAATGCAGTTTATATGGTATTGCATCTATGTTGTTTGTCATAAAATTTAAATTATTTCATCTGTGAAGAGACAAAAAAAGTGACCAATAATCAAGAGATAAAGCAGGCATAAAAATAGACCTGGAGATGAACCAGATGTTGGAGTTATTAGAAATGAGCCTCAAATACTTACAACTGGTGTAAAGAAAATGGAAGGCCTGTATTAAGAAAATGTCTTCAGGCAGAAGGAAGGAAATGGTCTCAAATAGACACAATTTCAGGGAGGAACAAAGAACTCCAGAAATGGCAAATATGTGAATATAAATGAATATTGTTTATAGCAACAATAACAATGATAATTTTTGTGGTATTTATAACATCTGTAAAAGTAAAATAAAAATAACACAAAAGATGGCAAGGGTAAATGAAGTTAAACTGCTATAGAGTCTTACATTCTTAGCAAAAGGTAAAATTACTAATTTAAAGAAGACTGAAAGGAATCAAGGATGTGATTTGTAATTTTTAGGGTAACCATTAAAATAATAATTTGAAAAGGATAGAACTAAAATGCTAACGGGGAGAAAAAAAATTCAAACCATTTGAATGATTTAAAAGGAAGTGGAAAAGAATAACATAGGAGCAGAGAACAGACAGAAAACAATTGTAAGATGGTAGCTTTAAAAGCAACTATATTAGTAATTACATTAAATGTAAGTGGTTTCAACATTCCAATGAAAAGATAGAGAATGTCAGACAGGATAAAGGAAACCAACTGTAGTAAGTTTAAATTTTAAGGCATTTTGTAAAGACAAAGAAGGGTTGAAAATAAAAGGTTAGAGATAGATCCTACCATGCAAAAACTAACCAAAAGAAAGCTTATATCAACATATTAATAGCAAAGTAGATTTATTTTATATATTTATTTCTTTTTAGTAATCTCTACACCTAGTGTGGAACTCAAACTCACAACCGGAGATTGAGTCACATGCTCTTCTGTCTGAGCCAGGCAGGTGTCCCTCAAAGTGGATTATGAAGCAAGAATTATTATGAGAGATAAAGAGGGACATTTTTTAAATGACAAAAGGAGATTATATCAATCCTAAATCTGTAGGCCCACAATAATGCATCTTCAAACTACATAAAGCAAACATTGGCAGAACTCAAAGGAGAAATAGACAATCCAGCCTTCTCATATCATCCAGGTAGACATAGCCAATCTACTTAGGCCTTCTAGTAAAACACTGATTTGTTACTGCTCCCATTCCCCAAATTAACTGCTATTCTGAAGTTCTCATCATAGCTTAATTCTTGTCTCTTTTTGAATTTTATGTGCATAACATCATATGATATTCACTTCTACACTACACTCTTTTGTATTGAGATTCTTTCACTCAACATTATTTCTTGAGATTCAGCCATGTATCTACCCGTGGTTCACTCTTTTTCACTATTCTGCAATATTGTAATTTCTGTACATTTATCTATCTGTGTAGGTTTTCTGCTAATGATAGACTTGGGTTGTTCCCAGTTTGGGCTTCCTACAAAAGATGATGCTATGCATATTTTGGTATGTGCATGTACATACATCATCTATTAAATATATGCCTGTAAATGGAATTGTTAGGTCATGGGGTGTGGATATATTGAGCTCTGCAAGGTACTGCCAAACAGTTTTCCAGAGTCATTTCACCAGTTTATACTTCTACCCAACAGTGTATGCAAGCTCTAGTTGTGATATATATATTCACCACTCCCATGTCCCGTTTCTTATTGACTTAAAACTCTGTTGACTTGGTTCTCTAAAACTCTGCAGGCAGTAATATCCAGTGCTTTTCTATTTCAAGAACAGGAAGCTTTTCATCAAGTGAAAAATAATTACATTTGACCAGTGTTAAAACCATGGCAGTAGCAGAATAACAACAAACATGGCAGGAGAGATAGTCCCAAAGGATATTCTGAAGTTAGATCATCCTAAGGCCACTTTCTGGAAGAGGCACAATTAGGTGGAATTGCTGTCCCAATTAAGAAGCCCTTCCTTCTTAATCATTAACTTAATTCTTTTTCCCCCAGAAATGTTCCAATTATGAAAAATTATGAAATCATTTCTGATGAAGTGATATTACATGTGAGCACAGTAAATGTAACTGAAAAGGATAGATTTTTAGGCCATCATCAGATACTACTAAATTTTAACTAAGTTACATACATAACTGTTTTACATAACTTAGGATGAGAACAGACCTCACAAAACAAACACTTTTTCTACGTTTGTTAAATGCACAGATAGGGTTTATTTTTTAAAAACCCTGTGTTGCTCAAGGAGAGATCACAGGAGAGAAAGTCAGAGGCCATGTCTGCTATTTCTAACTGCATGACCCTAGTCACTTAATATCTCTGTATCAGGTTTTAAGTTTCGACAAAACTATGGGACATTATATTCTCTGTTTACCAGAAGGATTTTTGTGAAGAGCAATTGGCATGCCCATAACAGCTAATCCATGTGGAGATCTAAAGTCAACAAAGCATTTTTCATGTATTTTCATTGTTCTGTTTAACATAATCTTATAATTGGTAAATTCAAATGCAAGTTTTTTTTAATATGATAAGTCATATTTTTCATATGATAATCTTATTGCTATACATCTCATGTCCAAAGCGGAACCCAATGTAGTACAGTCTATAAGTACATTTGCTCCTTCTCCTTTGCCATAGTAGAAAGGAATGGAGAGTATGATTCATAATGAATAAAACACATATCATCTCCTGGAGATAGAAAATAAGGATAAAGGCAGATTTCCATTCAGGAGAATTTATTTGGGCTTTGGAAGTAATTTAAAATGGCTATTCCCTCTGTTGGCAATTTGTAGCCTGCCTGAGTTGACACCTCCATTTTCAATCACAGCAAGATTGCTTTTAGTTGCAGGGAATTGCTAAAGCCAGAGCTCTGAAACCCTGAAACTGAGCCCTTTTCAAACTCCTTATAGCTTTCAAGCAGATGGAAAAAGAACTGCATCTTCTTTCCTGATTGCTGTCAAATGCTTCACGAATTATTTAAATTAATCCAAGATTTGTCTAAATCAAGATGGGGGGAAGATACAGCCTCATTATAGCATTGCCCTGTTATATCTGCACATAGGGGGTTAGCTGGAAAGATAGGTTAGCTATCAGTTATGCAAACTTCATTGTAAAGTAGTTGCTGGACTTTTTATGTACATATGAGATCTAAGCAAGACAATATTGTATATTATGATTAAGTTGCCAGGTGAGTCTACCAAAACCAATATATGAAAAACTTTGTGTGTGTGTGTGTACCTTCTTTTTGTGTGTACCTTCTGATTGTCTATCTGTATGGAGATATGTACACATATGTTTAGAGCAATATCTCCAAAGATTCTCTTTGTAAAACTGAGTAAGATTCTATAGGATATTAGTGCTGTAGTTAGCATTCCTCTTGATTTCTATCTTGATTTTCCATGATGTAGAAAATCTACAAATACAACAAAGCTGGTAATCTCACTACATTGCTAAGGTAGAAGGAGACTGAAACTCACCATCTGCTGTGAACTCCTTGAGACCCATTTTGAGGAATCACCACTAATCACAATGGAAAAGGCAACTTACCTCACATGGGGGACAGTTATAATTATTGAGTGGGTGTTATAGTCACTGAGCTTTACTCTAGTTAAAACATTATTCTAAGACATGTCCTACAAGCCATGGGATTAGGCCTTTATTAATAAAACTCCCCAAATGGTATTTGCAATGTGTCATTCCACTTGAGAAGATAAATAGGGTGGAATTAAACTAACACAGAAAGATTACTTATCTTATAATTAAGGACATTGTACAAGAATGAATTTTGAAATTATAGCAGTTTCGGGGTTAGCTGGGGAGACATATTAAAAAACTTTCCTTTTTAAAAAATATCTTTTGAGACATAAATTCTCTGTGGGGAAAAAACATAGAACAATGAGCTGTCTTTTCTCAATTGATTGCCCGTAGCATTCTAAATGCTTTGAAAAATGAAGGGAAATTTAACATTTTAAAATGATCTTTCAGAAATTTGTTATTATGGGGTAGGGGGAACAAATTAAAGTCTTTAAGTATTTAGACTTTTGGAAACTTCCATGATGTAAGCTAGGTAAATCAAGGATAGACCAGTCCACAGAGCATGGTGACATGAAAACACAGATGTGAGTCACTGGTTTTTATAGTCAGCTAGAAAAGAAGCACTTTTTAATGTGATTTTTAAAAAAAGAAAAATAGACACTATTTCCTGACTTAAGACAGTTACGATCTTCGTTTCTCCTTGGAAACTTCACAGAGCTTTGTCCTGTTTACTTACCATGCATGGTGACACTGTGAGCATCAGCTTGGGTCTGTGATTATTAAGATCTTTGCTAAAACGTCCTGTGTTCTGTCACAAAGCAGAGTAGTGAGTTGAACACTAACCCAGTTTATACCATTAAAGTAAGAATATCAACTTATGCCAATAAGAAGCAAATTCATACCAATTTACGTATGGTATGAGTTTTTAGGTTTTCTCTGGAATCATCCTGGGGGAATCTTAATTTTGCTTTTCACTCTCTCAATACATGCCCAAACAATTATCATGAAGAAGATAGTTTTATTGGAAGGCTGGAAAATGGATTTGGATGATCCAGTTTTTCCCTTTGTTCCCCCTAAAATGAATTTCTTAAGTTGGTCTTTATCCCTGCCCCACCCCCCACAAAACAGAGAACCTAAAACCCTGTTTGAAACTGTGGAATATAGAGAGGGCATTCATGTTTTTGGAAGCAAGTTGTACTGTGTCCGGACAGGCAGTTTCTATCATTCTGTGCTTGTGAAAGGAATCATAAGAATTCCCTGATCTCAGGTCATTAGATCTATGGTGAGATGGGACAGGATGTTGCCATTTTGTTAGAATATTCTGGAACTATGCCACCTCAGCGTTTAGCTCAGCATTACCACAGACTATAGCTGTTTTGGCAGTGTCAGTGCATCTTGTTTCCCCATTGGCTTCCACTCTCACAGCATCCCACAGGGAGCAGGAAGCTTCTTGACAAGATGTCTCCATGTTTTGCTGGGCACTGTAGCCCACATAGAACCATCAACTCTTCCATTTTCGTACTTTTGACTGAGAGTCACTTTCCCAACTCAGTGATTTTTCTATCATGAGCCACCCGAACTCCATTAAGTTGTTCTTTATACCATAGAGATGGAGGTATTGAGATCTTTGATAGGGGTTATCTCCTGTCCATCATTGCCCCTCCTCCTGGTGGCAAAAGCCCCCCAGTTCTTTTAGGGGTGCCCGCTTTTTCCTAACTATCTTAGTCTGTCCATGTCTGAAGCTTCTGGGGGTGACCTGAGTCCAGCTTCACTGAGAAGACTTCCAGGACTGGGCTAGAAGGGGCACAGGACCCCACTGGAACCAGCAGCTGTTTTCTTGGGCATTCACTTGTTGGATTGAAACTGTGCTTATCTAGCCGTCATACCCCTGTGACCTGGGATAGCTGCATCCCTGTGGGGGCAGAGCTGAGAGATGGGACACTGAGTCCTGGATTCATGGTTCCTGAACCTGAATCCAGTAGTGGCTGAAGCTTGGCCGCTGACCTTCAAGCCACCACAGCTTTTTTCCCGCTAGTTTAAATCCATTGGAATTGGGGCTTCTGTCATCTGTCATTTGCAAAAGAAATAACGCTATGTGATACAAGCCTAGAATCCATGGTCCAAGTTCAAAAGAAATTCATCCCTTCTTTGTTTTATCTTGGGTATTCCCACAAATACATCCCGCCTGCAGAACCTTTCTTTGCCCGTGGATGCTGGCACCCATCAAGCTGATGGTTGGATTTGAGGCCTCGGGTTGTACAACAGATTAAGTTCTCGGCACTAAATATACTTTCAGTGCTAAACATGGTATCAAGTTGCTTAAAATTAAGGTACCTACAAATCATTGCTTCTTTTTTTTTTTTTTAAGATTTTTATTTGTTTCAGAGATAGAGAGGAGACAGTGTGCTGGGAGGCAGGAGCAGAGGGACAGGAGCAAGCAGACCCCACACCAACCATGAGCTGGACACGGGGCTCGATCTCATGACCCTGAGACTGTGACCCGAGCTGAAATCAAGAGTCATATGCTTAACTGAGTGAGCCACCCAGGCGTCCCTACAAACCACTGCTTCTAATTCACAGAGAAGCTACCTTAAAAAACATATACACACACAAAAATACATGTATAGTTGTATATATGTATATGTGTGTGTGTTAAACCTTTAGAATAACCAGGTCAACAATATTTGATTCATTTCACCTGTTAGAATAAAAAAAAACCCAGCCTTCCCGTTGGGCAATACCAGGAAACAAACAACTAAGATAGAAAATTTGACGTGATCAAAGTTCAAGATGATTTGGCTGCAGGCACAGTAGGAAAGGGGGTTGTTTGTCTCTTATGACCCCATGTTTCTAGGAGGCCAGTCCACCCACACATGTCAGGGCAAGATGCCAGGTGAGCGAGCCTCAGGCACTGGAGCCCCGTTCTCCTTCCTGCACTCTGGTTTCACGCCCTCTCTTCCGTTCGCTCCCACTCTGTTCCAGTTTGGCCCAAGTGCCAAGCAGAGTGACGTGCTTTCCTTTCTGGCCCATGAACTCAAGGATGGAATTAATATCTGGCATTAACCCTTAGAGCTCCTACGTTCCCTAGTCTGTTGGACCAAGTCCTGTCCCCTCTTGACCTCCCCTGGGCTCAGAATGCTATTTCTGTCTTCTTTACAAACATACGGTGGGGCGAGGGGGAAGGTTGAGATGAAAGAGTAACTCATAGAGAAAGGACAAAGTGGTATCTTCCTACACATGTCTTTACCTTATCTAAAAATACTTCCCATAGGCAGACAAGATGAAGAAGTCAGGCATATGACATATGCTTCCTCGTGCACCACTCTGTAACATCATACACTTGGATTACAGAGTCTGGATATCACAGCCAGACATATGTAAACGTTTTTATGTTTTGTTAAAAAGGGAAAAAAATCACTGATGATATATTATCTTAGCTGTTTATGAAAATCAATTAACCATATTCCCAAGATCTAGATAAGAAGAATGACAGCCACTTCAGTACATAGCTACGATCATAAGTATGATGGTATTTTTAATTTGGCTTGATTTCACCATTTGCTACAGCTGTGTTTTATAGATTAGAATCCTAGGACTGGAAGGAACCTTTAGCTGAGGAATTGGAAAACAACAGCTTCCTGACCCAATCCAGCCTGCCACCTGTGGTTATAAATACAGCTTTACTGGAATCTGGCCACATCCATGAGCTTGAGTATTGTCTAAGGCTGCTTTCACATATATCAGAGGAGCTGAGTATTTGTGACAGTGACGGTAAGGCCAGCAGAGCCTCTAAAATATTACTCCCTGGCCCTTTATAGAGAAAATTGTGCTGACTTTGCTTTAGCAGGAGATCTAAATTCACTTGTTTATTTTCTGGAATAATTGTATTTTTCTTGCCTCAGAAAAGTATCTTTCCAGTAAGTAAAGATTTCCAGGGATGAAGATTTGTATTACCTCATTGTATTCCAACTCTTATCAACCAAAAATTCTTCATAAACGTAACTTGCCTAAATCCTTCATGATACAATGTAAACCCAGTTCCTCTTTTCTTTTCTTCTTCTTTTTTACTCTTTAGTTGGGTTGTTTTTGTTTTAGCCACTCAATGAAAGCTTTTTGTGTATTTAAAGATTATCAGATGGTCTGGTTTTTGTCTTTCCCCTCATCCCCTGCCAGGATGAAATCCATCCCTTTTAATATTCCCAAACCTTGGAATTTTGTGTGTATGGCTTATCTATGAAAGCTTCTCCATTCCTCATAATGATATTTCTTTTATCTAGAACTGGACATTGTACTCTGATAATATTTGCCAGTTACAAAGTACAGTAAGGTGTCTAACCCATTTGCATCTTGGAACACCTTGGGAGGCCAGCTAGGGTTTTTACTAAGCCCATTTTGCAGACGAGGGGCAGTGAGGCTCAGCGCGGTTAGCTGTCTGGCTGGTTATCACACAGCTAGGAGCTAGTAAACCTCTTCTGGTTTACCACACGGCCATTTGCTTTGCAATGAGCCCGGCAGGAGGGCCTGTAACAGTTCTGAGCTATATTGCATGTGTCTGACACAATACTCCTGGCTTTGGGGGGTTGTTCTGTCCTTCCTTGTGTATCTGCCGGCTCATCTTCAGCCCACTGTTGGTACGTGTAGCCAGTGCAAAGTGGGCCCTCAGTCCGCTATTTCAATACTGTTACCCTGTTCCTTGGCCATGGCACACAGGGTATGTGTTAGCGGAAGAACTGGTGCAAAGTTGGGTTAAGTTGGCAAAAACGCATCACCAGTAGGAGAAAAGGTGCATGCTTTTGTGGGAGGATGCTGCTCAGTGGTGCCATCTTTCTCTAAAAAGGGCGATATTATTTAGGTATCTTTCGGCATGACTCAGAGCCCGCCCGTCCCTGTGTCCTGGCTGTGCCATTTGTCTCTTCTGGCGTCCTGAATTCAGTAGTCTGCCCAAATTACTTTGATTTTGGAGCCTATCTTTGAAGATACTCTCTGCAATTCTCTTTTCTCATTGCCATTTGGTGTTAACATGAAATTCAGAATCATTAATGAGGATGTTAAGCAACAAAAACAGAGATACCTCCTTAATAAAAATATATTGTTCTCAGCCAAGGACAAAGACAGCATAGGGGCCCTGTTCTGAAAATATGGAAAACAAAAACAAAAACAAACCCCAACAAAATCATTACTGCACTTTTGGGGGTTGATGTTTCCTGATTTATTTACTTTAGCTTTTTAGATGTTTCTTTGGGGACCAAATTATAGCCCTGATACTACCATTAGCACTTTAGATTATTGGTTGCAGGGTATAAGGGAGATGTAAGCTGCTTCTTGAACATTATGCATTTTTAGTTAAATCTAACAGCGCTTCCTTTTTTGGTTGTATGTTGCTTATTGTTCACCTCTTATCATGGTGTGGGATCACGATTCCTATATGCAGAGATCATCTTACTAATTGAATTCCTTACTGTATGTCTTCAGGTTATTGTAGTGTATTTGTTTTTATTATTAATAATATTAGTCAATCATTTGAAGCATAAGCGACTTTTCCTTACACAAACAGTGGCAAAATTTCCCCCCAGTGTCTTTGTTTCTGCATCATAGAATTCCTGGTGAATGCGCATTGAAAGGTGAAAGGGCGCACTTGAACTACTGAGTCCCTCCCCACCCCCGCCCCTGGCAGCTGAGAAAGGCCAGTGTGGGGGGGGGTGTTGTTCATAAGCAGATTTGTAAACCTAGGACATTTCATGTTGACGTTATTGGGAGACAATAGATAGATTCAGGAACTTGTTGTCATTTTATAGAATTAGAATGAGATGGGACTTTAAAATGGGAATTTCTCTTTTCTTTCTTTTTTTCAGTCTTTCTTTAAAAGCTACTTAAAAAAAAAAAGACAAAAAACCCACCATTCCTTTGTATTTCCTTAACTTTCTTTCTAGTTTAGCGGCCAGCTCTTATTCTCATCTGGTCAGATTTCTTCTCGTCCTTTTATGTGTACGGCCAGGAATCCTTCCTAAATCATTCTCCCAGACTCACAGCTGCCTTCTCCCTTTGAGAAACAATATACCTTAGCTCTTCTTCTTCTTCTTCTTCTTTTTTTCCTCTAGAGTTACATTCAACAGATACAATTTCCGTGTCTAAGAAGCAGTCACCCTTAAATTTTGCAGGCTTAATTTCATTCTGGTAGTTTCAAACCTGGCAAATGACAGGAAGGACCTGATATTTATTTCCATCTGAGAACAGAGCGCATCTTTTTCAAAGTGTTGGGTTTGACTGAGGCCCTCTCTTTCCTTCAGAGCTGACCGCGTGTCCCCTTGCTGTGCACTCACATAATTTAGACTTGTCGACTGTCTGTTGAATGCGGGTGCCATTAAATTTTTCAGGCTTCTTTCTAAACGGTTATTTATGTGCCCTATGAAAACTTCAGTTATTTTTATGATGGACATTATTTTAAGGGAACAGTGATGACAATGACTATTCATTGATTGTTTTCATTGAATTGTCTCTATGGGTCTGTAATATGGTCTGAAGTTCCATTGTCCTTTTTTGCTCGAAGGTTTTCATTATTTCTGCAATTTATATTGTTTTTGTTTACCCAGCAATGCCCTTTTTTCTTTATTTTTTCTCAATGTTCAATTAAAGAACACACGAATCACAGAGATTCAGAGCTTGAGTTCCAGACCTCCTCCTGTCACCAAACTAGGTGTGTGACCTGGGCAAGAAACATCATCTCTTTGTACCTCATTTTTCTTTTCTCTAAAAACAGTGGGGATTAAATTACCAAACTCCCTCAGCAGTTGCAGGATTAAATGAGTTAAGTCACGTAATGTGTTTAGAAAGGAGCCTGGCATTTGGTAAATGCGTAACAATGGCAGCAATCATCATCGTACTTATTATTGTCTCCTGAAGAGCGAGCATCAGATCAAAATCAGTGTATCTTCAAAATTCCTTACAAAACTTCTTTTTTAACATTTATTTATTTATTCATTTGAGAGACAGAGAGAGAGTGAACACAACCAGTGGGAGGGGCAGAGGGACAGGGAAAAGCAGACCCCTGCTGAGCAGAGCTCCCCTCAGGGCTCGATCCCAGGACCCTGAGATCATGACCCAAGCAGACATGTAACCCACTGAGCCACCTTGGCACCCCCTTTACCAAACCTCTTAATAGAAGTAGGTGCTCAAGGAATGTGGTAAATAACTGTGGTAGGCAGAATACTGGCAAGATGCCCATCTCCTAACCTCTGGGACCTGTGAAGATGTTACGTTACAAGGCAAGGAAGACCTGAGACTGCAGGTGGAATGAAGGTTTTTGTCAGCGGACTTTGGGATGGGGAAATTATCTTGGATCTTCTAGGTGGGCCCAGTTACCCACAGGAGTCCTTTAAATGTGGAAGAAGGAGGTAAAGGAGTCAGCGTCAGAGCCATTTGAAGTGAGAAAGTCTCAGGGGGCTATCGTGGGCCTTGAAGATGGAAGGGAGTCACCAGCCAAGGGCTATTGACAGCCTTGAGAAGCTGTCAGGAAAATGGATTATCTTTTCCTTAAGGCCTCCACAATTAACACATCCCTGCCAACACCTTGATATTAACCCACTGAGACCCATTTCAGGCTTCTGACCACCAAAACTGTTGTATAACAAATCTGTGTTATTTTAAGCGACCAAGTATATGGTAATTTGTTAGAGCAACAATAGGAAACGAATACAGTAACCAACTGACTGGGTGAAAAGATGAACTGTTTAAGACAATGGCATCAAAGAAAGACACCAGTGAAAGAATTTGTACATTAGCAAGATGTAATGGCTGGAACCATTTCTTAAAACAGTGGATTCTAGAATTTGGTTGGTCAGACTCACTCCTGTAAAATAGTTCACATGCACATAAACATAAGAGTTTCCATAAAGTTTCTGAGGCCTGCAAACCACCTGAAGCCTTCCACTGACCCTAGGTTGTGACCCTGGATTTGCAGGAGATTTGTTAAGATTTGGCAAATGACGTGGCTTTCGGGATGAGCCTTGGAGCATTCACTACCGGACTGTCAGAGCCATCTGCTGCTCTGAGGTTCTTCTGAGTAGCCAAAGGTTCTGTGAGTATGAAGGTAATTTAGACGTTTGGGCTCCCTTTTCAGTCAAATTGAAAGCTTAGAACTTTATTCTCTTTTTGCCTCTACTGTAACAATGTTAAGTTCCAAGTCACATGCCCCTTCTGTACTCATATTCTCCCTTTTTTGGGAAGGACTAATTAAATGGGTATTTTAAAAAGTAATTTGAAACCCAAGATAACATGAGAGTGATGGTTACCTTTTATGTGTCTTATCTTGAAGGTCTTGTTTATTTTAGAGCAGTCATAGAAACAGGTTTTATCTCCATATCCTAGCAAGGGCTAGAATTTATGGAAGATAGCACAGGTACTTGTCAGCTAGCATGATTCCATTTACTCATTCAGTAAGTCTTGATCCAAGACTGACTAAATACCAGGCATGCATGGTATTAGGAATGAAGGATGCCAATGATAGAGAAGCTGGATGTAGATCTTGTTCTGGAGGTTATAATCTTCTTCTGATTTTTGTTAAAAAGTAAGTACACCTTGGAGGTATGGTTTCAATGTCTCAGTCATTGTATACCTTATAGTGAATGAGTTTATCAGATCTTATCTTGAAAATAAGCTTTCACCAGAGGAAGATTGGGAGTTAGAAGTACAAAATGAGCCTGAGGGGAAAGAGTGGGATTCCGGTTAGGAGATAAGAAAGGCTGATAAGAGCATCAGGGGCCAGCCAATAATACCTTCACTCCTCTTGGAGTGCCCTTCCAGTAGATCCAGAGTATTCTTTAAAGGTGCCTGTAAAAGAGTATGTAGGCAACAGAGGACCTGTGGGATGGTCACAGGGCAGCAGTGTGCCCCTAGACTTGATTTGAAGCGCGTTTGCGACTCACTAGTGTGTCCGGTGTTTCTCACAAACCTCTGCTGGAGTCAGCCATGGCTGTTGGTGAGGTTGCTCCTTAAAGGTGAGTAAGAGCTGCCACAAGGTGAGCTGTGAGTTCACAAATGACGTCAACCTCTTTGACCTTAGCTCGGTTGCAGGAACGCCTGGGACATTCTCAACCAGGATTTGTTAAAGGACAAACGTGGGAGCGAAAGCAGAGTCTTGTGCTTCTTTCCTATTGCTGCTGTAGCAAATTACCAAACCTCATGGCTTCTAACACACATTTACTCTTGTAGAATTCTAGAGGGTCATGATTTTAAAATGGGTTGACAGAGCTGCATTCCTTCTGGAAGCTCTAGGGGAGAATCTGTTTTCCTACTTTTTCCACCTTCTAGAGGTTGCTCACATTCCTTGACTCATGGCCCTACATCCCTCTGGCCTCTGATTCCTTTCTTACCTCTTCTCTCCCACCCAACCCTCAGCCCCCTTCCTTTTGTAAGGACTCTTGGGATTATATTGGTCCTACCCCGGTAATCTAGGCTAATCTTCCCGTCTCAGAATCCTTAACTTAATCACCTCTGCAAAGTCCCCTTTGCCATGTAAGGTAATGTATTCACAGTTTCCAGGGACTAGGACCTGGACATCTTTGGGGCCATTATTCTGCGTACCACAAGGATGACAGCATCAGAGCAACCAGAGTACTTTACAAAAGGCCTTCAAACTAACACCTCAGCCCCATCCAGTTTTGGAGCCAGAAAACCTTTATAACACCCCGAGATGGCCCATTTTCCATTACAATCTGTGTGATATAAAATGTTTTAATGTGATTAGAAGTAGCTATGTCTTATCTCACATTTGGCTCAGTGGGGAAAATGGGAAAACGGCAGATTTCCAGGCTCTGTGCCTTGCCTTTGCAGGTCTGCAAATTCCTCATCAGATTCCTGACTGTTTCAGTAACTCCTCATCCCATTGCCTTTTAGAGTGTGCCTCACACTGCATTTTTTGGACAGATATGACATAACTTTTCAAGATGTGTTTTTCTAAAGCTGTTAGGAAGATTTCAACTTTACGTTCTCATCGTTAGGTGTCATCACGAAGCTTATTTTTTTCCAGATATCTTCAAAAGTCTTGTGGAAAAAGAAAGGTGGGTGGGGGGAAATGTTTCAGTGGAGCGAAGACCTTTGCCAAATCTTCCCTGGGTGCCTTTCTGCTGGACATCTACCCTCCAGGCTTAAGCAGAGAGGAAAGCAGGACTCAAGGCCAAGCCTGGAGGTAGGAGATCAGCGGTGAGCCAGGAGGTTAGGCAACAGGGATGGAAGCCTCAGGACCAGACAAATGGGTGTTTCAAAACCAGAGAATAACCCGGGGAAAGTGGGACAAAGGAGGGCCTGAATAAATGAGGGCCCGAATGAAGGGGCCACATCTTGTGCATGAAAAATTCTGGCCACAGTCTTTTATACATGATTCTAAGGGCCAGGGTAAGATCTAAAAGGTGTAGACCTGGTCTTTGTACAATACAGTGTGGTATATATATATGGTGCTGTAAATTGCTGTCACTCAATCATTTGAATATCTCATCACTTAGAGACCCACCATTTTTTAAAGTGAAGGCTTAAGGCCTAATACATGTAATATGCCCAAATTTATTTATTTATTTATTTATTTATTTATTTTTAAAATATTTTATTTATTTATTTGACAGAGATCACAAGTAGGCAGAGAGGCAGGCAGAGAGAGGAGGAAGCAGGCTCCATGCTGAGCAGAGAGCCCGATGTGAGGCTTGATCCCAGGACTCTGGGATTATGACCTGAGCTGAAGGCAGGGCCTTTAACCCACTGAGCCACCCAGGTGCCCCATTATGCCCAAATTTAATGTTGTCAGGCAGACTACTAAATCTTTTTTCACTGGGAATGATATGTGAATATAATCTTAAATATATATATATATATATATATATATAAAATGCACATTATATAGATACACACACACATATATGTATATAAAATAATTAATTTAACAAACATTTATCAGTCATCCAATTTTTATTGGACTATGTGCTAGAGTCTTCTAGGCACTGAGGTTATAGTATTTAGCAAAACACATTGAATTCCTGTCTTTGAGGAACTTCTAATCTAGCTTGGAGTGATAGACAGCAAACAAAACAAGGTAAAATTTGGAGAAGGAAAAATAGGGCAAGAATGGGGATGTAGAGTATCGAGGAGGGTTGAATTTGAGATAGGGTGGTCAGGAGGGCCTTTCTGAGATGGAAACCTTTTAGTGAAGTCCGAAGGAAATAAGGAGGTTGGTTAGTGGATAGCTGGTGGGGAAGAACCTCCTAGACAGAGTAACGGCAAGTATAAAGTAACAGCAAGTACAGAGAGGGGACACCATGCCTGGAGTATTTGAGGAACTGTAAGAAAGTCAGTGTGGCTGGAGTGGAGTGAGTGAGAGGGGAAAGGGCGTAAGAGATGAAGGTGGCATGTGTGAATGGAGTATGATTCACAGGTCTTGGGACATCTTGTAGATCACAGCAAGGACTGTGTCACTCCAAATGAATGGGAAATCATTGGAAAGTGCTAGGTAGAGCAGTGGTGTGACCTGTCTTTTATATTCATAGGATTGTTTTGGCTTCTGTGTTGAGAAAGGACTGAGGTGTATAAGAATTAGGGACAGCATTTAGGAGACTATTCCAATGCTCTAGGAGAGGGATGATGGCTGGAACCAGAGTGACGGCACTGGGGTTGGTGACATCGGGTTGAATTCTGGGGATATTTTGAAGGTAGAGCTAGAGCAGAATTTGCTGATGGACTAGAGGTGGGGACAAAAGAATGTGGAGTCAGGGGTAACATCAAAGTTGTTAGCCTGAGCATCTAGAAGAAAAAATGAAGGTGCATGAACTGCAATGGAGAAAACGATAGGAAGAGCAGGTTTGGGAGGAACTATCAGTGGTTCAGTTTGGATATATTCATTTTGATGTACTCATTAGACCTATCAAGGAGGCATGCCGATGTAGGTATGGTCTGCAATTCAAAAGAACGGCCCTGGATGGAGACACCATAGAGATACCAGTTTAATTTTCACTATTACACTTCCTAAAAACCATTGATTCTAGCTTTCACCTGTCACTGCTTTTCACTGCACCTTTACATTTGCCCTAAGTGACAGAGACCTTATAAAAAGCTCTTGTCCCCTTGGTACCAGGCTTCTGTCCATATTCTGGTCTGTTTTTTCCAGTTCCCATCTGTTTCCATCAATGTTTGGAACTTCTTGCTGAGCCTAGCCACAGGAGGCTGCTCAGTGTCCAGAGAGTTAAATTTCTTGAGTGAAGTGGGGGGCATGGTGGACTGTAGAACACATGCCCCACCTACAGAGAGCAGCACTGTTCTACTCCCTCTGGGGCCTCTAACTAGGGAGGAGGACCCATTGTGGCCAGTTATAGTTAAAAAAAAAAAAAAAAAGGAAGAAAAAAGAAAAGAAAAATTAAGCCAGAAATCTAGTTTTTTAAAAAAATGTGCCATCTCCTAATATTTAAACATTGGCAGTTAACTAACACAGTTTTCAAGACTCTGTGAGCCAAACAAAATATATTTGAGGACCAAATCCAATCCACAGGGCAGTCAGCCTTTTACCACTGAGGAGCCTGTTAGGCCAGTTGGCTGGGTTTGGGGTCTGGCCACTGGACAGAACCTCTTGGATTGTCCATCTTGGTTTCCCCCAGTTCAGGCAGAGGGTATGAAATACCTACTCTAGGGAGTTACCAAGGGACACTGTTCCCTGAGACTGGATCCTAAGGGCCCTGCTTTTCTGGAAAGGATGACAAAACACCTTCCCCAGGACCTCTCTGAAGAACATTTTGTGTCCTGTTCTCCTTCATCCCCTTCCCTTGTAATACTGTATCTCACTTCAAAAACAGAATGAGTATTGATCCAATCATGTAGGTGAGACGGGTAGAGACTATTGAATCAACACCTCTGTCTTAAATCCTTGATGGTAGAAAAGATTGCAAAATAGTGGTTTCAGTGTTATTGTCATTCAGTAGCTGAATGACAATCTGAGGGAGAAAGTTAGTCTCAGGACAGGTAGAAGAAACTATATATTTTTTTAACAATTATATATTGAATACTTGCTAGATGCCAGTTCTTTTACTATGCGCTGTGTGTACAGAAAAAGGATAAAACACAATCTGCTCCTAAGAGAGTCACAGCCTAGTGGAGGAGACAAATATGACAAGAAACACATTGTAGCAGTGTGAAAAGAGCAGCAGGACAGAGATGGCACGGAGCAAAGTCCAGGGGTAGAGGAAGAATTTTAAAAAAAAGAGAAGTATTTTTGGAGGTGGTGATAGTTGAGCCAAGTTTTGAAAAATGAAGAGCAATCTGTCGTGTAGGCACAGGGGGAAAGCATCCTAGCAATACAAATAGTATGTGCAAGGCTTGAGAGGTATAGAGTAGCATGGAGGAATTAAGGAACTCTAGTCACTCAAGAACTTAAAATGTAAAGAAATAGGTAAAGCTAGGTGTGGTAGGACAGGGTAAGAGAGAATACCAGAAAAAAAAAAAAAAAAAGAGACAGAGAATACCAGGTTGCAAGTCCTGAAGAGCCTTGTCAAAGAGGAGCAAAGAGGGACCACGCTTTTCCCATCTTCACAAGAAGCTTCTGTGACCAGCATATTCTTGGTTGAGAGGCACACAAACAAAAATGCCATATCTTCCAAAATTTATGTCAGGAGGAGAGCCACTATCAATCTGAAGCCATGAAAAAAAAGTCTGATGTAACTTTAATTAATTCCCTTGAGACCTCATGCCGTTCATATAAGACATGGGACATAATAATAATATCACGTGCTTATATGGTGTTTCCTTTGCAAGGAATTGTCCCAAAGGCTCTATATACAAAAATGCCATGATTAACTGAATTCTCAAAACCACCCGATGATGTAGTGGGTCCCAAAGTAGTTAAGTGACTTGTCCAAGATCATACAGTTGTAAGTGACAGGCGTGGAACCTATGCAGGCTGCCTCTAGAGTTCTTATTCTTAACTATCCTTCTATAATGCTTGCATCTGCCATGTCATGGTCTTTCTCGTTAGAGGCTTTGGAAGGTGAACAGTAAATGTCCAGCAACCAGAGATCAGGCTGTTGTGTTTATATAAAAGCATTTCTTTGGTACTGTTGAGAGTCACAATTATGAATGCAAATGATCAGAGACCCTGTCTTCATTCAAAGGCAACTATGGCTGTGCCCTGTGTCCTGTTGGCTTTGATGTCACTTCCGTGTTTATATAACATAGCACAGCCCATCGCCACATCTTCTGAGGCAGTCAGTGATCTGTCTTGGTGGAAACAGAATAGGTCCCTCCGTACCTCAGATAATCTTCTTCAAGATCTTTGGAGGGCTGGGTTCGTGTAGGTAGACTTTTTAAGTGGAATTAAGTCTCCATTATGTTCAGGAAGCATTGCAGTTTCTCTTTGATTCTTACTGTGCATTAGTTAAGAGGTGTCTTGGATAAAGAAAGGCAGAAGTTTAAATGCTGAATCCTGAAGTGAGATTCTTTGACTGTTGTCTAAAAAAGTCTGCAACACTGACTTTTCTTCTTGAAAAAAAGAAAAAGGAAAAGAAGAGCAAAGCGGAAGAGTCAGATGGCATTTCTATGAGGAAAACAGTAATTGCGGTTCACAGGGTGAATGCTTGTTTTTTTCTAGCATGACTTTTTTTTTTTTTTTTGAAACGAACTTCAAACCTTCCACGCATGTTAAAGGTATTCCCATGTGCAGGGAAATAAATTCATTTTCATTAATGCCTTTCCTGCTTATGTAATCAAACAAGGGTGGAAATAAATATCACCATGAGAGATATTTGTAAAAATTTAAAAGTAGACATATTTTGTGTTTTCTGTGGAGTTAGTTATTTCAGAATTCCATTGTAATATCAGTTGTTAGTATATTTTTAAAAATAGGATAAGGGGAGAAAATTACAGAAAATGGCACTAGCTGGTTTTTTTAATGCTATGGAAAAATGCAAAGAACAAAAAAAGTGACCTTTTATTGCTTCTTCTTCTGTTCTTATGTCTTATTTTTCATAGAACAAATCTAATTTCTGACATTTTTCAGCAATTGGGATCATTATTATCCACCTAATGTAGATGCATTTCACTTTGGGTCACAGGCAGAATCCTGGCAGGTTATGTAATAAATCAGTTTCCTAAGTTGAATCTTTTAAAATGCACTCACATAAAAAGAACTCCTCATTGGAAAGGTATTTGATGGAGCATCTTTTGGAAAATGAATAAAAAACATTTAAATGAAGATATCTCAATTTCCCTATTTTTAAAATCCAGATGTCAGTATTCCCGTTTGTAACAAAGTAGGCATGTTTGTGTTTATAAATGACACAATTTTACTCTGTGCATGCTAGACAGATTCTGAATTAGAAGAATCTTAAAATACTCCATAAATTTACTTGCAAAATATGAGCAGGTAGGTGTTATCACTTGTCGGCGTGGAACAAATTACAACAGTGAGACAAGAAGAATTTCAGCAAGCCTCAAGGCTATCGAGGGAAGAGAGTCCAAAATTCCCACATTTTTTTGTGAGTGTGCTTGCCAGTATATCCTTTCGATCTAAAATTACATAACTTAAATAAGTCTGAAGGTAACTGCAGTCCTTTGCTCTCATAAATCTATTTTTAGGCACCAAAAGTGCACCCAAGTCGAACTACCAAGCAGGGTCCTGTAGGTTCTGAACATTCAGTGCCTCCTTTTTGAAAAGAAGTTGCCTGGAGTAACGGCACACTGGATTGTTCTATTGTTAACATTAAGGAGGGAACTTCCTGATTTTTTTCCCTCATTTTTATTTGGTGGTTTCTAAACTAAAAAGGAAACATTGAATGGTGCTTAATTTCAAGTCTACCGGTTAATATGTTATTTTCTTTTCTCACACCCACTTTCCCTTGGCCCGCCATATCGTAAGTGGTGAGTTTACTTACTTCTGCTCTTGTGCACTCATTTCCGAGTCTGGGATTTCCCCTTCTTCTTGGTTGTAATTTTGACATAGAAGAGAGACTGCTGGGGAGAGAAGGTGGCATAGAGAACAGAGGTGACCGTGGTTAACCACTCTCCTTGGCTGGGGAACAAAACATCTGCAACTGTGAAGACACAGTTCAAGCTTTAACCAAGGCACTCTTGTAAGTGACTGAACCCTCCCCGGGCACTTCCGTTATTCTCTGTAAGAATTTTAGAGCAAGCGTTCATATGTTAAGACAGCAGGGCTGACTCCAGCATGATGGCTGGTGAGTCTTGTCTCCAGGAGCAGTGTAGCCTATGGCAGCAAGTGGAGGGCTGTGTTGAGGGTGGTGAGGCTGGTCTGGATTCAATAGGAAAGAGTGCCCTGATCAATTAGAAATGTCTGCCTTAGGTGAGGGATGAGAAGATGGTGGTGTGTCCGCTCAATATTGTAGTCTCCCTATGGTGAGTGTTCTAGCTGCTGACTAGTAATTGAGAAGCCAGTGATTTCATCTCAGTTCTGCCCCTAAGCAAGCAGTGCAACTTTAGCAAGTTAACTTACCCTTGGCTTTGCCCTCCTGGTCTCTCAGGGGAGAGTGGACTCTGTGAAACTTCCAGGTCTCAGATTTGGTGATCCCATGCCAGGCTTCTTGTGACTGTTCATTGTTCAGGAAATGAGTCCTCAATCTTCATCTTCAACTTTTAGGTCTCTCTCAGTCTGACGCTACGCTACTTTTCAGGCCATATCTTCAATTTCCTATTACTGCTGGCCAGGCCAGATACCCATGGTATCCATCATGCTTTATACTTTCCTCTTGTGATCTCTTTTGTTCATAATATCTCTAAACATAATGTCTGTACCTTCCCCTCTTGATTATCAAAATACTACCCACTTTTAAAAACTCTGAGCCTCATAGAACTTTTCCCTGGTAGAAATTTTTTTTTTAAGATTTTATTTATTTATTTATTTATTTATTTTTATTAATTTATTTGACAGAGAGAGACACAGCAAGAGAGGGAATACAAACAGGAAGAGTGGGAGAAGGAGAAGCAGGCCCCCAGCTGAGCAGAGAGCCCAATTCAGGGCTCGATTCCCGATTCCCAGACCCTGAGATCGTGACCTAAGCCTAAGGCAGAGGCTCAACCCACTGAGCCACCCAGGCGCCCCTCCCTGGTAGAACTTTTAATAGTCGACAACCTATTCCCACAGGCTAAGCATCTGCCGGTTTGCCTACAGATCCTGTCTCAAGTTCATGGTGGGCAGAATTTGTGTCTCAGTCACTCATTGTCTGAGGCTCTCTTCAATGTCTAATCAGGCTAACAAAAAGTAGCAAACATTTCTTTAAAGAGCAAAGCAAAGGCCAAAGCACAGCAATAGAAATAGAGTGGCAAGGAGAATCATTTACATCAATACACTAGTAACTGTTGAATTTGGGCAACACAGTATGGCAAGTACTTCAGTGGGAACAAGTAAGTGGAGGACATGGTCCCTGTCTTCAAGGAGCTTTTGGCTTATCATCCTCAACATTGTCATCACCATCATTCATCGTATCTTCCATTTATTTAGTACATATTCTTTACCACATCTCTTGTATACATCCTAAATTCTTAGAACAACCATGCCAGGCATTATCGCCTCTATTTTACTGATGACAGAGTTTACCCAAAGAGTTGAAGGGACTTTCCCAAGGTCACACACGTGGTATGGGGATGACTGGCTTCATAACCTGTGCTGATTCTAGTATGTGCTGTTGTCACCTTAGAGGGGAGCATATGACAAGGACAGGCAGTTTGTTCAGCATGCTTTCTACTTTCTCATCTTCAAGCCTTTGCTCATGCTCCCAGGCCACTTGGAATGCTCTCTCCTTCCACACCTCTCAGCATGTGCAAATGCTTCCCACACTTCAAGTACATCAGTCTCAGATAACTCCTTGGAGCCTTTCCTGCCTCACTCTTCTAGCTGGGCCTGTGATAATGTGGGACTGTCTACACTTATGTAAAATGAATGGATCAATGCCAACTTCACCTCTTTTTTCATTACGAAGGTTCTGAGGTTGAGGTAAGAACATCTAATGAAAAGTGACCAGAGAAATCTGTTCCATTCAGCAAACATCTGTTGAGCACTTGGCAAGACCTGGGTGGCATACAGAGGAAGACTCTCCCAGTATTGGAACAACTGTTCTCTGCTTTATGGAAGAGGCTGTGTTGACACCCATGATGAGATCATCGTCTGGGATTTATGTTTCATGGTGAGAATTACTTCTTGCCTTGGGCAGACACAGAGAGGTTCCCAGAGTTCTCTCGTCCTCTTCCTGGTCCTGGTCCAGGCAGCCCGGAGGGGTGAGAGATAGCCAGTGGGGAGCAGTGGACAGAGTCTTAAAAGGAACTTATTTGCTAGGAGTTGCAAAACCAGAATAGGTTTCTGGAAGACAGTGCTTCTTCCCTCTATCCAGGGGTGAGGGGTCAAAGTGAGGCCACTAGCAGCAGAGTTTATATTCATTGATCTTCCCAGGAGTAAGGGGCGAGACTGGCGTGTGGTGTCTACATCTTCCACAGGGACCATTGAGCCACTGCTTGTAAGTGCTGTGGATTCCAAGGTAAATAATGCACAACTGACCAAACAGCAGCTCCCTTGAGTACAGTATTACACATCGCGCGTGGGTGTTGATTGCAGTGTGCCATAACACCGTTGGAGACAAGAGGAAGAGGCAGTCCATTGTGCCTAGGAGCATGAGAGACGATTCCTTAGAAGTGGCGACACATTTGCCGGCACTTGAAAGATGAATGGAATTGTCACCAGGGTAAGAATGTGTGGCGTGCAAATGGGGTGGGGGGCACTCTGGGAAGAGGGAATAGCGAGTACAGAGAGGTCAGAAAACAGGATGGCATATCTGGAGCTGGGAGACTGCAGGTCTGTGGTCCTGGAAGAACCCCAAATTCTAGAGTTTTCTGTTTCAGGTCTTGCTGATGTTTATGCCAATAGCAGAGTCACCCAAAGATGCCAGAACAGGCATCGTCTCCCCACCGCAGCAGGCGCACAGGCATGCTGGCCGGGCCTCCTTCCTCCCCCTTCACCATTTATGAAAGTCATTGCCCAACACCCTCCAGAGAACAAGTGCCCATTTGTCCTGGGCCCACATGCTTCTTCAGCCTTCTGCCCATGGCCAGCCTGCCCTGCTTCCTGCTCTTAGCTTGCCAGAAGGATGCGGGCCACTGTGCTGTGCAGCTGCGGGGGCTGTTGCAGACACAGAGCACCCCGGTGCCCCGGCATTGGTCAGGGCCCGTACAGGAGCCTAGCAGCAGCCAGAACTTGTTTGTTCTGCCAGCCCCTGAGTTACAGAAAACAAAACAGAACAAACAAAAGCCTTCCTGGCCCTGATGGTGCATCACAAGCGCTGACCTTTTATTAGCCGGTCTTGACCTTCATCGCATCACAGCCGGATCCATTGAGACGGGAGTGTTGACACTGTTCTGTTGTTTCCTCTGCCAGCTTTCCCTTCCCGTGGCTTTGCCTTCTGATTAAAGACAAAACAAAGCAGAATGAGAATCAAACCCCAGGTCCCTCCCAACTTGTACTTCTCCGGTGGTCAGTGTTATGCTTTTTATTTTTGTTTTGTGACTGCCGTCATTTTTCGTGATTTTGAAGGAGGAGTCTTAGTGCCTGTGAGAGCAGAGCTCAGAGACCGGCCTGCTACCAGAGGGTGGCACAGGGGGCTGGAGGGTGCCTGGAGCTCAGGAAGAAGACCCTGTCCATCTCAGGGAAGTGCACTCATTGGGTCTGATTTTCTTGCAGGTGATGGGAGCAATGGGTGATGGGAGCTCTGGGCAGAGCTTTGGAGAATGAGGTCTAGAGGACCTAGAGGCCGTCCTGGAGTAGGCAGTGGTGATACCAGCAGGAAGCAACATCTGATAGCCACCTGGAGACCTGAGCTCTGGACTGGCCACCTGCACACTGGGCCCTCCAGTCAGACCTGCCTTCACACCACTCACCTGCCAATTTCTAGCTCTTTTCTGCCTCCAGCTCGCTACCCAACGCTTCCCCCATTCTCTCTAGCATCTGTTTCTCCCCCTCCGCTCTGCTGCTGTGACCTTAGTGCAGGCCCTACATTTCCCCCAAGTTATCATTACTGGCTTGGTGATACATTTCCTGCCTAGAGTCTTTGCCTATCACATCTGACTTTGGGACCACTGCCAGGTGTCTTTGCTTGAAACACAGCTCTGATGATATCATTCCCCACCCATAGATCTTGGGTGGTTCCCATCCTCTTAAGCTTGGCATTTCAAGCCCATGGAGGAGTCTGTGTTGCTTCTCACTTCACTTCCTGGCTCAATCTCTGCTTGGAGTATGACCGACTCTTGTGCTCTGAGTATTTCCCATAGGTTCCTACTCTCATCTTTTTGTCCCAGGAATCTGCCTTGTTGAACATATAAGCTCTCCACCTTGAGGGACACACACCAATAAATGGGGACTGGAATCTGGATACTTCATATTTCAAACTCTGGCCATATGACTGTATGAGCCAAGTTTAGGACCCAGTGCCTTTGTCCTACCTTCCTGTGTCCTGGGGTGCCCTCTCCCTTCACTGGAACTTGATGGGTTCTTCAGTGTGCAGATCAGATGTGGCTCTTTCCTTGAAGAGTATCATGATCCCAGCAGCCAAACAGGATTTGTTTGTAGGTTGGTCCTGTGGCCTTTCTGCTCTGAGCCTTTTGTCTTTCCTCTGTCTGATTGTAAGTTCCTCAAGTGTAGGGAGTATATTTTACTCATCCATGTGTATTTTGAAGCTTTCAGGAAATCAGCTTATATTTAATAGCTGCTCTAATGTAAAAGGTAGTTCTGCAATTGAACAATCAATTAAAGACACAGATATTACATTCACACGTGGTATTCTGTATCTACACGAAAAGAAGAGACGGTGTCTCAGGAATGGTAGTGGCATGAGTACCTTTAATCAACTCCATTTTTACCTCAATTTAGACATGTGAATTTAAGGTGCTTGAGTGGCTGTTGGTTAAGCATCTCCCTTCGGCTCAGGTCATGATCCTAGCGTCCTGGGATCCAGTCCTATGTCGGGTCCCTGCTCAGGGGGAAGTTGGCCTCTCCCTCTGTCTTTCCTCCAGCTGGCATTTTCTCTCCCTCTCTCACAAAAACAATCAAACAAACAAACAAACAAATAATCTTAAAAAAAAAAAGGAATGTGAATTTAAACAAGTAGCACTGTAGTTTTTAAAGCATGTAAAGCATTTAAAGAATTCTTTTCTTCCATTGTTTTGCATACTGAAGAGAGTATAAGGCTTCTCAACATTATCTCTATGTTAAGACTTCACTGATGTAAACTTTAACATGGGCTTATGATCTGTTTGTCTGCAATCATTTTTTCTGTTATATCTGCTTTTGTTCACTGGCAGAAACACCAATTAGCTCAGGTTTCTGTTAAGAGGCATAGTTTTATGGTGTTCTCTGAGATGAAAGGAAGATATCAGGAGTCAGCTGTTTACAGCTTTTATAGCAACATCCTTATTGATACATTCCCATTTCTAATATCCTTTTATCTGTATTTCAAAAATGAAATTATATATCCATTACCAAAATTAGATAGGAGATTTATTGGATTAGAGGTGTTTTTTTTCCTAATCCTTAAATGAGCAAAAGGTACTTCTTTGATAATTCTATAAGAGCGTTAAAATTCCTTTTTATTTTAAAATGTTACAGATAGGAGATTAACCTAGTTAGCTTCATAGACAGAAGGAGCACATGTCTCCGGGAACCAGGCAGACCCAACAGAGGTTTCTGCTTCAGGAATGTATAGAAGATATGGGACTTGCATGAATTATAGCATGATTTATTAAAGAGTATAAAAGTACTTTACAAATAATTAAATATTTTAGATTAGGGACTAAATTCCCATTAAACCTTGACATTTCCTACCATGAAGTTTCCTCCTTCCCCTTTTCTGCATGCCTGAAACTTCTTACAGTTTACTAATATTTCCATTATATATTAATTATAGGCAAGGGTGATAAAATTGAATGAACATTAAATAAAAGACTCCACTTCTTCTTTATGTATCTACTGTGCAGGCTATGTTGCAAGAGATTGTGATTTAAAATACCTACCTCTGATAAGACCACTTTTTAGGGTTGTTATAGGAATAAGTAGTATTTTTTATTTAAATTCAATTAATTAAGATACAGTATATTGGTTTCAGAGGTAGAGTTTAGTGATTCATCAGTTGTGTATAACACCCAGTGGTCGTTACATCACATGCCTTCCCTAATGCCCATCACCCAGTTACCCTGTCCCCCTCACTCACCTCCTCTCCAGCAACCTTCAGTTTCTTTCCTATAGTCGAGAGTCTCTTACGGTTTGTCTCCCTCTCTGATTTTGTCTTATTTTATTTTCACCTCCCTTCCTCTAGGTAGTATTTTTAAGATAACTTTGTGTAACATATATGCAGACTATAAGAGAATAAATTAAAACAATTCACACATATTAGTAATGTTTGAATAAACAGAGATTTCACTCTTTCCCCATGTACTGTTTTAAGATTCAAACATAGGGAAATATATCAGTGTGTGTAAACTGTGAAAGTTTATTTTCAGCTATGAAAGTGAAGCCAATTTCAGACGCAGTAGGGTTTGCATCATGGAAGTAGAACTTAATTATATATAATTCAAGACAATGTAAGACTTGGTGCATGACACTTATCTTAAAGATCTAAGCAATTAAAATCAGGTGACAGTGGTTTGTTTTGGTAGCTTTTTCAAGGTGTTTTAAATTTTATATCTCAAAAATTCTCTGTGCTATATGTGTAGGTTTAGACACAAATTCATTATCTTTAACTCCCAAACAACTGAAGAAAAACCCTGATTAAAGGCTCTGCCATTCTAGTGGGTTAAATAGCACCCCAACCCCGCCTCCTCAAATTCATGTCCATCTGCAACCTCAGACTCTGACCTTATTTAGAAATAAGGTCTTTGCAGATGTGTATAGCAAGGTGGGGTCATACTGGATTAATGTAGTTCCTAAATCCATTGTTGCTGATGTTCTTATAAGAGGGTAGAAGACACAGACACATGATCAATAAGGTTGTGTGAAGACCGAGGCAGAGATTAGAGCAGCACTGCCACAAGCCAAGGAGCACCAAGCTGGAAGAGGCAAGGCAAGTTTCCTCCCCATAGCCATCAGAGGGAACATAGACCTCCCAACACCTTGATTTCAGACTTCTAGTCTCCAGAACCATGCAAGAATGAAGTTCTCTTGTGCTAAGCCAGCCAATTTGTTTGGCTTTGTTATGGCAGCCCAAGGAGATTACTATAGCCACTTATCAGGGATATACTGAAATACACACTATCTTCTATCCTAGAGTGGGTACAGTGAAACCTACCACACCGGATTGTAGGAGGATTACTTGAGATTGTCTGTGTAAGAGTATTCAGTATGAGGCTTTTTGTCTTAAATTCCATTCTTATGCCCTGAAGTGCTATCTCTTGTACAGGATGGAATTGCAATTTAGGGGGAGGAAACACTAATTTCCACGGGGCCATCCAAAAATGTAAGTGACATCTTTGGGCAGTTGGTTTCCCATCATGGAAAAGATTTAAGTAGAGTCTTTGGCATCCCGAGTGTTAAGGATGTGTATTAGAGAATGCATTTCAGTCCAAGTAACAGAAAACCAACCACAGTGGCTTAACAAATAACGATGAACCAACAAAATTTCACACAATGAAATGTCCTGAATTAACCTCCTCAGTTTGGATCAAAGCACTAGGGTGCTACCAAGGACCCAGGCTCCTCTTTCTGCCCCTGCTGTCTTTACGTGTCCTTCATCTTTGGTGCTTGAAGTGAGCTGCCTTACCTTTAGCCACACATGCTCATCCCAACAGAACGAAGAAGGTTGGATCCAGAAGGGACAGCTCACATGAAGAAAGTGAAAATTTTCCAGGAATCCTCAGTGCCTTCAAATTAATTCTCACTGGCCAGAACTGGAGTCACATGACATCTCCTAAATGTGAAGATACCCAGGAAATTTAGTGTTTAGCTCAGTTCAATGCTACTTTGAACAAAATAGGTCTTCTATTTGTAAGGAAGGCATCATGGATTTAGGTTAGCTACCTAGCAGAGTAAGCCATAAAAGAGATTCTGGAATAGATAGAAGATTGAAATAGATGAGCTCTTACAACTATAAAAATTCAAAGATGTGGCTAGTGAATTTTTCCCCACCCTCAAGGCATTTGCAGTGTATATACCAGATACATAATTCTGTCCTCTGGAAGCCTTACTTCCTTCGTCTGTAAAATAGGGAAGATAATATCCACTTCACGCTTTCTTGGGGAGGGTTATAGGAGTTTAATATTAGGGTGTTAATTGTAGTGTCTGGCCCTAGTAGATGCTGAATAAATGTAACTACTCTTTTTGCACTAGATGGTAAGCTCCTGGAAGTCTCCATGAAGGCAAGAATTGTGTGGTTCTATGGTGGCTCAGTGCCTAACACAAGTCATCCTTTATGAGATCTTTGTTAAATGAATGAACCAGGCCATGTGCGCTAATGCAAATAGAAGGCATACTCGAGATTAGTGAGATTTGTCATTTCTCAAGTAGGGTTTTGGCGCATGTATCTGAGGCATCTTCTGTAAGTATGAGGTGGGGACAGTCCTCAGTAAGGAAAAGAATGAAAGGATAAGGGCAAGAAGTTGTTTTGATTGTTGTTAATAGTTACAGGTAACAGAAGCTACTGCACCAGATTTAAGCAGAGAACGGTTTATTACAAGATATTAAGAACCCGAGAGAACCAAGACTTCTGGCAGTTACTCCCTTGCTAATGTTGCTCATATTCAGCTTTGCTGTTACTAGGTAGTGGACATGAGAATCTGCCATAGCTGCCCCCAGGCAATCACACACACTGGGTCCAGAATAGCAGCCAATCTCCCTGTACAGCCACTGCTCCACATTTTCTCCTTCCAAATCTCCTGTGAATGTGTCTGCTTGTCAGAGTCCACATCATGCATAGACCTGTAGCGGCAAGGGAGCCTGGGAAATGTAGTTTGTAGCCTCTCAGCTGCTGTAGTTGAGGCAGGTTTGCGAAAAAGAGATTGGACAGGGTGCGTAGCTAGCTAATGCACAATATCTGGCCCAGAAGTTCTAAGCAGCCGTGTGTAGTTGTCCCAGAAGCACAGCCTGCAGGTCAGGGGTGTGACCACTGAGTGTGACCACTCAGAGGGGTGAAGCGACGTGCAGGAAGCATTGGAAGACCAGAGGAACGCGGTGAAGCGTTTAGGCCCACATACCCCCAGAACCTGCAGAACGGACACCCATGACAATAGGTTGCTAACGGGGGAACACAGAGAGTCAGGAGATGAGGTGGAAGTAGTTGTCCCTAGTCATGCATGGGTGGATTGTGTGCAGAGGGGGATGTGCTGTCCATTTCCCTTTGCCAGCGCACTGTCCTGGCTGCCCACCAGCACACAGAGCTTTGGGTCCAGGCAGAGCCAGCAAGCTCATCTCACTGCCCAACCGACCCCATCCATGACCCCAGATGACAAAGTAAGGATGACAAGGGAGGGACTCAGGTGGCCATTGTACAGTGTGGCTCCTGTGGCCCTGGCCTGTATGACCTTTGAACTAGTCCTAAAATGTGGGCTGTGAGAAGGAATGATCAGAAGGCCAGGAGAAAAATGTTTTGTCAGTAACACCAGGTCATGAGACTGGAAGGAATAAGCTCAATGATTTAAAAAAGAAAACATAGAAACATGATTGGAGATGTGCTTTTCCCTCTTCTCTTTTCATCTTTTTTTTTTTTTTTTCAATTTCAGTCATGTTTTATAGACTTGTGTGACATAGGCAGCGGGACAGCTGAGCAATTAGCTGGAATTAATCTTGTAGACAGCCAATGTGACAAGCTGGATGATTCAGGTTCACAAAGGATCTTTCATAGGAAAAACAAAACAAAACAACCCAAACCCAAACCAACAAAAAACCCAGTCATGATTTATCCCTCGTCCACCCCCACCCCTTTTACTTACTCTTTATTGTAGGGCTTGTGGAGGATTTGACTGATGTCCTGACAGCATTTGTTTCTTTGCAAGCTGCATACATCTCAGCCCTTCGCTTGGGTGTACCTTCCGTAAGCACGGGATCCAGAAATGCAGCGTGCTGTATGCAAATATCATTTTCTAGAAGCAGAGCCCGTGTAATGCCATTAAATGCAATCGGAAGTTACCAAGCATCTTACTGGAACTCTCTTCCAAACATACCTAATCCAATTTACCTTTCCTTTGGTATTTAAGTCCCTGGCAGTTGGAGTGGACATTTCTCAGAGCAGTTTGGCTTGTAACAGTTGCCCTGTTTTATCTTTCTTTCCTCCTCTCTGTGCACTTCCTGTTCCTATCTCAGCGTGCTGTTACAGTGAGCATTAGCTGTTGGGTTACAGTTAGTTCCAGACATAGAACTTCGATGCCATATAAAAAACTTTCACTTGACTTTGGCATCATGGTGTGTCAGGTGTGTTTGCTCCTTGAGTGAATGAGAGACAGTCCAGTCCTCAAGCTCCAGGCGACTCATCTCTTTTCAGAACCCGCAGAATCTTGTGATCATGTGAGAACACTTTATCTCTAATAAAACTGGAGTTTCATGACTCATCTGTGCATGATTTTAGTGTTTCTTTTTCAATTGAAAATGTTCTCTTTTAAGAAGGAAAAGTTTGCACACCAACATTTACAAAGAGGGGAAAAAAACCATTTCCATTCTTTCAGCTTAAATACAATTACAATATTTTAACTCTCACCTTGTGGTTTTAAATTTATGTCGAGCAACATGGCCCTAGGTGATTTAATTATCTGCTTCTGATCTCATCACGAAGTAGTAGAAGCCTGAGGGGAAAGACTTTTCATTCCTCAATATCTTCTGCTAGGAAGCTGGTGCTCTTGGATAGTTTGTTCAAGGAATTATTTTAAAGTGCATTTACTGTAACTGCATCAGGCTGGTCTAGTAAGGATGTTCTTTGATGATCTTTTGAGACCTGAGACATGAGCTGCAGGGTAAGAGAATTCAGAGAGTCCAGGAGCCAGTCTTCCAGCCTGTGAGGAGAAGCTGACATCCCCTGCACCCAAATCTACCTGTAGGACCCTCCATTAACCAAAGACCCTTTAATGGTAATGAATTCTGGCTGCACATCCTTTTTGTCACTGGGGAAACAAAGCTAAAGGAATAGACAGGGGTACTTGCTAAAGCTCAAAGCCATGCAGGTATAGGCAGAAGTTTACCTTAATGACATTCTGAACAGAAGCAGAGAGTGTCCTTCAGAGCCTTTGGCAATGGCTGGAACTGCCAACTGCAATTGCCATTAAAAACCTATACTGGGGGCACTTGGTGGCTGCATTGGTTAAGCATCTGAAGCTTGGTTTCAGCTCAGGTCATGATTTCATGGGTCATGAGATGGAGCCCCACGTCAGGCTCCACACTCACTGGGGAGTCTGTTTGGGGATTCTCTCCCTCTGCCTCCGTCCCCCCTAAAAATGAATAAGTAAATTTTTAAAAATCCCCCAAAACCTACACTGCTTTCCCAGTCTGACGCTCAGACTCCCACGCTTTGTTTATTCACCTGTGGTCTTTGTACCAGACCTGAGCACCGTGAATGAGTGACCACCTGACCTCACTAAGGTCATTTGCCGGAAATCTCTGTGTGGTCCATCCCAGCCCTTGTTCCCATTGGGTTTGGTTACCTCATGATGTCCTTTTATAGGTATCGGTGAGTCACCACTTCCTCGGCTGGCTGTCATCTCAGATACAGCGCGTATAAAGCTGACCTCGCGCAATGTGTCACAATTGAGCTCGATAGTCTGCACACCTTTCACATCAGCAGCAGCAGCCCTGCTCACCTTGTCACTCACGCTCCACTGTTCTGACTGTTCCCTGTCCTTCACCATCCCTTCCTCTTGTTTTCCTTTCCACTCTTCCACTAGCCCTGCACCTAGATTTTAGCAATCATCTCCTCGACCCTGGAGTGTTAAAACGGAAAGGGCCCTTTTGCAGCCGATCCAGTATCTTCAGCTGACAAATGAGGAGGCAGCAGCTCCAGGGAGGCAGGCTAAGAATCTTTGTTCCAAACCAGTCAGACCTACTGTCCTTCCTCCAGCTTCCGCATTCCTGCTACCCTGCCGGGTGATGTCCTGGTCGCCTCCCACCTGCCTCTCTCCTTCCAGCCATTCTGTGTGTATCCAGTTTTCACATTTATTTGCCTGAAATATTTCTTTCATTATCTCTCTCTTGTCCACAGATTTTTAGTGGTCCCTACTGCTGGGACAACTCATTACTTTATCATCTGAACTGGGATGCTTGAGAGTAATAGATGTGCTAAGACAATAGACACCTACCAGAATAGTCCTGGATAAACCAGGATGTAGATTCACACTTCATATAGCCTAGAGCAGAGATCCTAAATCAGAAGGACCAAACTTTGCCCATTGGAATTGAAGGTTTTCCACATTCGGGTCCTGGTTACACGTCTAAGCTCTGTCCTCGATCATCTGCGTGGTGTCTTGCCACAGCCAGCTTGTTCATCCTTCTCGCCATACTCGATGGATCTTTCTGCTTGGGAACCTAAAGGTTTTCCTCTGCTTCCCTGGCATCTCTGCTTTCTTCAAGGGCCCCCTCAAATCCCTTTTCTTCCATAAAATCTACTAAGTCAGTTGTGTCTCCCGAGAATGTCTAGCTCCTCCACAGTCGTTTTGATCCTTATAAGGGATGAAATGAGGTGTTTTGATTTTTTTTGCCTTCGTGGTGAGGATAGTCTCTGATCAGCCCCTCTATAAATTTAATGTCTGCTTCCAAAGAGAGAGGTCCACAAAATAACACAGAAGGAAAACATAAACATTCGAAATGGAAATCAGAATTTATTTTTTTAAAGATTTTAGTTATTTTTTTGACAGAAGAGAAAGGGAACACAAGCAGGGAAAACGGGAGGAGGGAGAAGCAGGCTTCCCACTGAGCAGGGAGCCTGATGCAGAGCTCGATCCCAGGACCCTGGGATCATGACCTGAGCCAAAGGCACATGCTTAACGACTGAGCCACCCAGCCACCCCAGAAATCAGAATTTTATTTCACTCACGAGTGTAGGAGATTGTGCACCCTCTGCTGAGGGGACTCCAGCATCATCTAGTGGAAGTACCGAGCAAACCCACCTCCGTCTGTGGGGCCCTGTGACAACACAGGTGTCGGCCCATTGCCTGGGTTTTATTGGAACCCCAGAAGGTTGGAAACACCCCAGTGTCCAGCAGGGGGGAACCAGTTGAATAGACTGTGGTATAGCACACAGTGAGGCATCATGTAGCTGTAAAAAGAGAGAGAGAAGGAAGATGTCTGTATATGAGTATGGAGAGGTCTTTTTAAAAAATGTTTTATTTATTTATTTATTTATTTGAGAAAGAGACTGAGAGAATGAATGGTGGGGAGGGACAAGGAAACTTCCTGCTGAGCAGGGAGCCTGATGCAGGGCTCAACGAAGACTTGATGCTAGGCTCGATCCCAAGATGCTGAAATCATGACCTGAGTTGAAGTCAGACACTTAACCGACTGAGTCACCCAGGTCCGCCTGAATAGGGAGAGATCTGTTAAGATATGCACAAGTGGGGAAGAACAAGGATATTGTGTGCTGCTGCCCAAGTACCTTTAAGTACTTTATTTAATGAAATTCTTTCTTTTATAATGTATAAAGTGTAATTAATTTTGCTTTCCCTCACTGGCAGTATTTTCATGCTTGACTTGGTGGAACTGAGTAACCATCCAGGAAGGGATACCAGAGCTATGCTTTAGAAAATTCTTTCTGCCACGAGTGAGGGCACTTTGAAGTGTGGAGGGGAAGCCTGGGGAAGGCATGGCCATGGGGTGGAATGAGCACCCAAGCGCCCATTGTGCAGCCCTGGATTCCGCTCTGTCAACCAGGTTTCCTTATAAGAAGCTTATCCATTTGCTGGCTTCATATCTCAGGGCTCCCCTCTGATTGCCTCTGACCTTCAAGAGTTTAGACTTTTGTTTTCAGATGAACATTTTATTCGGCAGTGTGATTTTTCAGCCTGGTAATTTTGGGCACCAGACTTGTTTTATTTGGTGATATATGTGGTGGTTTCTCCCAATAGCAGAGGCAGGGGAAAAGAGATCCTTTGTCCCACTCATTGCGTTTCATTCCATGAAATGTAATTTACAGATTTTTAAGAATGCCATTTAGAAATAATCCCCCGTTAATAGACCACTTTGCAATTGTATTCTATTGTTTTCTAACAACTTTGACACTTATGGGGAAAAAAAGTTTAAGACATGATTTTTTTAAAGCAGACATCAGGAATGACCTGTTGTAAGAGGACATTATTATTATTATTCTGTAGGAAGTAATGATTCCTCACTCCCAAACCCCCCATCCAATCAGTTATCATACTAGATTAATAGATGTCCTTGATGAAGTGTGTTCAGAAACACTCCAGTCAGCTGTCTTTTTACATGTTTTTTCTATGTTTTATCATATGATCTTATATTATTCTTCTGACAACTCTTTAATGAAAGAAACTGAAGCTCAGAGAGGCTTAGTAACTCGATCAGGGTCACACAGCCTATTTAATGACAGGCCTGGGTTTGAACTCAGGAACTTCACATTATAGAGCTGGTATTTTCACTGTATACACTGCCTCCCCAACTTGGCCAAGCTCTATCACTTCTGCCTTTGCTAGGGCCTTTCACATCCTTTCCAAACCTACTGAAAACAGTTATGAGCATCCTCATTCTCTCTCCCCTGAAGTAACATGATTTCCTCTCAACAGGCCTCTTCAGATTTGCCCTCTTATAACCCGAAAATCCTCCCTACACCCTGAGCTCCATCTCCCTAAAGACCACAAGAATTATTCTTCCATTTCGTATTCATGTTCCAGGGTATCTACCCAATATATCGTGGATGAGTCCTTGCAAAGTCTTGTTGTAACTAGAATTAGAGCTTTCTTACTTACTTAAAACAACAAACATTGTTAGGGCAGGACACATTAGCTTGAAATTACCTAAAATAAGTACCAGCATTGGATGCTCTAGAGGTCATCTATTGGGACGACTTTAAAAGGAAGTGAATTTACATAGCTTTAGTGTAAATTTCATGGGCTCCGCCCTCAAAGAATGGCACATTAGATAGGATTGTACACAAGACTTTTCAGATTATTTTGGAAAGCAACAAAGTGGTGATCACTTATTTTGTAGTGCTCATGAATACACATCTATGGGCAATAAAATAAAAAACTGGTCTCATGTTATATAAACGCACCATTGACGCTCGATAAAATTTCCAGTGACAATCTCATACATACATTCCAAAGTGCTTTATCTCAAACTGGTTAAAAGGATGTGAAGATGGTGGGCTCCAGAATCTGTTAGATGACCAAAAAGTAACTCTAACAATGACTAAGATACTGTTGACGAAGATACGTATCAAGAATTTAATAAAATTGTTTCCAAAACGTCAGAAGGAAAAAGAGCTATATTTCTAAGTGTACTATCTTCTACAGTGTGTGATTGTGAATATACACGTGTAAATTAATTATAATTGGAAAATTAAGTATTTCAATTTTAACCTTGAAAGTTCATATGTTTAAACTGACAAAAAACTTTTTTCCTTATTTTCTCATTAGGAAAGCAGAGAGTTGCTTTATCTTTTGGGTCGCCTGATTTTCACATGTCAGCACTGTACTCCTAGAAAATCAGATACAGACCCTGCTCTCAGGGCACTAACAATCCAGGAGAGAAATATAGCCGCTACTATTGCCACAAAACCTCCTTAAATTTAGTGGCATAAAACAGCAATCATTTTATTAGGTTCATGGACACTGTGGATCAGGAATTCCAGAAAGGGAAAGAAAGGACAACATTGTGTTGCTCCATGATGTTTGGGGCCTCAGCAGGGAAGACTTGAAGGCTTAGCTGGACTCATTCAAGAGTCTCTTTACTTACTGGCACTGGGCTTCCTCACAGCAGCCTTTAGGTAGTCAGACTTCTTATAGGGTAGCTCAGGGCTGCAAGCACAAAATTTCCATTGAACAAGGTAGAAGCTCCATCGCCTTTTTCTGACCTGGTCTTTTTCTGATGATGACTACTCATTGTTATTCTTCCCAGTCTTTGGATTATATGCAAGTCAGTGATCTGCCCAGATTCAGGGGAGGAGGCCTAGACCCTGCCTCTCGTGGTGAAGAGCATCAGTACCACATTGTAGGAGATCACGTGGGATGGGACATACTGGTGTAGACCATTTTTGGAAAATACAGTCCGACCCTTTGGCAGGCCCACTTCTAATAGTTAGAGAAGATGGACAATGTAGCGGAAGTGTAGTGAGGTTAAAGCACCATCCTGTATGGATGAGGCTTGGGCAAGGGAGAAATGGTGGGATGGGGACATTTGGGAAAGCAGTGACAGCACTCAGATGTAGGATTACTGAGATCCAGGCAACTGGATGAAGATGTGGGTTAGGGAAGAGATGGCTAGATATTTTGGTGTCTGGAAGTCAGGCAAAACCAGGGAACAGAAGCAGGCAGGTGTATGTGGGAAGGAGGCAGGTGAGATCTGGGGAAGGAAACTGTTCACACTAGCACTTATCATGTGTAAACCGCATCTGTACCCTCATTTCCACCCTCAGCCTTCTGGCCCTGCACCCACCACTGTCCTGAGACTCCTCCCACATACATACCTCCTTGTAGTTTCCTCCTAACGGCTACTTCCTTTGCCCTTTCTGCCCTCCTCACCTCTCTACAGATCTGTGGTATCCCCCTCCAGTCTTCCAGCAGAACATGCTTGACTGTTCCACAGGTCCTGCTGTTTACTCTCAACCATCTCCAACACCATTGTTTGGCCCATGCATAACATCTGACTCTGTACTATCCTTTTCTCTCAAAATTCTCTCAGGTCTTGACTTATTTGGCTCTCTTTCCATCTTTCTGCCCACATCTTCTCAGTTTCCTGGGTTGGCTCCTTTTTATTTCTTTCAGCTGGCTCATTATTTATTGTTGTTCCCCAAACAAGATTTCTTCCTTGGCTATTGTCCCTGCTTCTTCTGCTCTCAGCATGTAAAGGTGAGCTTCAGGTGGACCATGGGCCCCTGCAATAGGCAATGAGTTTTGCAAGCTTATGCGAGTAGACTTGTATTTCAAGGATATGATCCATAACTTCATCACATTCTCAAAGTAGTCTCTAAGAGGCTTAGACCCACCTCTTTCTGCATATTTATTCCATGGCTTCAGATTGATATTCAGCCCATATCACTCCCTTAAACTTTAGGAATCCTCCTTGGCTGCACTGGAGGCTTTTCAGGGAAGCTTAAAGAAATGTTGGTAATCAATTGAATCAGAATTCTGGGTATGGGGTCCAGTGGGGTAATATTTCAAAGAAAATGTTAATCCTGTTTTGTGTCAGTCACAAAGATAACCCTCATGGTTAATATTTTAAACTATTTTCTCTTTACTAAGCTAAAACAAGTTATACCATCTTAAAAAGAACTGAATTCTATCAGGATTAGGCTGTCAATTTAGGTGATAAAGGTCTGGATTTTTTTTTTTTTAAATCAGTCCTATAGAGAATAGTTTGAAGATAATTGTTTTCTGTGGACTGACTTCATTCAGCAGACTAACCCCTTTCTTCTTTGCATAATTGTTTCTTTTATGTTCATCTATTAAGGTGAAACTTCCTTACTAAAAAGAAAGTAGATTTTAATGGGTAAAGTTTTTAGTTTTGCAAAACGAAGAGAGTTTTGGAGATGGATGTTAGTGATGGTTGCCCGAAAATGTGAGTGTGGTTAAAATGGTACATCTCATGATATGTATATTTGACCACAATTTTAAAAAATAATTTAAAAATTTTGAAAGTGGACAAGAGAGTTGACTGTTAACAGAAAAAAAAGCCACTGGATTTAGATGGAATAAGTCATGGCCCTTTTAAAAGAAGTTTTGTTGTTTCTCAGCAAAAATTCAATCCATTGAGAAATGATATGAAATCTATTTCTCTCAGTCACAGTGAAACCATGAGGGTGGAAAGTACCTGTTATAGAGAATTCCACACATAGGCAAAAAGAAGAAACCCTATCTCTGCCTAATTCAGTTCATGGTAACCAGACCATAACTACCCCCAGCCCACTCCCATGTGTATTTCCTAGAAAAAAAAAAAAAGAAAGAAAAAGAGAAAGAAAGGAAGAAAGCAAGCAAGCAAGCAAGCTCACATATCTGGTAATCTATAATGTAAGAACCAGCATAATTCCTAAATATATATACTTCCAGTTGGGGAGTTGGGGTGGGTGTATTTTAAAAAGCAATTGAGAAATTACCCAGAGGACTTTCTTTATGGTTTCTTTATGGTATTCTTTATGGTTTGTGTGGTATAGTGGTATAGTGTGGTATAGTGTTTGAGCTCACAGAATCTGCAGTCAGAATGCCCCAGTTTTAATTCAAACTCCACTGTCAATCTTCAGCATGATCGTTGGCAAGTCAGTTAATCTGCCGGTGCCTCAGTTTCCTCACTTGTCATGTTGGTACTTACCTCACGGAATTAAATGAGATAGTACATGTGAAGCACTTAGGACAGAACATATCATGACTCTCCTTTGGGAACCTCAATACCCACCCCCGCCCCAGCATTTTATACCCCCACCCTTCTGTCCTGAGGTGTCATGGCTATTTTGCCAACACAGTCGACAATGCAACCCTTATTTCTTCAACTTCACCTGACTCTACAGAACATTCACCCATTTACCGAGCTTCAAGTTTTCCGAAGGCTCTGAGTTGCCTCCTGACTGGGTAGTCCTCCTTCCTCTGGGCACTCTTGTCTCCCACTTGCATTCCTTACCCACCTCCCTCTGGATGCTGCACTCTTTGGGCACTTGATTTCCTTTCAGCCATACATCATAGAACGTGTTAGTGTTCATCTTGTTCAATGAGTTTTTGAGTCTTAGGGTTTCTGACTGAAGTCGGTTGTTCCTCTTTTCATTCACTGACGGTTTCAGACAGTTTATAAAGGATGGCCTCTTTGTCAATAGAACATGAAAGGATTTGCCGAATAACATTACTCTTAACAAAAATGTGTGTCAGAACCCAATTGAGATTCCATCTTGACAAAAGAGAACAAAAATAAAAGAAGTCACGAAGTGAATGGGACACAAGGTGAGAGTGAGCACAATGCTTAAGAACCGCCCCCCACTACCACCGTTTTCATCCAGGGAAGAGGAGGCCACAGGCGCATCTATAATCTGATGCCAAAGAAGACAGTACAACTTTCGTTTGTTCTTCTAGACTAAGCTGACCAAACTCACCAACCAAACACATAAACCTCCTGAAACCTTGGTCTGTTCTGAGTATGACTTCGGCCTCCTTAAGGATCCTGACTGGGGAGCTAGACAGGCTGTTAATTAACTGACGAGAGCTTCGTAAACTGCTTAAGAGATGTGGTTGGGCAACAGGGACTCCTAGAGCAAAGACAAGATGATTAAATAAAAATCCTCTCTGATTAGGATAGATCTACCTGCCTTATCACTCCTGAATCCAAAGGATGTTAGTGCAGATGGCAGGAGTCTTCTCGAGAGACATGGGCTAAGGGGAGTCCCTCAGGGCCCAGGAGAGCAGGAACCCAGCTCCTCTCTCTAGCATGCAGGGAGGAGAATCTTACAGCCCTGTGTGGTGAGCAAGAACTGGGGAATAAAGAATGTTGATGCCAACTAGACTGAGTACAAAGGACAGCCCTTGGCATGGCAGATGAGTAAAACCAGAAGGCAAAGTCTCGAGTTTTGAGGCAACTCATAAAGTCTGATTTAAATGGTAAAAGCTTCACTGCCACTTGAGTGAAGATTCACCTCAAAAATACTCAATTCAGATATTCTGCATGCCATTGGCTCTGTGACATATTGCCCAAATGACTGCCAGATGTGTGTGTCTTCTACAAAGCAAATTGCTGATGCCCTCGCAGCGTGAGGTCTCCAAGCTGAGTTTCCTAGGAAACTGGGCCATCAGGAGGGCATTGTCACTTAGCACTCGCCAGAGGGGGAGACTCAATAAATAGTTCCTTTTTTCCAAAGTTGTTCTTTCCCACCTCCTCTCTGTCCTACCACCCCTCACATCAAAAATGTCTAAACAATGGATGATCTAATAAGATATTAAATGGGCGATAGTATTACCTAGTAATAGAAAGAATGTCTTTGCTGAATCTCAGTTTGGCCATCTTGCCTGTCAGATGAACGAACAAGATAAGAGTTAAGAATTATGCACTTTCCAGAAAAATCTATGACCAGTGATCCCAGTCATTATTCCAGTGTGCGGAAGATGATGTGAGAAGAGTCATGTGAGATCTAGGGTTTAGAGACTGTTTGTATGCAGGGTCTTGTGTTCCAAGGTGTAGATGCATTATTTAGTGAGGTCCCTGCCATGACAAGCATTCCCCCATTTCACAGTCCAGGGAGTTGAGGTTTGGCAACTGAGGTCTATAATTTATCCAGGGTCACCTAGCCAGGAAGAGTGGAGCAGAATTTTGAGCCCCGGTTCACTCCCGAGTGTTCCCGTCTTCAGTGTGAATGACAGGCTTGTTCTGAGTGCCGCCTTCCTGTCCCCTTCCTCCCATCCCTTCCTATCCAGACTACTGACCACACAGCCAACAACAGGAACCAGAACCCCCTCCGGAAGCCTCTGCCTCTCTGAGCAGTGACATCCCTCACACCCAGCCCGGGCCCGGACGATCACCTTTTGCAAAATGGTGACCATAAATTAGAAAGACTGAGGTTATCAGCCAAATGGAGAACACAGTTCCCTTTCAGGGCCTTGAGCCTGTGGCTCCTTTTCTGGTCCCTTCTGCTTAATGACTGTTAAACCTTACACCAAAACCACCTTCAGAGCTTTCTGGCCCTTTGTCCGGTCCTGGTTTATCAAGTGGGATAATATCACCTGTCCTGCCTACTTCACGGGCTTGTTCTGGGGAATCAGAAAAATTAATATAAATGCTTTGCAAAATAGCAAATTGACTACATTGGCCCTTCTCTCTTTTTAAGATGAGAAGCTAAAGTCATTTTCTATTTGAAGTTCTGCCCATCTCTGAAAGGAAGGACTCCAGATGAGTCAAATCCCTCCTTTCGCTTGACGCTTTCCTACCTGGCTCAAGCACTACCTGCCTATCGGCTCCAGGAACATTTAGAACTTTGCACCATTTGGCATTTCTCACCGAGTGCCTGCTGACCTCCCCTGCACTTCTCCATGGCAGGCTTATCATTGGGATACACTTCTCTGTATCTCCGCGGGACAGCACAGTACCTTCTGCACATTAGGTACCAAAATACACATTTCTCAAGGGTTTCTAAAAGGATGCAAAAAGCAAGCTACTTCTCTCCAGGGAGGACCCTGAGGGGTGTGGATCGTAGTGCCCAGAACCAGGCACTGGTACCCGTTTGAATTTTCTCTAGTTTCCCGTGACTTGGCAGGTGAATGTGTCCCTGTTCTGGGCATCTGGTATTTGTCGCATATATGAACAGTTTATGTTGATCAGGCCACAGAGTCTTCCCCATACCATAGGATAAGGAGAGGCTCCAGAACATTCCATCTGCATGTGCCAGCATCACCCAGCCTGTGTTTTGGCTGATCTGTAATTTGGATGACTCTCCTTGAAGCAGGACAGCCAAATCAGCTTCCTGCTGATAACAGTAATCAGATTTTATAGCAAAGTCCCCAGTTAGGCAGGGCAAACAGAGAGGCAGCCTGAGCTATTGATCTGTATTGTGAGAGGTTCTTTTCCATTGAGATGGCTGAATATTTTGTGCTAAAACCTTCCTCTTCCCTGTACCCTGCATATTTCTCCTATGCATGATATGGGACAGAAGTCATTTTAATTATCTTCTTTATTTTATTTGCTTAGTTAAAACCCTGGAATTAAGGTTTGGGGAAACAAATCATCCATATTTAATGTATGCGATTGGCTCAAAAGTGTCATTTATTTTAGATAACATGGGAGGAAGTATAAATTATTTGATAGTGTAGCAGCATTTTCAGTGGTGCTTTTTATGTCTTTTGTATTTCATGCCGTTTGAAAAATAGTCTTCCTGGGTATCCACATTGGCTACAGAGTATTTTTTTTTTAATAAAAATTACTAACTATGCCAGGCATTTTGAACTTCTCTTAATCTTTGCATTTGGAAGAGAATATTCTCTAGGTAGTTTTGAAGGTAATAATAGCAGTGAGAATGCATGGATGCATCTGTATGGATTCCCAAGGAGGGCTTCTCCAGATGTGGAATGCCATGGGGAGGCAATCTGCTTTGCATAATTGACAGCTGCCAGCCTGTGCTCCTCTGTGCTAAATTGGGGCTGCGGCCACAGAAGGCAGCAGAGCAGCTGGGCTGCTGGGAGTCAAGTCCCTGCACTCGCATGACTTTTCTCCGATAACCATGCGCAGGGTCCCTGCCCCTAACACGGGGTGCACTGCTCCCAGAAGGGAAACGGTAACTCCGGCCTGGTAGGTGGGAGGAAACATGTTGATTCACTCAACTGGGCCACAGTTGGATATTCAGGGGTTAGCTTTTTACTGCATCGACTTTGACATTTTAACCTTAAATTCTTTAGACACCAGTTCTTCAGATGAGGCAGGACCAGAAATTAGAAAGACTGAGGGTATCAGCCATATGAAGAACACATTTCCCTTTCAGGGCCCTGAGTCCTGTGGCTCCTGTTTCGGTCCCTTCCACTTAATGACTGTTAAACCTTACACCAAAACCACCTTCAGAGCTTTCTGGCCCTCTGTCCTGTCCTGGTTTATCAAGTGGGATAATATTACCCGTCCTGCCTACTTCACAGGCTTGTCCTGGGGAATCAGAAAAGTTAATATAAATGCTTTGTCCACTGTCACGCCAATTTCAGCAGAGTGCACAGATGGATTGATAAACAATGTCTGGTATGGATGGCCTCTGTCTTTCTGATTCTCTTCCTCTTTTGAATTATGGCCTCTGTCCTAAGTACTTCCTGATAATAACAATAGCTATTGTTTGTGGAGTGCTTTGCAGTGGGAGGCACTGAGGCCCATGCTTCACGGGCATTATTTTTATTTAATCCTCCCGATCGCCTTGCTGGTTGGCCCTCACCACTTCAGTTCTCATAAGCACTGGGCTCCGAATCCATGACGTTCTTCTAGAGAAGCCCGCCCCACTTGCCCACTTGCCTTGAAGCTGCTTGCGAAATGAAGGAACTACAGTCTTCATTTCCAATTTTGACAATTTTCAAGCGGCTTAAAATGTGATCAATTGCTGAATCATTTTTTAATGTTTGAGTGCACTGTAGGCTTATAATTAGAGACTGTACTTGTGTCTGTGGAGCAGAGAGAGAGCGAGGGAGAGACTCTGGAAAGAAAGAAGGAGAGGGTAGGGGAGAGAGGAAGAAAGAATGTGTGACTGACAGAAAAAGATGTCATTTTGCATATGTGAGAAAAATAGTGACTTTCTAATATTTTAGGTACAGATAATCCTTAAAAGCATGTAATTCATTAGTTAATGGGCTTGTGATGTTCATAGTGCAGAAGAGTTGGAAATACATGATCCTGGTGATCTTCATAAGAGATTAGAAGATGCTTACAGTAAGACACTTCCCAGCATCTCAAAACCTTGCTGAACAGAAGTGATTGCAGTCGAGGTGAGCTGGAGGAGGTGAGAGGCAGGGGAGCAAGAAGGGAGAGAGATGGGTAAAATGGCTTCAGACATGCTTCACCAACAAGGCTCCTTGTGTCGCCTTCCTCCTCTCCACGTATTGAGTGCATTAAATACGGCTGTGGCAGGTCCCTGCCTGCCTCTGACAGCAAGCGCCCAAGTTCAAGCCACTGGTGATCAGTTGTGTCTGGTGAAAGCCCCCTGGTTGTGCGCTCCCAGCCATGCTGGACAGACAGGTGATCTTCAGGCAGCCCGTTTTAACGCTGACCCTTGTGATTCCAGAGCCTTCTTTAGAGATGAAGCACCCTGACATTCGTAAATGTTCCGAGTTCCTTTCCACCTCCCCAATGCCCTCCGGGCTGGGTGTCCTGCTGGCTGGGTGTCCTGCTGGCTGGGTGCCTTTAAAGGGCCTCTTAGGTGAATCCTGCCTGGGAACCTGAGCATAACCAGGTCAGACGTGGGAGTTCCGAGTTTGGTAGGAAATCAGGTGCTTTCTGTCCAGGCCCACCATTGAATTTGAGGTAAAGATACAACGTTTGTAAAGAAACAACAAAGACTGGCTTCTCTGGCAGAATCATTTCTTGTATTTCAGATGTTGATTACCAGTCTTGTGCCTTATCTAGGGCTTCTCTTTCTCCGCTCTCTTTGGCTGCTTTGCCTTCTCACGTTGCACACTTTTCATTCCCTCTAGAAAGCAGGGCAGGTAGGAGACATGAGCTGAAACTCAAATCTGATCATTGTGCTGCTAATAAGCAGCTCTGCTAATGATTTTTTCTGCTCCTGGAGTGCAGGGAGGGAGCATTTCTTATTATCTTTGCACTTCTTCCCACCAGCCCTTTACCCAGGTGTCTAAGAGGAGCGCAGTGATTGCTTACAGGTGGATTAGATTGTAGTGAATATTTTGTTGCGGTTTGCAGGACAGAGATGGAGACAGTGCTCCAGCTTCATCTGTGAGGGGAGTCCTGAGGTCCCTGGAGCCTCCAGAGAAAGTGGCTCTGCCTGCAGCATCGCTGTCATGGTGTTTTTCACACCTGGAAGGGGACACTGGATCTGGGTGGTTCTGCCTGCCCACCCGGTGATGGGCTGGCATTTTGTGTCCCCCATCACAGACCTGGGGCTCCCTCTGGGGCCCAGGCTTACGCTCATCTCTGATCCCCTGGGTCCATGTGGTCAACCTAAAGGGTGTCTCAGTCACAAGCCTTACGAATCATCACTTTCTATCCAGCCCCTGTCATAGCATTTGTTGATTTCATGGGCCAGGCACAAATGGCAGGTCCCACATGCATCTGGGCACCGCCTGACTGAGAACAGAGAGGCCGAGGAAGGCTACTCTCTCTGCCTTGCCAGGGAGAATGAACAACTGTGAACCTCCAGGATCCATGTCATAGGCTGAAGACAGGCAATTCATTCGTAAGAATTTGGGGTAAGGCAGGTAATAAGGCTACAAAGGAGAGAATCTGCACCCAAAACCAAGAAGGTGGTGAGTCTGAAGCAGACGGAGGCTTGGCTAGGGAAGGCAGGCAGGCTTCCGCCAAGGAGAAAAATAGTCAGGTTCTTTCTAAGTCAGTGGTTCTCATGCTTTTTAGGTTCAGGAGCTTGTTATTCTTTTAAAAGTGATTGGTGGCCCCAGATACTTTATGTGGGTCACATTAATTAATATTTACCATATTAGAAATTAAAACTTTGTAATTGAAAAAATAAACTTCAGTTTATTTCAAACCATGTGCCAATTATATGTTAACATAAGTTGTTTTTATTAAAAAATTATGTTTCCAAAGAATAATTAGTAAGAATAGTGTCATTGTTTTACTTTGCTGCAAATCTCTTTAGCATCTGGCCTCATGAGGGACAGTCGGATTCTCTTTTCAGCCTATGCATTCGATCTGTTGCCGTATCCTGTGTCCTGTATCTTCTGGGAAACTCTACTGTACACTTGAGAAAGAATGAGATTGAACAAGCCAAACAGTGTCGAAGTGGCTTTAGGAAAATTGTTTTGACCTCTCAGACACCAGGACGCTTTTAGGGACTCTCAGGGTCCCTAGACCATCCTTTGAGAACGGTTTCCTAGGTGTAAACTCCCAGAAACTTGCCTCTCTTTGTGCCTAACATGGGGCCGTCTTTTACAATGACATCTCTGCATTAGCAGAAAGTGGGTAATGGTGAGCCAAGCGGATAATTCTTTTTAAATCTTTTGCCCTTTGAACAGGGCCTGTGAACATTCCACAAAGCATCACAGAGGCAAGCGAGAATAAGATTGACATTGAATGTCCTGTTGGGCAGTCTGGACAAGTTCTTGCTCATTGACTGGCAAACAAGATAATCCAGAGCATGAGACAGTCTCCTCTCTGTGCTTTTCAAAATGTGAATCTCAAATTGTATGAGCTTCACTTAGCCTGGGCAGCACATGTGTTTTTCCTCTCTCCCATCATGGAAAGCTTTATAAGAGAGGAACAGCTGCTCCACGGCCTCTCCGAGCTGTGTGTTTCCAGGACCCCAGGGCAGCTGAAATCTGCTTTCCAAGTGACCAATAACTGGGTAGTTTACTGACTCATCTGGTACTTCTTGGGCAGCACAGAATCGTCTCTCTTAATCTCAACTCCCTCTTTCCTGCGCTAATCAAGATAGCGACAGAGCTGTGACTCTAGCAAGATGAACGTGAATGGAAACTGATGATTTCTAGGGACTGTGCTCTGGCTTTGCTCAGGCCTAGCCTCTCCCTGCCTTGGGAGGATTGTGGTCTGCAGCCAACGTGCAGAACGCAGACAGGCTGCTGAAAGACGAAACAAATCACGTTTTTATGTTGTTCTAAAGCAGGAACATCATATTTAACGTGGCTGAGAAAAGATTCAGTGGTGTTCTCTGTCCCTTGAGAAGACTACAGTTGTCCTCCCCTTCTCCGTGGTTTTGCTTCCAGAGGTTTTGGGGAGCTCTGGTCAACTGCAGGCTAGAAGTGATGCTCCTCCTTCTGACGTATATTGTCAGCAGGTCAGTAGGAACCTAACTCTGTGTCCCCTCACTTCATCTCATCACATGGGCATGTTAGCCTCTCACAGCATCACAAGAAAGGTGAGTACAGCACAATATGACAGTTTGAGAGCGAGAGAGAGACCACATTCCCTCAAGTTATGTTACAGTGTTACTGTTTATGTTACAGTACATTGTTTCAGTGGTAAGCTGTTGATATTAGCTATTGTTATCACAATCAAACGTCGTCATAGGTCTGTATGGGAAAAGCCTAGGATATGGTTTGGTACCTTTTGTGGTCTCAGGCATCCACGGGAGGGTCTTAGAATGCATCCCCGGTGGATAAGGAGAGACTACCACACACCCATCTGTGCTCAGGCCTCTCTGAAACTGGCAGGGGGATGGTCTCTGTAGATGCAGCTACAATCACAGAATTTTTTAGTGAGAAGGACAGTTAGAAACTCCCCCTGTGTGGAGAAAGAGTGTGTGTGTGTGTGTGTGTGTGTGTGTGTGTGTGTGTGTATGAGGGAGTCAGATGCAGGATAAGAACAGTGCCCCTACAGCAGAGACCCACGGATATTATCGTTCTTTGCTGTCCATCAAACCTATCTGTGCAACTCAGGCACCACACTAAGGAAGTGGAATTATCCATTTCCCATTTTCTCCATGAGCCCTGCCCTTTAGGTGGTTTCTTACCCTCTCTGGGTCTCTGTTTCGCTATCTATAAAATGGAGCTAACGATAACATCTATCTCATAGGGTTTTGAAAATTGAAAGACAAGATATATAGAAGTTCCTTAAAGCACTGGATAATACACAGGAAGCCCAAGACAAATGTTAGTTACCACTTCTCCTTCTCTCCTTCTTCTTCTTCCTATGATGATTATTATTATTACTTGACATCTCTGAAACTCAGTGTTCTCATCTGCATCGTAGATCTTCCAGGTTAGTGTAGGGATAAGTTATAGAATATATGGCCAAGTCTTGGAAAAATGTCAAGTGCCATTAAAAGTAATGTATTGTGGGGGAAGTTGACAGAACAAGTCAATTTTTGTTATCTGGATGTTTCCCCATGTGTAAAATACCAGTCCTTGAGCAGTAATACGTGATTTTCTGCACTGTTTTGAAAATAGGGGAGCTAATTTTGATTAAGTGACCATATAGTGCCAACCAGAGGAGAAACAGCAATATAATCTCAACTAGTAATAACAGTTAATATTTGTGGAGTGTTTGTCCTATGCCAGGACTGAGCTAAGTGTTTTACATATAATAGGTTGTCTTACTTCTTACCGTGGCTTCTTGAAGGAGGTGCTGTTGTTCTTCCCAGTTTGCAAGTGAGTAAAGCAAAATTGATGGTTCTTCCAGGGCCCCTCGGGTCACACGTAGCCCTGCCAGGATTGAACCCAGGCAGGCTGGTTCCTGAGTCAGTGTAGCTCCCCTTTACCAGTGTAGTAGCAGAACTGGAGGTCCAGAGGAGGGGGACAGGGATTGCATCCTTGCATCCTGAGATGGTCTCAGTGGGCTGCAAAGTTGCGCTCTGCATGTGAAAGAATTAGTAGATCTTTCATCCTCCTTAGATAAGGTAAAAGGTAAGATGTTTTACCTATCATCAGTATTTATGAAGAGAAGGTGTCTGCTTCTTAGGGGTATAAATTGTTGCCCAAACAACCCAGGGATTGAGCCAAGAATAGATTCTTGAGATGGGGGAGATCAGAGGCAAGACTCTAAGAGCTCTGAGGAGACATTGAGATCTATTAGGAAAAAAAAAAAAAAAAAAGGCACGCGGGTCTAATCCGGGGCCAAGCCCCAGGCAGGAGGTAGAACCTTCACAAGTAAAGAGATGCAATTTTATTCAAGTTGACTGGAGGCTCTCCTAGGGGACATGGATATCATTTCCCTGTCTCGGTCCAACACTATTTGGTGGAACAAGATTAAGCCACAGCAGAGACATAGCTAGCTCCTTCTGGAGAGGCTGTATAACCTAGAGTGGGACCTTTAGAGCTAGACCTGGGTTTAAATCTCGGTTCTGCCATTTAAAAGGCCTGTGGCTGTGCAAGTACTTAATTCTCCAAGTCTTCACAGAATGGCTGTAAAGATTAAATAAAATTTACGTATAAGTAATTCCCTTAGCACATTACAAGCACCCAGTACATGAAAGCCATTAGCCTCCATGTTCCATGGCTAGTTCCTGGATTTTCCAGTAGTGTTGAGGGACTGTCCCTTAAACATGGCTCAACCCCCACCTATTTTAGGTCATCATATGTGATGCCCGTTTTTGGTACAGAGCCCCATGGGTAGGGGACTGGTATGGTTCTAAGCCTCCTCTCCTTACACATGAATTAAGTTCAGGACGGTCTTGGCCAGGCTTTTCTGGAACTGGACACTTGGCTTGATCCTGTTCTAGCTCAAGTCTTAAAGCAATATGCAGGAAGAAATGTCCTACAGCAGACAGAGGAATGCCCTGGGCTCAGGGATAAAGGTCATGGTTTACCATTTCCTGATTTGGAGAGCCATCAAACCCTGCCAGGGTTCCTAAGAACTCTGGTTATACATTTGAGGGGCCATCAGATGGGAGAGGTTCCTAACTGAATAAGACCTAGGCCTGTTAGTGAAATGAAGGGACCACCCTATCTGCCTGGTGCAGGTCATGAGCCAAGCAGGGAGCCCTGAGAATTTTGTAACATGCAGGCCCTTTACGTGTCCATGGAATGGTCGAGGCACAGATGCTGTTGGAGTACCACAAGAGGCCAGACTGTGGGCCCAGAGGAGAAGCCCTCTGTGTGTGGGAGACCATAGCCCTCCTTATGGAAGTTACCTGGGTAAGAGTTTGGCAGACTGAGGCAAACCGATATCACAACCAAACTGGCATGGAGGCCGTGCAAAGGTGGGCAGAAGGCAGGGGTCTGTAGGCAGGTATCAGGTACCCACAAACGTGTGATCCAAGCAGCAGGATTTGGGGTTTGGTCTCTAACAAGCATTCATCGGGCCCTACCAGAGCCTTGCAAAGAGACTGCTTCTGTCCATAATATGAGCCAGGGCCAAAAATGGGGAGCCCAAGGAGCAGCGACAGATGTGTGCAGAATTTAGCCTTGGAGTGTCTTCAAGCTCCCCCGGGCCGCACACCTGCCCAGGCAGGCTGGCATTTTGGTCCTTGCATGTGCACAGCGTCTTTTCCTGGCAGCATCTTCAACATGTTGCTTAGCTTCTGACATGAAAGTGTCTCCTTGGGCACCACGTGTGGCAGCCCTGGGTGTTCCTCTGGCTGCTGTAAGCCAGGATGGAGTTCGCCTCTCAGACCAAGTCTTGCCCATCCCCAGTTCTGGCTACCTTTTATCAGGTGCAGTCATATGCCATGTTGCTGAGAGCTCTACCAGCGCTCACCCCTCCAACCCTCCCAGCAACCTGTGGGGTGGGTGGTGTTACCGTGCCCATTTTATGGATGGAGAAACTGAGGTGTTGGGGGTTGAGTTAGGTAGGTCAGAGAGCTGGTGAGTGACAGAGTGAGGATGCACATGAGGGCTTGCTTTCCACAAAGTTCAAGCCCTGCAGCCCCCTCCCCTGTGACTTACTCAGCTGAGAGGGGATCTGACTCTGTGACTCATCAGGTGCTTCTCTGAGTTGTGGCATCAGGCTGGATGAGGGGGTTGCAACCTTGCTGCTGCTCACTGAACTAACTTGGGAAGCTTTGAAAAGTATTCATGCCTCAAACTTGCCACCAGAGATTCTGACTGCAGGTGGTTCAAGAGGCAGCCTGGGCATTTTCTGGACCAGAGATTGGCAAATTTTTTCCATCAGGGGCCAGATAGTACCTAGTTTAGGCCTTGTAAGCCCATATGGTCTCTGTCACAACTACTCATCTCCGCCTTCGTAGAGCAAGAGCAGCCATGGGCCATGGGCTGTGTTCCAGTAAAACTTTATTTACAAAAACAGGTGGCTGGCCGAAATGGGCCTGTGAGCCCCAGTTTGCCAACTACTGATCAAATCAGGCAGCTCGTTAGTTGATTCTGCCCATCGCAGTGAGATTAGGATTCATCTTGCTTCCAAGGATCTGATGTCTGCGGTGTCTTGGGAGAGCGCCCCCCTTTCCAGAGCACCCCCATTCCCTCTAGTCCACTGCCTTCCTCCAGGCTCAGTGGTGTTGGCCCACTCTCTATGGCTGCGCTTTGACAGTGGCCTCTTTTTTGTGGAGGACTTTAATTCCCCTCTACACCGCCCCTCCCCATGGGGTCTGAAGTTCTGCCATGAACCATCACCTGTTTGGCGGGGGTCCTTTCTGGCTTGCTATCCCTTCCCCATGAGGAGTCAAAAGTGTCCCCCTGCCCACCCCCCACTCCCCTTCCCCTTGATCTTGGCTGGAGGCCAGGTCTGCAGTAATTAGGAAGATTAGCCAGATCTGTGAGGCTAACACCTGTTTGATTGGAGGACTGCCCCTGTATGAACATGCCTCCCCTTGCTGGCTGTCCCCTTGGCTTGGCTCCATCCAGAGCAGCCCCCAAGGAGGTCTGGCCCCCAGCTTTCCTTACCCAGAGCCCCCTTCTTTCTCTTTCCAACTGACCTTCCATGTCTGCCTTATGCTTGTAGCTTGAGTAATAGCATCATTTTCGCCTGAAGAATTCAGTCTATCAATTAACTTTTTTTATGGAATATTAATATAGTATTCTTGAAATTGTGGGTGGTAATTATTTACAAAGTCAAAAGGGCAGCAGGAAAATAAAGCTGGTGAATTGTTTGTGGTGATTGAAATTATGTCCCAACCTCATAAAAATATCAAAACCAAAGTATGCCTTCCTTATCTTCCCTCATATGTCAGCTGTCCTTGGTAATGGGGTACACAGACACCACAAACATGCCAGGCTGAAAGAAAACAATTAATGGTAAAGGCACCTAAGACATTAACATTTCATGTGCAGGAAGTATCTACAAGTTAATTGTCTAGACATCAGAATGCATTTGTCCAACAAATTTTATTGGATCCTTATTTGTTCCATGTGTCAGGGATACAGGATAAGGCTGAGGTAGTAACTAGAGAGAGACCATAATATAAAAGAAAAACTACAAACCACATCAGAAGTTCTGTGATAGAAGCGTGACACAGCTTTGTGGGGGTGAGAGGTTGGAAGTCTGAGGTTTCAGGGAAAGCTTCTCCCTGGGGGTGAGAGGTGAGTTGGTTTAATGAGCTGGAAAACAGGAAGAAAGGTGTTGTGGGCAAAGGGACCCACATGTCCCAGCCAGGTAGATATGGGGTGCGGTTGTGTGACAGGAGTGTGTGGTTCTTAGAATAGTGTAGGAGTTGAGTCTGGAAAGTGGCAAAGGGAGGAGTAAACCAGTCTGAGAGTTCAAGCTTTACCAGGTGACAGGAGCCAAAAAGACTGTGTGTGTGTGTGTGTGTGTGTGTGTGACCTACTTCAGTTGTTTTCCACTAATTTAACTGACAATATAAAGGTCAGCATGATGTAAGCCTTCATTAAAAGGCTTCAAAATGTTTGTTGAATGAACTATTAACATGATTCCCCAAATTCCTCATTTCGTATATTATTTCTGTGTCTTTAGTATATATTTTTTATGGTCTCACACTCATACTGCAGGGTCTCATCACATCTCATCGATGATTCTGGGCTGCCTGAGTATTTCTGAGTGAGGCACTAGGAAGCTGTCTGGGTGGTGTTGCCTTTGTAAGGGGTTTTCCCTAGGGTTCCAGGGCGAGCCTTCCATTTCACTGGGTGGCTCCCATGTCCATATTTGAAGAACTTCTCTGGGATTGTTTAATGCTGGTAGACAAGAATCCTGTCATTGTCTGGAGGAACATTAAGACGGCTTGTATTTTAATAGAAGGCTTTTAAGTGGAGGGGTGATGCAACTGGTTTCTGTTTTAGAAGGGTCTTTGGGCAGCCACGGGGATCCCGAATCAGAGCGCGGGGCCAGAGAGGTAGCAGAGACCCTCTTAGGGGGCTGTTGTAAAGATAAAGAGGTCCTCAGCGAAGAATGTGGAAGCCAGGATGGAAAGGATAGGGAAGTATGATTCCTCTGAGGAGACAGAGTTGATTGGATAATGAAGGTGAGTGAGGACGGGTGTTTCATGATTAAAAATATAGAAGAAGAGGGAGTGCTTTCGAAGGGCAGAGAAGGTAATGAGCTAGGGCTGGGGGTTGTTGAATTCGAGGAACGTGCCATTGGGGTTTCTCGTTGCCTTTGTGTGGTGAGGGTTGGAGGTGACAGTGATACACAGGTGAGAACTACATCCATGGAGGCGAAGGAGAGTGTGAGAGAGGAGGGAAGGGAAGAGAACAAGTCTAAAGCAGAAGCCCAGGGAGCAGCAGGTTTTAAGGAACCGTGTGGAGGAAGAGCTGGCAGAGCAGACAGGCTCCCTGGGTGGATCAGTTATGAACGGGGTAGGGTTGATTAGAGTGTAGGGACCTATTACACCCGGAACTTGAATAAGATGGCACCAGTCGAGGAGCTGCAGTGTGTTTTGAACACCCTGGGAACCTTGCCATTACTCCTACACTTAGGACGCAAGACTCCGTTCCTTTGTTCCTTCGTTAATTAATTGAACAAATATTCTACTAAGTAGAAGACACTCTGCCGGCCATTGGGAGTAGACCTGGTCACTATCCTTTATTCCTAACAGCTCAGCAAAGACAGACAGACATTCGGCAACAAATTTGGAAACAGGTGTTTTCACGGAAAACTAACAGTTACACCCAAAGATTGATCTCTCAGAGCCTTATCTACCCAGAGCCTCTAAGAGATATTTATGGGGTGAATTTACATAGAGGGCGCCTCTGTGTCCTTATCTCCTTTGAGTTCAGAGATGGCCCTGGGGCCAGTGCCTCTTCCCACTGTCAGCTCCTGGTACATGAACCGTGCCCTGCCCCGGCGATGATGACTGGGGATCCTGACTATCAGAGGGGCGCCTCCCCTTTCTGCTGCCTGAGCACTGGGGGTGGCCGGAGTGGCGGGGACCCTCTGGACTCCCTCCCGGCCTCCTCTGTAAGCAGCTTGGAGACAGTCGTGTTGACTCTCAGTGGCATGATCGAACTGGTTGGAAAGGGAGCTATGACCTCACCTGGTTTTCACTGAGTACTGAAGATGTAAGATAGAGCTTGTCAGCTCATTTGTCCGTACAAGCCGTCTGCGTGGAACCATATTCATTACTCCTGGTTCTTCTGTTTGTTTTGAAAACTCTTCATGTTGGAGTTAGGAATCCGGTAGAAGAAGAAACACTAATTAGTTGGATTCGTGGTTGTCACTCTTGGAGACATCTCAGTTCAACTCAGAAAGGTTCTACCGAGTACCCACTATGTGCTGTATTTGTGCATGTATTGTATTTTGCAAGTATTGTATTTTGCAAGACTGCAGACAGCCACAGCTGTGTTGGCTGTTTACGTTGACTTTGGCAGACTGAAATTGCTATGCCTTTTCCCTCTGCTAGCCTCCCATTATAGTTTTCATCGACAAACTAGATTGCAAACCAGGAGTGATTCGCTTTGTGCAATAGAAGGGTTCCTGAAAATTGTTTTTGAAAATGAATTGTTACCAAATGAATAATGTTTTAACTGTACTGGGGGATTTTTCTATGAGAAGGAAGTTCTGATGCTGAATTGTTTTGAAAGGTGAAACATTATTTTCTGATTTATCTGCTTGGTAAAGGAGAATTTTTAACCTAAAGGGAAAATAAGTCAAAATTTAATAACTTCAGGAATCTGAAACAATATCAAATCAAAACAAAAGAAAAAAACACCCAATTTTTAGGGCTTAGGCATCGTGAATGCTAACAAAAAGAGCCAATGTCATGTAGACCACATGACAGAATGTTAGCTGATCTGAAGACATAGTCTTATTTTCAGGGCTAATAATAGCAAATCTTGCCAGTGTTTAAAAAAAAATGAGAATAATGAGGGAAGCAACAGAGAAAGAAGAAAAAGACTCACGGTGGGGAGAGGGGGAAGCACGGAAAAGGAAGGATAACAGCAGGTGGTGGACATCCCAAGCAGCAGAAGAGATTACAGCCAAATGGTGAGAGGGGCAGCAGAGAAGAGCTGGCCGGTAGGACAGAACACAGAAGCCAGCTCTCCATGAAACTGACCCTGCCCGCCAGCACAGTGACCACAGGACATCTGACTGCCTGTGGATTGAGTCGTTCCTAAGGATCCTATGCATTCCTGGCCAGGCTATATTCCAAGCACTTTGTGGAGTTAACTCATTTAAGCCTCCCAGCAACCTCTTGAGAAGTTCTTATCCCTGCTTGATGGTTAAAGTAACTGAGTTACAGAGAGGCTGAGCCACTCACTTGAGATATGAATCTATGAGTGGAAAAGCAGCATGTGATTAACAGAACTCTAGGATGGCACCCTAAGTTTCTCCTCTTACTGGGGACAGGACTGGTAAAGATGGCAGGTTTTCATTCTCCTGATTATATGGCAAGGAGAAAGTGATTTTGAAGATAAAAGTATGGCCCTTCATTAGCTGATTTTGAATGAATCAAGAGAGTCCTAGTGTGGGCCTGACCTAATCAGGCAAGTGTATTATGAGAGGGTCCAGGCCTACCCTGGAAGCAAGTGATTCTTTTGTTGATCTTGAAGAAGACAATAGCCATGTTTTGAAAGTCTATGGAGGGGATCATGTGGCAAGACACAATCAGAATGGCCTTAGAAGCTGAGAATGGCCCTTGGCCAATGGCTCTCCAGGAAATGCCGAGCTCCGTCATCAACCTCAGGGGAATGAGTTTTGGCTGTTTGGAGGAGGACCCTGTGCTTGAGAAAGATGCCTACTCCAGCTGACATCTTGATTCCAGCCTTGAGCAACTCTGAGGAGAAGACCCAGTTAGGCCTTGCCTGCACTTCTGTCCTACAGAAACTGTGAGCTAGTAGGTACCTGTCATTTTAAGCCACTAAGTGTGTGTTGATTTGTTGTGCAGCAATAGAAAACTAGGACACTGGGATTTGAACCTTAGGAGTCTGGCTGCAGAGTGCACATGTGTCCCCACCACTCCAGTATGCCTTTTAAAGAAGTCACATCTCAAAATCATTACTTCCTGGAACTTCAGGACTGAACAGGAACATTTGAGATTAGGCCAGTCCAGGTGCCACAGGTCCTCTAGGATACCTGTCGTTCCCACTGTTGTTCCATGTCCGGCCATCGGCAATACAGAGATCAAATGGATCCCTTCTTTCCCAAGACTGCTTATCATATCCCTCAAGACCGTTCTCATATTTCACACAAGCCTTCTCTTTTCCAGGCTGAGCATCCTCATGCTCTCACAGAGTTTCTAGTTCCTGTCACTGTAACAGTCACCCCTGAATTCCTACTGAATTTCAGGTTGCCCCTGTTTTTCTCTTTGACTATGGCAGGGACTAAGCACAAAACTCCTGGTGTGGTCTGCTTCACATAAAATACAGCATGGCCAAGACAAGCCACAGTCTAGATGTTCTCTTCCCATCAGGACAGCATTAGACCATATTAGATTTTTTGGTAACCGCCGTGCAGGGTTGACTCATACCATAAGCAAAGTCAACCAAGACTCCTTTTTTCGCACACAAACCTGCCGAGGTGTGTCTCCACAGTCATGAACTTGTACATGTTTATTTTGACCCCAATACAGGCTTAACATTCATCACTACTCTGTCTCATCAGGAGTCTGGTACGTATCTGGCTCGATCCTGATTATGTCATCCAACACGATTGCTCTTTTTCCCAGCATCCACTCCACTCTCAATTATTTGATCAGTGTGCCATAAATATCCTCCTGGGGTTATTGACAGAATTCAGGAACCCGAGAGGGCTGAAGTCAGAGTCCTTTGGCACCCTTTTGATGGCCCACTTCCAATGCCCGGGTCCTTCACATAGTCGCAAATCCAACTAATCGTTTCATCTCCTGGCAGTCGTCCAGCTCATAAAGGCACCCTCAGAAACACAGTGAAATATTTCCTGGAGTTCAGGTACAGGGTGTTGAGTCTTGTTCCTTGACCTCGCAGCTAGGAGGTCATGATCGCTCCTAGAGAATGCTCACAAACCCTTCGTAGCTTTGGTTCCAGGTTGGACATCACATGCACCCACCGTGGTTTGGTCCCCAGTAGATAAACATCTCCTCCCACAACCACAATCTCTATTGCTTTTCTTTGTTTTCTTTGTTTCCACTCAGACTCCCAAAGGAAAAGATAAAGATGATTTAGAGGAGGAGAGTGGAATTTGGGTGCCTAATGGATTGAGGCTTCAAGGCAGCAGCAATTCCTAAGTGTTTGATGGTGAGAGGTAGACAAGGGGCTCTGGTGTGACAATCAGGATACGTGGGAGGGTGTGCAGGTGCAGGCAAGGGCTGCCCGTGGGGATGGGGTGGCGAGGGGCATGAAGAAACGGGCATGAGTATGGTGGTGGTTTCCACGGGGCACAGGTAAAAGCAGGTGTCTTTCGGAGTATCGCCTTTCTTTCCCCTGTCCTTCTGCCCTTTCTCCACCACCTCTGCCTTATGTGAAAGGTAAGAAGCTGACCTGCCTTATAAAATATAGTATGGTCCTCAGCAGCACTGGGAACAGCCTGTGCTCCATGTGAGATCTGGGGATGGACCAGCTTCCATATCCAGCCTAAAGAGATTCCATGGATTCATTGAAGAATCCTAGAACTGATGGGAATGGGCCTGGCAGAGGTAGTCCAAGTCCATGATTTTACATATACCATGATTGTCCCATCTTGGTCGACTTTTTTTTTCTTTTTTAAGATTTTATTTATTTATTTGTCAGAGAGAGAGGGAGAGAGAGCGAGCACAGGCAGACAGAATGGCAGGCAGAGGCAGAGGGAGAAGCAGGCTCCCTGATGAGCAAGGAGCCCGATGTGGGACTCGATCCCAGGACGCTGGGATCATGACCTGAGCCGAAGGCAGCTGCTTAACCAACTGAGCCACCCAGGCTTCCCATTGGTCGACTTTTTTCATATACATTTCTCCTTTGTAAAAATGAAGGTTGCCATGGGTCTTATGGAGTACCCATAATTCCTGAAGACCAGGAGCTCCTATTGGATAATTGAAAGCAAAGTGTTTCAATTCTTGGGGTGACATTTTACAGCGTGGTGTTCACCAGCTGTTTCTTCCAGCCTGTATCCATCCCCCATCTCCGATAATTCTTTCAGTTTCTCTGGGGCTGTTTGGGGGAGTCTCTACTTTCTGTCCATGTGTTTTTGGTGGAGTGGTCTCTGCCTTCTGCTCCATGGAGATCGGGAACCCAGGACTGGCCAGTCGGAGCATTAGCATTAGCTCTCATGTTTGACTTGAGCCAGGGAGATGCAGGGAGACTTTTGTCAGGATATAGGAAAAAGCAATCCTTGGCCTTTTGGGCTGGACCTTGGGACTGTCAGGTTTTGAGGCTCAAGCTCTTTCAAGCTATCTGGCTTCTAGGAGGGGAGAAGCTCAGAAAGAATGGAACACAGGCAGCAGAGATGAGAGGGCAGAACTGGATTCCAGTGATAGGAGGAGGCAGTGATGAAGCTCTAGACTCTGGAGCAAGATTTCTTGGGTTTGAATTGTTCTGCCATCTACTAATGCGGCCACTCAGGACAAGTTAGTCTCCGTGCCTCAGTTTCTTCACCTATAAAGTGGGAATCATTGTAATAGCTACTCACAGAGTTGTTGTGAAGTTAGGTGAGTCATGTGGAACACTGAGAGCAGTACCCAGCATGGACCACGCAAGTGTTAATCACCATCTGAATTCTGCGCCAAGCCATGCCTGAAGTGATTCCTACCTCTGGATGTTTCGGTTCTTAAAACAATATATTCTTTGTTTTGCATCTGCCATCTCGGGCTACCTTTTCTGCCTCTTAACCCAAAGGGTTCTAACTACTAGATCCAGTGAAATCAAATTCTTATTCACTTTTACATCCTGTCTTCCTTAATAAAACTAGGATAAAAATAATCCAGAGTCAGACAGTGCTTTTCTGACTATTACCCAGTGATGAGTATGATCTTGAAATAAGTCAGTTCCTCCTCCTTCCCATTTTCTCAGTTGTGTTTGTTTGAAAGTTATTTTTCAGAAATTCTTTGTTTTTTAAAGATTTATTTATTTATGAGAGAGAGAGAAAGAGAGAGAAGGGGGAGGAGTGGAGGGAGAGGGAGACAAGCAGACTCTGGGCTAAGCAGAGAGCCCATGTGGGGCTAGATGCCAGGACCGTGAGATCATGACCCAAACCAAAATCAAGAGTCAGAGGCTTGACAGACTAAGTCATGCAAGAACCCCCTTTGCAGAAATTCTTTAAAAAATACGTCAGGTCATGATTTTCTAGGAAAACTCTGAACATTATCATTAGATTTCCCTAACAAGCATATGCTTTTTTCTACTTTCTCCTGCAACTCATGCAGTGTTCTATAACATTAATATGATAGAAAACACTGAATTGGGGAAGAGGGTAGTTGGCTGGGGCTACAAATAGAAAGGGGAGAAGATCAGAAAACCTGGGACTCCAACTTGGCCTCAGTCAGTACCCTGCTGTTTGGTCCTGGATAAGGCCTTCTCCCTGGTTTCCTGGTCTGTAAAGCAGGTGAGATGATGCCTGAGGCTCTCCCCACCTCCAACCCTGGCCACTTACTGATTTTGCAGTATATGAAAACTTTCTCAAGCTCCTTGAATAATATATTTCTTTCTCCGTGGTTGAAATGATAGAAAGGAAATTAGAAAAATAATAAATCTTAATGAGGCCCATCTGTATTTTGTGATTACTGTAGAATTTCTAAGGTATGCCCTAAGGTTTGTCTTCTCTATTTTCCTTCTGTGTCTGAAGGGTTTTGTTTTTTGTTTTCTGGTTTTTTTTTTCCTTTTTCCTACTTTCTTCTTTCTAAAACTCCCTGTGTTATTCTCCCTGAGTCCTCACCAACCTTAATAATCAGCAAGGATCTTGGCAATGTAAGCTGAGAATTATAACAGAGACCCTGGGCCTCTAGTCCCTTTAATTAGCAGGCAGTTTGCAGAGAGAAACAATAAGGAACCAGAATAGAAAACAAATAGTAAACCAGAGAAAATGGAGACAAAGCAAATGACTAGAATTATCTCAGGGAGCTGGGAAGAGAAAAGCCAGAATGTTATTATTCCTTTTTTGTAGAACGTGAAGCCAGGCCTGACATGTAGTGGGCGCCGGTGGGTGTTTGCAGAGCGAGGGAGCGAGGAGGTTAGTGATGACTAGATAGACGTGAGTGAACATTTGGCTGTGCTTGGACACCCTTGGTCCTGCCAACTCAACGAGCCCAGGGACAGCAGAGCAAGGAAATGACAAAACAAAACAAAACAAAACAAAACAAAAAAAACCACGCAGGATACCCACATACCAGTGGAAAACAAACTGTCCACTGCAGACGCGAAAATCTCCTATGCACCGAATGAGGAACAATAAGACATTTGAGAGAGCTAAGAAGTTGCCTGCTAACCTGAACCAGTGCATTTGTTTTTTGAAGTGTGGTGCTTGTTTGCAAGTAAGTATTCATTTCATGCCTCACTATTTGGCTTTTAGGTTGGACTTAATTAAAAAAGCTGTAGCATCTTTGAGTCCAATTTCCTCTTTTCACGTAGCATCTGTCCCTGACAGCTTGTGTGAGGCTCAGCCACTTGTTGAGGCCGAGGCTAGAGGAGGAAATGACAGGGGAGAGGCGAGGTGGACAGACGCCTCTTGTTGGAGGGGGCACTCTGTGCTTCTGCACGGCCCCGTCACGTGCTTCGGAAGCGCCTTGCTTGAAGCAAGGCAACAGATGTCTCCGAGAAGGGGATGCTGGCAGCTTCTCAAAGGCCAGCATGACGGAGGTAGGCATGAGTGCACTAACGGGGAGCAAGGCACACATGCTTCTGCCCTCTGCTCAAAGCTGAAAAATAGGCCAAAATCGGATACAAGCAAACCATAGAACTGAACAGAGGGAACGTACTTATTTGGAATAAACATTATCCCTGGGCAGGGGCGCTGTGGGAGTTGGGACCTATTTTCATACACAAATATACACTGGTGTTTTCTATATTCAAATAGATGGCATGAAAGATAAAAGTCTGTACTGGGGTTGACTTCATCTCTAGGTAGGCACTGATTTGTTTTGCAAAGGGTTGTTTTGTTTTGCAAACCATAGCTACCTGTTTATGCATTTACCTGGAGTTGTGGTTTCCAGTGTAACCAAGAAACAGAAGCTTTCTCCTCTTAGATCTGTCATTCTTATTCATCAGGATAAGCCTATCAGTAAATCCAAACAAACTGGGATGTCATTTTGGAACAAGTAATTGAGTTTGTGGTAAGCAAGCTCTTACACATGGAGCACGCGCTTAATCTACTTTCTATTTGATGTTTCTAGTGTTGCTTTTAAAGCAGTTTGTTTGAAGTTCAAGGTATTAGAATGTAGCTCTTGGGGGACTTCATTCTTAATTTAAAGGAATCTTTGGAAATTGCGTAGGCCTAACGGGGTCTTATTCTTGAAATCACCTGGAATTTCCCTAGCTGTGCTTTGCTGTTTTATAGCACAAGGCCCATCCCACCGAATATGCATGGAGTTCATGTTCACTTCCTGGGGCTTTCATATCTCCCCGATGTGTCCCCACCTTCTAACTCCCATAGATGTGCTGGCTGCGCTTGATTGCAGGGCAATTCCTATTGCTTTCATGCAAAGGAAACCAACGTTATGACATATTTCTTCTGAAGCTTATAAAGCCTCATTCTTTGTGGTTCTGTGAGTATTAGAATCTGCTGCTGCTCCCCATTTCCTTGCTCTGGATGCCTGAAGAATGTAGTCGGCCTGAGTGTGAGCAGATTGTCAGAGATCTATGGAAGAAGGCCATCTCCAGGCCACATTAGGACTTAAACACGAACGTAACCACGTGTCTAGAAATCAAGCAAGGTTAGGAGCCATAGGGGTGCATTTGGCCCAGCTTATGAGACCTGAGTGCCACTGTGAATAATGTTAAGTAACTTTTACTGATATATTTCCAGTTACGCGATTAATAAAAGGATGCTATGGAAAAATTAGAACAAAGTACTGATGAGCCAAAAGGATAGGCTCCTTAAAAATCCTGTGTTTAGAAACAGTCATACAAATCTTTTGATGTTTATGTTTCTAATTTCCTACTATATACATATATACATGTAAACATATATTTTCTTCTTACAAAAATGTGGCCAGAACATTTATATTAATTTTATTTCTAAATCCACTGTGAATGTATTTCTATATCTTAAGTATCTGATGTCATTTTTAATGGTTATGCACAGTTCATATATATATATATATATATGCATCATTTGTGTGTGTGTGTATGTGTGTGTGTATATATATATATACCACCTTCTTTATCCATCCATCTGTTGACGTACCCTTGAGCTGCTTCCATAGTTTGGCTGTTATAAATAGTGCTTCAATAAACCTATGGGTGCATGTATCCCTTTGAATTAGTGTTTTTGTATTTTACAAGTAAATACCCAGTAGTGTAATTCCTGGTTTGTAGGGTAGTTCTATTTTTAATTTTTTAAGGAAACTCCATATTGTTTTCCACTATGGCTGCACCAATTTGCATTTCCACCAGCAGTGCAAGAGGGTTCCTTTTTTGCCGCATTCTTGCTAACATTTGTTGTTTCTTGTATTTTTTATTTTAGCCATTCTGACAGGCGTGAGGTGATGTCTCATTGTAGTTTTGATTTCCATTTCCCTGATGATGAGTGATGTTGACCATCTTTTCACGTGCCTCTTGGTTGTCTCTATGTCTTCTTTGAAGAAATGTCTGTTCATGTCTTCTGCTTATTTTTAATTAGATTGTTTTGGGCTATTGAGTTACATTCTTTGTATATTTTGGATACTAAGCCTTTTTCGAATATGTCATTTGCAAATACCTTCTCCTTTTCTGTAGGTTGCCTTTGGGTTTGGTCGATTATTTCCTTCATTCTGCTGAAACTTTTTATTCTGATGTAGTCCCAATAATTTCTTTTTGCTTTTGTTTCTCTTGCCTCATGAGACATATATAGAAAACTGTTGTTATGACCAATGTCAGAGAGATTCTGCTTATACTGTCTCCGAGGATTTTTATAAAGGTTTCAGGTCTCACATTCAGGTCTTTACTCCAGTTTGAGTTTATTTTTTGTGTATGGTGGAAGAAGTGGTTCAGTTTCATTCTTTTGCATGTGGCTTTCCAGTTTTCCCAACATTATTTGTTGAAAAGACTGTCTTTTTCCCTTTATACATTTATTCCTCCTTTGTTGAAGATTGACTATAAAATCGTGGGTTTATTTCTGGGTTTTCAGTTCTAATCCATTGACCTGTGTGCCTATTTTTATGCTACTACCATACTGGTTTAATTACTATGGCTTTGTAATATATAACTTGAAGTTTAGAATTATGATACCTCCAGTTTTGTTTTTCTTTTTCAATATTGCCTTGACTATTCGAGGTCTTCTGTGGATCCCTACAAATTTTAGGATTTTGCAGCTTAATCTTTATGCATCTGTTTCTTTAATATTAAGTTCCAGAAGTGTAATTATTTGGTCAAAAATTGTCATGATGCCTATAGAAGTCTGCCTTTTATGCCTATTAGGATGACAAAGAACATCTGGGTGACAAAAATGGTAAATGCTTCTTAAACCCAACCTGACATAGGGAAAGAAGAGAGAGGGTTCTCTGCCCTCTACTCTCCAGGAAGTTTGCTTTAAATTTGAAAAAGGGAATTGGGCTCCTCATTTATTTTGGTTGTTTCAAGCCCTAAATGTTAGATTAAATATGTTTAAAGTAGACCTCATGAATGACAAGAATGGACTTTTTTTGTAGCAACACTTTTACCATGCTATGTAAATGTGTGTGTTCCAACTTCATCTGTAAGAGTATCTGTAATTATAATTATCAGTGGCAGAGGAGGGAGAGAAAAGGCAATCCTCTTAGTTCTCTGTGTTGAGTAGAGATGCATGTTTTTTTTCCCCTTTTACATTGGAGATGCATGTTTTTGATATGCTGAGGACAGTTACTGTAAAATGCAGACTCATAGTGTTTTCACTGGAGAATAGAAAATACTGAGTGACGATGGCGTACTTGGAGCAACCTTTCAATCCATTTATCAAAAGAGCTTATAATGGAACTCTCATTTCGAGGGAGGTCAAACACTAATAAATATTGAAAAAAGAAAGTTAAAAGGACATCAAGTTAATATTTTACTATCCGTTCTTTGATCTTAGAGAGCTTGAAATATTTTTCACACTAATTTTGTGATTTATTGACTCATTCCTGACAATTGGCTTATTGGACTAGATACAGATGCCTTGTTTTTAACTACAGCTTCAATTTCTACAATGCTTTGTAATACCAACAGATTTTTATATGTTTACTCGCCTCACTTTCTGACATTGCCACAGTTCTGGAATAGTCTTTGCTAGTTAAAAACTGGATTATTGTCAGTAGAAGCAGCTGAAATGTGACTGCTTTTTGGCTTAAATGTTGTAATAACAGCTCTTGGTTTTGTTGTATTCCTTTGGGTGCAAAACAGTAAAATACCCTGTACTTCACTGAATTTTCCATACTCACCTGGAGTCAAAATATATTCAGAATCTGATCTGTTGCTACCACTTCTGTTGCTACCACTGTAGGCTGCAAAGAAAAGCCCACAGACATCTCGTCTTCATCCTGGGTTATTGCTATAACCACCTAACTAGTTGCTGCTCTGTTTCCATCTTTGTCTCCCTGCAGAACCCACATGCCATTGGGAGCTTCCAAAATGCAGATCAGATCATGTCACACCCCTTCTTCACTCAGGGTCAGCACCCAGGCCCTGCTTAACCCACCCTTGTCTTCCTCTTCTACCACGAGCCCCCTGTGCAGTCCCACGGAAGTCCCCATGGAGCTGTCAGAAGAGGATCTCCGTGAGCTCCAGGCACTTGTCTGCATCCCTGCCCTGGTGCCCGGCTGCTTCTCCTTCTCTCTTTCTCCAGGTCATGAACTGTCTCTGTTGCTGCCTGAGGTCATCCCACTCACTTGTCCACTAGAGTCTCCCTCTCCAACTATTTCCCTTCTCCCTCCAGCATCATCGATTTTGCACTCTATTGGATCCGTTCCTATCAGCCTACTAACAAGCTGTTATTTCTCTCACTTAAAAAACAGGACCAAACAAAAAGGATCAATCAAACAAAAAGCTTTTTTTTAAATTTTACTACACTGCCTTCAGCTTTATTTAGATATATTGACAAATGACATTGTGTAAGTTTAAGGTATACAACGTGACGATTGGAGATATCTATCTCTCCAATATGTAATCTTATTGGGATAAGATTATCATATATATCATATATATCATCATATATATATATGATTACCCCAATAAGATTAATGGATCCATCCCTAACATGGTTACCTTTGTGGGTTGTTGTTGTTGTTGTTGTTGTTTTTTGCCATGCCAGTGAGAATATTTAAGATCTAGTCTCTTAATAAACTGCAAGTATATAATATGGTATTATAACTATAGTTACCATGCTTTGTATATTTCTATGAGCTCAACTTTTTTTAGATTTCATATATAAATAATATCAAGAAGTACTTTTGTTTCTCTCCCTTATCTCAATTAGCATAATGCCTTCCAAGTTCATTCATGTTATTGAGAATAGTAGGATTTCCTTCTTTATGGTCCAATATCACAACTTCTCCACCCATTCATCCGCTGGGGAACATTTCAGTTGTTTCCATATCTTGGTTACTTTGAATAAGGCTGTAATGAATATGGGGTACAGACATCTCTTTGAGATAGTGATTTCATTTCCTTTGGATAGATATCCAGATGTCGGATTGCTGGATCATATAGTAGTTCTATTTTTAAATTTTTTAGGAACCTCCATCCTGTTTTCCATAGTGGCTGCACCAATTTGCATTCCCACCGACTGTACACAAGGATTCCCTTTTCTCCACATCCTTGCCACTGCTTGTTCTCTTATCTTTTTGATAATAGCCCTTCCGACAGGTGTGGGTGGTATCTCATTGTGGTTTGGATTGGCATTTCCCTGATGCTGAGTGATGTGGAGCACATTATCATGCACCTATTGGCCATTTGCATTTCTTCTTGGGAAAAATGTCCATTCAGGTCCTTTACTCATTTTTAAATCACATTATTTGCCTTTTTGCTATTGGGTTATATGAGTTCCCTATATATATTTTTAATTTTTAAAAATTTATTTATTTGAGAGAAAGAATGACAGAGAGTGCACGAGAGGGGAGAGGGTCAGAGGGAGAAGCAGATACCCCGCTGAGCAGGGAACCTGAAGTGGGACTTGATGTGGGGACTCCAGAATCATGACCTGAGCCGAAGGCAGTTGCTTAACCTACTGAGCCATCCAGGCAACCAGAGATCCTTATATTAAAACAACTTTTCTTGGCAGCATTTCCTCATCTAATGACCACTCATTCCTCTGCTCCCTTTTCAGCAAAACGCTTTGTAGTCTGTTCTTCCCTCCCTTTCTCCATTGAATTCCCTGCAGTCAGGCTTTTGCTTCATCCCTCCACCTAATCCCTTCTAGTCAGGGTCACCAACCACCTCCACAGCGTTGACTTTAAGAGTCCATTCTCAGCCCTCACCTTACTGACCTCTACGCCGTATCTGCTAATATCGATCACTCACTTCCAACACCATAAAATATTATCTTCTAGTTGCTTCCACAATCTCCACTCTCCTAATTGTCCTTTTACTCCAGCCTCCTGATTGCTGCTGCCATCTCTGCCCTTACGTCTCACTACCGTCTCCTTCCCTTGTTCATCTTTAGGCATCCTGGCGTCCTCAGCCACCTCAGGTGCATTTCAGGGTTTTGGCATTGCTGTTCCTCCTGCCACAGAAGCTCTTCTCATAGATACCTGCATGACTCTCTACCCCTGCGCCTCCAAGTATTAGCTCACATGACACCAGCACTACCTATGTTATTTCCCTGCCCCTTATCTTCCTAGTGTCTCTCATCATCCAGCTTACTCTTTGACTTGCTTGGTTCATGTACTGTCAGTCTCCGCCCACTAGCCCCTGAGCTCCATGGTGGGGCAGGGTGGGGGGCTACATACTGTGTATGGGGCTACATACTGGGGATACTCTACTGTATCCCCAGTGCTTAGACCAGCTGCCTGCCGCATGGTGGGTGTTCAGTAACACCCACCTTCATTGAATGAAGGAAAGAATGAATGAATGGTGAATGTTCTCTTTAGTTTTAGCTGTGCGCTTTGAGAAATTCTATGGTAGAACCACTTGTGACTTATACCTTATAGGAGTTTAAAGATTCCCAGTTTTCTTATAGTTAAACGAGTTAGGAAAAACAAGGGAGGTGGAATGCCTTTCTTGTTTTGCCAGCCTTCCTGTGTACACAGAAACACTTCCTCAGAACTCTAAATTCCAAGTATAATCCTTAGAGTCTGTCTTATAAGCACAAGAAAGTGCCATTTTTGTGCTAAACTGAAGGACAAGGGCAGAATCAGAGAAACAGCTGAGAGTTTGCCTTTATGTGGCTCATTTTGATTCAGAGGTGTTGTAAGTGTAGGTTGAGAGACTGCCAGAGAAGTAGAGGACCCCTCCTGCCTTTGGTGCCTCCCAGCCTGGTAAAGGCCTCACAGGGGTCCAGCTGACATTATCTGTACACATCAGCGCACTGCTATCTGTGGTCACATGGTACACTATTTCCACTCCCTGCCTTTTCTCATGTATTTTTTTTTCTTTTTTCCCAGAACCCTTCTCCTCTATTTCTGCTTATTGACGTTCTATTCCTGTCCAGGCCCAGCACACACACAGACTTGTCTGTGAAGCTTTTCCAGATCCTTGCCAGTCAGCCTGGACTCCCCATGTAGACCATGCTCCTTAGAATAGCAAGCTGCAGTGTACCTCAATTTAGCTGTGACCCCACACCCACATGCATGGACACACATACACACACAACATAGTCGCAACACACAGACATGCCCAAAGACATACACACCAAACGTAAACACACTGAGGTCAGGGATTGTGTTTTATTTTTCTGGTGTTTTTAACACCTACAAAGTGCCTTGGACAGGGAAGACATTCAATATAATTAGAACTGTAATAAGATGGACACAGTCCCTTTTTTATCAGATGAAAGTTCACTCTTACAAATTCCCCTCCTGCTGGTTATTTTCCTTTTCCTCCTGTTTTGTGTCTACTTAGACATTATTAAGAGAAAGCACCTGTGCACCACAACAAAGCCTCCTGCTTAATCCAGGGCATAACCGTCCTTCTTGCCAGCACCATGGCTTGTCCAGGGGCCCACAGATGCGCCTATAGACAGAGGCCAGTGGAAGTCTTGTCTGGCAGAGGAAGAAGCAGGTTAAGCAACTGACATAAGATGTTTGACAACCCGGAGCTGGAGTTTAACTTCTGCTTTTCTGAAATGCTAGTCTGAGGGTCCGAGAGAACACCATTGCAATTCTTTAGCAGAAACTACCCAACAGTAAATCTCAGGAGTCTAGAAAGGTACATAAAACCACGAGATCATCCATTCATTGTTATTAAGGCTTTTCTACCAATGCTTTCACCTTCAGCATAGCTGAAGCCCAGAACACTTGGCTGTGGAGCCTCTCTCCCATCTCTTCATATCTATTAGTGAGAGCAAGAGAAATGAACACCTGAAAAGCAGATTATTGACTAATGCAGATCTGGACTCAGTGGCGTTACTGCCTTTGCCAGCAGAAAGGATTAGGCAAATTAACAAAGGGCCTTGAGCCAACAGGGTCTTGAGGGAGGCCTCACTGATATCTGAGATATTGGGCGTTGGGTCCCAGAGGAGGGAAAAATGGCATGATCTTGGCTGAGCTGTCCATGGGCACCACATGCTAGAAATCATCTGTGTTGCAGAAACAAGGGCAAGGGCTGAGAAGCTCACAGCCAGGATCACTCCAAAAAGGGAAGGTTTATGTTTAATCATCTTTAAAAAAATCTAGATATGTCAAATGTATTTTATTAAACATATGCTAAAATGCTCTATATGTAAGGATCCCCAGTGTTTTGGGTAAAGAGTGTATGTTGCTGAGTGCTAGGGGGTAAAACAGAGAGCTGTTGGACACACCGAAGAGTATTAAGGGTACCTCCAAGAGAGGATTTGCCTAACAGACTCTGCTGGCTTTGGCCAGGGTATTTGCATGCTACAGGGCTGGGTTCCTTTCCGTTGTATACTTTTGAAAAACACTCCTTTCTAATGGCTTATGTGTACTCCATTGAAAAAATGATGGACAAAAGAGGTAAAATGCTCCAAATCTGTTTAGCAGTTCAAAGAGGCTTAATGGAAGCCAGATATTCAATGAACTTCCTATGAATTGCCTTGCCAGTGGAGGGTGGGGGGGGGTGGCAAAGAGTGACTTATAACAGGTACACAGTCCTTGGGATACTTTGTCACTACCCCTATTCTTTGTACAGTTACCTCAATGATGGGAGCTTGGCTGGAGGTGAGATTTGCACTTGGGTCAAGGCAAATCCAAGCAGATACCTGCTAATGGCTACTCTGGATTAAAAAAGAGAATCTGGGGGCACCTGGGGGCCTCAGTCAGTTGGGTGGCCTTCGGCTAAGGTCATGATCCCAGAGTCCTGGGATCGAACCCCTCATTAGGCTTCCCTGCTTAGTAGGGGTGCTTCTCCTGCTGCCCCTCCTCCTGCTCATGTTCTCTCTCTCTCAAATAAATTTTAAAAAGTCTTTAAAAAAATAAAAGTAAAAAGGAGAATCTATCCTAGAGAACATTACTAGTAAGTGATCCAAGTCAATTTCTATTTTCGTGAGAGAACACACTCACTCTTATGTCTCATCTGAAGTTTTGTTAATCTTGATGATCCTCATAAATCAAGACATTCCTGGGTTCCTAGGCAATGCTGTTTTGGAGACTAGAGCAAAGGGTGCGTGGTCAGGCTGAGCTTCATTTTTGTGAATGTGCTATGTTTTTCTAGCACCTTCAGAAATTCCTGTTCAGCTGACAGCAGCACCGGTTTTTCCTAGATCTTTACTTGCTCATATGTCAAATGAAGATTGGAGATGTCACCTCTTTCAGAAGTCTTGTGATAATAGGTAATAGATTTGGAAAGCACAACATGTCCTCTATGTATTATTTTACTATTATTGCACATAACTCACAACTCTGACTGTTCATAAGAGTAATACAATTATGAAACAAGGTTACTGATACTGCTTGGTATCCCATGATCATTACTGAACTTTTATGGGATAGGAGGCATGAGGGACTGAGATATAAACAGAACTGACACGTGTAGTAGAAAGGGACAAGCATCTTAAGAGACAAATCAGTAACTCCCCATGAGAATACACATGAGAGCCTGAGTTCTCCAGGAAGGAGAAAGCAGGAAAACAGAGAAAATAGCATGGAGCAAAGATTTGGAGGCAGGAACCTGGCGGGAACCCAAAAGGAATAGATTTCATTACTGTCCAGGGTGCATGAGAGATAAGAGCACAAGTTAGGCTAGGAAAAAAGATCGGGGTCAGATTATGGAAGGTCTTCCGTGTCAAGCGGAAGAGTGTGGACTTGAGAACAGAAGCAGTGGCAAATGATGAAAGAGTCTGGAGACAACACACTAAACAAAAGTCAGGGATGTCTTGAACTAGGGCATTTCAGACAGAAGAGAAGAGAGTGAGGCCAGAAATATACTGAAAAGAGAAGAGATAGGAATTGGCATTAGTGAAATAGAAGAAACAAAGGTGAGTTGGGGAGAGGAGGTAAGGAGAAGGTGAGACAATTCATTAAAGCATGCAGTGTCTCCCTGGGCTTTTGACAGCTGGCTTCTGCGTGGACAATCTTGGGAAAATATTGCCCTTTTACATTATTTCTCAATGTTGAATGATGCTCTTTTCTACTTTTAAGTGTGCTCAAAATAGCTAAAGATACAGCATAATACTTTGAGCCAACAAAATAATATGATGAGCCCAATTGGTAAAGTTTTTAAAAAAGAAAGTGGTGACTCATTTTTCAGACTGGAAGAGTTTCTCTTTTTCAGAAAGTACCAGAACATGAAATTCTGAAGTAGCTAAATTAACAGGTGATCATTTGAATAACAAAAAGTGTATTTTCCAAAAGCTTTTCTTTAGGGAGTCTTTAAATAGTAAATGCCTTGTCTTCACCCATTTAAATTAGATTTACTTGTAGGCATTTGCTAAAACACAGGAATAAAGTTATCATGTGAAGCATAATATTCTGTAGAGCTACATGTTACCACATGAAGTATTTTTAAAATGTTTATTTATATATGTATGACGTTAGCTCCAACCAAAATATTCTAAGAAATTGAATGAATATATTTCCATGTTCTGTTAGTCAATTTTGATAATTAAAGCTATAATCTTAACATTAAATATATAAATGACAGGTGTAAAATTTGGCAATTATGAAAATAATTAATTCCTGTCTTTTGTATAGTCCTCTAATAAATAGAGTCTAAAAAGTTCTTTGTCATTTTTCTCAAAAGTTTTGTAGTGAGAAAAGCTTTTATAACATAAGCTCTGAAAACCCTAACAATGGCTTCCTTTTTGAAAGCTTAGAAAGGTAAATTTAATTATTTTAGTTTTTTCTAGCGGGTACTAGTTTTCTTCTACAGATTATATTTTAAAATTACTCTCTGATACCCAAAAGAATTGGAAGAAAGAACTTGAAAAGCTATTTGCACGCCCACATTCATAACAACATGATTCACGATAGTCAGAAAGTGGAAAGAAGGTGGAAAGAACCCATTATCAATGGATGGATGGATGAGCAAAATATAGCACACACATGTGCGCGCGCACACACACACACACATACACACACACACACCCCCTGTCACACACTGGAGTACTATGCAACCTTTTTAAAAGAATGGAATTCTGATACATGCTACAACATGGATGAACGTTAAAGACATTAGGCTAAGTGATGTAAGCCAAACACAGAAAGACAAATACTGTGTGATTCCACTTATATAATGACATAGAGTGGCCAAGTTCATAGAGACAGAAAGTGGAAGAGTGATTGCCAGAGGCTGGAGGGAATGGGAAGTTATTGTTTAATGGGCACAAGCTTCAGTGTGGGGTGATTAAAAAGTCCTGGAGGTGGATGGCGGTGATGGTTGCATGACCATATGAATATTCTTAATGGCTCTGAACATGCGCTTAAAAATAGTGAAGGTGGTGAATTTGTTATGTACATTTCATTATTTAAAAAAAATGGCTCTCTGCTACACTATACTCCTGTACCTAACTCTCTTAGAAAAGTACAGTTGCAGTGGCCAGTTTGGAAGAGGCTGGTGACCTTACACTAGCCGTCCTCCAGCATGATCGCCAGCCCTTCCTCAGGGCTCCTCGGCTTTGCCTCTGTCCGCAAGAGGAAGCGCGTCTCATAAACTTCCGGTGCTACAGGGGGATACGATAGTGCTTCACCTCCCAGCCCTCAAAGCGGCCTGCTCCCCTCTAGCTGAGGTGTCCATTTCAAGAAAGATAGTGGAAATGTATTTTTAAGTTTGAGATTTTATTTGTGCCCTAGACTGAAAATTTATTTGATTTACTTGAAGAGAAAGGAAAAGACAAATCTGCAGTCATGGTGGTAATAAGTACTTCTTCCAAGCAGTGTATAAACTTAAGACCGGGGTGCCGGGGTGGCTCCGTCATTAAGTGTCCTACTCTTGGTTTCCGCGTAGGTCATGATCTTGCTGTCTTGTATCAAGCCCCATGTTGCCTCTGCACTCAGTGTCAAGTCTGCTTCAGATTCTCTCACTTTCCCCCGCCCTGCCTCCTGCTCACTCTCTCTCTCTCTCTCATGAATAAATAAATTCTTAAAAAACAAACAAACAAACAAAGACTCCAGACCATTCTCATTCTACTGTAGTTGTTTTGATGAAGTCGGGCAAGTTGTACGATTCATATACTGTAGGTAAGATGAGATGGGTCACCTGGCTAAGCTAGTGTTCACTCCCCAGTCCAGATCTGCAGCCCTTTCCCATGTGCCATGTTGTGCTTTCAGAGCCAGGATGAGGGGAGTTCTGGGTGGGGTCTGGAGTTTCTGGAGTGCAGGACACCACAAAAAAGCCAGGAGCATCTGAGAGCCCCCCTCAGGAGTGAGTCTTCTACTGGTGCTGCCCTTGATCCCAACTGAATCCAAAAATGGACCTCCTTTTTAGAGCAGAGCTCCAGATCAAACTCAGAACTGATGAGGCCTAACCCTAATCCTAACACAGCACACATACATCTCCACCTTGGCATCTCCTCCTCCTTCAAACTGCACCAGGATAGGCAGGTACAGTGCTCCTGGCCTCATTCTCCATAGTTCTACAAGAAGGGTTCCCTTATCCGCTCCTCTTAGGGCTCTGCCTAGAGATGGGTGGGGTTTGTGGCTGCTTCTTAATGACCCCTATTCTCTGATACCTTTCTACCACCAGCCACTGGTCTGTTACCCTCCCCTGGCCTCTGGGACTTGAACAAAGTCTTTGTTTACTTAATACTCATCCTTCCAAATCTTCAGCCAATTCTGGGGCCCAAGATTTTGAAATAGAAAATAATCCATTTCTTTGTTTTCTGCCATTATGCTGTGTCATCTCTTCTCTGTAAAGTCATAAAAACATTAGTCCTAGCTGACAGAATGGGCAAGGGTCAGTGGCTGCAGGGACAGCATACAAAACAAACACACAAAAAGCCACTGGGGTTAGTTCCTAAAAATAGGCTCCTAACTCAAATAGTTCAATTTCACAGTTTCACAGAAGTTCATGGAGAAAGTAGAGGACATAAATAGTGAACCAATCCAACTTTGCAGATGACTAAAACCTGATCCTGTGATATCCCCGGGAGACTGAGATGATATGGGCCATAGCTGAGAGCTAAGAAACCAAAAATGACAGAGGGAGCAAGTAAAAAACACATCCAGAGAGGCTTCTCCGAGCTGTGATTTGTGGAGAGAGCCACCTCCTACCCAAACCACATAAAAAACTATAAAATGCAATCAAGTGAACAATCATTGTCTTGATTAGTCTACTTTGGAAATCTAGATATTCAAATTTTAATATAAAATGGACTGTTTTTTGGGGGGGCGCCTGGGTGGCTCAGTGGGTTAAGCCGCTGCCTTCGGCTCAGGTCATGATCTCGGGGTCCTGGGATCGAGCCCCGCATCGGGCTCTCTGCTCAGCAGGGAGCCTGCTTCCTCCTCTCTCTCTGCCTGCCTCTCTGCCTGCTTGTGATTTCTGTCTGTCAAATAAATAAATAAAATCTTTAAAAAAAATAAATAAAATAAAATAAATAAAATAAAATGGACTGTTTTTGAATAATACATTGTGAAAAGAGAATTATTTTATATATTTTTAAAAGATTTTATTTATTTATTTGACAGAAAGAGAGAGAGCACAAGCAGGGGGAGCAGCAGAGGGAGAGGGAGAGGCAGGCTCCCCTCTAGGCAGGGAGCCCAATGTGCTCGATCCCAGGACCCTGAGATCATGACCTGAGCCGAAGGCAGGCACTTAACTGACTGAGCCACCCAGGTGCCCCCAAAAGGAACTATTTGAATCTTGGTGTTGGCTGAGCACCCAGTGTAGTAAATGTGCCATTTCAAGATTTGGGCAAGACCACCACACAGAAGAGAAAAAGCAATGGACACATGGGGGCTTTATGACTCTTGACCTCTCACACACATCTGGAGGTGCAACAAGGTGGAGAGTTAGAATTTTGAAGCAAACCATGCACGGTACTCCAAATCTCACCCTCTCCAGAAAAGCTGTGGAGCGAGCCCACCCCTTTCTCAAGCACAGGGAGAATAGCTTCAACCGGGCCTCTTGGAGGGTTTAATAAGTGTCCTCTGCATTTTGGGGGACACAGTGGACTGGGACCTGTCTCACCCCAGGAAGTCTAAAGGTCAGGTTGCTCTCAGTTTGTCACCTCAAGGGCCCATTGGGTATCAGGCATTTGTCAGGGCAAAGGAGTGACTGTTTCCCATGAAGCAGATGCAAGGCAAGCTCAGAGATGGTCGTCCAGGAGAGTCACTTGGAGGGTAAAATGACATCGAAAGGAGGGTGGGCCTCCAGATTTCCAGTGGCCAGGGAAGGAGCCCTACAGGTGAGAGCTCCCCAGTGATTTTAGGAGAGAACACATGAAATCACCGCCAGAGAAGAGTACACATCTAAGCCTTCTTTTAATGATATGAATACAAATCAAGTAAGACCTCTCCCACCTTTTATCTCCCCTCCATCCCAGTTTGAAAGTGCACCTGGCAAGCTGGAGGAGGAAGTATCAAAGGGCAGGTGATGGGATAGATTTCTCTCACCTCAGGCAAGTAGCCAGAAGCAGAGCGATCCTGGAAGGCGGGGAGCTCTATCTTTGAATCGAGTTCAAAATATTTCCGTGGACTGAACATGCTAATTACTGCTCTTCATGTGGACAGACTTCTTATTATCTAAAAGTAATCTGAAGACATGAGATTTGCCCTAAATGTCTTTCAAGGCAGGGGAAGAGTTAACCTAACAATACATTTAAGGGACAGATAGCCCATGAATGTGACTGGTTCAAACGGTAGCTACATGTAGCAAGCCTTCAAAAAGATACAAAACAGCCATGTCTGACAACGTATTTTTGAGCCTTTGCTATGTCAGGCCATCCTGTTTTAGGTGTTAGGGATCGAAATGGCTTAGAAAGAACAACCCTTTATCTGCTGTTCAGATTCTCCACACTTACGTTCATGCTTATATTTGCCCAGCATTTCTGTATGGAGAGTCTCCTCGATGACAAAGATAAATTTTGTTTTTATCTGAAAACAACATAGTTTCGCAATAGTTCTGGCACTTACCCTGATTGATCACAAAGCTTGTGATTTGTTAAAAAAAAATTTTGCATTTGCTTAATCTTGGAGGCATGGTAAAAAGGAAAGTTGAGTCAACAGCTGGCTAATTTTTAGAGACCAAGTCATCAAAGCAATTGTACAGTTAGCTGCCTCGTTTGCATTTGTAGAGAATGAAAAGTCTGATAAAGTTTACTTGTGGAGGAGCGCTACCGATTGCCAGAAAGGAACACTTCAGGCCCAAATTGTATTTTTCTGAATAAGAAAGCCCAGCTATGTAACAGGGATCTCTCTTGACTTGCCTTCATTTCCCTCTTCCTTCTTCTTTTTCTATTCTTTTTTTTTTTTAAGATCTTATTTATTTATTTGACAGAGAGAGAAAGAGAGATCACAAGTAGGCAGGCAGGCAGAGAGAAGAAAGGGGGAAAGCAGGCTTCCCACTGAGTAGAGAGCCCAAAGCGGGGCTCGATCCCAGGACCCTGAGATCATGACCTGAGCAGAAGGGAGAGGTAACCCACTGAGCCACCCAGGCGCCCCTTTGTTTTCTATTTATTGTCTTCCTCTCCCGGGATCTCTGTCTCCTTTTTTTTTCTTCCACTGCTCCTTTGCCCTCTACCAAACCTTTAAATATACATACTTACTTGAATCTCATTTGTGTCTCGGATTTCTGTGTTCCATGTCTAGAGTGCTCACTTCTAGTGGGCAAAATGCAGAATCAGTGTCAAGCAACTATCTCAGAGTGTTCCGAGTGCTGTGATTGGCCTTTGGTCCCGTTGTGAGTTAGGCCTTCTTAGGACGGGGTGTGAAAGCTAGTGTGTGTGAATTCATTGACATTATTGGTAGCACACAGTGTGAGCTAGCAAATCTGTGGTCCCTAAACTAGCTGTGTCTTAGGCATCAGATCTGAAAGTGTCATCTTGTTTTATCAGGTTCCTGGGAGGGTGTTTCAGGTTTAAAAACCATAGTCAATATAAACAAATGTAAACATTTCCTGAGAAGTTAATGATAGTATCTCCTGAAAATGGAAGTCCTGGCATCATGTAAAAGAAAGGAGAGTGTTCCGATTAAGTAACCTGTTTAATAAACAGTAAAGAGGATCCGCAAAGCAAAACCTATAGAAGGGGAGGGTAGTGACAGGAAGACTAAAATCCCTCCAGAATGCATCACTGCGGACTGCTGACCGCCTAGAAGGTGGGTGTGGCCTCAGGGAGGTTGTAGGGAAAGGAGATCCCAGAGCTGAAAGAAGGAAGAAAGTGGTAGAGCAGTTGTTACATAAATCACAGCATCCTGGTGCTGTGACAGATTTACCCTCCAAGAGCAAATGCCCAGGGAATCTGGTGTCTGGGGTGATTTTTCCAGTGTTTTGCTTATTATTTAAATGTTGTAGCAGACCACTTAATCCAGTAGAATCGATACATAAGAACCACTACAAAGTCCCACCTGTCCCAGTAGCTTTGTTAGCATCCTTGAGGGACAACATGGGAATGTAATCAAGGGAGCTCAAGTGGAATTGCTCTGGGTCATTTGCATTCTGCCGAGTTGCCAGATTCCTGTCCTCTAACACAATAATGAGCATTTCCCTCCCGAAGTGTGAAGTGTGTGTAATAATTAGTCCTCTGTGTTTTAGATGTGATGGGTTATGTCCAAGCCTCTTTAGTATTAAGAATATAATTTTATTGTGATGACATTTTTAAAGAGTAGCCCAAAAACTTTTAGGGAAAACAAAAGGGGTATAACCCAGATACACCTTATCCCTGTTCATTGTTTCCCCTTCTGTTAAATCTTTTGCCCAGACCCAGGAAATTGTGACGTGAGGAGCCTTATTTTCCATAAGTCTAGTGGCCCCCAATTCAGGATCACTTCAAATATTTTTAGGGGTCTGCAACCCCCCTTTTTTTTTTCAAGAGAGAGAAAGAGTGGGGTGGAAGTGGGATGAAGTAGGAGAGAGTGAGTGCACAGGAGCTGGGGCGGGGGAGCCTGAGAGAGACAGAGAGAGACAGAGAGAGAGAGAGAGAGAATATCTTAAGCAGGCTCCATGCCCAGAATGAAGCCAGAAGTGGGGCTCCATCTCACAACCCTGAAATCATGACCTGAGCCAAAAATCAAGAGTCAGATGCTTAACCGACTGAGCCACCCAGGCAACCCCACAACCTCTTTTTATGTATTTTTGAAAAATCTAATAAAAAAAATCTACATGACAATCACTATGTATAAGTAATTACATTATAACTTTGTTTTGGAAGTCAAATCTTATAAAATATTCAGTTTGGGGGGAAATAATAAGAGGAGACTATGAGTTACACAGTTCCTCACTATGGTTTGGTCGACTTCAGTTTATAACTGAATAATGGCATTTCTAGTGTTGTGGGCAGAATAACAGCCCCCAAAGATGTCCCCATCCTCATCCTTCGAACTTGTGATAATGGGGAAGCAAGAGAGACAGGGTCATAGAGAGACTTGAGGATGCCATCAAGTTGGCTTTTGAAGATAGAGGAAGGGATCATGAGCCAAGGAATGCAGTTGGCTTCTAGAAGCTGGAAAAGGCAAGAAAACAGATTCCTCCCTAGAGCTCCAGAAGGAACCCAGCCCTGTAGACACCTTGATTTTAACCCAGTGAGTCCCATTTTGAACTTCTGACCTCCAGAACCATATGGTAATTAATTTGGGTTATTTTAAGCCCATTAAGTTTGTGGTAATTTGTTATAACAGCAAAAGGAAACTAATACACTTAGTGGTGTATCTTTCTGGATTTTAATCATTTTAAATAAGTCATTGAATAGTATCTACTGGATACCCTGGCATAAATAACTGTATTGGCAGAGTTGTAAAATATGGAGGAAGTAGAAGGAAGGCAAACTTCTTAGCATTGTCTACAGGTCTCTGTGTCACCTGCCCCTCCTGTCACTGCAGCCTTTCCTCATGTTACTTCTTGGCTCACCTGGCTCCAACCCTTCCAACTTTCTGTCAGTTCCATGGGTTTCCTGCCTTGGCCCTTGGTTCATGCTGCTTCTGCCTTGAATATCCTTGTTCCAGGTCTCCCAAAAGTTGATTTCTGCATACCCTCTTGGTCTTAGTGTAACCTTGCCTCCGCTCTTATTCAGAATAGTCAATCACTTACAATTCTAAATCTTAGTGGCTTAAAAAATAGAATTTATTTGCCTTCAGGTCATAGGCCATTGTGGTTGATGTGTGTGTAAATCAGAAGTAAGAATGGGAGCTGGTGCCCCATGGCCACCAAACCATTCCATTATGTGACCCCCTCCAACCCCTTGGCCTTCTGGGAATCCTCTGTAGAACAACCTGCTTTCACCTGGTGAGAAATAAGGAACACATGGAGGATTGTTTAGGCCAGGCCTGGAAAAGTGGAGAGCATTGCACACACCCACATTCCACATGGCCCCACTCTGATGCAAGGGGCTGGGCATGTAGTCTTCCTGTGTGCCCAGAAGGAAAATCCACTAATTGGGTGACTAACAGTCCTGTTGTGCCCCTTCTCAGAGATGCTTTCTGTAGCTACCTAAGCAGGTCTGCCTTATTAGTCTCATGATGGTACTTTATTTCCTCCATAGCACTTTATCTACAATAATTTATTTGCCTCTCTGTCAGTTGTGTTCTCTGCACAAGCCCACAGCTGCATGAGCACAGGGGTCCGTTCTGCTCGGGACCATACACTCAATACCTGGCAATGCCAAGTCCTGCACAGAGTGAATAACCAATCAATTACAGTTCATCACTGTGTGATGAATGGTCAGTCAGTGATCGAACAAGTGAAGGATTAAAAACCAGAGACCTTATCTGGAGGGTATCTACTATTAGAGCAAAGACAGAATTACTAGGCCATAGTCTTTTACAATAATAAATTTTAAAAAGCAACCTAAATCCCTCTTTAAGCTAAAAATAGTAGACTTTGTACCAGGATTCAAAAAGAGTTTGGAATGGCACTGTTCTTTTGGTGTTAGCTCAGTTTAGCTTAGTTCAGTTCTCCAGATGAGCAGTCTGGAGAGGACCAGTGCTCTTTTTCTCTTTCTTAGTTTTTTTCCTGTTGGCTTATTCCACTTCTGTATTTCTGAGTGGGGTGCAAGCCCCTCCCCCTCAGATACCCTCCTAAGTTGCCTGCCCTTTCTCTACTCCCAAAAGCCAAACGATGTGCTCATCTCCTCCCCTCCTCTATCAATATATTTCTAGTGGCCCAGGGGACGGAATCATGCCATCTCAGATGACAGAGTTTTCTTATATTGCTCCTCCTTTTCCTTCCCACTGTCACTGTCCTTTCTTGGCTTAGCATGTGCTAGGGTATTCGGCAGAAAGGCGGAATGCCCAGTCCAAGGCTACCCCTCCTGCAATCTTTGCAAGGCTGTAAGGAGGGGTGATGTGTCTTCCTCAGCTCCTGTGCTGTGAAGGCTAGGCTATCGCCTGTCTCCCGGAGGGGGGTATGGGGGAAGCCCACCTTGCCTGGCTCGTTGACACTGCCCTGGCCTTGGTATGGCTCCCAACTGGCCGGGCTCTGGGAACGTAGCACTGAGGGGCTTGAGTGCTGATTCCTGGAATCACAGGCCAAGCAAGACACTCCCTACTTCTGATGGGATTCACCCACTCCATTCCAGCCCATGTGGGGCAGGCACATGGCATTTCCAGGGAGAAGGGACTTGTGGTTGGAGTAATTCCTGCGAAGAGTATCATCAACAATTCTATGTGTTTACTTCACTTTCCTTCCCTCATTCTGACATTATTGTGCAGATGAAATACATGAAATGAACACTAAAATCAAGGATGTGTGCAAAGATGCATCGACAGGAATGTTCGGTAATAGAAAAAAATGGAAGCAACTTAAATGTTCACATAAGGGAGTACATAAAAGTGAATTATGATATATCTATGTAATACTTGCAGATCGTTAAAATTGATCATGTAGAAGAATATTAAATGACATGTAATCGTGTTCACATTTAATTTTTAAAAATCAGGCTATAAAGCAGTGGACACCATATGATCTCATTTTTGCAATTAAAAACTTTTAAAATGTATACTATATAAACAATGAGAAGGATAAAGATCAAAACAGGGTAGTTATTGTAGTAATGGGATATGAGGCGAAGTTTTATTCTTAGTGCCCAATGGTATTTTTAAAATCTCCTGTAATGGACAGGTATCTTTGTTGAACAAGAACATAATAATCTAAAATGTTGTTTCACAAATTAGAAGACTAACTCCCCCAATAAATACTTGTTTCTAAAATTGACTCTTGAAGGAAGGCTAAAGAACAAAACGAGTCATTGAAGAGTGGTAAGAAATAGCCCAAGAGCCTGATTTCTGTGTCTGTCCCCCAACCTCATCCTCCACTTTTTCCCTCCCTTTTCCATCCTGCCCACGTGGAACCAATGACGGAAGCTCCCCCGGGTCTGGTGTGGCTTTGGCTCCTGGGTATCTCTGGTCTCCACTGCCTGCATCACTTTCCCAGGGCCATTGCCTTGGTTGAGCCCTGGGTCATCTTCTGATGGGACTACTCGCTACCAGGCAGAGCTGGACTGTGGACTGTGCTACCCTGTCCCCTGACAACCTGGCAAATGGGGAGCCATGTTAGGAGACCCTGCCCAGAGGGCAGGTGTTGGCTAGGGGTCTTTCCTGACAGTGGCCACCTCTGTTTCCAGAATCGACCCTTCTTTAAGCCCCCTTTCTTTGTTCTGGTATTTTAAATGTCTACTGCATGTCTTTTCTTTTTTATAAACCAGTTTACTCAGGTGTGATGAATGCAGAAAGCTGTATGTGTTTAATGTATACCGCTTGAAGACTCAGGATGTGTGTATGGGGTAAAACCATCACCGTTCTCAAGGCCACGGTCATATCCCAAAGCTTCCCACTGCCCCTTTATCATTGTTACTATGTCTTCAACTGCACATCTTGGCATTTATTTTGTATCAGGTACTTTGCACATTCCCCCATCGTAATTTCTGCTGTCCGCGTGTCATGCCCATGAGAGTTAGAGCTCCACTTTACAGATGAGAACACTGAGGCTCAGAGAGATGGAGGGACTTGTCCAAGGCATCGCAGGTAGAAACTGGCAAGAAAGCCTGGGTAATGCAGCTCTAGCATCTCTGTGCTTACAATATTTATGTGCTGCTGCTTCTCATGCTTATGTCTTTCACATGTCTCTCTCCCCCTATCACATTGTGGAGGTGGGAACCATCTTTTATTAGGTTTATTTTATTTTTTATTTTTAAAGTAAACTCTATGCCCAACATGGGGCTTGAACTCACAACCACGAGATCAAGAGTCACGTGCTCCACCAGCTGAGCCAGGCAGATGTCCCAATTTTAATTTTTTTTAATTACTCAGTGCTCAGCAAGATAAGGATCCTCTTATTCCCTTTTATCTACTTCACCCATCCCCCCCCCCACTGCCCCCCCCCCCCCCGGACAACCATCAGTTTGTTCTTTATATTTAAGAGATGATTTTTTTCTTTCTCTTCTATTGCTTGTTCTTTCTTGGTCTGTTCATTTGTTTTGTTTCTTAATTACATATATAAGTGAAAGCATGTAGTTTTTGTCTTTTTCTGTCTGACCTATTTCACTTAGTATAATTCTCTCTGGGTCCATCCATGTTGTTGAAAGTGGCAAGATCTCATTTTTTTCTTTATGGCTGAGTAATAGTCCAGTGTGTGTGTGTGTGTGTGTGTGTGTGTGTGTGTGTGTGAGAGAGAGAGAGAGAGAGAGAGAGAGAGAGAGATCTTTATCCATGCATCTATCAGTGGACACTTGGGCTCCTTCCCTATCTTAGCCATTGTAAATAATGCTGCAGGAAACATAGGGGTGCATGTACCTTTTCAAATTAGTGTTCTCATTTTCTTTGGGTAAATACTCAGGAGTGGGATTGCTAGATCATATGGTAGTTCTATTTTTAATTTTTTGAGGACCCTCCAAACTGTTATCCTTAGTGGCTGCACTGCAACAGTGCATGAGGGTTCCTTTTTCTCCACATCCTCTCCAACATGTGTTATTTCTTGTGAGTTTTTTTTTCTTTAATTTAATTTTAGCCATTCTGACATGTGTAAGGTGATAGATATCTCATTGTGGTTTTGATTTATATTTCCCTGATGATGAGTGATGTTGAGCATCTTTTCATGTGTCTGTTGGCCATCTGCAAATCTGTTTTGAAAAAATGTCTCTTTAGCTCCTCTGCCCATTTTAAATTGGATTATTTGGGGTATTTTGGTGTTGAGTTGTATAAGTTTTTTTTATGTATTTTGGATATTAACCCCTCATTGGATATATCATTTGCAAATATCTTCTCGCATTTAACAGGTTACTTTCTGTTTTGCTCATGGTTTCCTTTGCTGTGCAAAAGCTTTTATCATGTTCTAAATGTATCTTTATTTCTTTGATGCTAAGCCCAGGGCTGGCCTATAGTGATCTCATAATAAATACTGATTGAAGGACCATTTATGCAACAAGTGTGTATCGAACTTCTACCATACGCCAAGCCTTGTTTTAAGCACTGATATACATAGATAACAAAATAGATCAAGATTCTGCACTCAGTGGGGGATGGAGGTTGACTTAGACTCCAATGAAAATGTCAAGGGCAAGTTGGATAAGTGATTCAGGAGTTATTTACATGACCTTTAGTTCTTCTGTAACTATGTTTCACTAGATTACATTTTAAATTGGGGGTGTAATTTGGGACAACTACAGTACTAAATATGAATACAAGTCCTTCCTTTGTCATATCAGAGCTCTGCACCCAAATGTAAGTGATCTGTCAGTGGACAAATCATGACAGCCTGATGCTTCTGGATGCTTTGAAACATGGCTTTTGAAACTTCAGTGCATATCTGAAAATATGTTTCTTTTATTTCTTTATTTTCTTCTTTCTTGCTCATCATTTTCACTTTTTCTGCTTTCTGCCTTTATTCTCTTGTAAAACTGTCTCATTGCCTCCTGCTGCTTCCCCCCTTCCTCCCCGCCTTCCCTCTTTCCCTTCCTTTTTTCTCTACCTTGCCAAATTTGTATTTTTGAACAGTGGATCAAATCTCATACAGAAAACGTGATTTTCTTTTTCAACCTGAAGGGTAAACATGGTGAAGAATTAATCTGATCAAAATTTGTGTCACCAAGGGCTGTAGATTTCCTTCTCGGGGCAGAAGAAAGAAGAGAGGCTAGCTTAGCAGTCAGAGTAACCTCACAATGTAGAGATTATTTCCATTTTATTAATAACAAAGCAGAGCTTCAAAGGGATTAATTGTCTCTAAAGAACATGTAGAAGAACATATCTACAGCATGATGCTCACCACCTTATGTAGAGAGAATTCTGAAAAAAAAAAAAGTTCTTCTCTTGCTTGAAGAATGCATTTTTCTGGGGTTCCATTTTTAAAATGTAATTGAGGTATTACAGAGCTCAGACTATTCCCAAATAATGGCATTATTTTAAAACAAATGGAGCCTTACAGGAATAGGAATAACCTATTATACTTGCAAAACACGGACTTACAAATGTACCACCAATATATGCTATTTCTTCATTTTTCCCTCCCCACACTCCAGTCTCCACAAATGGAAATTACTCATTCCTTAGATCCTGTGTTAAATTCTGACAGCCATAGCATGACCACAGAAAGCTCCTGCATTTATCAACAGTTTCCCTATATCTTGAACAATTGGACAGTCCAGATTTCCGGATCCTTAACTTTTGCAGATATTCTTTTTGTCAAACTCTGTTCCAAAGACTTGATCCTCATTTCTACCATTTACAGCTAGACGTGAGCCTCATGAAATCAGCTCACAGGTCACTAGTGACCTGCTCACTGCCAAGGCCAAAACCTCAGCCCTCATGCTCCTCAGCTTTCCTGACATCCGTTCGGTAGCTGGGCTAATGCTTGCAATCAGATTTTGCCCCAGGAACAAAATTGTCACATCTTAACAAGGGTTGGTGGAGAAATACCCATGATCTAAGCCTCTGAGTTAGTGCATGTGAACCCAAGCTGGAAGGATTCCTATGCAATAGAGGGACTATGGAATAGTAGGAAAATCTTCACAAAGTAGGTGGGGTGAGTGATTTGCTGGCCGAGCTCCCAGTGGTGTCAGCTCACTCTCAGAAAAATGCCCCGCCTGAGGCCCCACTGTCCCTTGTAGGGTTCTGCCGAGCGCTCTACGGACTGCTAAGCTGGGATGGCCCATCATTTAGGTGAGGTTACAGTCTGGGAAAGCATGCATTTAGGAAAGTGTGGTCTTCTGGACCATCATACTGAGCCAAGCCAGGAAGCAAAGATTAAGCCTCCTGAACACAAAATCATTCATTCCTACGATGCCCCACTTGGGAACATTTCTCACAGAAACTTTTGTTGATACCTGATTCTTGATCTCTCCCTCCTCTCCCCTCTGGCTCTTCATATCTATATGCTTATTTCCACTAGGGCACAGTGGGGGTCTTAAGGTAGTTTATGGGACATAACTCTCTGTGGGTGTCCATCATTTTTAGAAATTATTCACAAAGCAAGAGCTCCTCAGAGTCACAGTGTCTCAACATTTGGTCCAAGGGGTGCCATTCCCTGTTTGATTATAGTCATTCTGCCCAACGTCTTCTGAGAATCCTTCTTTCCCATCTCCTATCCCTAGTACTAATTAATATATAAACTAACATATAATATATAAATATAAATTACATGTATATAGAAACTAATATGTAAAGTAATGTTAATATTATAAACTATATAATATATAAACTGATGGTAATATTATCCACAGGCGATAGGATCCATCAGTTGCATTTCTGGGTATATATCCAAAAGAGCTGAAAGCAGGAGCTCAAAGAGATACTTGTACAGCCATGTTCATAAGAGCAGTATTCACAATAACCCCAAGGTGGAAGCAATCTAAGGGTCTACAGACAGAGGAACTGATCAACAAAAGGTGTTCTATGCATACAATAATACTGTGCACCCTTTAAAGGAAGGATATTCTAACACATGCAATAACATGGATGCATTCAAAGACATTACACTAAATAGGCCAGCTCCCAAAAGACAAACACTGTATTGTTTCACTTATACAAGGTACCTAGGTAGTCCGATTCACACATACATAAAGTAGAATGGTCGTTGCTGAGGGCTGGGGAAAAGAGGAAATGGGGAGTTGTTGTCTCATAGGTATAGAGTTCTAGTTTTTCAAGATGGAAATAATTCTGAGATTTGTTGCACAAGAACGGGAAGATACCTAACACTTCTGAGCTGTATACTTAAAAACGGCTAAGAGGGTAAAATCCAGGCTATGTGTATTTTAACACAATTAAAAATAAAATACAACTTAAAAAAATATTAACCTGGGCAGAGTAATTGGAAAGTTACATCAACACAACAAAATTCTAATAATTCATCTTCAACAAATGTTGCCCAGTAATTACTAAATACAGTATCCCTGAGCTGAGAGCCAAGCAGGCTAATGAAGATGAATACAGTGTGGTGCTTGTCCCCATGGAGATGTAGATATGGTCTGGGGAACAAGATAGGCACAGAATATTAATTGACTGAAAATTCTAGGAAGTGGGAATTCACCTTAGGTGGGAGGGAGAGCATTTGAGATGACCATTTAAGGCGAACCAAGAAGGGTAGGTAGGAATCTAAAGCCAGAAACATTTTTTTTTAAAATTATCTGCCCTTGCATTGAAGAATGAATAATTAAGACGTTATGGCCCTTTATTTCTCTGCATTCTTAGAAACTGTCCTGAGATGGAAGAATTCCAGGCATCCCCGCCATAAAGTGTCACTTGATTAAACTGACGTTGTGGGCTTCCATCGGTATGATAGTTCTAAGTGCCACCAAATCCCTCAGAGTGAATCCCAATTTTTAAATACCAGCATTCTCAATTCAGAAGAGTTGAACTTATGGTAACTTAGCATCCAACCGTGAAAATGTACAATTTCCCAAATTCTTATGGAATTGAGATTTTCATAGTATTCCTAGAAAACAAAGCGATATGTGAATTTCTGCCTTTCTGATTGCCTCACAAACATGTACAGTAGATGAGATACTGGCGACCAAGTGTGCTTCTAATTGAAGGATCCTCCCGTAGTTCTGAAATGCTTTACTTTTTAACGGGCATATCTGAGAGAGAGAGAGAATATGTCAAAATTGCCTGGCAAAGCCTGCTTTTTGATCTGCTCCATCTTTCCCAGCTTTGGCAGGCTAACCCCCAAACTGCAGTTTTCCTCCTGTATGAAGCAGATTGCTGAATCATTAGAGTCCTAACTGCCGGCTGAAGGTGAAAATGATTCCTTTTGGGAGTAATGTATATGTACAGGCTACAGAATTAAGCTGATAAGCAATGACATTGCATTAGGAGGTTACAATAATGGGATCACTTTAAATTAAGATCCCTGAATGAATAAAATAAACCCGTTATTCTGAGGTTCACTTCAGCCTTGTAAAAGGCCTAGCACATCAGAGGTTCTGGAAAAATGTCAAATAGATGACATAAAAATGGGATATTCTGATAATGCAGTGATAGGTTTGAGGGTTATTATACATGATTCATTCCTTTCCATTCAACCAATATTTATTGACCTCTGGACAGCACTCTAGGTGATATAGCAGTGAATAAAAGAAATAAGTCTTCATCCTTAGGAATCTTACCTTCTACTGGGAGAGACAGATGATTCAAAAAAAAAAAAAAAAGTCAGAATGCCAAAAATGAAGAGGTTAAGCAAGAAAGGACTTCTGAAACATCAAGATGGGTGTTGAAATTGTAGATAGGGAAGACCATATATGAATTGTGAACTTTCTACAAATGTGAGCATTTAAAAGATTATGATAGATAACACCATTCAGTCAATACTGCCCAAAGCCATTCGTGGGGGCTATACTGGAAAACGGTTCTAAGCCTTGTCTTGTCACCCATTCGCTGGATAAGGTATTCCCCCTCTGGATTCAGGACACAGTGTTACATGTGCAAATTGGACTATGTGAGCCCCAGTCTCTTTGAGCTCTGGAATTCCTCTAACTCTTAATGTTTCTCTGATAACCGAGAGGATTTTCCAATATCTTTCAACTCCCTAGAGTTGTCGATATGAAAACAAATTACTACTGAACACATTTTATTTGCACTTTCTGGTCATTCAGGTTTTGGAAAATAGGAATTTTTGCCATATACGTAATGCATGATGAAATCAGGTTGCTATGGTCTGAATGTATGCGTCTCCCCCCAAATTCACCTGTTGGAATCCTAACACCAATGTGATGGTACTAGCAGGTGGGGCCTTTGGGAAGTGATTATAGGTCAGGAAGGTGGTAACTTCATGAATGGGATTAATGTCCTTGAAGAAGAGATCCCACAGAGCTCCCTCATCCCCTTTCGCCCTTGTGAGGACATAGCAAGAAGTCTGTGACCCTCACTTGCTGGCACCCAGATCTGGGACTTCTAGCCTCCAGAACTATGAAGAATAAATTTCTGTTGTTTATAAACTACCCAATCGGTAGCATTTTGTTAGAGCTGCCTGAACAGACTAAGACAGAGATATAATACCTTGTTTAACATTTATAAAACTGCCATACTTTTATGATCATTTTCTTCTCTAATTTCAGGGAAGCCAATTTGATTCTCTTCATTGGGAATAAATGAAGAGAGAGTACAATTTACGTACTGTGACTTGATTACAGTGCATTTTACTACAATTTAGTAGGGATAGTGAAAAAGCCTAGTTAGAACCACACACTCAAGGATAACTATTTTCTGACACAATTCAATATCCTTAGACATTGTCAGAGGAGATGTAATTTTCCAAAATGCTGAGATTACTTGGTTAAACTAGCCCACATGCTATGGATCCATGACATCTTTATACCAGGGCTGCCATCCCCAGTGTGCTATCTAACTTTACTGAACTCACACAGAGAAATGTGATTTTTGCCACAATGTTGGGATTATACTTTTAACTTGCCAGAGCAAATAGCTCAGCTTTCTTGAAATATGGAATCCCTCCAGATAGCCTCAGTATATTCTACTTCTTTTTCTTTTTGGGGGGGTGATGAGGGGAATTTGGTGGGGGAGGGGAACAATCATGTGGTCCCTGGGGCTTGGTAAGCAATTATTTGCTTTGCTGATAAAAAAAATGTTTTGTTGCTATTAAAGGGGTGTTCGTAGCCTGAAAATGGGTTTCGATTTGGTCATTGTACTAGAGTTCTGGGAAAACTGACTGTTCTTTTGAATTTCCAAACAATAATAATTTGTTTAAGACATTTGCACAATCATGATAAGTAACACATCTTGATAAGAAAGCCTTGCATTGGCAGAGCAGCTATGGAAGGACCACTACACAGATAATGAGCACAGTTCTGTTTAAATTAAGTGGGCACTAAGGGATAGGAATAAATAGGGAAGGAGGCAGTAATTGAAGCAGCAAATAGTAGGACGCATAGAAATGGAAATGTGGGTAAACTGCAAATTTAAAAGTCCCTTGGTCTCATTAACTGTTTTATTAATTTCTCTAGAGTTTTGCATAGGTGCAAGTAATGATTTAATGAAATGATCGTGGAAGTAAACCAACAAATGCATCAAAATTGGGGAAGAAATCTCTTTGTTCATGCCTCTTTGGGACCAAAGGGTATTTCCTAGAATCTTGCTAGTCCAAGTGTGGTCCAAGGACAAGCAATACTCAGCATCCTGGGAATGAGACAGGAATGCAGACCCCCAGGCCTCCTCCAAGGCCTACTGAATCAGAACCTGAGGAACAAAGTCTCCAGGTGGTATATACCGACCTCAAAGTTGAAGAAACATTGTTCTAGAGTTGTTATCTCAGTTCATTCAATCATTCAGTAAATGTCCTTGGCAGCCTTTTCCACGTGCCAGACATTAGATTAGACAATAGAAGGGAGAGGTAGTCACAAACATGAGTAAGACGTGTTCCAAGGAACACGTAATTGGAGAGGACATAGTAAGAGTTAAGAGAATTTGTGCTTGACTGTGAGATCCCAGGGTGGGGAAAGTGGGATGACGTCCTAGCGTTAGCGCATGAGTGTTCCTGGTAGATTTATAGCTGACAAGAGCAGAAGAGAATGTGTCTAGCCTTCAGATGCTGAGTGTTGAGAGAGCTGTGGAATTTGCGGATGGAAGTACCTAATCAGCAGTGGGAGCTGAAAGCAAGGCGTGGCAAACTAGGGCTGCGCAGACCAAAGCCTGCCCTCTCTTTATTTTTGCAAATAAAGTTTTATTGGAATACTGCCATGCTCATTGGTTTGCATATTGTCTAGGGCTGCCTCCACACTAGAAGGGCAGAGTTGAGGAGGTGCATCAGAGACAGGAGACCATGTGACCCGCAAAACCTAAAACATTTTCTCTCCAGCCTTTTGTAGGAAAAGTTTGCTGACTCCTGTCCTAGGGCATGGTCAAGAGACCTGGGCTAGAGACAGCCATGCAGAATTCATAGCAGCCAAGGGTAGTGGGTGAGACCATGCTGGGAAGACATGCAGTGAGAAAAGAAAAGGGCAAAGTTAGAAACCCTAGAGAAACATTCTTTCACCTGCTTTTTGTGCCTGGGGTAACTCCCCTGGCCATCCAGATTCTTTTTTTTTTTTTCCCCTTGGTGCTTGCAAATTTACTAAGCCCAGAAAGTTATGCTAGTTCAGTGAAGCATTCTGTATGTAATTCATAATCCTAATAATTTAACAGATTCTCCGTGGTAATAAATAACTATTACCTTTCAGTGAACGCTGCAAGTGACATAATAGTTTGGGACTACTACCAGAAGAATCTCATCATCTCATGAAATAGAAAGGAAAAATTTCATTTTCTCATCAATTTATCTGGCCTGACTCTTGTGGATGGCAGGGCCATTCACGGGTGCCCGCTGCTGCTGTCAAGCCCCTGGCCCATTAACGTGGTCCCAGATCTGAGCTGACCACAAACTGGCATGTTGTCAGTGCTTTGGCTACTTGGGAGGCTGCTGTTCCCCTCAGATACACAGAAGAGAGGTAGACAGAGGGGAGCCAAGAGGGAAGCAGGATGCATAACATCGGAACAGGAAATAGTTAAGCGCATAAACAGGGAACTGCGTGTGTGAAATCAGCAAACTTTAAAATTCATTCAGTGCCATCATCTCCTAGGTATTTCTTAGGAGCTCTGCATAGTTCTTTGTGCACAAGATGTTTTAATGGAATCACCCACAAGAAGAAAAGCATTTGAGCCTTCATTCTTAGCCCACCTTTCTTGGCTAAATAATGTAGAGAGTAAAGCGTGGAGGTGGAAGTCAGCTATCCAGCAGAAATCCAGCTCCGCCTCATTTTCAAACTAGCATGAAGGGGTTCTTTGTATTCTCCGGTGCTGGGCATGGTAGCACCAGTGTTCTGGTGCCTTCCCAGACACGCTTTGGTTTAACATTCTGGCCGGCACGATTCAGACATAACAGAATGGCCAAAATTGTTGATTTCAACCTGACGTGAGATACTTCTGATCAACACCAGGGGTTCTTTTGAGAAACCTGAGAGACAGCAGTAGGCTAGCATGGGATTGTGATGCTAGGTCAAGAGCTGAGCTTGTCTGCATTTCCCCAAAACTACTCGTTTTTTGCATTTCTCTCCAGCTCCCATGAGTGCCTGAAGCTGTCTGTTCACAATATTGCAGTGTTGGGGGTTTCGTACAGGGCGATGGCTCATCTGGGCATTTGTTTACTCTGGAACCAAGTGGCACCAAGCCCTCTGTCACATCTCGCTTTTCCAGGGTGAATGAACCAGTGTTGCAATGCCCAGCTCCTATGTGCAACCTCCTCTCCCCTGACCTCACCGGCCCCTATCTTTGGTTATTTTTGTGACTCTCCACGAGAGGATAAAGAGGAGGATTGATGGGTAGAATGGCGATCATCAATTATTTAGTAAAGAACTGGGCTCTGCACTTTACACCACTGAACCCTCCCAGTCCCCCTGGGGTAGGTCCTATAGATTGCTCTATTAAAGAAGAAGTCATGCAAGTGTGGAGAAGTTAAACAATTTGCCTGAGGTGGTACAGCCAGAAAGTGATAAGAGTTGCACTGGCATCATGACTCATCTGTCAACCGGGAAATGTGGCTCTTCGTCACCACACCAATGGACAACACGACTTTCCAGGCTGGAGATTGGAGTCCCAGCGTCACCAAATTGTGGCTTCTGAATTTTGCACTTCCTGCCTCCAGGGAAGATATCCATCTGTCACTCTCCTCCGCTGGGGCTTAGACAGACTGCTAACCAGGGGTGACAGAACCCTGCTGTTTTGAACAACGAGGGCAGCACAAAAGTTTGCCAAGGCGGCTTTTGGCCAGCTGGCATCCTCAGACTCGTGACTGTACATTTTCTGCAACTTGATGAGAAAATGTTCTCTTTATTGAAAGAGCAAAAGCAGGGGCACCTGGGTGGCTCAGTTGGTTAAGCAGCTGCCTCCAGGTAAGGTCATGGTCCCAGGGTCCTGGGATCGAGCCCCGCATCTGGCTCCCTGCTCAGTTAAGAGCCTGCTTCTCCCTCTCCCTCTGCCTGCCTCTGTGCCTACTTGTGCTCTCTGTGTGTATGTGTGTGTCAAATAATAAAGAAAATCTTAAAAAAAAATTTTTCTAAAAAAAAAAAAGAAATTGCAAAAGCCAAGTAAACATTAAAGAAACATCAAAACCAACAGAGCAACTTCTAGCAACTTTCCTTAGGAATGTCTATACCAGACCCTCATCAGAATAATAATGTTAATGAAGCTTCCCAGATTTTAACCTGTTATCAGAACGGTCTCGTTACACGTAGATACGCGTTTCCCTGGGGTTCTGTCCTTCTCCATGGCTCTCTTTCTCTTTTTTCCAGTGCTCTGTGAATTGCTCCTTGTAAGCCGAGGAAGGCAGTTCTGTCGGGTGGTCATCACGTGGTCCCCTCCCTCCAGCCTTCCAGTGTATACCTTCTTTCTTTTGTTCACATCCTGTTTTCAAGGGAGCATCTGTTGCAACTGTGGAGACCACATTGGTCCCGTCTTTACTTGTTCTCAAACTTCAGAATCTAAATCACTGAAAATTAGACCTAGTGCTGGGAGCAATGGGGTAAATTTCTCCCTCGTGGCAGAAAGTGGAATTTTTTTTTTAAGATTGATTTATTGATTTTAGAGAAAGAAAGCATGTAAGCAGACAGAAGGATAGAGAGTAGGAGAGGAGGAGACTCCCCACTGAGGGCAGAACCAATTGTAGGGCTCAGTGTCCACACCCTGAGACCATGCCTTGAGCCAAAACCAAGAGCCCAATGCTTAACCAACTGAGCCACCCAGGTGCCCTGAAAGTGGCTTCTTTTAAAACTTGCTTTAGAAGGACATTCCTTCAAAACACCATTATCTCTTCTACACAACAGCCTAGGGGAGGTCCTTCCAGATTATTAGCAGTTCTGATGCAAAGCTTTGTGGTGGAAAATAGTGGGAATTGGGGGGCAGAAATTAGACTTCCGGGTTTTCAGTGCATTTCATTTATGAATGCTTTCCTATTATTGCTCTCTGGTGTGGACAGCCCAGGATCCTATGGCCGGCAAATGGAGGTTATGCTGATTTTGACCACCATGGCGAAGGCTTCCAGTGCCCTGTAGCTTACAGACAGAGCAGTCATCATGGAGGCCAACAGGGGAAGCACACACCAGGGCCAAGCATTCCCAGACAAGCTCATGTATTCCCACAGCTCTCCTGTGAGGGAGAAGTTACTCGTAGGAGCCCCATTTTGTAGACAGGAAACCAGGCACCACACAGTTGACTGACTTGCACTCACACAGCTCATAGGTGATAGAGAGGGAATTTGAATCCAGGCAGTCTAGTTTCAGAGACTCTGCTCCTACCCCTTCTTCTTTACTTCCTGATGCAAGGACAAGGAAGAATTAACACTTCCCTTTATAGATCGTAGGGATTAGTCAGAGAAGCATTTGCCGATCTAATTTAAGGCATACTGTGTTAAATACCACAGTGGAAGCACAACACAGGGCAGTCTGAAGCCCTGTGAAGCTAAAAGCCATTTTTGGAACTGCCCTCCATCCAAGAGAATTATCAACCCCTCAGATAATGGAGGAAAATGAGGTAAAGTAAGGAGAGGGGTCTTATCCAAGCCCTCTTTTTCTTGTAATTCACCACTAATAACGGTCAAATGGCTTTCCTCATGCTGCTTTCGAACAGCTCTGCTTGTCTCTGCCACTGCGCCCCCGCTTTCCTGGAACCAAAAGTTCCAAGCCAGTCCCTGTTCGCTGTTGCTTTCAAATGTCCTGCAGAAAGGTAGAATGTAGCTTTTACTCATTAAAATAAGAGGCTGGTAAAGAACGAGATTACAAATTCCAAATTTCACATTCCCATCCCAATGGAAGAGCCCTTGCCAAGGCAAATCTCCACAAGCTTGCCTGGCTACGAAATGAACAAAATGAAACCTGCTTCCTCCTCCTCCTCACCTGGTGGGAGTATTGTGAAGATAAAAGGCAGTAATTGGTGTGAAAATGCCCTGAGCTCCATAGATGAAAGGTCTGTATAATCCCAACATATCATTAAACTGGCTTTATTGGGATTTTGATACAGTTCTGTGGCTCAGAGAAGTAGGTCTTTCAGCTGGTAGGATGAAGTCCCAAGGCTTTATTCCAGAAAGAGAGCATTTACTGTAAATATAGTCAAGTTAACACTACCCAAGTCAGAACCAGTCTGATGTTCGAGGATGGGTTGTGCCCCCATTTGGGATGTAGCGTTCCCCATGCCTGAAAATCTCCTCTGGTGTGGAGCATGCTCCCTCACCGCACAGCCACTGGAGACCGTTAGAAAGTACTTCCGTGGATTAGCGTTGAACAGCAACCTGAACTGCATAGGACACGTGTGTATCTGGCCCATAAGCTGTTTGAAGACACACACCATGCTCGCTCAGAGACAGAGCTAACTCCGCTCCCTTCAGTCATGTCTTACATTGTGAGGGTTTGAATCCTCTCATTCTACTGGTTGCTCCCCGGACATAGTCCGGTTCTTCCCTAATATTGTACAGCGCAGCCCCCAGAACCACATGCAATGCTCCACATAGTCTGACCGAAGCTGATGGCCACTTTCACATTAGCACAACCTAAGATCAGAGTTTCCTGGTCACTCTGTTACACTATCACAGCTACTGAAGTTACACCAGTTGTAATCTCTGCGTCTATATCGTATGTACTAGATTGTTTCTCCCAACATTGGTAATTTTTTTTAAAAGATCTTATTCATTTATTTGAGAAAGAGAGAGCATAAGAGGGGAGAAGTCAGAGGGAGAAGTATACTCTTGGCTGAGCAGGGAGCCCGATGTACGATTCGATCCCGGGGCTCCAGGATCATGACCTGAGCCGAAGGCGGTTGCTTAACAAACTGAGCCACCCGGGCACCCCAATTTTTTTTTTAAATTTTTGGCAAAAAGTCACATTTATCCCTCTTAAATTAAATTTTATTGAATTTGGTATTGGGCTATTGAGATCTTTTTAAACCCACATTTTGCCATAATTCAAGCTTCTGGATTTTTATTCCAGAAAGAATTAAGGGCATGCTTCTTATAAATATAGTGACATATAACTAGATCTCCTTTATGTGGACAGTTTTGATAAGAAAGCTCTCACTTTTACTTAAACCGTTAGTAAAAATATTGCCTGGGATAAGTCCAAGAAATACTTCTTATCAACTATCTTGGGCCCTTTGTAATTGTCAATAATCAAGTTATTAATCTGCCTAATTGCACTGGACGCTGTCCTGTGTTTTGTAACCTTGTCCAAATGTTTTGTGAAAGTCCCTCTTATCTACTTCATTTTTTCTCATATCCCAGATTTATGAGTTCATTCTGGAAAGAAAGATTGGGATTACTATGTCTTGAGTTGTTCTTAATGAGACTGGATTGCTTTTTATGACACCACCATGATCAATTGCAATCCATCCCATTTATAATTTCTGGGATCAATTTCCAGCTCAATCTTGGAGAATGTTCTTTTTATCTCTTAAAAATATGGAGACATTTGCTTAATTCCTTGCTTCTGGCCCCACTCTCCTGGATGCTGTCTTCCTCAAAGGACTCTCTCAACAGGTTGTCCATTCCATTTATAGATTTCCTCTGAGCCAACAGTACTGTTGGTTCAGGTATGAGATTTGAATTCATTTTCAGCAGTTAGGTGTTCTTCTATCCAATATATCACATTGGGGTTCTGTTTCCTTTTTGCTTTATTTTTATTCTTTGCAGTGCAAAGACTGTTCTCCCTGGCAGGGAAGACAATGGCAGCCGGGAAAGGATTTGTGTCTCTTTATGACATCCATCAGCATCACACCAGGGATGCCAGGGAGATGACCTAAGTGTTCTTTGATGTTCATCTGATTCTAAGCCTCACCACATTCTTTTAAATGCTACTTGGAGTCTTTAAAGTGACCCTTATTGAAATGCAAACATCTCTGAGAAAGGTCACCAAGCTAACTCAGCCTGTGCATTTTCAGGAGTGAGGGTGGGTTTTAGGGGAAGGCACCCTTAACTGCCTCTTCTTGGCTGGGCTGAAACATTCACCCTTCCTGAGGCTTTTAACCTGGTGCCACTGAATGGGCAAGAACCTGATCCTGCTTCATTTGTGGGGATGGCCCACTCCTAGAGTATTGTTTGCAGGACCTAAAGGGAGAAGAGATGTTGGAGAAAGATACGTGGATTAGGAGTTAGGAAACCTGGGCCATATTCCTATGACCTGCTCCGAAATAGGCCCAGAGAATCTATAGCCTTATCTATAAAATGAGAAAGTTGGATCAACTGAAATTCATCTGGAAGTTCATTCCAAGTATGATTCTATGATAATTTATCCTAATCCAATCCCACCTTTTTTTCACTATAGTTGGCTCTATTTCCTAAGTACAAGTTCTGTCACCTCTCTGGATCTTTGTTTCCTCAGTTTTAAGGAGAGAGGAATGGCTAGTTCTGTGGTTTTCTGAATGAGTGAGCAGGACTCATGGAAGCCTGGGAAGAAGTAGAATAGAGGTAGGGAAGGGGGACTTCCTGTCCTTCCCCTTCCCTCTTCAACTAAAACAATTCTGTTTGCCTGTTGGTCTTCTGCATAAGCTTTCATCAGATCATTGTTGCTGCTTTGTTGTTTGTTTTTGCCTACTCATGGACCTTATCTTAGTACATGTCCAAGTACACGTCCATATAATATCATAGATGACCCTGGAGCCTCCATCTATCTCGAAAATTAGATATTAAATTCCTAGTGACCAGGGAATAAGGACTTGTTGTCTTTACATCACCATTACCCTGCATAGTAGATATTCAATAAATGGTTGTTGGATAAATATGTAATGATAATAACGATCATTCTTAATGAGCTCTTGTTCGTTTTAGGCATTCGGTGCTTTAGTGGATAATTAACCCTTAAATTAAACTTATGGGGCACATGTCATTTCTGTCTGCATTTTACAGATGCCACAATGGAGGTACTAAAACTTGAGCTGAAGAGAGTCAACCTGATAACTATCAGAACAGAGGCTCTTAATCACCATGTTACATGACCTTGTTTCTGTCTATGGGACATGCTGAGTAAGCCTAGGGATAAGGAGGCTGAAAAGCAAGGCCAAGGCTGAGGGGCAGGTTGTCAATCTGAACATAATACCTGGGGAGGGGGATGAGTCAAGGTGTATAGGAAAGTGCTTAGACCTGCGGTAGAAGGCCAATTCTATAGAACAGAGTTCTCAGATGGCCGATATCAGCAGCACTCTAGAACCTTTCAGAATTACAGATTCTCAAGGGCTCAGCCCAGACCTTCTGAATCCAAAAAGCCAGAGGTGGGGCTAAGAATTCTGTGTGTGAATAAGCCCTTCTAGAGTCTCCAATTCTTTATAGCCCGGGAGAACCACTGCTCTGGACCAACTTCTGTGACTTTGGTTTTGACTCTCAAGAGTAGTGAAGCTTCTGGTTTTCTCGCAGTTGGAGTAAAAGTTCTAAATCTATACCAATATTTACCTCTATGGTATTTTTAGATGAGACTGTACAAGATGTTTGCTTAGACCGAGAGATTCGAAGTCTCAGATTCCTTTCCTACCTTCTGTTCAGTCTGTAAGCCCAGTCCCACCCCTTAACTCCTGATTCTTTGTCTGTAAAATGTGGTTAATGATGCCTCACTCTCTTATTGGGATAGCCAGCGAATTGTGTAATTAGTGGTTGTGAGGCACCTGGAGCGCCGTATAAATACTGGAAGATAATAACCAGTTTATGGCCCAAGTGCCGCCTACAACTTGACACATTTAACATTTCTTTCCTGAATTGTAGAGTTTAAAGTGAATTAAGAAGCTTGGTATTTGCGCTTATTTTTTATTCATTCTTTAGGCCGAAATTTTTCTGTTTATGTGTGTGCTTTCTTCAACCTTACAGAAAAAGTGGATTTAAAAAAAAAAAAGGTTTAAAACATCAGGACCTTCTGAGAAAAGAACCTCTCTACAGTGTGATGTTTGATCAATTGTCAGACATGGGTTCTACAGAAGTTTGGAACAGAAAGCTGAAAGAGACACTTTAGGCACAGAGGTGGCGGTTACCTATGGTGGTATGGGTTCTTTCAGAGTCCAAGTGCGGTTCTATAAAGACAGTTCTTGCACAATATTTTCATTTCTGCTCATCCTTTTAGCAGTGACGCTCCTTTCCCTATTTAGAATCTGAGAAGTCTGAATGATCTTTTCTACATGGTCATTCTTTATTCAACTTAGGCAAATACTTCCTTTTTTAGGCAAGACGGCTTCTCCTATGTATACACTCAGTTTAGCCTAGATTTACAAGCCTGGGAGCTAGTCTGTTTTACTCTAGTGTAAAACCTTTTTTTTCTTTTTCCCCCTTTAATCTTAAGCAGATAACTGGCCAAAAAAGACCCAGATGGAGACACAGCAAAAGCATGTCTTTGGAGAGTTTGGGCTCCAGACTCTGGGCTGAGTCTATATGGAGGATACAAATGAAAATAGATGAGCAGAGATATGTGTATAAAAGTGGTTTTTATGCCAACAGCGTGGCACGAAGGAAAGCTTAAAAATTTAACTAACCATAGTTTTAATTTTGTGTGTTATAACTTTAATATTGGAACATAATTACTGGGCAGAGGAAAGCCTCCGCCCTTCTATTACCATTTCCTGACATTTTTAAATTGTACAGTTATTGAGTTAAAAAAAAAAAAAGCAGCAGAACAGAGATCATCCGGACCCCGCATCAACTCACTAATTTATAAACCAAGTCTCAAGTAAACAGTCTTGTTTCTCCTCATGCCTTATGCTGGAGTCAAATGCTTACAATAGCCTAAAATAACAAGTTGAAACATGTTTTCATAATTGGAAATGAGAAATTCAACCATCTGCTAATGGAAAGAAAAGTTTTGCAATGAAGCTAACAGTGCTGTCATTTCTCAAGAAACATCTCTGAATTCTTCAAAAGATAGTAATGGTGCTTACAACAGCCCAAAATCATTCAGGGCACCATTAACTAATTATGAGTTACCTAGGAAATCACATTTGCGCTTAGAAGGATCACATGAATCCTTCTAGAAGTTGGTCTGACTTCACCACTGCCTGGGGTTATTCACCGAAGACCAAAGTGTTTTCTTTTCAAGTTCAACTAGTCAAAATGAATTGGACAACTGATTCCCTGTAAGGGACAAAGAGACTGTGCTTTCCTTGAAAAGCACAGGCTAAACCCAAGAATTGCTTCTCTTTCCACCAAGTTTAATGGGAATTTGCTAAGCACTACAGTGAAATGGCAGCGTGGATTGCAAATTATGAGGGTTGACCTCACACGGAAGGGAAGAGTTTAGCTCTTCCTGATCATCCGGCCACACTGGCATTCAGCCTTAGATAAGGCAAGAAAAATGGTCAGCCACGGGGAACGTCTGCCCCTCATAACTGAAGATGATCTGGCCAGAGATCTTTTCTCATTTCTCTGATCACCTGTCTTTTCAGGGCTTGTCTTTTCTTCTCGGGGATAAATTATTTGTTTGCAACATTTCTGAAATGGCTCTAAGAAGATCAATAGAAATGTGATGAGGAAAGAGAACATAATTTTACTTCCCTCACTTCGCTAAAGGCTGCCTATTTGCCCATTGTGTGTACTTGCTGTGGGCTCGGTAATAATGCAGAGTGTGTATTTAATCTGCAGAAACTTATCAAGAAATAAGTGCATTTAATCATTGTTTGTACGATCCTAAAGCATTTTGATATGACAGTGTTTAGTCATCAGACCTCTGCAATAAAGAAAACATGTTATTTGATGGAATTAGGTAATTTAAAAGTTCCTCTTGCCATTTTTAGAACAGGAACTGTTGCTCTTCGGGAAGTGAATATTTTTCTCAAGGCATTGGTTGGCGGTTTTCTGTGGTTCCTCTCTTTTTGAACTCCCAGAGCCCTCACTATCGAGACTATTCACCTCTCCTCCTTCAGTGCCCATTTCCATGGGGGGCTAATTCTCTTTATGTCCTAACCTGACCAGACTATAAACTTCTTGAAGGTAAGCATCACATGCCATATTTCTTTATTTCTCAAGGTGTCTGAATCAGTAGCTTGTTAGGTAGTTATATCCAGATTTATGTCTTTAATCAACTTTAATGATCGGATCCATTTCCTATTAAAATAGGGAGCTCCACCTCGTTCTCTTTTCATATCAGAGATTCATCTTGAAACTTAGTATGTTTGCCAGTCTCTTTCCGAAAATGACCCCGGCTTTATTCAGCACAGTGGTCTATAGTAAAATTCTTCAGTCATGGGCTCTGGAGGTATAAAGTAGTCTGAGTATTATACCTGAAAAACCAGATTTGAACCAGTGTTACATAAATGAATGAACTTCTTCGCGGTGCACGGGGTCAGACTGGGTCATCTCTGTGTGAGAGTAATTGGGAATTGTTGTTACTTTTCTGAGAATCTTCCATGATTGGAGAACACAAGAGAGAGAGAATGCCTCCTTTTAGGCGGATGTTTCATTTATTTATTATAATTAATAAAGGGTTAATGAAGTTGGCCTTTCTGAAACTTGTTTTTGGAATTTAATTTTGGTCCCTAATTGACCTTCAGGAGACAAACTGGTGTTCTTGGATGGTGTGTGTGTGTGTGTGTGTGTTTGTGTGTGTGCCTTTCTTTGTGCGTGTATGAAAAACAAAGGAGTCAATTTAGTATCTAGGACCTATCATTTAAGTTCTTAGAAACCCCATAATTGTAGGTTCATGGCATGCATATTATATAAAGAAAAATAGCCCCCTAAACTTTGAGGCATTGCTTATGCTCAGAATACATCACAAAAGAGTAAAGGAGGGGTGCCTGGGTGACTCAGTGGGTTAAGCCTCTGCCTTCGGCTCAGGTCACGATCCTAGGGTCCTGGAATCGAGTCCTACATCAGGCTCCTTGCTCAGCGGGGAGCCTGCTTCTCTCTCTGCCTCTCCCTGCCACTCTGCGTGCTTCTGTGCTCTCTCTCTCTCTGACAAATAAATAAATAAAATCTTTAAAAAGAGAGAGAGAGTAAAGGGGAGGGGGAGTGTTGGTGATGGTGTTCAAGAGCTCAGATGAGAGCTTCCTTACACTGAGTGACTTTAGAGTGGTATACAGTGTGGCATGGGAAGTTCATTACAGATGTGAAATTATGCAGTTCCTAATGCAGTGAATGTTTATTCATTTTCTAAATTTAACCCACCAACATTTAAATGCTATAATTGGAAGTGAACTTACTGTTTTGGCTTATGAATTTGAAATTCTCCCTCCACTGCCATGTAGAACAGAGGTATGGACTCTGGAAGGATAGCCAAGCTCCCTCCCCACCTTTGGGCAACCTATTTGACTCTATAAAAAGTGAATCAAAAGGCCCTTCAGAAAATAAAGACTTTAGTCCTGTTTAGGTCTTGTTTCAGGGTATTTTAACTTTTCCTCTAGTCTAGGGGATGCTGAAAGATATCTGGCAGGATCCTGGCAAGGGACAGAAGGCATAATGGGCTACATGTTGAAGAGAAGCTGATGAAGGGACTCATTCACAGAAGCATAGGCAGGCCAAGAGAACCAAGAGATTCTGAAGCCCCCAGGGATTGCCAGCAAGGGGGAGCTGGGAGTGCTCCAGGGTCTGAAGGGTTAACCGGAGGAAACTGTTACCTGAGCCTGAGAAGGGGAGCAAGAACAACAAGGAGAAGAGCCAGGACAGTGGTCCTTGTAGTGGGGGGCAGTATCTGCTGGTTACAGTGTAGCACTGGAACAGGGAGAGAACCGGAAAAAATACCCCAGCTTCCCTCTTCTCCCTTTTTCCCACTTCCTATCGAAGACTCCCATTAGCTAAACCCAGTTAGAAGCCAGAGGCAAGAGAGTCTGGGTAACGGAGTTCTTAGAACTTAACCTCTCCCACACGTACACACACTGAGAAGTCTCCTGGGAGACACAGGGACCACTCCTGGGAGAGAGTCTGTCTTCCCTTCAAAGTCAGGGTTGCTAACCCAGTGATTTTTCATGGGATCAGCTGAGGGATAGGGAGTGCAAGGGATGGCAGAAAGACGATAAGTGAAGTGTCTCCTTGAGAAACCATAGTCGGGGTGAAGAGTTGGTTTGTGTGAACTGAAAAAATTATGACTGGTACAATATGACTTAGCGCCGTAAAAAGGAGAAAGTGGGGGCGCCTTCGGGCACCTGTGCCTTCGGCTCAGGTCATGATCTCAGGGTCCTGGGATCAAGCCCGGCATCGGGCTCTCTGCTCAGTGGGGAGCCTGCTTCCCTCTCCCTCTCTGCCTGTCTCTCAGCCTACTTGTGATCTCTCTCTTTGTCAAATAAATAAATAAAATCTAAAAAAGTATTTTTAAAAAAGAGGAGAAAGTGAAGAAAGAGTCACATGGAGTAATAGTTAGGAATGCTTGCAAGGGAGTGAGACTCTCCAGCCGAGACCCCAGCTTGGCCTCTTGCCAGCTGGGCGATCTGGGGCAAATTTCTCGCTGAGGGTCTATTTGCATATTTTTAAAGTAGTAATAATGATCATGCCTACTCCATGTTCTTGGAAGGCTGAGTGAAAATGTATTTGTCCAGTTCTTGGCCTGGGACGTAGTCAGCACTCAGGAAATACAGCTTGCTAGCTGCTAACCCAAGTTACAGAGAGGAAAGCTCGATCTTGGCTTGTGATGTTGGCCTGGAAGATATCCTTTCTTCTGCACCAGGAGTCAGAATGCGGGCGAGGAAGGGCATGAGGTATTTGTGTTTATTAAAAGGAAGTGTGGGCTGCCATCAGCTAAAAACACCCCTTAGCGCTGAGTGAGGGGCTTGCTTTTCTCTCAGATGGTGGTAGAAAGTAGGGAGCAGAGAAAGTAACTATGGAAGGATGCATGCTAGGTTCCTACCTGGTCAGGGCTGGACCAGGGCTGTCAGAGCAATGCCAGACCTGGGCAAGTCCACCCAAGCTATGCGTCCACATTCCTCCCTGCTTTCCCCCACTGGGTCCCGACCCTCTCTGTTCTGAGCCCACAGCCTCCATAGCTTCATGTTGGGGCTGCCATTGAAAGAAGTCCTAGGGCCCCGCTCAGAATCTCATTCTGAGAAAATGACCACTCTTGAGAGAAGCAATGACAAGGGCAGTGGGAGAGATCCAAGCCCCTCAGAGCAGATCAAGAAGAAATTGGAGCCTCCTGAGAAACAAAGAATGCAATAGAAGAATCTAAAGATGGAATTGGGTCCTCTAAGTGAGCTGGCTTTCCATTATATTTGCAGTTTTTAAAATAAAAACTGGAAGCAAGTTGGA